>NC_141146.1:91834975-92434975 GCF_053477565.2 Lygodium microphyllum
GTGAGGTAGAGGGTAGTGCACGTTGAGGGAGGAGGGAGAGTGGTGCGGGAGGACGAGGAGGTCGAGGGCTTTGTGTGGGGGTTGCCTACGTGGTGGCTCTCGATCACTCTTACCGGAAAATGAGAGAGGTGAGCCTCCATAAATGTACTACTCTATTACTGATATTGGTGGTATCTTGCATGACTTTGAGGGGAGGGAAGTGATAGCCTACTTAAGGAGTGTCGTGCATGCCACATACAAAGATTGCATGATTCCCTTCAAGCACCAAAAAAATGGTTTGTGACAAGAGGTGCTGCGTGCAGTACATAAAAGGTACCCTAATCCCGAGAATTCACGATTCTCAGATGATTGGGGACGGTCAAAGGTGAGAGACGCGCTTCATAACAAGAGGTCTCACCTTATGACGCACGCCAAGGAGTCATTGCGGAGACAAGAGTAGGGGTGCCCTGGATATGGCCAACCACCCAATTGCCACTGCAAGGAGTGGAAAGAGGCCAAGAAGAGAGCAGCGGAGAAAATGACAAGTCGCCAGCCTGTAGAGGCGCGACGTATCTAGATGGCAACCATGGGATCGTCGCATTATGGATCGGGTGGCAGAGAGTCATGGGAGGCTGAGTTTGTAAGTATTATTTGATTTCTTTTTTTAAATTAAATTTTGTAATTTATTTCACTTCATTATGTAGTGTGTTTTAATGCGTTGTATGTTCAAATTGTTTTGTAGTATCATATCGTTGGTAGGATGCCTACTCCTAGAGAGGTAGGCTACCATCGAGGTCATAACCGGGCGTCCACTTGGAAGCATTTCTACGAGGAGTAGCTCTTGAATCCAAAAACCAGTCATTCTCACGAAGAGGGTGAGTCATGCTTCCAAGCACATGCTCCATAGCAAATAGGTGACCTCTAGGCGATCCACCTCTAAGTCCATAACCTGTACCACCATAAGTGCCTCCATAGTGGCCATATTGGGTCCTTCCACAACCCCTAGACATGGCATTCTGTTCGAAGAGATAGGATATGATGCCATTGAGGAGTGAAAAGCAATTGAACTAACTCATAGCATGAATCTCTTCTTCAATAAGTTGTTTGTTGATCAATGAATGATGAACTGGCTTTAGGGGGTATCAACATGTTGGCCCCAATGATGGCATGTAAAGAGGTGGTCTCATAGTATGTTGAATCATATTTGAGAACATTGAAAATCTTGCATTGTTTGGCTGCATTGACAATCCTATTTGCTATAGCATTAGCTTCATAACACTCAATATACCATATTTTGAGAAAATCAGTGGTTGTATTACAAAGATGGGATTCCACCACTAGAAGATGTATGTTTTATTTTTTACATGAAAAGTATAGATAACTCTAATTTATTGTTTGTAATGGTATTTATATACCTTAATCCTTTTTGTAGGTGAACCCTGATGCAGTTGAGGATAGCGAAGGGGGGACTAGTAGTAGCAGTGGCAGCAACGGCAGCGGCACATGCAGTGGTGGTGGTAGCGATGATGATGCCTCTTCTGAGGAGATATAGAGGAGCCCCATGCATGCATGCCTCCCCTTGGCTTGTAATTTTTATTTTTGATATGTATTACTTTCAGCTAGTGCTTGCGACCATGACGTCACAAGCACTAGAACTCATAATGTAAAAACGTTTCATCTATATATATGAAATTTCGTGTGCTACATACATTGTTTTGTTCTCAGTATCCAATCTTTGAAATAATCTTTCTCTGTTTTTCCTAAGCATACAATTTGATGTTGATGGGGGGAAAAAAAACTAGAGAGCATGTGGCTTGCAAAGCCACATGCTCTCTAGTTTTTTTTCATGCCTCTGTTTTGTGCATCTATAAGCGCGTCTAAATTGCAGGATAAATGTGCATCTATTCTCGTCAAAAACTTTTAGAGTAAACACGGTTGTAGACGTGGAGATACACACATGTATAGACACACAATATGAATATGTCCACTTTTTTATAAATATGATTATATATTTACGTAGTGCGTTTAAAAGCGCGTCTATAGGCGCGTCTAAGTGTGCGTGTAACTCTGATCATAAGCGCGCTTTTAAACGCGATTTTGTAGACGCACAAATAGACACGTTAATAAACGCACCCGACATTTTTTTTCACAATTCAAATATTGCGTCTACAAGCGCGTCTATGAACCCTTTTTGTTGTAATGACTGGCTATAGCACTAGCCAGACCTCATGCTCATGACACACAAACACCCTCACGGCCTCGCGGACCAGGAGCGTCAATCTAATGCTAAAGGACAAACTGCCCTAAAGCTTAATCTATGCGTTTATAGTTCATAGTCCAACATTTTCCTAAAACTCCTCAAAGGGAGATCCCTTATACATAGGCATAACACCTTGTCACACACACATAGGAGGCACTCCACCGACTAATAGTCAGAGCCCCACTGCAGCTCTCCTACATCTCAGGGATTGGCCCTTTAATGCGCTGCTAAACATATAACACAAACGAGCACAAACTTTTCTCTTTTATATATTTCCAGGAGATATACCATGCTTCATCACTTCAGAGTCCCTTAGGAAACCGACCCTCTACCCTACGGCAAGGGATAACCTCACACTCTCAAACGTGGGTCAAAGTCCTAAGAAAATAATTGCTATGTAGTCCAGGAGTTTTTTCTTCGATACCATGAACCATGCATAGTGCATAATGTGAATGGTTTAGTGCACAAACAACAGAAAATCAGCATTGTGTATCGTGCACAACCAATCTTTTCATGATTTCCATGCTAACATTTATGTATTGAAACGAGGAGAGACACCGAGCCTTATGCTCATGCTGCCTTTTCCTTTATTTTAAAACAACATCCTATAACCATGATGCAACACATAAATCAGATTTAAGATTGTACTTTGACGCTCAAACTCCCCTCTCACCCTATCGTTTAATGTTTTGCAATCATTGATAGGTGTAAGAGTCATTTTATGTGTATTTCTTTGTAGAGAAAGCAATAAATACGGACAAAAACATAGAAATGAGGGTAAACCGGGGCTAACCTCATGCCCTACCTTCATTATACATTGGACAAACACTTATGTAATTTTCTGGAATTTTCTTTGTATCATTTCCTAATTTTCTCCCATTTAAAACCCATTTTTCACCATTTTTTGTATTTTTTCTTTATTATTTTCAATAGAAAATGACTAAAATTGAGATTGATTGTGGGCTCTGGCCCTTAGGTTCTTTGACAGCAAAATTTCAGGTTTTATTGATGTTATATCTCATGTTTCCCCTTTATTTTGCAAAAAGACCCCATTTTGCCTCTTAAACGCGTGTTTTACGGGTTTTATACCATTAATTTCAGTCATAACACTTATGATTTTCTGATTTTTTGAGCATAAACTGATCAAAATCATAGCAAACAACAACATAATGCATAATCAACCCATGGGAACAATATTTCATCACCCAAATAGCATAAAAACTCATTTTTTCTTCATAAAAATTGAATTACCGCTTAAGCTTTGTATCTCGAGATTGTGGTTTTGCTATGGGACTGCGTGTCAGCCCTCATTCAATGTCCAGCATCTTCAAGAACAACACTCTTCATGTCTTCATCCACCGGGAAGCAATCCGGTCTCATCCGGACAAGCTTTCCTCCATCATTCTTCATTGTCTTCTTCCACACAAGAACAGCCCCTTAAGGGAGAGAGAGGGAGGAGAGAGAAAGACTAGAATCAAAGATTTCCAACCAGGCCACCATTTGACGGGCAAGAGGCGGTGATAGACTCAGCATCCAGAGGGGAATCAAGGGCCAATGTCATTTGTATGGGTTGTGTGCAGGCTGCATGATGGATGCATCAACATCTTGGTGCAAAAATCGGCATGAAACAGGCACCTCCATCCACACTTTTTCTTCCTCCATCTTGCCCACCATTTGTTGTTACACTAAAATGCTACATGTCCCCCCCAAAGGTCATGACCACTTGACCAAAGTTTGGTCCACTTTTTCAAAATTTTCCCGGTTGCTTGGCCATTTCCTCGTCCGGACTCCGAATTGAGCTCTGAAAAATCCTGGGCGCCCGGCTTGACATCCCACATTGGCCGGTAACTCCTGAAAACCCGCACGTCAGTGTGAAAAATTATCAAAAATCAACAAGTGTCGCTCGAGCGCCTTTAAAGCACTTTGACGCTTAAAATCGTCCTAGGTCGAGCCGCCGCTTTCGACATTGAATATTTTTCCCTTGATACTTGTAATTTTTAGCTATTTTTAAGAATTTCTTGACATCAAAATTCTACTCTCATTAGGGTTGATAAATCCCATTTGCAATAGGCAATATGGACCTCACTTTAAAGTTTAGGCACGTCCCAAGAAGTGCCCACTTAGCCATTAAGGGCCACAAGGGGCAACTAAGTTTAAGCACTTACAAGTGCTATATATTACACCACATTGAATCAAGACAAAGAATATCTCAATCTTGCAAAGAATACCCAATAGGAATCCCTAGTACTTTTTCAAGGCTCATTAGCCTTATTGAGATGCTTGCCACCCAAAAGTACCTAGAAAACATGGCAAGAACAAGTTCAAATATTGAATCTCTAGAGTTTAATGCGATGGAATTCCCTATGGATAGCCATCCAAACTTCTACTCAAAAGACTACTAGATAGAACTTCAATAGAAAAGGATACCATTGCACTAGATATGATACTTTTGACTGGCTTGGGGGCACCACCTAGAAATAGAAGCCAAACCAAGATACCAATCTTCACAAAGAAAGTTGACAAGTACAAGGCATGGGATGAACCTTATAGCTTCGTGGAATAATTCGAACAAGTCTACAAGGGAAAAAACCTCATGGGTGCTGACAAGAGAGTGTAAGCTTTTGGGTTATGTCTTGGGGAAAAAGGATGGACTTGGTTTGCAAGCCTCGATGACATGCAAAAGAACAACTTTGATACTCTCAAGAATTTTTTCATCAAGCACTTCTGAGAGGTTGGGTACTTTGATAACCTGATCATTAAGCTCATGAATGTGAGCTAGAAAGACAAAGAGGAAATCAAGACTATGTCACTCATGTGAGAAGTCTCTATAAGAGGATCCTAGATTCTGAGAGACCCATGGCTAGGGTGGTGTCAACGGTATTTATCAATAGGACAAAAATGAAGAATTATATAAGGCTTTGTTTAGCAACTCAAGTTTGCAATGAGAGGTTTTGACTAACGTGTTCAATGAAGCCCTAAGGGTGGACGATCTCAGGAAGGAAAGAAGTAGCAAAGCTACACAATCGACAACAATTATCACTATCCATGGTGACAAGTCCACCATTCATAGTGAGCAAGCAACATCTAAATCATATAAAAAAGGTAAGACTGTGGGTTTATCTCAAGAGATGTCTAACCTCTAGCTAGAGATTATCATGCTTCAAGAAGCCTTGCAATCCGATAAGCCGTCAATGATGAAAAATACAACACTGAATCTCGATAGTCACTCATGTTGGAATTATAGATAAGTCACTCACCCCATAACTCACATCACTCAGAGGAGAGGAGTGGAATGAGATCCATATCCCATGTCTGGTTTCAAAATTAACAAGAGGGACGGTTTAGAAGGAGTATCCTAGTGTGCACAGTTGATGGTGCATTCATCTGTCCCAACCCATCTAGCATAGGTGCAGGAACGAAGGCCAGGGAGCCTTGTAGTGCAGTGCACCGAACATAGAAAAGTGTGTGTATTGATGGTGGAGGCCCGTCCTATTTATACATAGGGAAATGAATACGTATGTGATGCCAATTGTTGTAACATTCCTCAATTCTCACCTCTCAATCGATGAAAGGAAAATCAATCACGCTCAGCCCCCCTCTGTCTCACACTCTATTGATAGATATAGGAGGGTAACCAAGTTCCTCATACCCATTGACGTAATTCTCATTCACTTGTGTATAGGTTGTATGCCTTGTGCACAATTGATGGTGCAACAGTGCTTCTCACCCTGTTCCAGCATACAGTGTGAGAAGAAATGCCAAGGAGTCTTATAATGCCATGCACAAGAATAGTCGTGCATTGTGCATTGAGAGGCCTAGCCCATGCATGCAATACTCTATTCACACATCTCACATCTCAATTGAAATTAAAGAGCAAGGACTGGTCACTCACCCCACCCTTTGTCTCACACTAAACCAATCATCATATTGCTTCCTGAGCTCGTCTGATAAATAGAAAGGATAGCCCATACTCAAATCCCTATCCAATTAGGATGAAAACTCGCGTCACTCAAGGGATTGTCAATGAAGATCGATGTTGGCTTATTGATGACATCAAGTCTTGTTTGTTGGATGAAGAGGCATACCCACTGGAATATAGAAAACATCATCTACTAAAGGAGATAGATACTTTGTAAAGGTACAAGAAGACACATCATACCAAGGGAGATGGTTTCAAAACTAGATCATGGAAGGTTGACTGAAGAATCAACAAGTCTGGATTGTAGAGTGCTACCACCTTTTTCATAGCTAGATTCTCATCCAAGGGAGTTTGCCACCTTTTCTTGGAGGGAGGTCAGTTATGACAGGGAGTTTCTTCCTTTTCTTTCATAACAGTTTGGATTACTTTTTCTTTTTTTCCTACTCCCTGAGGGTGTTTCTACATTTTCTCAAAGAATACGTCGGCATGGTAGGGATCAAAGTCATTTTCTCTCATAATCGATATATATATATGTATGTATATATATATATATATATATATATATATATATAAAATTCCAAGAGGAGAATGGCAAGAATACTACATATTAAAACCATCCTCACCACCTTTGTTAATTTAGCCAAGAAGGGAGTAAAGTAGGATTGGGAGGTGATTGTGAGGGGCTAGAAGAACGAGGCCACATCATCAAGATGAGCCTAATGGCTATTAGCATGAGAAGGATTACAGTGCAACGCCCAAAAGAGAAAGGTTCAATCTATGGTGATTGTCAAGATCTCTAGGTAGGGAAATACTTCTTAAGATGATAGCCATTGATAAAAAAGGGATCATTAGAAGCATCGATAGCCTAAAGTTGGACAGAGCCATTAGGATTGACAGCAAGTACCTTATAAAAGCCCATCCAACGTTGTTGTATTTTTCCAAGAAACTTAACAAATTGTGAATCATAGGCCAAGACTAAGTCACTTTTCTTGAATTCCTTATGCTTGATGAAACTAATGTGGTAAGCCTTCTGTCGAGCCTTTGTAGCTTCCATATATTGTAAGGACATCTGGCATATTTCGTCCAAACATTCGAAGTGTAGGACACGACATTGTAATGACTTATCATCACCTAGGTGCTCTTTGATAGCCACTTATAAAGAGGGTAGCTCTAACTTGACAATAAAGACCGCTTCTATGCAATACACTAGCTAGAAAGGTGTCTATCCTATAACGGCCTTATAAGAGATTCTATATGCCTAGAGAGCCTTTGTAAGTCAATCATCCTAAACACAATGATATACATCAATCGTTCTTATTAGGATTGAACAGAGATTGCGATTAGTGACTTCAACTTGACTGTTGGCTCTAAGATAGTAGGGGGCATGGACTTGCAATGGCATATCTTATAAAGCTCTATCAATTCTTCCATAATCTTATTGAGAAAGTGAGTGTATCTATCACTAACCAGCTCTAAGGGACTACCGAAATAGATGATGATGATCTCATACACGAACAGGGCCACACTATTGCCATCATTCCACTTCAGAACTTTGACTTCACACCATTTTGTCATATAGTATAGACCAAAATATATTTGTTCTAATTCCTTCTAGTTGGCGGATTGATGGGGTCAATGAAGTCACTGTCCCATTTCTCAAACGGCTTTAGGGGAAGGAAAGGATGTAGGGGCATAGCATTGGTTTTGGTGGGCTTTCCCATTCGTTGACAAGCATCATAACATTTGCAATAGCAATAGGTATCTTTGTGTAATATAGGGCATCAGTATCCTATGAGCAAATCCTTCTTGGTTGTTGCTTCTCCTATAAATTATCCTCCACATGGCTCATCATGGTATGCTTTTAGAACTATCATGATCTCATCTCCTGCAACACATGTGTGCAACACTTCATCTTTGCCTCTCTTGTACAGAGTACCACCTAATAGGGTGTAGGGCAGTGATTCCAATAGAAGTTTCTTATTCTCATAACTAGAGATATTAGGAGGATACTGTTGAGTGGCCAAGAGGTTAGCTATATCTGCATACCATGGGGTTACAATTTTGACTTGAAAGAGGAAAGCATCAGGAATGTTCGGATCATCCTGCTCCTCTTCTTTGCTATGAGGGATTTGCGATAGATGATCATCTAGGACATGGGAGTGACCAGGTTTGGTAACCACTTCAAAGTTAAACTCCTAGAACATAAGGAGCCATCTCATCATTTGGCCTTTCACATCTACTTTTTTCATCAGGAAGGATAGTGTCTCATGGTCCACATAGAATTTGAAATGTGTAGGTAGTGTCAGAAAATTTCTCCAAGGCAAACACCATTGCAAGGCATTTGAGCTCTGTCACTATGTAGTTCCTCTCTTTATCAGTTACTTTTTGGCTTGCATAGTAGATTGGTTGATCTAACTTCAAGGAGCCTTTTTGACATAAATTGCACCTAATCCTTCTACAAATTCATTAATGCGCACATGGAATTTGTTTATCCAATCAAGACGTTGTAAGATGGGTGCTTCAATTAGACACTATTTTAGAGTATTGAAAGCTTCATCATAATCAGTAGTCCATGTAAACTCAGCATATTTCTTGGGAGCTTGTGCAAGGGGGTTGCCTTTGTGGAATGAAATGTCTATAATAGCTCACATGGCCGCCCTTAAAGAAACTCTGAAGACACATTTGTTGGGGTTGAGAGAAATCCCATACTCTTGAGATTTGTCCAAGCATTGCTCCAAGTGTCCCCAATGCTCACAGATTAGGCTATAGACATAAAAGTCATCTAGGTGTACCTAAATGAAATCATGCAAATGATTTTGGAATGTGGCCATCATCACTCGTTGAAAGGTAGCACGGGCATTACAGAGCCCAAATAGCATCACTTTGTAAGCATAGATTCCCCATTATGTTGTGAAGATTGTCTTGGATTGATCTTCTTTTGTGATTTTGACTTGATTATATCCACTAAATCCATACAAGAGGGAATGGAGCTCATGTCCAGCCCATTGTGTCCAACAATTGGTCTGTGAAATGAATAGAGAAATGATTCTTCTTTATCTTGGAGTTCAACTTGCAAAAGTCCACATATATTTGCAGCTTTCTATTGTTCTTGGGTACTACCACAATGGGCAAAACCCATTCACTATTTGCCACTAGATATATAAACTCAACAAGGAGCTTTAATAATTTGGCTTTCACCAAGGCTAACCAATTTGGATTCATATATCTCTATCTTTGTCTCAATAACTTGGCATCATCAGGCTTGAGGTCATTGTGATGCTGACATACCGTGGAATCAATCCCCTTCAAATCTTTGTAGGACCATGCAAACATGTCGAAGTTCTCCTTCAATAGGTCATGTAGAACCAACAACTCCTCTTTTGGAAGACTAATACCCAACTTCAAGTGATGTTCAATACTATCAGCATCCACAAAAGTTAATTAATTTTCACCTTTCACTTCATGGATGAAGGTCCCACAGACTACTTTTAGGTATAGATCTGACTCCTTCAAGGAAGTGGCCTCCTCATCTAAGGCTCCATTGGAAATTACTTCCTCTTTCTATGGGGACTCTATTGACCCTTTGGGATACTAAAATGATACCATGGCTGTTTTAGATTTTATGGGAGAGTTATTTATCTCTTAACTTGAAGACTCATCTTTTGAGGATGCCTCTAGGAATATTACACAATAAGAACCATCTGAGTTTTACTTGGGCTGGAGGATTGGTGTCCATTGCAAGGTGCATCATCATCGTCCTTTCTTGGGAAGGGTAAATTCATGCGACAAGAGCCACTACTAAAGGAGGGCTTATTCTACTTAATACATTTTGTATGGACATTTTGCATATGATGTGATTCATTTACTAATCCAAAAGGTACTAAAGTTATTCTGTCCAATAGCATGGGATCTTCGGCTTCTTCTATTGCCTCCTCTGAAACTTTCTCCTCATTAGTATTCTCCTCTAGTTGTATAGCTTCCTCATATCTCGTTTATTGTCTTTCTCTTGACTTTCATCCTCATTTTTTATAAATTCCATCTCATTTTCTATGTGGGCCATGTATGAGAAAAACATACTCTCTGTTATATCCTCTGGTTTTGCCTCTATCTTTAGCTTTAGTCATGTGTCTGCCTCTGTCTTTGTGTCTATCTCTGGCTCTGTTATGGCTATGTAATAAGGAGAACAATACATCTAGGACTCTATCTCATTGTCAGATGCAATTTCAAAAGTCATTCCCAGTTCAAGTACCGCATATTCACCCATCAATGACGAGGACTTTTCTTCCTTCAAAAGTGGACTTACAATGCCTACTATTAGGGTCTGTGCCTTTATTTTCTTAGGAAATATCTGTTTGACAGCTTCTTCATTTGCTAATGTGACATCTATTATTTTAATGGGGGAATCAGATAAGACTTTGATAGAAGTGGATCGATTATCTTTTTGTGAGTCATACAACTTCAACACCACTTTGTTGGGTCATTTGCCTAGGGTTAGGTTTCCTTTGAACCAATTTGTTCATACTCTTTCTTTAAAAAGCCATGGTCTGCCTAGTAGTAAAGGATATGAGATTCCATAGGGATTTGGTTTCACTACCAGATACGTCAGCCATAGTCTCTTCTTGCTAGGGTTATCTTCACATATGGGAGAATACCCAAAGGTTTAGTTCTGCTGTGGTTTGAGCCAATGTGTAGGTTGCATACCTTCTTGTAAGCCTAGATCCTTCATTGTCACATCCGTTATTATGTTCACTAATGAACCTTCATCAATTAATGTATTCGCTATAAAACATCCTTCAATCCAAACACCAATCTCTCGGGTACCAAGATATCCAAGAAAGCATTAGCCACATCTACTTCTTTCATTTGATCTGGGGCTTTATTGGACTTAGGCCACTATCTTCTTGTCAATATGCTTAGGCCACTATCTTCTTATCAATATGCTTTTAAATTTCTTTCGACAACTAAGAGACAACATCAGCAAACTATCAGAATGTATGTTTGGTTTGAAGGTGTCTAGGTCTTTAACCAAGTCATACTCTTTGATAGGATCCATGGTCTTCTCCAATTAGCTAAGGAATGGGGCAACACCAGCTTTTATCTTTCCTTTTTTCTCTAGGAGTGGCAACATATATAGTCCTTCTATCACCAGAGGTATTTCTATGTCTTGAACCTCTAGTCCTATCTCTGTAATTGTCTTTGCATCATTCTGTGGTATTGGACTACTTTGTACTATAATGTTCTATCCATACTATTGTGTTTCTCTTTTGGAAGATTGAACTTCACTATTTGGATAGAGGGCACGTTCTCTTTTGCAGCTGTGGGTTCTCTTTTCTTGATATGCATTATTGTAGCAACTTCGAATTCCACCAAGTTAGAGTTAGGTTCTTGGGTCTTTTGTTGATTATCAATAGTATTGGCTTTCAGAGATCTAGAGGAGTATGTCCTTCTCCTTTGCATCAACTGTATAATAAAAATTTCTGCCATGTATACTCCAACTGAGGAAAAAGGCCGATGCCACGTGAGGTGGTAAGACAAAAGAGAGGTGACCCTCCCTTACCACTTAAGACCTTGAAGGGATGCACAACCCATCTCAGGAGGAACTTTCCCCACCTCCTAGTGATCCAAAGCCTAATACTTGTATGCAGGTGCAGGTACTTCCCATGAGCTCCACTTCCATGCCCCAATCATCCCTCTTGGACACCCCCACAATGCTAATGGCACCCATGTATGACACTTGAAGTGCATGCAGTCAAGAGAGATGTATGGCAGTGAATGTACTTATCCATTAATGGCAGAGCCAATGGATATGCAAAGACATTTGAGATCATGCTCAGTATACTCAGTATGCTATTGATGTTGCAATAAGGGACAGGCAGTGTTTTTTCGGTCACAATCCTGCAGGACAATCAAGAAGACCCTATTGCAGAAATTTTTGTTTTGAATCTTGGAGTCTTGAAGAGGGCTTTTCCCCCTCTTGTTTGAATCAAAAACCTCCCCAATCGGAGCTTTGGTTTGAAATTTATGCCCATTTTTGTGCACTAGGGTCACTATGGATAGGGTGCAGACTACTCTAGGACAAGCACAATAAATCCATTATAGAAAATTTTGATCATTTTCTATCACAAAGGTTAATATCTCATCTCAAAGAGGACTTTTTCCCTTGCAACTTGAGCCAAAAACCTCATCAATTAGAGTCTCCTACAAAGAGTTATGCCGCTTTTACTGACAGCAGGTCTTGTGAACTACATCCAAATGGCTCTCCAGAAAGGAAAAAGAAAGATCCAAGAGGAACTTCAGAGGGAGATTAGAGACTCCCAAACCTCCATGAATGAGGAACCAAGCTCGGCACAGGATTACCATGGTGACATATAGGAGGAAATGCCTGAAATAGACATGTACACCCTTCTCAATCACACCTCTTTGTCAGTATGAGCTTCGTCATATGGAATGACATAATGATATGGTCACCAACCACCACCAAATGATGTCCAAGTTTGATGAAGCAATCTATCACATGGCTCTTTCAAACTCGAAGACTCAACAGAACTTGGAGTAGCTCACTACTCTTGTTTCTCAATTAGTGACTGCTTCATCCCAAGAGAAGACCGATGACTCTAGGCATGAGTCTAGACGTCCTCCACATCAGGAACCATTGCATGGTCCATAGGGTATACTTAGTGCTAAGGAAATTTCCCCTTCTACCTATGAGATCGGTGGACCCTCTCATGCGCATGATGAGCCCCTATTGAATTCCCCCATCCACCATGCAGCCAACATCCATTTGAGGCCTTCTCCCTTGGTTGGATTTCCCCTGCTCTCCCTAGGAGCCCCCATGCACCCCATATGAATCAACCCCATCAAGGACAATATGGTGCAAATGGCCAGCCTAGCAATCATGGACAGCATGGTTATAATGGACAACATGGGCTTAATGCACCACATGGGATGTATGGATAGCAAGGCATGTATGGCCACCATTGGATGTATAGACAACAAGGATTTCATGGGCACCATGGCCCCAATGATTTGCGTGACAAGGTCATCCTAACAAAGTACACTGGGCAATCCCCCTTACCATCTGACTTGGAGGAATAAACGTCCAAGTTGGAGTCCTACTTCAATATCTATCCCCATACTAACAATCAGAAAATACTTTTTGCTTCTCTCCATTTGGAAGGATTTGCCCACACATGCTGGCACTATATCAATCGAGAGAATCAACAAGTCATTGATTGGAAGATTTTAAAATGCATATGGTCCAAGTTTTTGTGTCCCCTATGGAAAAAGAGCGTT
Source organism: Lygodium microphyllum (assembly GCF_053477565.2). Classification (NCBI taxonomy): domain Eukaryota; kingdom Viridiplantae; phylum Streptophyta; class Polypodiopsida; order Schizaeales; family Lygodiaceae; genus Lygodium; species Lygodium microphyllum. The sequence continues at coordinate 91,848,427 of NC_141146.1, forward strand.
TGGCAAGATAATGGTACACCCTTGACCAATGTAACCTCACTATATGTAAATGCACAAATCAATTCATGAACTTTACCATGTACGTGGAGAGCATTAGCCATGATGCTAAATTGCACAAGTATATCTATGGGTTGGAACCAAGCCTATCAATAGATGTCATGGCCCAAAAACCTACCACACTATTTGATGCAATGGAACTGGTGCACAGATCGGATGCCGTAAGCGCGCGTAGTGAGCGTCAGAAGGTCTCCAAGAACAAAATAACTCTAGTTTTTGCACAAAACTCAATGTAGAAAGCATGCATGACATGAACAAGAGACCAATTGGGTGCAATCTCCCCCCATGCCTTGTGTGAGCGCTCCACAAAGCATGTATCTTATGTATTAATCATCTTTAAGCAGAAATAATAGCCCAAATTATAAAATAGCATGCTTTTGGCTTTTGAGTTTGCTTTAGTGCCAAATAGAAATAAAGCTAATGGGCGGGCGCCCAAGGAGTCAGGCATACCCAATACAATGTCCAAATACAAATATCTCAATCGTGCGCCCATGCGTATACAAAAATAATAAATAAATATCCAATGCCTTAATAAATAGGCGTGATAAAATATAGGCGCCATGCCTAAGGTATGCGCCCATCAAAATATAGGTGATAACTCAAATACACGCTATCCTCCAATGCTTTTCTCCGCCACTGCTGCTATCTCTACACATCAACTGAAGCATTCACAATCGTTAGTAAAATAATACAATTAAACCGACAAAAGTGAATATCTAGCAGACTTCAGCTACATAAATAAATCAATTGGTTAGAAATCAATCCTAACCTTAATTTATCACGAGTGCGCACTCTAAACTCATAAACGTTTATTAATTTAATATGTATTTTGCAGAATCGCCTGCTATGGAATCACCCATGTACACACTAAATTAATGAAATGCCCGAAAAGGATAGGCATCCCCATCGACTTCTCGCACAAAGAATCCACTTTGTGTATGAGCCCCGGTAACATAAGTAAGTTTATAGAATCCACCGTAAAACCTCACAGAATCCATCGTGGGATGGAATCCATCGTGAAATATTACACGGTGGATTCCATGCCATGGTGGATTCCCTGAGGTTTTATAGTGGATTCTGTAAACTTTGATTACCGGGGATCATATACAAAGTGGATTCTTTGTGCGAGAAGTCGATGGGGACGCCTATCCTTTTCGGGCATTTCATTAATTTAGTGTGTACATGGGTGATTCCATAGCGGGTGATTCCGCAAAATACATATTAAATTAATAAAAGTTTATGAGTTTATGGTGCGCACTCATGATAAATTAAGGTTAGGATTGATTTCTAACCAATTGATTTATTTATATAGCTGAAGTCTGCTAGATATTCACTTTTGTCGGTTTAATTGTATTCTTTTACTAACGATTGTGAATGCTTCAGTTGATGTGTAGAGATAGCAGCAGTGGCGGAGAAAAGCATTGGAGGATAGCGTGTATTCAAGTTATCACCTATATTTTGATGGGCGCATACCTTAGGCATGGTGCCTATATTTTGTCGTGCCTATTTATTAAGGCGTTGGATATTTATTTATTATTTTTGTATGCGCATGGGTGCACGATTTAGATATTTGTATTTGGACATTGTATTGGGTATGCCTGACTTCTTGGGCGCCCGTCCATTCGCTTTATTTCTATTTGGCACTAAAGCAAACTCAAAAGCCAAAAGTGTGCTATTTTGTAATTTGGGCTATTATTTGAGCTTGAAGATGATTAATACATAAAATACATGCTTTGTGGAGTGCTCACACAAGGCATCGGGGGAGATTGCACCCAATTGGTCTCTTGTTCATGTTGTGCATGCTTTCTACATTGAGTTTTGTGCAAAAAGTAGAGTTCTTTTGTTCTTGGGGACCTTCTGACACTCGCTACACGCGCCTACGGCATCCAAGGCATACCTAGGATAATATCACTTGACTGTAAAGGTACAACTAGAAAATTCCTTCATTCAGTGTATTCACCAATTTTAATTTCTAAGTTATGCACCTCTTGTGTTCCATTATATCTTGTGCCAAGGAATGCTGCTTTAATGCGATAATGTGTAGAAACAGTTTGTAATTTCAATTCTTTCACTAATTTTGCAGAAATAAAATCATGTGTGCTACCATCATCATGAAAAATAATCTTATATTTTCCATGCACCAAACATTTCATTGTCAACAAAGAATGTGGAGTTGGCATACCTGGTAAAATATATGAAGGAGTAGCAATGTCGTCCTCATCTTCCGTAAAGTCAGGCATTTCCTCACGTTCTTCATCTTCCATTGCTCCAAGCTAATTGATATGGATAGGTGGTTTCTTCAATTGGCAATTGGCTGCTAGATGTCCAGGTTGATGGCATTTGTAACAAACTACTGGTTTGGCTTTAGATACATTGTTGGCAGTGGCAAGAAGTCTAGGAATATTAGGATTTGGCTGTGAGGATGGCTTAGGGTTTGGATTGGTATTTGATCGCAAAGCAGGTGGTCATGTCCAAGACTTACGGAATGAAGATAGAAGAAAACGACTTTGATTGAATCTTCGAAAGTTTGAATTGAATTGTTTGGAACCATAGTTACCATTTGCTTGAAATTGTTGTGGACGCTTGTCTCTTCCTCGAATCTTGTCTTCAGTGTCATGAGCCAAAGAAATTGCATCTTCAAGGGTTGTTGCCTTGAACATATTGACTTCAGCGTAGTAATGTCCAAGTGAGCCAGACATAAATTCGTGTTTGTGAGTCGCTTTAGGTACGTCTTCAAGCATACGGAGTTGCAGTAAGGCATTCCAAAAACGTTGGTGTATTGGGAAATAGGCTCACGGTCTCTTTGCTGTAGAAGATCCCATTGCTTTATGGCTTTTTCATGGAATTGAGGAGAAAGGAAATTCTGCAAAAACTTCTTTTTGGAACTCTCCCAGGTAGTAGAACAATCAATACTCTTGCGAACCACAGTCCACCAAAGAGATGCTCGATCGACTAAATGATTAGTGACACATTTAATTTTGTCTTTTTTAGCATATGTCTCTTCATGAAAGTAGTCATCAAACTGACTGATAAATGCAAGGACAGTTTTCTCATCTTAAGTTCCATTGAAAGTACGGAATTTGAAATTTCTTTTACTTCTCTTTGTTTCTTTGCGGATGGATTGAGCTTCGAGCGTCGCATCGATGGTACATCGGATAAGATCTTCGGGTTGTGGTCCATCTTTGTCGGTGGTAGATCGTTGCAAATTGGCCAGTTGAACTTGTAAAGCTTGTCGGGCTCTTCGTTCTTCATCAAGCTGCATCATAATCAAATCCAATTTTTGTTCCATTGTAGGTTCCGAAAGATCACCTTCGGCCATTAAATCGTCCATGTTTTGTTCCGTCATCCTGTAAAAATCCAAAAGACCTCACTCTCTCAAAATCTGATTTAGCAGGATGAGCGTAGCTCAAAGTTGGGTATACAAGGCTTATATATTTTTATTTGGCTTTCACGGTCTTCGTCCTTTGTGGTTGTCGGATTTGTTGTCTTCGTAGAATTTGTGTATGTCCTTCTGCATGTGATGAAACTGGTTTAGCAAGTCTACGTATGTGAACAGAGTCTTCGAGGAAACAATTTTGTAGTTCTGTGCTTCTGTGCAGGAACAGCCTTTATGGGAGCAATTGAGGTTAGCCTATTTCGACTTCTGTGGACTTGCAAGACTTGCAGAGTAAGTAAGTTTGAACTTGCAGAACTTGAGTTACTTTGGAAGATTTATGACTTATAACTTATGTAACTAAGCTTGTAGATGATCAGTCGATGATTTTTTAGGGGGGGCCATTTTTTTCGTCATGAATCCGTTCAGGACATGCCGCGTTACTGGTCGTTGGATTTCTATTAAGTAAGCTTTTATAAAGCTTACTATTAACTTCCTAAGCTTTAATTTAAAGCTTGTTGAACTTATGGATATGGAGATAAAGCTTAGTGTCTCTGTTTCAAACAACTTTGAGAGAGAAATGTAGGAGTGGTCCTCCACTTCCTCAGGTCGGTCCTTCGCGATCAGAGGCTGTAGACAAAGGTTCTTGACATCGAGGAATCCACCTGTATCGACCATTCACAATGAAACTCACTATAGAGCTCGATCGTTCTAGGAGCTCCGCCTTCATGCAAGATGGGTAGCGATTGGAAGCTCTCAATCTCAGCTTTACTCTGATACCACTAGTGCATAGATCGGATGACGTAAGCGCGCGTAGTGAGCGTCAGAAGGTCCCCAAGAACAAAAGAACTCTACTTTTTGCACAAAACTCAATGTAGAAAGCATGCATGACATGAACAAGAGACCAATTGGGTGCAATCTCCCCCCATGCCTTATGTGAGTGCTCCACAAACCATGTATTTTATGTATTAATCATCTTCAAGCTTAAATAATAGCCCAAATTACAAAATAGCACGCTTTTGGCTTTTGAGTTTGCTTAAGTGCCAAATAGAAATAAAGCTAATGGGCGGGCGCCCAAGGAGTCAGGCATACCCAATACAATGTCCAAATACAAATATCTAAATCGTGCACCCATGCGCATACAAAAATAATAAATAAATATCCAACACATTAATAAATAGGCGTGACTAAATATAGGCGCCATGCCTAAGGTATGCGCCCATCAAAATATAGGTGATAACTCGAATACACGCTATCCTCCAATGCTTTCCTCCGCCACTGCTGCTATCTCTATACATCAACTGAAGCATTCACAATCATTAGTAAAATAATACAATTAAACCGACAAAAGTGAATACCTAGCAATCTTCAGCTACATAAATAAATCAATTGGTTAGAAATCAATCTTAACCTTAATTTATCACGAGTGTGCACTCTAAACTCATAAACGTTAATTAATTTAATATGTATTTTGCGGAATCACCCACTATGGAATCACCCATGTACACACTAAATTAACGAAACGCCCGAAAAGGATAGGCATCCCCATCGACTTCTCGCACAAAGAATCCACTTTGTGTATGAGCCCCGGTAACATAAGTAAGTTTACGGAATCCACCGTAAATCCTCACGGAATCCACCATGGCACAGAATCCACCGTGAAATATGCCTCCTGGCATCAAGAACTAGCTGAGAGAGATGCAAGAAAGTACCATAAGAATGAATATTTTCAGCAAGGTATTGGACAGCTGCATACTCTTTCATGATCAACCCCATACAGAGGTGGTTTTCGAGGCACTTCTATGCCTAATAACAACCCCAAGATACCCACTTACCTCACCTTCCATACTGAAAGAAAAATGGGCACTTTTGGGATAGCATTGGGCTCTAATGCTGAGAATAAGTACGCTAAAACTAAACAGTCCACTACATCACTTCCCATGGATCTAGTAGCCAAAAATTCATCTCCCCAGATGTTGTGAAGGAACGAAAGGAAAAGGGCCTATGCTTTAAGTGTGGAGATAAGTACACTTCTGATCATGCCTCCAAATGCGTGTACAAGATAGCTAAGGTCAAAGTTCATAGCATGTATGTCATGGAAGATTGGCACACTGAAGAGGATAACTTGCTCCTTGACCAGACTGAGCCTACGAAGGATGTTGATCACGACCAGTTCTATGACCTCGAGGATGGGTTTCCCTTTGACCCAGGCGGTGCTCCATCACATATACTTAATTTAACATCCCACCCACCTCCCATTTCCTTTTTTTTAATCTCATTGGACGCTTGGACAAGTTCCCACAACCCCAACACCCTTCACATTTAAGGCGGTATCAATGGAAAGTATGTTTTTATCCTTGTGGGCAGTGGAAGCACTCACAGTTTTGTTGATAAATCAGATTGATGAGTTGAAATGCACCCCTATGGCATTACACCACCCCTTGAAGGTCCAAGTAGCACATGGAGAAGAAGAAATCAGCACACATGTATGTTCTGTAGTTCCCTTATGCTTGGCTGAAAATTATGTGGCACTGATAGATCTAATTGCCCTAGATATGGGCCCCATTGACATTGTCTTGGGCTGTGATTGGCTAAAAACTTTGGGGAAGATTGCTATGGACTTTTCTCAACTTTACATGGAGTTTATGATGCGTGGACAGCCTATCCACCTAGAGGGAGTTGAAGATCATGTTTTTTCACTAAGATTGACTTGCGCTCTGGCTACCATCAAATTCGTATGCGGGCAGGAGATGAGTTCAAAATGCCCTTTAGGACTGATCGTGGACTTTATCATTTTCTAGTGATGACTTTTGGGTTGACTAATGCCCCCGCCACCTTTCAAAGCCTCATGAACAAAATCCTACTTCCCTTTCTATTCAAGTTTGTGCTTGTTTCCTTTGATGGCATCCTCATTTGTAGCAAGTCATCTATGTAGCACTTCACACACATTCAAAGGGTGTTTGACATATTGAGAGAGCATCGACTCTTTGCTAAGGAGAGAAAAATGCCTATACATGTAGACATCTGTGGAGTACTTGGGACACATTGTGAGCAAAAATGGTATACAGACTAACCCGAAGAAGGTGCAATGTGTTAGATACTAGCCCACTCCTTCCACCACCACTTCTTTGCATGGATTCCTTGGTCTCTCTTCATTCTACAGATGCTTCACTAAGCACTATGCCACCATTGTAGCACCTTTGACTGATCGCTTGAAAATGGAGTCATTCTTTTGGGATGCCACTATAGTTCATAGGTTCAAATAGTTAAAGGACGTGCTTACTTTAGCCCCCGCCCTTGTTTTCCATGAATTCTCTAAGTTTTTTACCATTCATTGTGATGCTAGTAGCCGGGGTATTGGTGCAGTATTATTTCAAGAGCACGGTGTGATTGCATTTGAGAGCCGTAAGCTTGATAAGAAGGAGATGCAAATGAAGTATATCACCAGGAGATGTTGGCCATCCTCCATGCCATCAAGAAATGGCACCGCTATTTGTATGGTAGCCGCTTCTAAGTAAAAAGCAACCACCGAGTCCTCTAGAACTTCTTGACTCAGTCTACTTTGACTCCTAAGCAAAGGCGATGGGTGGCAACCTTACAGAACTATGACTTTTAAATTTCACAGACTCGGGGCAAGGATAATATTGTGGTTGATTCACTCTCTCGGATGTGGGCATGTAGAGTGTCCTCTATCTCAGAATTGCACAGTGATTGGGTTGAAAAGCTTCAGGAGGCTTACATGTTAGACAATCACTTTAGCCACACATTTAAGAAATTACAGCATGTGGTAATGGCTAAAAACTCCAAATATCAGATCAAGCATGGCCTTATTTGGTCCCATGGCAAGATTGTCATCCCCCACACTTTCCCTTTCATGCAGAAGATCATGGAAGAGATGAATTCTTGCCCCAATGCTAGTCACTTGGGTGTTTTCAAAACATACGACAAGATTGCCAAGAGATTTCATTGGAAAGTCGTATGGAGGGATGTCAAGGACTTTGTGACGAAATGTATTCCATGACAACAAAACAAGGACAGTACACTTAGGCCCGCTGGCCTTTTGCAGCCTCTCCCTATCCCTGAAGGGAAATGGACCCACATCACAATGGACTTTATCACTGGCCTTCCTGCAACTAAAAAAGGGTGGAACAGTGTCTATGTGGTTGTTGATTGCCTCACCAAATTTTCCCACTTTATCCCCACTAAGATCCAATACACTGCCTTTCAGGTTGTAATGTGTCAACTTGTATCTTCAGGACACGTCTTAGCAGTCCATCGGAAAGGATATCTAGAAAGCTCTACCCGGCACTCCCATGGAATGTTACGGGGTTTGCGATCTAGGGCTTTCCGCGTTTGCCACGTAGCGGAAGTATTTTTTCCGTTCCCACTTAGGATCGACCTGAATTAGGGTTTTCCTTATTGGTCATTTCCTAACGGCAACTAGCGTCGGACCCAAGTGAACTACTTTACGCAGAAACGCCAGGTCCGAAGCGGATTCACGCTACACTTGGTTCAAGGAGAATGGGAAACGAGAGGTGTGCAAAGCTCAACCTCTCTGCCATAAGGCATAGTCCCATTCCATTTCCCTAAAACAACATAAATTGGGTTTAATCATAACTCTAGGTCAACGCTTTTATTGTTCGTATTCTTTGACAATCATCCTACTGTTCCTCGTGATTTGAGAAAAGTTCCCAGCCAACCGGGACCACCCATCCGTAGGACGGACCTATGGCCCATCCTACGCACTTTTTGAGCACCTACTAGAAATCTAGTTACTCAATAAGCAAGATGAGGACTCGGAAGAGGAGGGTTAGATGGGTTTGGTGCCTTACTCCCTCAAAACACCTCAACTAGGTGATTTGGAAAATACTAATGAATAATTTTCCAACAAGGAGAGATTGAGAAAATCTAAGAAGATCTCAAACCTTTGTGGCCTCTACACAAGAGAGAAGAAAACCATCAAGCATTTACTGTGGGACTCTATTGAAGTTTGAGGAGTTTGGGAGAAACTCTAGAGATGGATTGAAAGGGTAGCTTTCATATTGTGGCCTTTTGATGATGGGAGTAAAATGAATAAGGGATCACTTGTGCTATGGAATGTTGCAAGAGCGGTTGGAATCAACACCATTTGCAACCATAGGAATGAAAAGGTTTTTGCAAATATCCCTAGATGGAGGACTTTAGACTTCTCCTTGGTTAGGAAAGATTTACTAAAGGTCTTGTAGGGAATTAGGAAATCTAGCTTTACCCTTAAAGCCATATATAAGGCCCTAAAGAGATTGTTAGTTGTACTTTTTTAGCTTGCTAAGACATGTCACCTTTGGTAATTGATGTAAATATTCAATACTAATATACTTCACATTATTAAACACATTTTCAAGTTTATGATAACGATCAAAGCTAGGTGACTTCTTCTTAAGGGACATAAGTGAAGAACTAATCATGAACGCAAGTGTGATCCTTACTAGATCACAAGCCCCTTTTTGAGTACTAGATAATCACAAGAGGGCCATATTGATGATGACAAGTGCATACCATGACCATAGAAAAGTAGGTATGATCTCAAGTCCTAAGTAAATCATGACTAACGAGAGTGTCTTGTTTGTGGCGAATCAAGATACGAAGTGGAGATGAAGTCAATGGATATGCCTCGTAAGGTTTTGCAACATTTTCCGATTGTTCCACATATTTAACTTATGTTCAAGTGTAAGTCTATTGAAAAGCTCATGTCATGGCATGCTAGTCATCGTTCAAGTGATGGAAAATGGAAGATCCCTGTAGACACACCGGCATGGCAACATATAGATAATTTGTGGCCCGTTTTCAAAGAAGAGCCAAGAAATTTGAGATTTGGTTTAGGTATGGATGGAATCAATCCATTTGGCATCAAAAGCACATCATACAATGTATGGCCAGTGGTATTAGTGAACTATAATATTCCTCCATCCATGGCAATTAAAAAGGGACATGTAATGTTGTCCCTTCTGATTCTAGGAAAGCACAAGGTAAAAAACATGGACATTTACTTAGAGCCTTTGATTGAAGAGTTAGAAATGTTATGGGAAGGTATTGAGGTGCAAGATACAAGCGCATCTGCATCCTCTAGAGATCCAAACACATTGCAAGATGCTCGAGTATTATCTGTTGAGGTGGTTTGTTTGGTGGAGGAAAATTTTCCTCGATCCATTTTGGCTACTCAATTACATTCAGGTACTACAGGGTACCCACAAGTCCCATATACCCCTTTGCAGGATTTGGTAACCATTTGAGGTTACTCTCTTGCATTACAGGGTCAAAACAGGGCACTTACAGGTCTAAACAGGGTGCAGGACTGGACAGTTTAGACTCTGAAATTCAATTACAGAATTTTCTGTCCTAAACCTGTTATAGCATGCTATAGCTCATCTTGAAGAGGGCATTGTTAGCTTCGATTCGCACAAAAACGTTCTGCAATCGGAGTTTTCTAGCCAAAGCTATAGCCGTTTTACTGACAGGGGGTACTGCAGGACTGCACTAGTATGGCAGGACATAAAGGCAAAAATAAGGTCCAGGAGGATTATGCACAGCAAATCAGGGATTCCATGATGGAAAGTACACTTCAAGAGAACCCTGAAGAGTTTCAACAACCAGGAGAAATTAGTATACTCAATGATACTTTGTGTGCTCATAAACTAAGGCATAGAGAATGACATGAGGCCATGTTGTCAAGGATGGATCAGATGGTTCAATCTACTGATCAAACCAAGGCTCTTATGGAAAAGTTAGTATTATCCGATGACCTACTCATGGCACAAATATCTAAACTTTTACAAGTACAAGTGGCATCAAAATAAGCTAATGAGAAGGCTTGTTCAAATAGTGACCCTTCAGTCCCACTTCAGCCATCCAACCAAAATGGTCATGGAGATGGAATCATTGGAAGAAGAGGTATTCCAAATAGTCAATATGAAGTAGGAGAAGCTTCAAAAGGCATGATGACTATTTGGGCAGTTTGAACGGAGCCAATACTCAAGCTTTTGGACTGCATACTCAGAATTCCAGGGGTGCCTTACCAACAGGAAGATTACATGGTAATTCTCAGCCACCTGTTGGAAGATTTCAGTCTCAATTTGGGGGTTCTGTACTTAGAAATCCTGATCAGCCAGTTTTGGGACAGCAACCCTTTCATGATAGAGAATTCAAGGACAAAATTGTTTTATCCAAATTCAATGGCCAGTCATCTTCACCATCAGAATTAGAGGAATGGACCTCTAAGATGGAGTCTTATTTTGACATTTTTCCTAAAACTGATGATATGAAGATACACTTTGCCTCCTTGCACTTAGAAGGATTTTCTCACACTTGGTGGAGGTATATCAAGAAAGAGAATGTACTTATTGAGAATTGGGAAGCTTTCAAGGCACTTATGGCTGAAGTCTTTGTTTCACCTCTTGAAAAAGAGAAGTTAGAACGAAGATGGTATGGTTTGGAACAAAGGGGCCTAAGTGTAAGAGAATATACAAACCAATTCCTCAACTTGACCATGTATGTGGAAAACATCAGTGATGAGGCCAAGTTACACAAGTTTATGTATGGTTTAGAATCATCCTTGTCAGCTGATGTTATGGCGCAGAATCCTACTTCACTTTTCAAGGCTATTGAGCTTGCAGAGCGCTATGGAAGAAAGTATAGGAAAGAGTCTTCATTTCAGCCAAGTTATGGACAGCCAAGGACTGTTTTAAAGTAAGGGAAAGTTGGTAACATTTATGGCAGTAATCATATGCCTAGTGGGAGCTTACGAGTACCAACTTATCCTCCATTTAATGCTTCTAGGCTTCAAAGCAATTTCAGGACAGCAAATAGTCCAAAGGTTGAATTTAAGCAGGGTGACAACAAGCCTAAGTCCACTTCAGCCCAATACAAATTCCAAAAATATTTCAATGGATCTTTACAAGGAAAGAAAGGACAAAGGCTTATGCTTCAAGTGTGGAGAAAAGTATACTCCTAACCATGCTTCAAAGTGCGTATATAAAAATGCCAAGCCAAAGTTTCAGAGTATGCTAGTTCTTGAGGACTTTGAAAATGACATAGATGAAGCTAATGCAGTCACAATCAATGCTGAAAATGAAGATTTTGAGGATGATGGTGGACAGGAGTACTTTTATGATCCATCTGACTCTTTTCCTTTTGATCCAGGCGGTGATATTCCATTTGATCGTGGTGGATTTTGTAATGAGTTCCCTGCTGCCACTAATTGTTCTATCTCTATGGATGCTTGGACGGGATCTAAGAGCCCTAGTACACTTCGTATGAAGGGAAGCATATGTGGAAAGCAAGTGTTCATCTTGATAGATAGTGGCAGTACTCACAATTTTGTCAATAAATCTATTATGTATAAGTTGAATTGTGTTCCCATCGACTTACAGCAGCCCATTCGAGTACAAGTGGCTAATGGTGAAGAGGAAACAAGCACACAGATTTGCCCACAGGTTTCTTTGCAGATGGCTGAAAATTTTGAAGTCAAAGTAAACCTGATCACTTTGGAAATGGGGCCCATAGATATTGTACTTGGTTGTGATTGGTTGATGACCTTAGGCAGGATTACTATGGATTTCTCACAGTTATATATGGAGTTTTTCTCCAATGGACAGCTCATCTGTTTACAGGGAATCCCTAGTAGATCTGATTTTTAGCTTATCACCATTCAACAACTCAAGAAAGAGTACAAGAAGCGCTCACAGATATTTGTATTGCATTTGAACAAAGAAACACAGGATCAGCCCAATAATTCAGCAAACCATCCAGCTTTGACAACTCTTCTTGAGGAGTATAGAGATTTATTTGAAGTATCTACTTCATTGCCTCCTAAGAGAGCAGTGGATCACCCCATTGATTTGGAACCCAACTCAAAGACAATCAATAAGCCACCTTACAGACTATCAAAATGTGAACGAGAGGAAGTAGCCAAGCAAATCAAAGAGCTTCTTGAAATGGGATTCATTGAACCAAGTTCTTCACCTTATGCATCCCCAGTCGTGTTAGTAAAAAAGAAAGATGGATCTTTCAGAATGTGCATTGACTACAGGGATCTCAATAAGATAACAGTGAAGAACAGGTATCCTATACCCAGGATAGATGATTTGCTTGATGAGCTTAAGGGGGCTCGATTCTTCACGAAGATTGATTTGAGATCAGGGTATCATCAGATTCACATGAGAGAGGGTGATGAAGTCAAGACTGCTTTTAGGACTGATCGTGGGCTCTACCATTTCTTGGTGATGCCATTCGGCCTTACAAACGCTCCAGCTACCTTTCAAAGCCTGATGAATAAGATTCTGCAACCTTTCCTCTTTCAGTTTGTCCTGGTGTTCTTTGACGACATTTTGATCTATAGCAAGACTTTACAGGATCATTTGTCACATATGAGGAAGGTTTTTGATGTGTTGAGACATCATAGGCTTTTTGCTAAGGAGAAGAAGTGTTCTTTCATGCGGACTGAAGTGGAATACTTGGGACATATAGTCAGTGAAAAAGGAATACAGGCTGATCCTAAGAAGGTGCAATGCATAAAAGATTGGCCAACGCCTACTACTACTACCTCTCTTAGAGGATTTCTTGGTCTATCTTCATTCTATCGCAGATTTATAAAGCATTATGCGGCAATTGCAGCCCCTTTAACTGACAGGTTGAAGAAAGAGGCTTTCTTTTGGGATGCTCTTGCAGATAGCAACTTCAACCAGTTAAAGGAATTACTTACCTCTGCTCCTATTCTTGTATGCCCGGATATCTCTAAAGAGTTTACTATACAGTGTGATGCTAGTGGCCGTGGCATTGGGGCTGTTTTGTTTCAGGAGCATGGAGTAATTGCATTTGAAAGCCGTAAGCTTACTGATAAGGAGATGGCCATGAATGTTTATGACCAGGAAATGTTGGCTATTCTGCATGCAATCAAGAAATGGCACCATTACTTATATGGCAGCCGATTCAGAGTACATAGTGATCATCGGGTACTCAAGTATTTCCTTACTCAGTCAAATCTCACTCCAAAGCAATGACGATGGGTAGCAACATTACAAAATTATGACTTTGACATCACTCATACAAGGGGCAAAGATAACATAGTGGCTGATTCTCTTTCTCGTATGTGGGCCTGCAAAGTGTCAGCCATGACGGAACTACATAGTGATTGGATTGAAGAATTACACGAAGCCTATCTTTTAGATGAGGAATTCAGCCAAATCTTTCAGAAATTACAGCAAGGTCTTATGGAAGAAAACTCACATTACCAGCTTAAAAATGGTCTTATTTGGTGGAAGGGCAATATTATTATTCCCTCTACTTCTTCTTTCAAGCGGAAAATTATGGAGGAGTTACATTCTTCCCCTTTAGCTGGACATTTGGGAGTTTTCAAGACTTATGACAGGATCAGCAAGAGCTTTTATTGGAAAGGACTGTGGAAAGATGTCAAGGACTTCATTATGAAGTGTATGCCTTGTCAGCAAAATAAGGATAGCACCCATAAGCCAGGAGGTTTGTTGCAGCCATTGCCTATTCCTACGGGTAAATGGACTCATATTACTATGGACTTTATCACTGGCTTACCTACTACCAAGAAGGGTGGAATAGTATTTATGTGGTGGTTGACAGACTCACCAAAGCAGCTCATTTTATCCCAACAAAAATTCAGTTTACTGCTTCTCAAGTGGCCAACCAGTTTATGGAGCATATTTTCAGATTACATGGATTACCGCAGGTGATTGTCCATGATAGGGACTCAAAGTTTATGAGTAATTTTTGGCAAGCGGTATTTACATCTATGGGTACTAAGTTGGCTCCATCTACAGCTTATCATCCCCAAACTGATGGACAGACAGAGAGAGTTAATAAATGGTTGGAGACTTATCTTCGCCATTTTTACTATGATGTCCAAACCTCATGGGATTCTTGGTTACACCTGGCTGAGTTTGCTTATAACAATTCCACTCATGCAAGCATAGGAGTTTCACCCTTTGAGGCTTTGTATGGTTATAAGGTGCCCTTACCCACAGTCATTTTTAATGAAAAGATCAATCCTCATGGGAAGGAAGAGTTGGAAAGAATGCAAACCCTTCGTCAGCAATGCAAGGTGAATCTAAGAAAGGCTCAAGATCAGATGAAGATGTATGCTGATGAGAAGAGGAGGCCTTTAGAGTTCCAGGAAAGAGAGCTAGTTTTGTTGAAGGTGCCCAAATCTAAGTACTCTACATTGAAAGATGGATCCAGTAATAAGATTGCCCACAGATTTTATGGCCCTTACAGGATCCTTAAGCGGATTGGAGATTTGCCATACAGACTAGAGCTTCCCTCTTCTACAAAGATTCATAACGTCTTCCATGTTAGTCAGCTCAAGCCCTATTATGGTGATCCAGTGGATTTAGTTGATGAGCTGCCACCTATTGATGAAGATGGTCTTGTTCAGTACATCCCAGAGGCTGTTATAGGTCAGCGTGAAAAGAAGCTTCGATCATGTTCTATTGTGGAATATTTGATTAAATGGAGAGGTTTACCCTTTGAAGAGGCTTCTTGGAGACCTGATTCAATATTGGATGAGTATCCATACTTGAGGGATACATTGGTGGCTGAAGCCTATTGCTTATGGAGCTAGTATTGATGCAGACTGGTTCAGGATAGCACGCTGTTTTAGAACAGTTTTTATCGTACTTCATTTTCAGAATTGAGCTATCTACATGGGCTTAAAGTACTCTTCAAGAGCTTCGTTTTGATATGTGGTACATCTCATTTGGACACTTCTATCAAAAGTTATGGCAGATTTGGTCCAGCAGGGACTGTTTATTCAGCAAGCTGTCTACTTTCTTCTGGAACTATTTGTTGAAGATTCTATGGCTCCATTTGCTTCTGAAGTTCTTCAAATCATGTATATAGTTGGGTCCTCTTTCCGTTCTTCAAATTTAGCCCTTGTAATGATAATTCTTCATTCATTTCCCATTTGTAAAGCTGTAAAACAGAGTAGTACTCTGTTCTATCCATCTCTTCTTCAGTTCTTTCTAGGTTTGTTTTTTAAGACAAAAACTTTTGGGAAGGGATGGATTGTAAGAAGCTGGGAATAGTTAGAATGTTAATAATATGCCATGTCACACAGACATTGGTATATAAGGAGAGAAGTTGTAATTTTTCTCATCTTTTGACAAATCAATACATTTACAATCTTTCTTTCCCTTCTTGCTCTAAGCTTCCATGGCTTCTTCATCTTTCCTATCTTTCTCTCTCCAATTCTAGTCTTTCTCTCTCCTCGTCACTCTTATTCTCTCTCTCCCTGCAGTCTTTCTCTCTCCTCTGCAGTCTTTCTCTCTCCTCTTTCTCTCTTCCTGGTTCTCTCTCTGACATTTTTTGAAAATATTAAACTGAACATTTACTCATACTATATCTTTTGTTTTAGATAAATAAATTAAAATGCTTACGTGTTAAACCATGGGTTGTCGTCACGTCCTTGAAGACTGTGTCCTTGATAGTCCAACAAGGAATTTGATCTACCAAATCTTCACGTAGCCTCTTTCTCTGTAATTCCTTCTTGTCTCACTCACACCCTCTTGAGTCAGGTTTAAAAGAAGGTTTCTATTATCTACACGTGATGATTAACTAATGGGAAGGCCATCGGAATGCTCGGGTTGATGTCATCTTACTCCAAGATGATGGCCCCTTTATACAAGAGGAGATATCCATGGATTCTTGCATAGATGTAATCCAACAGGAATCGATTTGTACTGCAGGTCAATTTCGAAGCATGGCATTGATGAAAGGCTGATTGTATGAGACCAATGATACGACGCCAATCTTCTCTGTCTCTCCTAGAGATTCACGTGCCCTCTTATCTCTCTCCTTGGGTCTATGATTCGTGGTTCCTCATCCTCTTCTTGGCGCTTTGATTAGGCGGAGAAAAAAATGGGATTCTTGGTTGAAATACTGATTGCTCAGAACAGTCATTTTTTGGTGGCATTATACTGATAAGAGATGACCACATTCAAGATAGGATGATGAAGGCAATGGTGATGGCGAGAACAGAAGGTAGGTGGCGGTGCACGGGAGTCCAGACAACAATAGCACCGCGTGGCAAGAGCGGACAGAAAACAGTGATGGCACCTTTCGTCGTCTGTCTGTCTGTCTCTCTCTCCTTCTCTCTCTCTCTCTCTCCCATCATTGACCCTCACTCGCCTTCCAATCCATCGCTCCCTCCCAAGTACGCCATTGTACTGCAAAGCATAAACCAATCATTATTATTCTGCTCGATATATCCGTGTTCATGTCCTTGTACTACATTCCACACCTCTCTCTCCTTCTCTCTCTCTCTCTCTCTCATGGTGCCCCCCGTTCATAAACAAATTACAGCCTAAGAGGCACAAATTTGTCCGCAGAAATAGTGCCCCCTCTTCTTCCACATTCGTCATCATCAGCAGGCGCCATTCGAAATCCAATGCTCCCTTCTTCTTCTTCATGATCATTTTTTTTAAAACGGCCTCTTTCTTCTTCTAATTTTCTTTTTTTCCCTCAATTCATTTCCATAGCCCAATTTTGGGACCCTTGGCACCACATAAAGGGCATTTACATTCATTAATGTGGTGTCCCTTTTAGCCCCTAACACTTGGCATGCACGAGGGAACAATTGTTTACAATTGAGAACCCACTCTTCCCTTGATTGAATGTCAAATACCATATCCCTCTATCTATGAAGTATATTTGATTACAAAGAGTGAAGAATAATGAACAACAAAGATAACAATATTGGTTTGGCATTGATTCACCAAAAGAGTCTTCCTAAAGCTTGTCCAAGATCGTGCTTCTTGTAGGCTCTATGTCTATACGTGGTACATCCGGTCTTCTCTTTGCCTGGTATGCCCCCTTTGGATCATTTTGTCCTTGTAGAAATCATCCTCTTGAATCTACTTTAGAAATAAACCTTCTAATGTCCATGCCTTGATCTTCATTGATGGTTCAATTTTTATATTAGGACGACATGGAGATAATGACGTTTCTTTAGGTGTAAAGGGATACTACAATTGGAGGGTGGAAGGGCAGATGGGACGATGGGTCGACGCCTGATATTTTGCTCCTGTAAGAAATACAACGGCCTCCTTTTCTTTTCTTTTCATTTTACTCACTCTAAAATATTTCAATTAATTAACCTATATTCAAAAGAACATCTCCAATTTGCAAACCTCGTGCAATTCTTCAGACTTTCAATTCTTCACATGTTATCCTCAGATTCGTTAAGTGAGAGCCCTTCCACACGGGACTCCCGGATCACTATGGCCGACTTTCGTCTCTGTTTGACAGGTAAGTAAAAAAGAAGAAAAAGGTGAGAAAAAGCCGTATGATTTCCCCGACATCCTGAGTTCATGATCCCTTGAAGAAAGACGTTGTGGTCGATGGATCAATCGACTCTTCCAGCGGGACAATGGGTCTTGACGATTTCTTTTTGCCTTTGATGGGAGTTTACATTTTCCCATTCCCAATGTAATTTTTAAGTTAGATCACGAATGCCACCACTACAAATGACAAACATACTTTTAAAATATGACGATGATTTGGACAGTTCCTCAAGGAAATAACATTTGATCCGGAAAAAAAGAAAAATGTACTTTCTCGGAAGTATCCTTATTCAAAGCCAGTTCTCGTAACCTTTATTCAAAGCGAGTTATTGTATCCTTATTTAAAGCCAGTTCTCGTAACCTTTATTCAAAGCCGTATGGCTGTGAAAGTTCAAGGATAGCCTATTATTACAAAAAGGAATCCTGAGCGGGGAAATGAGAAAAAAAGAGTTAGAACCAAAAAAAAGAAAAATGGTTGCGAAAAAGTTCAAGCTTTCCAATTACCTGATATTCAACACCTCCCCAAAGGAATCTCCATAATAATCACCAATGATCTAATGATCACCCCTTGATCATCACTGCAGTATTACTGTAGACAATAATCACAATCATGATGTTGTGTATTCTTCATAAAGAATTTAATCCTTAGGAGGTAGGAGGTAGCATAACTAGTGAAATCCCCCACCCCTTAACTATGTGATAATTTTCATTAAAATTTGATCTTTCTTTTGTGTCATTGTAGTTCTTTGATAGTTTCTATGAAGAATATGAAGAATGTGTTGAAACTTTGTTGTGATCAATTCGTGGGAGAATTGTTATATGATGTTGTGCAAAAATTGGTGTTGTTTTTCTTCTTGTGGTTGATTAAACTCTGAAGAACATGCTTGTTGATGATACAAGATAGATTTTCTTGCAGTAGATTCCCCTTTTTTCTTAGTGTTCATCCCGAGGCTCCAAGTATCCATGGAACAAGACCTTCTTCTCTCTACGAAGTCTCTGTCTTCAAAGGAGTCCACCTAATCGTTTAGATTTCTCGATCAAGATTGCTAGCACATGTGGACTCCTTCTTGTGATGGCCCCAAAGAGAAGGTATTTTGCAGCGGGAAGCTTAGGAGTTACGAATACGATTGCAAACCTAGTCAACATGTCATCACACGTAACATGAGAGCAGGTTCTTCCATGGATTTATGATTGTTTTCTAATACACAAATAGGAATCTAAGTAAAAGAGTTTATTATTTGGTGAAGAAGTTATAGTTTTTTTAAAATAAAATCAACAAAAGAAATATACAATAAGTAGAAGCCATTAATTTAGAATTTTAATTTCTGAAAGGTAGGATAAAGTGCATGACATTGTGATGTATTGAATAATTTATCTCTAGTTTCTTATAAATAAAAGATTTTTTTTTCTAGCATTTATAAATTATATAATGTAAAAAAGGATACAAGTACATTGAGAATATTTATTTTAGTATTTAAAAATTATATAAATGTGAGAAAAGATAAAAATTAGATAAAAATATTTCTTTTAGCATTTAAAAATTATGTAAATGTAAAATAAAGTGAACATTATATCAATGATATTTTTTAGTATTTATGATTTATATAAATATTAAGAATTACATTTTATGTATTGATAATTATAAAATATTAAAATTTTAATTTTAAATGGTATTTAAAATTTATTTAATATAAATAAAAATAACTAAAATTAAATGATTTAAAATTATTGATTAGATATACTCTCTTTAAATAAGAATTTCATGATTAATAATTAGGGTAAAATTATGATATACATAGCTCATTAGAAATTATTAAATCAAATACGTGACTTACTTTGAATCTAGGATATTCAAACCAATTCACTTGCCAATATGACAAGGTAAAATACAAGTCTTAGATCACAAGACAACAAAAAAGGACTATATAATTCTCCTTGAGAAAAATAAAAGTGTAAAAATTCTTAGAAAGAATACTCGCATTGTTGATTCATGTAGTCTCCAAGGAAAAATTATGATTCCAAGATCCAACTTACTTTTCACAAATTACGATAAATTCTAATCGATTAAGAATCATAATGAGGATAAGAGACCAACCTTTAACAAGGATTACAAACAAAAATTGCAAACAAAGACTAAAGATAACCAAGGAAAGATCCAATGAAGGAAGACTAAATCAGAATTTAGATATCCAAAAAGGGGCTTTAGAAAATGCAAATTCGAAGAGAAACTAGGAGAAATCCAAGAAGTTAAAAGAGGGCCAAGTTGGAAAGAATTGCCTCCAAGTTAAGATCTTGCTCAAATTTCCTCTCTATTTGTATAGGAATATTGCTTAAAGAAGAATTGGTTGTGCTTGTAATGCTGCATACAATTTAACTTGATGCACTTAGAAAGTTAATTGAATTGAATAAAAAATCCTAATATCCTAAGTTTGCAATATAAAAAGGAAAGCATACTAGACCTTCCCCAAGGCTAGTTTCACGAGTCCCTTTTTTAAGGGGTATTTAGTTGCTGCCACAAAGAGTTTCGGATCCATCTTGATGGCAAGAGGTCTCTCTATAGGGGGATCCTTGGGTAGGAGGAGTTGAGGGTGCTAGGGGGCTTTGGCAAGTAAACTCTTAGACTTCTAAGAATCATCCAAACCCCTACACAACTTAAGATGGACTTCTTGAGGTCCAAGTACTAGTTAGGGACAAAAATCTTGGAAAAATAAAGGCCTTCGCATTGTTCTTATATATAGACGGAAGGTGAACACTTGTACAAGAATTTTTATTAAATAAAGAAGCTATTTTTTTTAAAGGATTGTCTTCATTCTCTATGTGTTGTGATTTAAATTACGTGAATAAACATTGTGATTAAAAATATTCATTAAGAGAGCTAATTTAATTTGTACATCTTAAATATATTAAGTAAGTAGACAACTAAAACTATCCAACTAAGGAAAGTGGAAAGGTGTGATTCCTGACGAGTTGGCCCTAAGACAAGGTGGTCGTGATAAGTTGAGAGCTTTTCCACAAATTTGATGTGTTAGAGTATAAGAAATATTGACTCCTAGAATCAATTAGAACCTTGAATCCATATCATTTTAGGGGAATGGAGTAAGACTTTGCCTTATAGGAAGAGGGGCTGATGTACTCATACTCCCCCTTGTTTCTCACTCTCCTTGAACCAAGTGTGATACAAGTCAGTTGCGGTTTGGGAAATTTGACACAAGCAGTTGCTCGAAGCCTCTGACACTAGTTAACGTAAATATGATACCTTAGTTTACTTAGAAATCAAAATTCAAGTTGATTCTCATAGGAACAACCAAGACCTTATGTTGCAAAGTGGGCTTGAGAGAGTCTAGTAAACAAACCTCATGTTATTCAAAAGAGTACCGAGCGTGCTGGGGATAAAGGAACCTATGCCTAGCCACCTGTGTATTAGTTACCCCGACAGTACTTGCACTGTGTATTAGTTACTCGCACACATGTACCCTGCAAGTGGAAGGTGGTCATCATTCTCACTTAATTCTTTATTCTTTTAGCGACATTTGAATAAAGGGAAAGCCATTCACACATTGTGACTATTGTAGTTCCCACATCTTCTCTCTCTCTCCCTTTCTCTCTCTCTCTCTCTCTCTCTCTTTACAAGGAAATGCAAGTATAGTGACAGCGGGTAGCGATGCAGGAATAGCGGTGTTGCTATTTGCGTCGCTATTTGCATCGCATTTGCGACGCAAGTAGCGACGCCCCAAAGGGAAAAAAAAGAGGGCCAAAACTCGAGCGCGTTTCATTTCGCGCATTTTCATGAGACATTTCGAGAGGGAGAGCGAGAGAGAGAGAGAGAGAGAGAGAGAGAGAGAGAGAGAGACCGTTTTGCATAGAGGGTGAGAGAGGGAGAGAAAAAAGGCTTGCCGCCGCAGTCGCCGCTGCCATTCACGAAGGAGAGGAGGAGCCACTGTCGCGAAGAGGAGCCGCCAAACCCTCGCTTTACGGTGAGTCCATTCTCTCTCTCTTTGGTTGTTTAGGGTTTAATTTGTGTATATTGGAGGGAGAGGAAATGAGAGAGAAAGAGAGGGAGAGGGAGGGGGAGAGGGAGAGGGAGAGGGAGGGAGAGAAAGAGAAAGAGAGGGGGAGAGAAAGAGAAAGAGAGGGAGAGGGAGGGAGAGGAAATGAGAGAGGGAGAGGGAGGGAGAGAAAGAGAAAGAGAGGAAGAGGAAGAGGGAGAGGGATGGGGAGGAAATGAGAGAGGGAGAGGGAGGGAGAGTGCATTCTCTCTCTCTTTTACTTTTGCTTATATAATTTGTGTATATATATTGAGAGAGGGAGAGGAAATGAGAGAGAAAGAGAGGGAGAGGGAGAGGGAGGAAATGGGAGAGGGAGGGGGAGGGAGGGAGAGAGAGAGAAAGAGAGAGAGAAAGAGAGAGAGAAAGAGAGGGAGAGGGAGGAAATGGAAGAGGGAGGGGGGTGAAATGAGATAACGAGAGGAAAGAGAGTGTATTCTCTATCTTTTTTATTGATTTTTTGTATAAATTGTGTATAATGAGAGAGGGAGAAGAAATGAGGGAGAGATAGAAAGAGAGGGAAATTAAAGAGAGGTAGAGTGAGGAAATGGGAGAGGGAGGGGGAGGAAATGAGAGAGGGAGGGGGAGGAAATGAGAGAGGGAGAGGGAGAGGGAGAGATAGAAAGAGAGGGAAATTAAAGAGAGGTAGAATGAGAAAATGGGAGAGGGAGGGGGAGGAAATGAGAGAGGGAGAGGGAGAGAGAGAGGGAGAGGGGAGGGAGACGAAAACATAATAGGGAAATGAGAGAGGGAGAGGGAGGGAGAAGAAATGAGAGAAGGAGAGGAAGAGAGCAAAAGGAAATGAGAGAGGGAGAGGAGAGAGAAAAAAAAAGAGAATGAGAGGAGAGAGAAAAAGAGATCAGATGTTAAACATAATAGGAAAAGAGAGAAAGAGAGGGTGTGGGTGAGGGTGAGGGTGAGGGAGGGAGAGGAAATGAGAGAGGGAGAGGAAGAGAGAAAACGAAATGAGAGAGGGAGAGGAGAGAGAAAAAATGAGAGAGGGAGAGGAGAGAGAAAAAGAGAAAAAAATCATTAAATCTTATAGAGAAAGAGAGAAAGAGAGAGTCAGGGTGAGGGAGGGACAGGAAATGAGAGAGGGAGAGAAAGAGAGAAAGGAAAATGAGAGAGGGAGAGGAGAGAGAAAAAGGAATGAGAGAGAGAGGAGAGAAAAAGAGAAAAAATCATTAAACCTAATAGGGAAAGAGAGGGTTAGGTGAGGGAGGGATAGGAAATGAGAAAGGGAGAGAAAGAGAGAAAGGGAAATGAGAGAGGGAGAGGAGAGAGAGAAAAAGGAGAGAGAAAAAGAGAAAAAAATCATTAAATCTAATAGAGAAAGAGAGAAAGAGAGGGTCAGGGTGAGGGAGGGACAGGAAATGAGAGAGGGAGAGAAAGAGAGAAAGGGAAATGAGAGAGGGAGAGGAGAGAGAAAAAGAAATGAGAGAGAGAGGAGAGAGAAAAAGAGAAAAATCATTAAACCTAATAGGAAAAGAGAGAAAGAGAGGGTTAGGGTGAGGGAGGGAGAGGAAATGAGAGAGGGGGAGAAAGAGAGAAAGGGAAATGATAGAGGAAGATGAGAGAGAAAAAAATGAGAAGGTAGAGGAGAGAGAAATAGAAAAAAAATCATTAAACCTAATAGATGAAGAGAGAAAGAGAGGAACAGGATGAGAGAGGGAGAGGAAATGAGAGAGGGAGAAAGAAAGGGAAATGAGAGATGGAGAGGAGAGAGAAAAAGAAATATGAGAGAGAGAGGAGAGAGAAAAAGAGATAAAAATAATTAAACCTAATAGGGAAAGAGAGAAAGAGAGGGTCAGCGTGAGGGGGGGAGAGGAAATGAGAGAGGGATAGAAAGAGGAAGGGAGAGGAAATGAGAGAGGGAGAGAAAGAGAGAAAAGTAAATAGGACCTTACAATAAGCTTAGGGTACTATGATAGTGTGCACTAAGAATGAGTCCACCTCACTAAGAATAGGATTGGCGATTCACCTCACTAAGAATGAGTCCATCTAGGTACAAAGGGTACAAATACATTATCCTAGAAACTACATTATAGAAGCTTCCACTTGTGTTGGCACAAGGGTACCATCATATTTCACCCTCCCCCTCTCTATATTTGTGTATGCATCTACGTACAAAGGGTACAAATAAAAACAGTCAAAAGAGAAGCCAAATAGACAAATGTAACAATATGTGGATATAATAGTCAGTGTTACAACTTCTCTTCTTCTTTACTACCCATATTTGCTATTGTACCCAAGTATTATGAAGGTAGATAGATAGATAGAAAAATAGATAGATAGATAGATAGTATCATAGTACCCTAGTATGTACTACCTTGTACCTATTACATACTATCATAGTATCCTAGAACCTCACATTTACTACATAATGCTTAAGGTACCCTAGCACCTGCTACATAGTATCATAGTGTTGGGTACTTGGCACTATGATACTAGAGTACTAGGTGCTAGATACTAAGATGCTATGATATTATGTGCTAGGTACTGAGTACTAGGTACTAAATACTAGTGTTCTATGATACTATATGCTAGGTCATAGAAAAAGAGAGAGATAGAAGAAGAGGATAACAATCTATGAAAAGAAAAGAATGATAATAAAAACAAATTATTTGTTGTAACGTAGACAAAATGGAAAACGAAGGTCCTGTTGTTCAAGATCGCGAGGCGTATCTTAATCAGCGTGTCCCATGTCCTTGCTCTCAATGCAAGCTAGCAATTAGACAAAAACGCCGATTGTCTATACCATATACAATAAGATTGGGTCTCGTTGGCAAGTTTTCTATCCAGGGAGGTGATGTCTCATCCCAAGAAGGAGTGCACCCTTTACGGCCAATTAGAAGAGTATGTGGGCATGCGATGGATGGAGTGAAGAAGCCAATCCACCACTTGCAAGGCCAATCTATACCGTCAATGCCAGATGAGATAGGTAACCTTCCAGACCTACCTATAATCTTGGAGCCTGAGATGGAGGCAATGATCGATGCATTGATTCCTATGGATGTCGAGACTTCTGATCCGCTTAGAGAGGAAGCATCCATACCATTATATGATGGGTACCGAGTATCTCGTCTGAAGACACTACTTGCACTCTTAAGTGTGCAAGTAAAATACGGGTGGAGCGATATGAGTGTGACCGAGTTGTTCAGGTACCTTGTACATACGCTTCGTTGATTATTTTTTTTGGCACTATTATTACAAACATTTGTGCTTTTTCAAGGTGTTTATGATTTTTTTCAGGTTATTGAAATATCATATATTACCAGCTGCAAATACCATGCCTGAGTCTCGTGATGATGCACGATATGTTTTACGAAAGCTTGGCATGGACTATAATAACATCCATGCATGTATCAACGATTGCATACTGTTTCGAGGAGAATACAAGACTATGGAGACATGTCCAAAGTGTGGTGCTCACAGGTATCGATAGGACTTGCAAGGGCAAACCATCTCTCAAAAAGTTCTCAGACACTTTCCGTTTATCCCCCGCATAAACCACATGTTTCGTACGTTCGGCATGGCGAGCTTGACAACGTGGCATGCACAGAATAGGTCAACGGATGGAGTTCAACGAATATCAGTGGATTTACACGCATGGAGCCACATTGACTCTACCTTCCCAGGCTTTGCTCGAGAGCCAAGGAATCTTTGGCTCGGTCCTGCAATGGATGGCGTGAACCCATTCGGTCTACGCTCAACTTCTTACAGTGTGTGGCCTATAGTCCTTGTCAACTACAATATCCCTCCATGGCTTTCTACGAAGAAAGGACATCTCATCCTTAGCTTACTCCTCCCCGGCCACTACAAAGTCAAAAATATGAATGCGTATCTTCGTCCATTAGTCGATGAGCTTAAGATTTTGTGGGAGGAGGGGCTCACCGTGCAAGATATGAGCAGGCGCGATGGTCGGTGGTCAGCCAATATTCGAGCCATTCTCATGTGGACGATGCATGACTTTTCGGGATTCGAAGAGTGCTCAGGTGAACAGGCCTCCGTTCTCGTTGGTAATATCTATATTTTATCTCGTTCAAGCAAGTATTCACTAGATTGTGGTATTGGAACAAGTTTGGTTACCTCAGGTTATCATGCATGTCCATTGTGCGGGCCATAGTTAGACTCCCGAAGGTCACGAACCATGAAGAAGATGGTATATCAAGGACACACTGCTTTCTTGCCAGAGGATCATGAACTCAAGGAAGGTTTCCTTGGACGACCTCCAACACGTATAAACGCCGCAAGCTTGTACGAGTTGAAAATGGTCCACGCGAAATCACATCCAAACGGAATGCGGCGGTTCTCATTTTTCTATGAGTTGCCATATTGGACCCACTTACAGGTCAACCACTTGTTGGATCCCATGCATATTTTCAAGAATGTGGGCAACTTGCTATGGGACCACATCACAGGAAAGAGAGACACTATAGGGGCACGAATGGATTTGAAGGAGGTAGGTAAGATGGAGATGCTTGGCCGCAGTCGAGTGCTCATGGTCACGTGCAGCTTCCTCGCACTCCTTGGGTTTTTTCCACTAAAGAAGAGCGCATTGTGAAGCAAGTAATCAAGTCTATCCGCACTCCGATGCGTATGATGCGTTCTCTCAGGTCTGCATTTTCTAAAGACGATCAATTATCAGGGCTAAAATCCCATGACTGGCATAAGATATGTCAGGTTTGTACTACGAATGGATTGTAATTGGCGTGCATATTTTTCTATTTGGAGTGTAGCCAATATTCATAATGCTTTCTCATTTGTGGCAGTTTGTACTACCGATCGCAATTGCAGGATGTCTTACTCCAGTAATACGCGGGGCCATTTATAGGTTGTCGACTTTGGTGCAATGGATCTCATAGAAGGAGATTAAGACGTCCTCTATTGAATTTGCGAGGCGGGGAGTAGTGGAGACGGTCTGTCTCTTTAAGAAATACCTTCCCACCAGCATGCTTACGATAAAAATCCACCTTCTTGTGCATCTTGTAGATGAAGTAGAGATTGCTGGACCTGTCCATACGCGATGGATGTTCTTCTTGGAGCACTTCACGAACAACCCTGAAAGGCTTTGTGCGACAACGAGCTCGGCTAGAAGGTAGCATGGCTGAAGGTTGGTTGGTGTCTAAGGCGCTAGTGCATATTTTACAATGGCTACCAATAGTGGATCCAGACAACGAAATGCTATGGTCACTGATTGGTTGGAAATGGGGTAGAAAAAAGAATGGATGCCTCAATGGAGGAGAAGGTGAATTGCTTTTGTATGTTGCATCATGCCTCTATGGAGACGTGGCTTGCCAAGTACCAGATCGCTAGGCAAGATCGAGAGGAAGCGCGAGCTGAATTTCGACGTAGTACGTGTCATCGATCCATTCGCTATCCCGAAGGCATGGAGGAGATGCCGTGGTTCATGTCAACGCGATGGTTGCATGGAGCTTTGACTGCAACGTCTCGCGAGGGGACAGAGGTCTCAATGGAGGAGTGGGAATTCTCGAGGGGATGTAGTCCAAAGGTGATGAGGGGTTTAGAATTTGTCGTATCTAAATTTTATATGCGACATCTAATTTGAGTGTTTCAATGTACAGTACAAAATATATAGTGCACCATGGTCGCATGGACAAAAATAATTTTATATGCGACATCTAATTTGAGTGTTTCAATGTACAGTACAAAATATATAGTGCAGTATGGTCGCGCGGACGGCATTTTTTTATGTGGAGCGTATTGACAAAATGCACTCCACAATGGACTGTGGTATCATGGCAAGGTTCTAGCAAGAGAGCCGTTGATAAGCAACGGATCCAAACACGGTTGTGGATGAGATGGAGTATTTTGGAAACTTGCAAAGTATTGTTACGGTGGATTACCGTAGCTTCTCCATGATACTATTTGATATGCAGTGGTCCAAAGTGGTACTTGGAGGAGCTGGAGCAACAGTTCGACGAGGTCCATCTAGATTTCTCGAAATAGATTCCGAAAAAAAATGGACGGATTTGCACGACACCTTTGTGTTACCGGCCCATTGTGAACAGGTGCATGGACTCATTTTTTTGCTAATTGTATTATGACATGGTTTATGTCACAATAGTTTGAACTCTCTTGTACGTGTTTGTGAGCAGGTAATCTTCTATCCAAACCCCCGACAACCTCGATGGTGGTATGTGTTACATTCAATTCCCCAAAGTACGAGAGTATATGATCAAAGCGATGTTTCGAGCATAGATGAAGATAATATGTAAATAGAGGGGTCGATATTGCAAGGGGTGGAGGCCGTCAAAAGCTTGGAGCCAGCATCGGTTAACAATGATGGAAATACAGGAGTCCAAGAATTCTTTGAGAACAAGGTGGACTCAACCTTTTGTGGTGACATGTCTATCGACCTTCCAGTGTATGCGGATTTGTGTCAAGAGATTAACATGGGACCATAGGATACTTCATACTTGGAGCATCCACTTACTCAATTCGTTGACCAATCGCTTATAAGGGTACATAAGATATGCATTTTAAGTGAGATTTTTTTTTAAGGATTTACATTACTGTGCTTTGTATGATTTAAATTGATTATTCTAACATCATTTTTTGTTTGTGTAGGTGACATTTTTAAGATGAGTCGAGGCATGAGTGATGAGGAGTTACAGGATATCTTTACACGCATGTCTCCATACCAGATCGTGAGATTCAGAGAGATGGCAGACCAGGAGTTGTCTTCATCTTCATCGGGGTACTCTGATAGATCTACTTCAGCGCGATCAGATGCTTCAGCTTCGAGAAAACGAACTCGATGCTCTAGACTTGGGCCAGAGGGAGGGAGTGCTTCAGGGTCAGGGGGATGCTGCAGAGATACGGATGCGATGAGCCTGCGGTCGACACGGGATACAAGTGCGACTCCTCGCTCTCCTCGCCCTTCCAGGGAGCGTGGCTCAAGCTTAGGTGGATGCTCTAGAGGCACGGATGCGGTGTCTCTGTCTCATCGTTCAGCTAGAGTTGCGTCACCTCAGGGATTTGTCACACCTGTGGGGACATCTACTCCAGTTACTTTGGATTTTGCTCAGCCGTCAGCAGGTGGCGTCCGTATGGGTGCCACTCCGAGAGATATTACCCCGGTCGGTACACCGGATGCATAGGGGTCTCCTGGATATGCCCAGGAGCGTAGACGCAGATGGGAGAGGACCCATCTTAGGCAGACTCTAGGGGGATATGGATATCCAGTCAATGGTAGGTCAGGAACCATCATCATGAATGATGAGGGGAGGAGGGTGATGGCTCGCATGAGAGAGTTGTGCGAACAAGTTTTTCGGCACAACGTCTTGGATCATTGGAAGAACATACCGGAGGGGAGCAAGGACTACATAGTAGCATCCTTGCATGAGGAGTTTCCAATCCCAACCTCAATAGATAGATTCTCTATGGGCTTGATGATGGATTGCATGCGTGTATATATGTCATACAGATGATCCGATGCACGCAAGGCAATCAAGAGTGGGGCTGCAAAGCCTGAGTGGTTAGATGCAGATGACTGGCACCGACTAAGGGAGGAGGCTACAGATTCTCTAGGACGTTGGAGTCAGCAGCGCGAGGCGGTGAGGGTACGACTCGAGGCTGGAGTAGTCCATCATCTTAGGAGTGGCGACCATATGACATATTTGGAGGACTTTGTAAGTTTTTCTTTTGTTTTGCTTGTTTATTTTTTTGCAATATTCTTTGCACTGACAATCATGTTTCTAACAGTTAGCATTTTATTTTCTTTGTAGCACTCCATTACAAATCGCGATCCGACTGGCCTTGAGACTCGATATGCTGAGAGGCATGGTCTCACTTCATTGATCGATCGATTGTATAGACGCGGCGGCCCTGTAAGTCACTCATCTTTCTTGTCTGTAGTTACCATGTTTAATTAAAATGCATTATTGTATAGTGGACTGATGTGTTGTTTCTTTTTCTATAGAGTCCATTCGATGCTCCTTTGCGGCGAGATGAGCTTTCGGAGGGCGAGGATATGTAGCTCACCCTTGAATCCCTGGAGCTCACACACCTTTATTTTTGAGTTGCCTGATCTATGTAGACATTTTCTATGTATTAGTGATATCTTGTCATGATTGTACCAATCGCTTATTATGCGATCATGTATTTATTTCATGTATCAGTATTATGATTTCAGTATACATTGTTTTTCCACAAAAAAATTTTCCCTGTTACAGTTGCTATTAGCGTCACAAATTTTACTGCTTGCATCGTTATTGGCGTCGTTATTCACATTGCAAACCGTTGCTATCAGCGTCGGTATTGGCATCGGTATCAGCGTCGCAACGCTGATACCGACGCCAATACCGACGCTGATACCGACTGTTCTATGGCGTCGCCAATAATGATGCTTTTTGCGATGACAGGGGAAAATTTTGTTATTTGATTTTCGTTGCTTTTAACGTCGGTATAAGGCCTATATCTTATAGTGTCTCTCTCCTTCCACCGTAGCTCTTACTTATGCTCCATGCTTCCACTTCAGGGCTCAATCCCTTTAAGTAGTATCAAGGCCATCTTCCCTAAGAGCTCGAGCTCGACCCGTGACATTAGTTTAGCTTATGGAGAATTCCTTTAGTTCATAGTTTTAATGAAAACCATGACTTCTTCCATTCAAGGTGAGCTTTGATCTCCCGCTTCTTCAGCTTGTGTAGGCTTCTTCAAGGCCATGAGTAGACTTGTTTAAGTCCCCTAAAGTGCCTTCCTAACCCCATTCCCATCAACAAACATAGTAACATGAGTAGCAAAAACAACATGCATTGTGCCTGATGTTGTGGCCCACTTCCTAACTCTCTTGGGTATATCCTCTAGCTCCTATGAGCTCCAAGTCACTGTGTCCTTCTTCCCCAGCTCCTTAACATCAGCATTGCATATCTTGGGCATCCTTTGAAGCTTCCAATCTCTATTCTTGTTGTTTATTAATAGCAAACTTGCTATCACATATCTAAAATAGTGTCTACTTAAAGATTATGGCTCTCATATTGCTCTACTGATGTTGGCACATTGGTATATATTTGTTTATTGCTTGGATATGCTTTGTGGGTCACATTGAATAATAGGGTAGCATACTATTTTATTAGGGATCTTGTATGCCTATTGCCATTGGTATGAGCATTTTGGTATGACTTTGGTTGCTACACTGGGGTATAGCATTGATCTTACATGCTTGGTTGTGCTCATAACATGCTATTGAGGTAAGATTGAAGCTTAATCTTATTGACTTTGACTATCATTTCTCATAGTAAGCATTTTGTTGAGACAACTCATGTCTCTTATCATTGGATGATACACGCAACATTTGTTAAATGTATTTTGATATGGATGCTACATTCTTGGTTGTGTTATGCTAGACATTGAGCTTTGATTTTGACTTGCAGTAGAGCTATCTTGGAGCTTGGACACTTGACATTGGTTATCATTTATCTCATTGGATGCTATAGTAAGAGCTTTGTTGACTACATTGGGTTTTGATACTCTTGATGTTTGTTACTTGGATCTTAGATACATGGATGCTACTCACATGAAGTTTTGAGCTTTGATTGCTCATCTAGCATTTGACTTTTGTTCCAGTGAACCGCTACTTGACACTTGGATGTACTTTAGAGCATTTGATTATATAGTTGATCTTGAGCTCATTATAATGAGATATTGGGACTCATCGTAACATGTATATGCTCTCTTGACACTCATTGGATGTAGTTATCCTATCATGGACTGATTTGATCTTTTGTCTTGGACATGGCATTTATGTTTGTCAAAGTGTTGTCAATGGTGTTTATATACATTACAATGCCGATGTCGGGGAGCTAGGGAAAGAAGGCCAAAGTGTCTTGGAGCTCATAAGAGATAAAGGATATGCTAAAGAGAGTTAGCAAGTGGGCCGCAGCAACAGGCGCAATTCATATTGTTGCTACTACTCATACTATTATGTTTGCTAATGGAAATGGGGTTAGGAAAGTACTTTAGGGAACTTAAACAAGTCTACTTGTGGCCTCGAGGAAGCCTGCACAAGCTAGAAGAAGTGGGAGATCAAAGCTCATCTCTAATGGGAGAAGCCATAGTTGTCATTAAAACTATGAACTAAAGGTATTCTCCACAAGCTAAAGTAATGCCGCATGTTGGTGAGCTCGAGCTCTTGGGGAAGATGGCTTTGATATCATGTTAAGGGAGTGAGCCTTGAAGTGGAAGCATGGAGAAGAGGCAAGAGCTATGGTGTAAGGAGCAAGAGCAAGAAAAAGAGAGAGAGACACAATATGTGGGAACTCCAATAGTCATAACGTGTGATCGACCTTCTCTTTATTTAAATATCAATGAAAGAATAAAGAATGAAGTGACAGTGATGGGCACACACTACCTCCAAGGTACATGTGTGAGGGTGACTAATACACAAGGCCACTACTATGGGCGTAACTAATACACAAGTGGCTACGTACATGCGCCTTTACCCCCAACACGCTTGATACTCTTATGAATTTCTAGATACTATATAGATGATAGTACCAAATTCCATCTTCAAAAAAGGAGTTAAGATTTAGCCACATGGTCAAATATTTATTTCTAATTTGAGAGTGGAACTTGAGAGATTCCCAAATTCTCTAATATAGTGTTTTCCTTTAAAAATCTATTTTTTCAAAGGATTATTTTCATTGTTTGTATGTTGTGATTGAAATTATGTGAACAAGCACTGTGATTAAAAAGATTAATTAAGAGACCTAATTTTATTTATACAACTTAAATGTGTTAAGTAAGTAGACAACTAAAACTATCCAACTTAGGGAAGTAGAAGGCATGATTCCTGATGAATCGGCCCTAAGGCAAGGTGGTCTTGGTATGTTGAGAGCTTCTTCACAAATTTGATATGTTAGAGTATAGAAAATATTGACTCCTAGAATGAATTAGAACTTTGAATCTATATCATTTTAGGAAAATGAAGTAAGACTTTGCCTTAGGGTAAAGGGATTGAGGTACTCGTACCCCCCCTGTTTCTCACTCTCTTTGAACCAAGTGTGATATGAGTCAAGTGCAGTTTTTGGGCAATCTAGCACAAGCAGTTGCTTGAAGTGTGACACTAGTTAACCCAAATAGGAGACCTTAATTTATTAAAAAATGAAATTCAGGTTGATTCTCATGTGGAAAGAACCAAGACCTTCCATTGCAAAGTGGCCTCGAGAGAGTCTAGGTAGCAAACCTCATGTTATTCATAGAGTATATGAAAATTTCCAATATTTCCAATATATTGTTGTAATAGAAATTCTTGTACAAGTGTTCATCTTTAGTCCATATGGAAGAATAGCACGAATGTCTTTTTTTCAAGATTTCTGTCCCCCTAACTAGTACTAGGGCCTCAAGAAGTCCATCTTAAGTCATATAGGGGTTTGGATGATTGCTAGAAGTCTAAGAGTTTACCAACTAGAGCCCCCTAGCACCCTCAACTCCTCCTACAAAAGAATCCCCTAGAGAGCAACCTCTTGCCCCTATCAGGGTCGGTTCAAAACTCTCTAGTGGTAGTAGTTAATCCCCCTTGAAAAACGGACATGTAACTAGCCTTGGGGGAGGTCTAGTACGCTCTCCTTTTTATCCTATTGTAGACTCAGCATATTAGGATTTTAAATTTAATTCAATCAACTTTCTCATTTCATCAAGTTAAACTTATATGCACTTTTACAAGCACAAGCAATTCTTCTTTAAGAAATATTCCTACACAAATAGAGAGGCGATTTGAGTAAGATCTTAACGTGGAGGTAATTCTTTCCAACTCGGTCCTCTCCTAACTTCTTGGAGTTCTCCTAGTTTCCCTTCGAATTTGCATTTTCTAAAGCCCCTTTTTTGAGATCTAAATTCTCATTTAGCATTCCTTCATTGGATCTTTACTTAGTTATCGTTAGTCTTTGTTCGCAATTTTTGTTTGTAATCCTTGTTAAAGGTTGGTCCCTTATCCTCATTACGAGTCTTGACCAATTAGAAATTATCTTAATTTATGGAAACTAAGTTGGATCTTGGAATCACAATTTTTCCTTGGAAACTAGGTGAACCAACATTGCGAGTATTTTTCCTAAGAATGTTTAGACTTTTATTTTTCTCAAGGAGAATTATATATTCCCTTTTTGCTATCACATAATCTAGGGCTTGTATTTAGCCTTGTCATACTAGCAATGAATAGATTTGAATATCCTAGGTTTGAAAATAGTCACATATTTGATTTACTAATTTCCAATTGGCTATCTATGCCATAATTTCGACTTAATTAATAATGGTAAAAATTATATTTAAAGAGTGTAAATCTAATCAATAATTTTTAATCACCTAACTTTAATTATGTTTATTTTTCTTAAATGAATTATAAATATCATTATTTTAAAAAAAATATGATCTATAAATACTAAAAAATTCATAATATTTATTTAGTTTAAAAATACTAAAAAATAGCATTGATGTAATGTTTGCTTTATCTCATATTTACATAATTTGTAAATGCTAAAAGAAATATTTTTTATGTAAATTTTGACTTTTTTATATTTATATAATCTATAAATACAAAGAGAAATATTCTTGATGTAAATTTTATCTTTTTCTACATTTATATAATTTATAAATGCTAAGAGAAATATTCTTGATGTAAATTTTACATGTTTTTACCTTTACATAATTTGTAAATGCTAAAATAAATATTCTTGATGCAATTTTATTTATAAGAAACTAGAGATAATTTATTCAATGCATCACAATGTCATGCAATTTACCCTACCTTTTAAAAATTAAAAATAAAAAATAAAAAATTAATGACTCCCACTTATTCTACATTTTTTTGGTTGAAATTTTCATTATTGTCAGAGACTGTAGCCTCTTTGCTAAATAATAATTTCTTTTACGTAGATCCCTATTTGTATATTAATAAATGATCACAAATCCAGAGAAGAACCTGTTCTTGTATTCTGTGTGACGACGTGTTGACTACGTTTGCAATTGTATTCGTGACTCCTGTGCTCCCCACTCTAGAATACCATCTCTTTGGGGCTATCAGGAGAGAAGGGAGCTTGCGTGTGCTAGCTTCAAGCTTTTATAGTCTTGTTTAGAAACTCTAAATGGTTAGATGGACTTCTTTCAAGATAGAAACTTCGTAGAGAGGAGAAGGGCTTGTTCCACAAATACTAGAGACATGAAGGGTAGATGAGTCTTTCACAATCCGAAAGGGTGCTCTCTTTGTGTTTGATGATGATCTCTTCTTGCTCTCTTCATCTCAACTCTCTCTCTCTCTCTCTCTCTCTCTCTCTCTCTCCTTCACTTATCCTCCCTTATTTTCTTATTTTCTTATCTTCCTTTTTTCCTCTTATTTTATTTCCCTTCTTCTCTCCCCTATTTCTCCTCTTCTCTTCTCCTCCTTCACTTCCCTTCTTATCCACCTACCTCCTTCTCCTCTTCTTCTCACCACAACAGAAACGAGGCATACACGTGCATGTTAGATGCGCAAAGTCGGGCGTGTCTATCATTGCGTCTATATGTGCATGTAAATAGACGCGAATTTTGCGTCTATATATCCGCGCAAATAGACGCGTCTTCAAACGTGTAATTATTTAACCACCTGAAATTGGACTTAATGTAATAAAAAAACCAGAGTTAATAATTATTTTTGCATTGCTCTCTAATGAATGGCAATTCCTCTAGTTGACAAGCCTGATATAAGTAATTAGCGGCAAGCGACAGAAACCTTATTATACAATTAGTAGTAAGCATTGCATGTATCTCGTAATTTCTCTACTTGAAGATGATAAAAAATACTTCCTTTTTATTATGGAAAATTCAATTTAGCTTTAAACTTGACTATTGATTCTTGAGTCTGCACGTGTGCGCATGATATTTTCCATAGAATTAAGAATACACATTGAATCATTAAGCAAATTAAGTATGTTACAGTGAATGATCCATCTTATCTTCAATGAGATCAGCCCTTGCTAAACTATCTACTTCTAGGTCTATGTTACCAAGAGGTAACGAAACAAATAAGTCTATTGCACTATCAGATGTGTTGCTATATTGCTCAATAACTTCATCAATATCATCAGTCACATTATTGTCCTCTTCTACGTTTCCTTGAACATCCTCACGAAGCTCATCTTGTACTATATCGCGCATATCATCCATTATGGTGTCATCATGTACATCATCATTAATTGTTGGATTGTCAACCTGTGCTTCAGCAATGAAGGGTGTACCTGTATCCACCTGTAAATACCCTGTGGGTGACTTGTAAATTCCCTGTTTTACCCTGTTTTAGTCTAGTAGGTACTTGAGTCATTGGAAAGTCTTCAATCTTCAATCCTCCACTCGCTATACCTGTGTGAGGGATAAAACGGCAGGACAGGTCCGAATCACCGAGAGGTGGGCAAAGTTCCCCCCAGGTCGGTTGGTTGCACCCCTTCAGGATCTTCGATAGTGAGGGAGGGTCACCTCTCTTTTGTCCCACTATCTCCCCCGGCATCCACCTTTTTCCTCGGTGGGAATATCAACATGGCAGAGGCTAGTGTGCTAAGCAATCAACATGATATGCAATTCAAAAATATCCATTCAGCCTTTCATGAGATGCAATTGATTGAGATAAGAAAACTTGAGATGGGAGAAGGGTTTTACTTATGCAATTCAGTGAAAGAAAACTTGAGATGGGAGAAGGGTTTTACCTATGCAATTCAGTGACTCACTGATTGCTAGTACTTACCCTTTTACAATTTTCCAATTTAGGCAAAAGAGAATCAACCAATCAATTGGATTAGAGTAAACAAAGGCACCAATCAATGTATTCAGTCAATAAGATTCAAGTGTTATGCTGAAATCTCAGATTGAGGCGTTTAATTCACTGATTGAAGCTAATATGCATTAGGCAAGCATTGCATTCATGAATAGATGAATTCAAGCAAAGGTTGGCTGAGAATTTGATGAAAATGTTCAATTCTTTAATCTCTCAGTCAAATGGCTTAAGCTCAGCAATTGGATTAATGAGAGAGATTAAAAATTGAAGAGAAATACCTTGACATGGCTGAAAATGACTTGCCAAATGCTTGATAGGGCTCCCGGTTGTCCAATGTTAGCAAAATAATCCATAAGGCTTGCTTATCTGATGGTTGAGACCAATCTTGAAGCTTCAAATGCTTGAAATTGAAGCATTAAACCCGTTTCTCCCAAATTTTTGCTCCATAGAAGCTCTTGATCCTCAATCTTCAACCATCTAGTGCTTAATCCTTGCAATTTGTTGAAGAATCCTTGCTGAAATGATTCCACGGGCCAAAAGGATGAAGAATCTTCAAGAAATTGTCAAGAAATGGAAGCTTGGGCTGAAGCTTTCATGGCTGCCCATGGACTGTTCACCTAGGGTTCAAGAGAAGCTGAAGAATCATGAATGGAGCTGAATCTTTCCTTGTTGCTGAAGATTTCTCTTGCCAAGGACCAGGAAGAATGTCAAGAGCTGGAGATGAAGCCGGCTGAGCAGGGGCAGGGCTGGAATCAGCCCGAAAATTGCGCCGCAATTTTCGGGGCTGCTCCTGGCCTGAATGCTTGCTCACTCTTGAGCAATCTGGTGCTCAACTTGAAGCTCATGATGAATAGGTTCTATTCCAGGTGGTTCTTGGTCAGGATGATCAGAGATGAGAGAGATATGAACAGATCTTGGGGCTGAACCTCCATGGAACCTGCAGGAATTTCCAGGAAAGGGGAAAGAGAAACCCCTCTTTTCAAAGTAACCACAGTTTGTTCTCAAACTAAGCCCGGTTAACCATCCTTTACCCTAGTTACCTTCAATTTTGCATAAAATTTGGTGACGTCCAACCATTTAAGCCCTTATCCGCCATATTTGACCTTGGATATCTCCAGATGTAGTCATTTGCTAACTTGAGTTGTCCTACAGCACTCCACTAGTCACTGTCTTGTACCATTTTTGTCTGAAATTGGTTTTGAAATAGGAAAATAGGAGTGAAGATGGAAGAAAATAATGGATCAAAGACTGAAGCTCTGATACCACTTGTCAGAGAGAGAACCAAGAAGAGAGAAAGAGGAGAGAAAGACTGCAGAGGAGAGAGAAAGACTGTAGGGAGAGAGAGAATAAGAGTGACGAGGAGAGAGAAAGACTAGAATTGGAGAGAGAAAGATAGGAAAGATGAAGAAGCCATGGAAGCTTAGAGCAAGAAGGGAAAGAAAGATTGTAAATGTATTGATTTGTCAAAAGATGAGAAAAATTACAACTTCTCTCCTTATATACCAATGTCTGTGTGACATGGCATATTATTAACATTCTAACTATTCCCAGCTTCTTACAAAAAATGCCTTGAAACTTGTTTTCCTGTGTTGAATGATTGTCTATATTTATGTTTAATATTTATGTGAAAAATGCTCTAAAATGGATCAAAATTGACATATATGAAGTTTTACAAAAATTTTGGTTGATCCAATATGACTTATGATATTTTTTTGATAAAGGCTATGTTTGTATAAATTTATTGAAAACTTTTCATAATATTTAAAGGTCATTTAATATATTTAAAAATTAAAAAATTGTTATTTTAAAAGAAAAATCACAATTTTTATTTAAATAAAATGTGTTATTTCTCAATGAAAATTATGGATTCCTAGTGAAAGAATGAAAATATAGTTTCTGAGTTGTTAGTGAATTTTTGTAAGGATTAAAAGGAAAGAAACAACAATTTAATAATGTTTTCCTTAAAGAAATGCTTGTGTTAAGATATGGTTTTTTTGGTTTTGATAAATAGAGATTATCCGTGGTGTGGAAATTTATGAGATATGGGAGGGTAAGAATAAGAAGCTTAATAATACTTTGTAATAATTACTAATGTCATATTTCAGCTACAATATTTGGTTTAAATTAAAAGCAATATAAAAATTAACAATTTAATGATTAGATGGCATGGGATGAAGTCTCAGCGTCTATATTAAATGTCTACATTTTATTTACATTTACAAAAATTTGATGATTGCAAGAATTATGAGTGGAGGGCCACTAAGACTAACTGATAAATTAAAGGGAAATATGGGGATTTAAAATAAACTATGTATGTGTTTATGTTGGAGTGTAGAGAGTATCTGTTTTTATCCTGATTGGTATTTAGTAAAGAAGAAGAAAGAAATGACGTTATTCTCGCAAAATGAATTAATTATCTAAACACTAAAAAACAACGACAAATTGCAATACGGAGAGGGAAAATGTTATAAGGAATTAAAATTTTGAGTTTATGGTATGTTAGAAAATGTGTTTTGAATGTTTGCTATCACTTAAATAAATAAAAAGAATTAATTTTAATCAGTTGGAGAAGAGAAATATAAAAAGGAATTTAAATGGAGATATTCGAATAGATCCAAGGGGTCTATACCTTGAAACAAAATTCTCAAAGTTAAACATCAAAACTTCCTGGATAAACCGGCACTAGTATGGCAGGAGAAATTTATGAGGAGCTCCTCCTGAAAGATGGAGGAAAATTGTAGTTATCCTAGGTTTAGTGTTTTAGTGCCCAATATAAAGACCTAGCTGTAAAAGTTCAAAAGAAACGAAGTGTGAGATTAAGTATGTTTATTGGAGTTTAGATATCTATAGTTGGACTATTATGAACAAACGTCGTAAAAATAATGGAAGGCTAAACCAAATTAGTATAGTTAGTAGTAACAATCACTTGTTTCGTGCAACAACTCTTAGGAGTTGGCTTGTCGACCTGGTTAAAAGTGGCTTGGTTTTTTGCCAGTCAATAGTATTCATCTTTCATCATCTTCATAGTCTCTCTCATGTAGATAGAATGTTTCTCATTGAAAATTGGTTGTCTCTCATACTCTATCTCTCACACATATGCTCTCTCTCAATAGTACATTAGAATAATGAAAAATAATACTCCATAATCCCTCTTTGGTCATGGATACCCCTCGTAAGAGGTATATTTGATATAAAGAGTCACTAGAGCCATCCTTTTGTAGCTTTACAATGTCACTATCACTTTAATATTTACTTGAGTCTTCAATAGTTACTTATTTTGCTTCTTTGAGCTATTTTGAACTTTTATTCATCATTTTCCAAGACTATAAAAATTTCCCAAGCTATACATTCATCCCATAAAACACTTACAGAGACATACAAAAAAAAAATACAATAGAGATAGAGGCTCTACAGAAGCTCAATAGAAGGTCTATAGTACCATACAAAAGGTCATCAAAAAGCATTGAACTCAACTAAAACCATTCAAAACCATCAAGAATCATTCAATAAGATTCTAAACACCCTTAAACTTCATCAATTATCATTCCAACCTCTCGTACAAAAAGAAATCAAAACAAAACAAAAGCTAAACAAAACCAATCGGAACTTATCAGGCACTTAACATAACCTTTCACCACATCATATCTCCACTAAAAAACATCATGAGCTTCTCAAAAATTTTTAGCCTTATCCAAAACTCTCTCAAACACTTCCAAACTAATCAATCATCATTCAAATCATACAAAACTCACCCAAAAATCTAACAAAAAAGTGTCAAAAACATAGTAATATCAACCCTCTACATATCCCCATACTTAATCAAGGAGGGTCCCAAAACCTTAGAAAAAGAGAATAAAAGTTCAAAATATTAGCTCATCATTTTATCTTAAAATATCCAATCAGCAAATTGAGAAGGGCTTCTAGCTTCATCTCTAGAAAAAAAATTGGTATATAATTCACTATTCAAGAAAATTCTCCAAAGCAATATATTATAACAATACTTAATCAAACCAACCAAATTTAAATAAACTCTTAAATGATATGAGAGTTTTTTTAATCTACATGCATCCATCTATCATCACCATGAATCTCCAAAAATGTATCTTCTCGAATAGTTTGAATATCCAATCATGATCCTATCAAACAAATAATACACACAATACAAACACTAAACACAAAACAAATCATCAAAATGCATCCAAGGATATCAATGAAGGTGATCTCGCTTAAAAGCTTGGTCATTCAAAAAATTATCCATGGACAAATATTTATCTACAAAAGTCATAGGAGGATTTTGGAAAATTTGCAAGCAACACATCCTCTCCACCACCAATACAAGATACTGGCTAGGCAAACAAAGGGCGTGAAAGTACAAAATATCCAATTGTTGCGGATCAATATCCACATTCACATTCATACACAACTCCAGGATTTGATCATCATGCGAATGTTAGTGCATGTAGGCAAGATACCAAGCAAAGTGATAGTTAGTCTCACTGAAGGATCTAAATACTGAGAATACTTTTGAGCTAGATAATCCTAAAAAGCTTGGCTAGCAATTATCCATTTTCCTCGAATTAGTGGCCATTTTATTTTATGTCCTATTAGAGAATCTATTAAACTTGATTCCTTGATGTCTAAGGATCTTGAGATCAAAAACTTTGTAACCACTAACCAGTTGAGGGGGATGAGTATAAAAGTGTTAGAAGATGGAAGAGAAATAAGAAAGAGAAGGTGTAATATTCCGACTTTCCTAGAAATACACATGAACCGCCTCTAAAAGGTGAGGCCAAAAGGATAAGTGGTGAGGATAATAAATTGAATTATGGCAAAAAAAAATTGATTATCCCTCCTCCAGCCGACTGTCGTGCTGGAGGAGAAGGAAAATAGCATGCATGAGCAAGCTCCTTCCTGGAGCTTGCTGAGGGTAAAGGGCATGCAAGATGCCATGCAGGGGAGGGAGGATCCCCCTCCCCTCACCTATTTAAGTCAATGTTGGTGGAAGGATTGGGAGGATGGCCGCTGCCAGAAAGCCCTACAAGGGAGAGAAAGAGCCGAGAAGTCTGACATTGTTGCGTCGTCACTACCGTAAGCCAGAGGGGGAGAGGCTGGAGGAAGAAGTCGAGCTGGTCACCGCTGGGGAGATCAAGAAGAGCAGCTAGGGGCTGGAAGAGGGCCGTGAGCCGCAGTAGCAGCAGAAGAGGGTCGTGAGCCGCAGCAACATTGGGAGGTCGGTTGCCGCCGAGGAGATCAAGAAAAGGAGTTCACTGCTATTTAACAGTCAACCGACGCCCTTTCTCCCTTCCACGTGGGGCTTCAGTAACATTTAGAAGCCTTGGAAGCTTCCAAGGTTGGGCTTCCTAAGCCCCCTTCCACACCACACCCCATTCCTTTTGTGGTCTCCCACCTAGCCCCTAGTTCATGTGGGCTTGTTAAAACACCGCCTACCCCCGGGAATCCAAAGCCCTTCATGTGGCCTATTCAAGCCTTCATATCACACCTTCGCCCCCCCCCCCCCCCCACCCCCACACACACACACAAATAGAAAAGCCCCTTCTCGTGGCTTTAGTAAGCCCCACTTTAAAGAGGTTTTCCTACCCCCTTCCCGAGAATTGAACTCCAAGCCTCTAAGGCCTTTTCCACCCTTGCCCTTTTTTTTCAACCCCTCAAAAAATCCATTTAGTACCCTTTTTTCCATGGAACCCTATTCAAGGCCTTTAAAAAGCCCATCAAGCTTTTCCTTTGGATTTCCTTCAATCTCCGAAATTAGCTCGAGGCTAAACCCCTTTCCCTGTATTCAATTCGCACCGAAGCTTCTACAAAAGGAAGGAAAAAAAAACATTCACAAGGGACGGATGAATTACAAAGGAAGTTTCACAAAGTCGCATCCAAGATGGGGAAAGGCCACATTCGCGGTGGCTCCTAACAAAGCCCAAGGCGCAACCGCAGGAGGATCGTCTCCTAGCATCCACGTGGATATCTCACTACAAGTCGAGGTTTTCCTTCCTAAATTTTTATTTGGTATTGTTATAAATCAATCGTGCAAGGATAATTGTTGGAGATAGGATGCATTTTCCATCTTAGATATTTTGGTTAATTTAAAAGAATTAGCTTACGATGGACAAGTTCGGTCATTAGTATTTTCAATAAAACGAACAAAAATAAAGTGAGCAGAAAATTGATATGCATTTCTAGCAAGTAGTTTTGGTGCATTTCAATGAACTAAACTTAGATTTATGTCCATATTTACGAAACGGAATTAAGATAGTGTACTCCATTTAGGCATGGAAGTATAAATTGCATGTCGCATTATTAGGACATATCTTCTTCGCAATAAGTCATTATGGAAAGTGCTAGGAATCCATAGGAAAGTGCAAGGCATGAAATGATTCTTAAGTTGAATAACTCTAGTCAATTGGTATAAATATCGTTTTCAACTGCATAATTATTAGAAAAGGTTGCATGTTTTAGCATGAATCTTGTTCGTA
Source organism: Lygodium microphyllum (assembly GCF_053477565.2). Lineage (NCBI taxonomy): Eukaryota > Viridiplantae > Streptophyta > Polypodiopsida > Schizaeales > Lygodiaceae > Lygodium > Lygodium microphyllum. Next base: position 91,891,488 of record NC_141146.1, read on the forward strand.
AGTTATAGGATGATTAATTGGAATTAGATTATAACCTAACCTATGCTTGATCTTAAACTGAAATAGTTAGGATTTGAAAATCAACTTACGCATAGATAATAAGTCATGTGGTTATGGAAATGATAGCGTAATTATATTCAAAAGTAGATAGGTTAAATTGGCATAAACCTAAACACCTAAACCCGCGGAGTACTCGTTTTTGAAAGAGTTAATTCAATTCCAAAGAACTAACTAGGATTTAATACATGACCTAGTTGCACGTATTGCTAAAAATGAAACTCCTATGCCCTAAATACTTGCCCACATTCACAGAATGTAGGGACAACGGAACATACTTGAGAAGTGATCTAGGGTTCTTCCCTAGGAATCTCTCGCTAAAAAAAGATGGAACTTGAAACTGACAACGTTAACCTAATGTAATCATGAACAGATTGTTTCGTGACTCCATTAGAAGGGTAAATAGTCCCATAGTTTGATGTGACACTTGTGCAACAAGTGCAAAGTCGTATGATCTTGTGATTGCATCACAAGGGAATGGCCAATTCCTTGGAATGAGATTGGAAGATTCTTACGCAAGTTATCTTGCAAGAGGATGAATAATCATCCTAATATAGTATCTTTCTAGGATAAAGATAATTGCTTGAAGAAAAGGACAAGCCAATAGATTGGAATAACATATGAACTTAAGGTATTGACCAAGTTAGGTTAATAGGGTACGGCCCTAACCCAGGATATAGGGAATCTTGCCAAACCGCAATTGATCCCGGATCGAGTGCTGGATGCATTCGGAAAGAAGGATTCGCTCCTTAGTAGTTGGCCAACAATAAACAACCAATGGAAATGTTTGTGCTTGTTACAGATTTAAGAGCTTGTTACAGATTTAAGAGCATTGTTTTGCTTTGTTTGATCAAAGAATTAAAGGATAAATGGATATTTAATGCTTCAGGTTGAAGACCTGAAGGGAGAGACAGCTTCAGTTACCCCCGACTGCCTACCTGACCCTAACCAAGGGGGTTGTTAACCGCGCCGGGAAGGTGGACCGAACCCGCCGTGAGAGGTCTCTCGGTTAAGCGCTACTTGGACCAGGAGGACGCTCGGGTGCCAAGGGGGGCTCTGGCTGTAAATTCCTCACCTTCCAGGCCCTGCACAAGAGGCTAACATGACTGGGGGTTGGATCTCGAGGCCGGCATACTAGTCTACGGGTGGAAACTTGGATTAGTGATCCCTGTGGATTGCTGGATAGCCTTCAAGCAGATTGTGGATAAGCCTATGGGCTGGACTTTATGTATTTCAAAGATAAATATGATAACTTGTTTAACATTGCTTTTCTATGTCAAGTGCTATGGTTACGTGAAGAAACCAGTGCCTAACGGACTAATTAAGGAAGCTAATTGATACATGTCCAACTAAATGTGTTAGGTAATTAAATAACTAAAACAACCTGAGGAAAGTGCGTGGATGTGGCCATAGGTCCATCCTACGGATGGGTGGTCCTGGTTGGCTGGGAATTTTTCTCAATCATGATGAATAGTAGGAAGGTCGTTCAAAAATTTTGAACAACAAGAGCGTTGACCTAGAGTTATAACTGATCCCGGTTTACTTTGTTTTAGGGGAACGGAATGGGACTATGCTTTATGGCAGAGAGGTTGAGCTTCGCATCCCTCTTGTTTCCCATTCTCCTTGAACCAAGTGCAGCATGAATCCACTTCTGACCTGGCATTTCTACGTAAAGTAGTTCGCTCGGGTTCGATGCTAGTTGCTATTAGGAAATGACCAATAGAAAAAACCCTAATTCAGGTCGGTCCTAAGTGGGAACGGCCAGAATACTTCCGCTACCTGGCAGACACAGAAAGTCCTAGATTGAAAACCCCGTAACATTCCATGGGAGTGCCAAGCGGAGATTTCTAGACATCCTTTTCGATGGACTGCTAAGACGTGTCCTGAAGATAACAAGTGGACACGTTACAGTTGGTATCAGAGCGAACCAACAACGGAATTGTTTTTATGAAATTTTAATAAGATGAAGTAAAGAAAATGTTGCTATTCCAAACATTTCCTTACTTTCAATGCTATCTTGCAGAATTGCGAAGCATGGAACAGGTTCTTAGTGTTTCGCGTCATGTTTATGACTACGATGCATTCCCCGGATTATCGACAAAGGGTTGAGATGATGAACATCCTAGAGCGTATTTATAATCCATCGCCTTTGTACATGGAATGAAGATGGATGGGTGCCTCAGGAATCTACTATATAGCTGCCCATCGGTTTGCATACATACAAACCAACCTAAAGAGGATCAAGTGGTTGGAAGACCTGAAAGTCATAAAGCTATCCATTTTTGTGGAGGCTCAAGTAAATTCAACTTTATATATTTGAGGTTGGAGGGTTGAACTAAACTCATATGTATATGAGGAAGTGACTCGTGTAATCCCTGCCTATAGGATTAAAGTGTTGGGGCGCTATGAAAAGAATGGGTTCCAAAGGAAAGGATACCCTGAACTTCCAATGATTTACCGATTCCTGAAGATCCATGACCCGAAACCATACTATTATACAGTTCCTGTAGATAAATGTAATACAACATTATTCTCCCCAAACTAAATGTAACAGTTGGCTTATCATCGCAAGAAATGTTGTATTCCAGAAGGGCTATGCCCATATAAATACAATAAGACTTCTTTTTATCAATGTCTGTTCAGTCCTTAAGAATTGATAAGAAGTTAAGTGGTTAGATTGCTTGATTGATTGCTGAAATCGAAATGAAATATAAATCGTAACGATTATCTATTAATAACGTTAAGAATCCTTATCCAGGCATAACCCCAGGTATAGAATCCCAGTTCTCCTCCTATATCAAGTACTGCTGTAATCCAGAAGAAGAAGTTTCTTCTCAAGCAGATTAAGCCGTCCGAATTTGACGGGAGAGGCAGGTCCATTCAAGCAGATGCTGAAATTTGGATTGAATCCATAGAGGACTACTTCGAAGCAGCTGGTACTGCACCCGCCAATCAGGCTATACTCGCCAAGCTGAAGCTCACCGGCAAAGCCAGGCTTTGGTGGAAGCAATCGTGCAGGAATCAAGGGATCGCGGAAGGATCCGTTACCTAGGAGAAGCTGAAGAAAGCCATGCAGGGAAGATACTTACCAACTGCATATCGCACGCAGAAAATGAATGAGTTCTACGAGCTAAAACAGCTAGGACTCACTCTTGACGCATACTAATCTAAATTTGTCTCACTTCTTAAGTATGCACCACAGATGAACATGACACAGCAGGTGTCAAAATTTTGTGCTGGTTTAAATCCACTAGTAAATTACCATCTCGAATCTATGTGTCCATCAGATCTTCAGGACACACTCATTCGAGCTACCCCTATAATTCAGGAGGTGCAGGCTAGACCAAGAGGTAACAAAACTTGGTCTTATAATGACCCGAACAGAGGAGCATTCAAGCCTTAGATGAAGAGAGTTCAAGATCAGAATCAGGGACAAAGAAAGAAAGCAAGGACTAATAATGTCAACAACTTTATCCCTACTCAAAGCAATGGCTGAAACCTCTGTTGTTTCCACTACAACGAGCCCGATCATTTCAAGAGGCAATGTCCCAAGCTTGGAGGAGGACATCGCCAAGCACCTTTCCAAGGAACAGGCCGTGGTCAGGGAGTCGCTACCCGAGGCAGAGGAAGAACCACCTGCGTTGCCAATAGGCAAATGTGCGAAGGAGAAGAAGATCCGACCATGGAAGCAGAGTTTGAAAGAGCGATAGTCCATGCCGCTCTTCACAAGAAAGGGCCGAATCGCCAGTTCTCGGTGATTCAAACACCGTCGGACTATCAAGGTAAAAGTTTCAAGACCTTGATTGATTGTGGCAGTACACATTTCTTTATCTCACTAGCTTCTACAAAAAGATTAGGGATAGCCACAGTAGAAGCATCTATCTTGCTTGTGGAATTGGCAAATGGTCGTGAGGTTACTTGTACCAGGCAAACTACTAAGGTGGAATTCTTTCTGGGAGGAAAGAAGACTTCGGTCAAATTCAAAGTCATGAATTTAGGTATCCATGAGTGTCTACTCGGAATGGATTGGCTTAAACCTAATGATGCCCACATTCATTGTGGAAAGGGCCAAGTTTCCTTTCGAAACTCTGAAAGGGAATTGGTCACAACTCAAGGTGAGGCTCGAGTGCCAAAAATTCAATTGACGAAGGCATCTCAAATTATAAAGGGAGTCAAAAAGGGACTACGTGTCTACTTGATTAAGCTCAATAAGTTAGATCAAAAGCAGGAATCTAGTGAAGGACCTGCTTGGCTAAAGGAATACGCGAATGTATTTCCTGAAGAGTTGACAGAACTCCCACCTCAAAGAGAAGTGGATCATGAGATCAAGCTAGTACCAGGAGCTGCACCAATTGCAAAGAGACCTTATAGGATATCTATACCAGAAGCAATTGAGCTAAAGGAACAACTCAAGCAACTACTAGATTAGGGCTGCATCCGTCCTAGCAATTCACCATGGGGAGCTCCAATACTGTTCCAGAAAAAGAAAGATGGAACACTTCGACTATGTATTGATTAGCAAGGATTGAATCAATCAACTGTCAAAAACAAGTACCCTATTCCTAGAATAGATGAGCTTCTTGATTGTCTTCAGGGTGCAAAGATCTTCTCCAATATTGATCTCAGGTCGGGTTACTATCAGATAAGGATCAAGGAAGAAGACATCCCCAAGATGGCCTTCAATACAAGATATGGACACTTTGAGTTCCTAGTTATGTCATTTGGGCTTACAAATACGCCTGCCACCTTCAACAGGTTAATGCAAGATATCTTTAGGCCATATCTTGATGATTTTGTGCTCATCTTCTTCGACGACACTGTAGTCTATTCTAAATAGGAAGAAGATCATGAACCCCAACTTTGGATTGTCCTTGAGACAATGAGGGCACATAAGCTGTATGCTAAGATGAAGAAGTGTGCATTCTTCAAACGTCACATTGAATATTTGGGATTCATCGTATCAGCAAAAGGAATCTCAGTGGACCTAGCCAAGGTCAGATATGTGCTCGAATGGCCAATACCAACAACTATTAAAGAAATACGCATCTTTCTGGGATTGAAAGGATGGTATAGGGTCTTCATAAAAAACTATGCTTTGATTGCAGCACCTCTGACGGACTTACTGAAGAAGCAAACATCCATTGCATGGTCAACTCCCGAACAAACTAGCTTTGACAGATTGAAGCAAAGTTTGGTATCAGCACCTATCCTAAGGCTTCCAGACCTTAGTAAGGAGTTTGAGGTAGTAACTGATGCTAGCGCACTTGTCTTAGGATGTGTGCTCATGCAGGAAGGTCATCCTGTAGCATACTCTTCAAGGAAATTGAAGAGTCATGAGAAGAATTATGCTACCCATGATCTGGAATTGTTAGCTGTCATCCATGCTCTAAAGCTTTGGAGACACTACCTATTGGGTAACAAGTTTACTCTAGTAACTGACCATAAGAGTCTCAAGTGGATCTTTACCCAGAATGAGCTCAACATGAGGCAACATCGGTGGATTGAAGTTCTGGAGGAGTATGACTTTGAAATCAAGTACCGACTAGGAAAAGAGAATGTAGTTGCCAATGCACTCAGTCGCAAGGCATTTCTTAATTCTCTAATCTTGCAGAATCCATCAACAGCTAGATCTCTAGCTACAAAAGTATCTATGCCAAACAATCCAATACTTGAGTTAGCCTAGAGAGGATGAATGCCATGATCTAGCCTACCAAACGATGCTAAGGGAGATCTCTATCAAGAATCAAAACCAAAAGCTATAGGCTAAGTATCATGAATTCTCTATCAATAGTGGACTTGTCTACTATAGAACGAGGCTATGTATACCAGCAAGTCAGTCACTTAAGTAGAAGATATTGTGGGAAGCTCATGACTCCCCTTTCTCAAGACATCCTGGCTAGGGCAAGACTCTCAATGCAGTTAGTAAGAGCTACCATTGGGAGAGGCTTAAAGGTGACATTCTCAAATATGTCACCGAGTGTTTGTCTTGTCAACGTATCAAAGCCGAACATGTCAAAATGCCAGGGAAGTTACAACCACTTGATATTCCCCAAATGAAATGGGAATTCATCAGTATAGACTTTGTTGTTGGCCTATCCCAAATTCAGGGAGGATACAACTCCATCATGGTTGTGGTTGACATGCTTACTAAGGTAGCACACCTTATCCCAGTAAAGACAAACTATAAAGCCTCAGACATTTCAAGATTGTTTATCAAGGAGATATTCAAGCTACATGGGTTACCCAGAAGAATCATTAGTGATCGTGATTCTCTCTTCACATCACACTTCTGGAGAGCTATCTTTGAAGCCATTGGGACGCAACTCTACTTTAGCACAGCTTACCATCCCCCAACGGATGGCCAAACAGAGCGAGTCAATCAAGTCATCGAGGATATGCTTAGGGCATACTGCTGTCATGAGCCGAAAAGGTGGATTCAATACTTGCCTATGGTTGAATTTGCCTACAATGCTTCTTACCAACAAAGCATTCAGATGACCCCTTTTCAAGCATTGTATGGTCATGATTGTCGAAGTCCCCTAAACTTCTCTGATCCAACCTTGAGGGTTGAAGCTTCAAGGCAGATGTTGGAAGAGATGGATGACCAGATAAAGTCAATAAGACAGGACATCCAAGCTGCCAAGGATAGAAAGAAGGCATAAGCAAATTTGAAGCGTCAAGATAGAGTCTTCGGAGAAGGAGACATGGTCTTCATTCGTGTACACCCTAAGAAGAGTTCCCTATCCTTAGGAGATTGCAAAAAGCTAAGTCCAAGGTATTGTGGACCGTACAAAATCCTCAAGTGCCTAGGACCTAATGCTTATAGACTGCAACTCCCTGAGAACCTAAAGGTTCATAATGTATTCCATATCAGCCTATTGAAGAAGTATGTACCTAATCCTAACCATGTACTTGATGACCAACAAGTTGTAATGCCTAGTCAAGAGTCCTTGAACTAAGGCCTGATAGGATCTTAGATGTTAGGGAGAGACAACTAAGATCCAGAATCTTGAGAGAATGCCTCATCCAGTGGAAAGATTATCTCGAGGAGGATGCCATTTTGATAAATGAAAGCTCTCTCAACCATCAATATCCCCAGTTTATCTCGAGATGAGGACATCTCGATTCCTCCAAGGGGGAGAGAATGTAATATTCTGACTTTCCTAGAAATACGCATGAATCGCCTCTAAAAGGCGAGGCCAAAAGGATAAGTGGTGAGATAATAAATTGAATTATGGAAAAAAAAATTGATTATCCCTCTCTCCTCCAACCGACTGTCGTGTTGGAGGAGAAGGGAAATAGCATGCATGAGCTGGAGCTTGTTAAGGGTAAAGGGCATGCAAGATGCCACACAGGGGAGGGAGGATCCCCCTCCCCTCACCTATTTAAGTCAATGTTGGTGGAAGAATTGGGAGGATGGCCACTGCCACAAAGCCCTAGAAGGGAGAGGAAGAGCCGAGAACTCTGACATTGTTGCGTCGTCATTGCTGTAAGCTAGAGGGGGAGAGGCTGGAGGAAGGAGTCGAGCTGGTCACCGCTGGGGAGATCAAGAAGAGGAGCTGGGGGCTCGAAGAGGGCCGTGAGCCGCAGCAGCATCGAGAGGTCAGTCACCGCCGAGGAGATCAAGAAAAGGAGTTCACTACCATTTAACAGTCGCCGACGCCCTTTCTCCCTTCCATGTGGGGCTTCAGTAACATGTAGAAGCCTTGGAAGCTTCTTGGAAGCTTCCAAGGTTGGGCTTCCTAAGCCCCCTTCCACACCACACCCCATTCCTCTTGTGGTCTCCCACCTAGCCTTGGTTCATGTGGGCTTGTTAAAACACCCCCTACCTCCGAGAATCCAAATCCCTTCATGTGTCCTATTCAAGCCTTCATATTACACCCCCCCAAATTTTCCTTGAAGGGCCTTTAAGGATCTTTAAGCCCCTTTTCCCCCATGCAAAAATCCCTTACTTAGCCCTTTTATACCTTTGTTTTCCCCCCCCCCACACAAAAAGAAAAGCCCCTTCTCGTGGCTTTAGTAAGCCCCACTTTAAAGAGGATTTCCTATCCCCTTCTCGGGAATTGAACTCCAAGCCCTTTTCCGCCCTTGCCCTTTTTTCTCAACCCCTCAAAAAATCCATTTAGTACCCTTTTTTCCGTGGAACCCTATTCAAGGCCTTTAAAAATCCCATCAAGCTTTTCCTTTGTATTTCCTTCAATCTCCCAAATTAGCCCGAGGCTAAACCCCTTTCCCTGTATTCAATTCAAACCGAAGCTTCTACAAAAGGAAGGAAAAAAAACATTCACAAGGGACGGGTGAATTACAAAGGAAGTTTCGCAAAGCCACATCCAAGATGGAAAGGCCACATTCGCGATGGCTCCTAAGAAAGCCCAAGGTGCAACCGCAGGAGAATCGTCTCCTAGCATCCATGTGGACATCTCACCACAAGTCCAGGTTTTCCTTCCTAAATTTTTATTTGGTATTGTTATACTTCAATCGTGCAAGGATAATTGTTGGAGATAGGATGCATTTTCCGTCTTAGATATTTTGGTTAATTTAAAAGAATTAGCTTACGACAGACAAGTTCGGTCATTAGTATTTTCAATAAAATGAACAAAAATAAAGTGAGCAGAAAATTGATATGCATTTCTAGCAAGTAGTTTTGGTGCATTTCAATGAATTGAACTTAGATTAATGTCCATATTTACGAAACAGAATTAAGATAGTGCACTCCGTTTAGGCATGGAAGTATAAATTGCATGTCGCATTATTAGGACATATCTTCTTCGCAATAAGTCATTATGGAAAGTGCTAGGAATCCATAGGAAAGTGCAAGGCATGAAATGCTTCTTAAGTTGAATAACTCTAGTCAATTGGTATAAATATCGTTTCTCAACTGCATAATTATTAGAAAAGGCTACATGTTTTAGCATGAATCTTGTTCGTAAGTTATAGGATGATTAATTGGAATTAGGTTATAACCTAACCTATGCTTGATCTTAAACCGGAAAAGTTAGGATTTGAAAATCAACTTACACATAGATAATAAGTCATGTTTATGGAAATGATAGCATAATTATCTTCAAAAGTAGATAGGTTAAATTGGCATAAACCTAAACACCTAAACCCACAGAGTACTCGTTTTAGAAAGAGTTAATTCAGTTCCAAAGAACTAACTAGGATTTAATACGTGACCTAGTCGCACGTATTGCTAAAACTGAAACTCCTATACCCTAAATACTTGCCCACATTCATAGAATGTAGGGACCACGGAACATACTTGAGAAGTGATCTAGGGTTTTTCCCTAGAAATCTCTCGCTAAAAAAAGATGGAACTTGGAACTGACAACGTCAGCCTAATGTAATCATGAACAGATTGTTTCGTGACTCCATGCGAAGGGTAAATAGTCCCATAGTTTGATGCGACACTTGTGCAACAAGTGCAGAGTCGTATGATCTTGTGATTAGATCACAAGGGAATGGCCAATTCCTCGGAATGAGGTTGGCAGATTCTTATGCAAGTTATCTTGCAAGAGGATGAATAATCATCCTAATATAATATCTTTCTAGGATAAAGATAATTGCTTGAAGCAAAGGACAAGCTAGTAGATTAGAATAACATATGAACTTCAGGTATTGACCAAGTTGGGTTAATAGGGTACGGCCCTAACCCAGGATATAGGGAATTTTGCTAAACCGCAATTGATCCCGGATGGACTGCTGGATGCATTCGGAAAGAAGGATTCGCTCCTTAGTAGTTGGCCAACAATAAACGAACAATGGAAATTTTTGTGCTTGTTACATATTTAAGAGCACTATTTTGCTTTGTTTGATCAAAGAATTAAAGGATAAATGGATATCTAATGCTTCAGGTTGAAGGCCTGAAGGGAGAGGCAGCTTTAGTTACCCCCGACTGCTTGCCTGACTCTAACCAAGGGGGTTGTTAACCGCACCGGGAAGGTGGACCGAACCCGCCGCGAGAGGTCTCCATTAAGCGCTACTTGGAGTAGGAGGACTCTCGGGTGCCAGGGGGCTCTGGCCGTAAATCCCTCACCTTCCGGGCCCTACACAAGAGGCTAACGTGACTCAGGATTGGATCTCGAGGCTCGCATACTAGTCTACGGGCAGAAACTTGGATTAGTGATCCCTGTGGATTGCTGGATAGCCTTTGGGTGGATTGTAGATAAGCCTACGGGCTGAACTTTATGTATTTCAAAGATAAATATGATAACCTGTTAAAAAGGAACTTGTTTGACATTGCTTTTCTATGTCAAGTGCTATGGTTACGTGAAGGAACTAGTGCCTAACGGGATAATTAAGGAAGCTGATTGATATATGTCCAACTAGATGTGTTAGGTAATTAAAAAACTAAAACAACCTGAGGAAAGTGCGGTGGATGTGGCCATAGGTCCGTCCTACGGATGGGTGGTCTTGGTTGGCCGGGAACTTTTCTCAATCGCGATGAACAACAAGAAGGTTGTTCAAAGAATTCGAACAACAAGAGCATTGACCTAGCATTATAATTGATCCCGATTTATGTTGTTTTAAGGGAACGGAATGGGACTATGCTTTATGCTAGAGAGGTTGAGCTTCGCATCCCTCTCGTTTTCCATTCTCCTTGAACCAAGTGCAGCATGAATCCGCTTCTGACCTAGCATTTCTACGTAAAGTAGTTTGCTCGGGTTCGACGCTAGTTGCCATTAGGAAATGACCAATAGGGAAAACCCTAATTCAGGTCGGTCCTAAGTGGGAACGGCCAGAGTACTTCCGCTACGTGGCAAACACGTTATAGAAGGTGACGGAACGGATAAGTAAAATCATAAAAGGAAGAATGAATTAAAGAATGATAATCTGATAATTTAGAAAAATCAGTAAAAAAATGTTGTTAACACAAGTATGTTGGAAAAATGGAAAGAGTAATTGTGGATGGGGAAGGACAAGAAGGAGGAGGGGAAAAGACACAATCCTCAATAAAAGAACAACGAGTGAAAATAGGGAACTAAGGGGCATCTTAGGGTTGAAAAAGAAGGGAGAGAATACTCTGTAGAGTAGATTTATAAATAGAAAGGCAGGCTTCATAACTGTGGGCCATCTATTGATAATAAGATAAACAAGGCATTAATGGACCTATCACAGATCTGCGATGATAGGCATTAAAGAAAGAGGAATCAAGTGGGGGTTGTTTGGAAAGGTGGACTAAGATATCCACCCTCAATTAGTTAGTGTTTTGCACATGAGCAGAGGCTTTGGTTTGACATTGATTCAAAATCACAGAATCAATCATTGAATGCCAACAACTTTCAGGGCAATCAGTCACTTTGGAGGAATATATCAATAGCTTATCTATCTATAACTCCAAATATTTGACATATAAAACAACTTGCAATACCATATCTCTGACATACCAAGACAAATCGTGATCATTTGGGATCAACAAATCACCTCACAAGTACATGTAAGACATAAGCATAGTATCTGGAGTCACAAAATCTTCAAAAACCATTCTTACCACATCAATCAATAAATCAGAAGACCAAGCTCCACTCCAACTATCCTCTGGAGGAGATAAATCCATTGTGGAAATCTTAATATAAAATGTTGGCTTATGTTGCTAATAGTGCACAAATAAGGAGTGATCTAGAGGAATAAATTATTGGAACTGCTCAAAATAATTCCATGATAAGTCCATTCTTGACTAACACATTTCCACCTTGGCTTGGAATAAAGGACATAATGTTACATTTATTTGAAGAATAGCTAAATCTGTAGGGGATAAGGAAGGAACTAGTTGCAGATAAGGACTCTATGAAACGAAATGGGAGTAAGCCAATTATTCCTTAAGCTATTGAATTTGAATATTATTCTGGTCTATGATAATGTTGGTTGATTTGACCTCTTTTGTTTGGACATCTATCAAAGCTTTCAGCTCTTGGACTTCCTTGAACAACCTATCTCTCTCCTCAATCACAGTAATGACTTTAGATTTGCTATCTGCCAACTAAGCTTGCAAATTAGACATCTCTTCTTTCTAGGCATCAATGACCTTAGTATGTTGCTCCATATATGTACAGAGGTTAAAAAAAAATTATGTGGTGGTAGAGGCCAGCTCAATATTATCCTTGTTCAACTCCTCCTTGGACTATTGTGCCTCCTCATAAAAAGAAGAATAGAGTTGCTAAATATAAGTAGTAATTGAGAGTTCAATACCTCTTTGAATATATTTGCACACAAATGGAATTGCATCTCCTATTACCAAACATTGCATAGAAGGAATTGAAATATCTAGAATACCATCTCCATGTGCTCTGAAAAGATTAAGTGTTGTAAGAAAAGTAGGCATCATACTACAAGATTGAATAGGAACTGAATTGTAGGAGTGAAAACTGGTACTAATTCATTCACTCGCTTAAGACATTTCATCTAAATGACCAAAGGAGGTGGATCAATATCCTCAATGATGACATCAGGATCTTCAATAAGAGGAGGAACCACTGGAGGATCAACCAGTAGTGGGAAACCACTCAGATAAAATGCTCATCCATTTTAGCAAGGAGATATGAACTCCAATCAATAGTGATACTATTTAGCACCATGTGGGAAGCTGTAAACAATTCCTTTGAAAGATAATTAGAAGGGGTTTTGGCAGGCATGAACTTATCTTGATGGAATTACCACAATCGTTTCCAAAAAGTGTTAGAAATCTTGGACACACTAACTCCCAAAGTAGTAATGACCCACTTAGGATCTAATGACCCAAAGTAGTAATGACCCACTTAGGATCTAAGACATCCATGGTTTGCTTCTGCAAAACCTTCAAAAAGTCCCCATTTAAGAAAATTTGACAACCAACAGGAAAAGATTTCCCATGGTAGGGTAAAGAAAGAGCTTTTCCCATGGTAGGGTAAAGAAAGAGCTTTTCCCATGCTCTTAGGCATCATGAGGATAACTATCTTATGAACAAAGCTAAACCTCTTGTTATAAGAAGTTAAGAACTCATCACACATGTCAAGTTCATCAAGGAGTGGACATGTGGCAGTGGAAGAGCCACAAATTTGGGTTCTTGACATAGTTATACTTTGAATAATCATGAGAAACCAATGTAATATACTAGACCGACGGAGGAGTATGAGGCACCATTTAGATGGACCACACACACCACACACACACACACAGAGATAATCACAAGGAATGCCTACAAAACATTATAATAGCAATGAATAAGATATTGCCAAAAGAAATTACTCACATGGATATGACCAACTGACCACCCTAGGCAATCCACATCTTGAAAATTTTCAGTATGACCTCATTGGAGCAATTTTGAGGTCATTTAGAGGACCTTTTAAGGTGCCACATCATCAAAGCCTTCCAAAAAAGAGCAACCCAGTAAACGTCTCCAAATATCTATCAAAACCCCATAACATGACATATCATTTGAGAGGCCTTGAAAAATGGAATCTAATGACCTAAGGTCCGAAAAAATTTGATGAAATTTGAAAAAGTTATGCCATATTTTGGATATAGATTTTTTTCAACGTTACGTTGATTTGAATTTACCTTTTTCTAGAGCTACATGAAGCCAATGTCAAGTAGAAGCATGCTATATATCACTCGATTGCATTTTAAGAGTAGATTTCAAATATCCAACCCCCGAAAAATTTCAAGTTCATTTGCAAAAAATTTACCAGTCCCCTCTTTTTGGAACCTTTCCACATCATCAATTTCTTACAAGGCCCTGCAAATGACCTCAAAATTGCTCTAATGCTCCGCTTAAACGACCAAAAGCTTCATGAAGTGCACACAAATAGGCACCTAATATCCTCGTAATCATGTAATGCAAATAAAACATAATCAAATCACACTGTCTCCTTGACTCGAATCAACATTACAAAAGAAAATTAGACTAAACTAACCACAACACACTAATAACCAAACCACACCTGCCTAAGACAGTCAACAAGTATTGAGACTAACAACCATGTCACCCACCCCATGTAGTGCTTCATTTAGAAAGGGAATTGTACAATATGAGGGAAAGGGGTAAATTGAATTGAATCAAAATTTTAATAATTAATTAACAATGGGTGTGTTTTATTAAGTGATAAACCTTAGCAAGAAAATAGTGATTCATTTTACCTATTAATTAAAAATTATTAAGTTTCACAATACTTTAACATTTCCTAGGCATTGTTCCTGACTCAAAGTCTCTAAATGCATGTTTAGCTTTAGAAATTTAATGTGTGTGGAGTACTGTATTTTTAGCACGTGCATTTGTGATAGCGAGTTCATTTTATTACAAATTAAAAACGTGTATTTAGTGCACAAAGTGGATGCTATGTGAATGGATGATTAATTTTAATTAAATTATATGTGTGTATAGCACTGATGCCCATGAAAAATATTATCAACTGGTTCCTTTTAGCAAAATCAGTTATGATGTTTAGTGCAAAAAAAAAGAAATAAGAAAAATAAATGAGATACTTGGAGGAGGTGTGAATGCAAGTGTGTCTGAATGTGCACATAAAAAATTAACTAAAATAATGAGGAAGGATCATGACCACGACGCAATCCAAAATACACTTCAACTAACTGAAAATTTTACAGTGTAAGGGAAAATACCACAACACCACGTGTATTTTGTTTGATTTATTTTGGTTTTTCTTTTAGATTTTTTTTTGGATGTGTTGGATTTGGATTTTAATTATAAAATCTATATGTTGTTCAATTAGCAAGGCAAAAGTTGAAAATTGGTCATTGGAATTCGCTAGAATTTCCAAATTTAGCACGAGCAAAGGAGGAACACCCACGTCGTGACACAAAGGAAGGGACAAACACCCGCATGGTGACACGAAGGAAGGGTCAAAATACAAGGCAAGGGGAGGAGGGAAAAAGAAAATTTCCATATTATTAAGGTGAGGGAAGTGAAAATTTTTTATGTTTAGGTGGAGGAGGGGTGAAAATAAGTTGTGGGGATGGAGAGTAAGGGGAGGAACAATGGGGTTTGGGAGGGAGACACTAAGGGGGGGAAAAGGGTAGAAATGGGTGGTGGTGGGGGGGAGGGGGAGGGGGGTTTGATGGGGGGGATCAAGGAGTATGGGTGGACTAGGGGGAAATAGGGATGGGGAGGGGGGTGCACAATGGTGGGATGGGAAAGGGGATGGGCAGGGGAAAGGGGAGTAGGGAGCAAGTGGGGGGAAGGTGAGGCGCAGGTGGCAAATGGCAGGTGAAGGAGATGGGGGTGGCGGAGTGTAGGTAGGGTGTAAACGGCCCATGGGACAGGTAGGGAAGATGAGGGGAAGTGTGAAAACACATGATCGAGAGCATGGCAGCTATGGAGGCTTGTAGACATAAACCAAACTCATATGTACTTGGATATGACAAAGACAAAGTGACTTGACTGAAGGACACAAACCAAGCAGAAAGTACACTAAACTTAAAATATGATAGAAGCATTTGGGCTTTAGACATTACAAGGCTAAAACAATCTATCAGAGTAGGCGTAGAAGGACTGATGAGGCTTGTCCTTCTCTTGTGATGGTCTTCTATCTTCTTCTTCTTCTTCTTTCTTTGCTCCATGGTCTTCTTCTTCTTCTTTCATTGCAGCAAGATAGGCCTTCTGGGACCTCTTTCTGGCATGGCAGAACTTCTCGGTGTGTTTAATTCTTTTGCAAAAGTCACAGTTAAGCCGGTCCTTCTTGCCTTTGTACCTATTGCCAACATATAACACTTGTTCATCTCTAGAGGTGCTTGGTTCTTCCTTATTTTTCAGCTTCTTTTCCTCCTCTAATAGTGATGCCTAGATATCAAAAAGCTTAGGGTTTGGCATATTGATTAGTGTTGTTGATACATTATTATATTCACGAGGCAAAGTTTTAAGCAAAACACCAATGCAAACATCTTCTTCCATTTTAATGTTGATTCTTGTAAGCTGGGTTAGAAGTCCTTCCATGTAATTTAGATGTGTGGCAAGTGATGTGTTGGACTTCATGTCAAGCCTAAAAAGTTCAATCAAGAGACCATACTTTGATGACTTAGACTATGCACCAAACAAAGTGTCAAGTCTCTTCCATGTATCATGTGAAGTATCACAGTTATCCACATGGTGGATATAGCTGTCATCTAGCTCCAGTTTGATACTGGCTTGAGCCTTATCATCATTCTTTTGCCAAGTGACTGCCAACTCTGCATCACAAGACTTTTTTTCTTTGCCACTTGTGATGGCCCAAAGACCCTTCTTCATTAGGATAAGCTTGATGCAAGTCTGCTAGGTGTGAAATCCGACCCCCTTAAAGCAAACTATCAGAGTTGCAGGAACAACAATAAATTAGCTCCAAATTTCTCAAATTTTAGCATGAGAAGAAATGATCTTGAGTATGCTAACAAGCACAAGTGCCCAAAAAGCACTACAAGTGACTAGTATCAAGAGATACTTGTGGGGAGTTTATGAACTTAAGTCAATCCTTTGGTGAGTGGATGGAAGCATATGCCTCTAGAATGGAATCCATACTGAAGAGATGGACCAACCATCATTTGGATGAAGACATTCTGAAGGGATTTTTTCTTAGGATGTCAATGACCTCAGGAAGAGGAGTCTTATCTCCTCCCATGCCAGGAATGGTATACCTACCAAATGTAGTCCCAAGGATTGTTCCCTACATGCAAACAGTGCCATAGTACAATGCAAAAGGATGAAGAAAGGGAGGGTTATGTGAATGTTCTCAAGAAGCATGCATCATTGTTTATTTCTGATTATACTCACATTACAGGTGTCACTGCAATGAAGCATCACATCCAACTCAAAGAAGGAAGCAAACCTGTAGTACGAAGATTGAGAAGAATGGGAGTTGTGCAACAAGATGCACTGTTGACGGAGGTGAAGAGACTCTTGAATGCAAGATTCATATACCTGGTGGGAGATTCAGAATGGGTCTCCCCAGTAGTAGTGAGGCCAAAGAAAAATGGTAAGTGGCGAGTATGCATAGATTACAAGCCACTAAATGCTACAACAAAGAGGGACCACTTCCCTCTCCCATTTCAGGATGAAATCTTGAATGAAGTAGCGGGACATGAGTGGTATAGAGCGTGTGATGGCTACTCTGGCTACTTCCAGGTTTTTATTGTAGAGGAGGATCAAAAGAAGACCACTTTCATCACACCATGGGGCTGTTTTGCCTTTCAGGTCATGCCCTTTGGTCTCACAAATGCCTAGCAACCTTTCAATGATTCATGAATATGGTCTTCCAACCTTACTTTGGTAAGTCCATAAGGGTTTTCATAGATGAATTTTGTATTTATAGCTCAAGGAACATACATCTACGCAAGGTTGATGAAGGATTTACTTGCTTAGCTAGGTTGGGTGGACAACTAAATAAGGATAAATCTCACATTGGGGAAAGCAAGGTTACACTACTAGGGCATGTAGTGTCAATTGGAGGAATTGAGGTAGATCCAAAATAGATAAAAACATTGCTAACTCTACCTTCCCCAACCTCCATCAAACAATTAGTCTCCTTCTTACAAAAGCTAAGATATTTGGGTAGATTTATATATCCCCTGCAGCAATTGACACGCCAAGAAACACTTGTATGGAGTGAACAAAGTGAAGGACATTTTAAGGAGATAACGAAAATATTGGGGTCATTCCTATAATCCTCCAGCCTTGTTGGGAAGAAACATTCTTTGTAAACCCTAGAGTGGGAGAAGAGGCCATTGGTGCTACTCTCCTACAAAAAGATCCAAAAATATCCTTCATGAGGCCTGTGTATTTTTCCAGCCGCCTCATGAAAGCCTCAGATAAGTCTTACACCTACATGGAACAACTAGTGTTGGCCCTCATGTTTGCAGTAACCAAATTTCGGCCATATTTGCTTCCAAAGAGGTTTGTGATCATCACTGTGGAGGATATGTTTCCCTATGCACCACAACATATGGAAATATCTGACAAAATAGCAAAGTGAATGGTCCAATTTCAAGAGTTTGATTATACAATGCAGGTTGAAAAAACAACTCGAGCATGCCTGGCTGATATTTTGACAAATAGGTGCTATGAGAAAAATCTTAGGGTGAAAAGAAAGGACCTTCCACCACCCCCATCCATAAAGACTCTTGTAGATGCTTATAGTCTCTACTTTGATGGTGCATACAAGAGAACTAAGGATAAGGCAGCCACCACAGGCATTGTTGTTTTCTCTCCTAGAAAATCTATGGTGAAGGAATCATCTTGGAAGGTGTCCACTCTAACAATGAGGTAGAATATCAAGCTTTAATTCATGCTCTTGGTTGCTGTCTTACTAATTCAATCAAGAGGTTGAATGCTTTTGGAGACTCTATGCTATTGGTAAGGCAGATACAAGGTACATGGGCATGCAAAAATACAAATCTCTCTAGTAAAATGAGAGAGGCCAAATCTCTTATGAGAAGATTTAGGGAGGCACAAGTACATCATGTGCCAAGAGACCAAAACAAGGATGCCGACCATCTAGCATCATCAAAGCTGAATGAGTCAATGGTGGGAGCAATGGCTATCAAACCCCCACTTGAGCAAGGCAAGGAAGACTTAGAAGATATTCTACACCTCTTAGAGCAAGGAGAAGCTCCCAAACACCTGACTAAGGGAGAGAGACAGTGGCTAGCTCGGAAGGCTACAAGATATCACATGATAAATGATAGTTTGTATTATCTTGATAAGGATTGTGTGCTTAGGAAATTGCCTTCAAAATGGAAAATTGAAGAAATCTTAAAAGCTTGCCATGATGATGTGTGTGGAGGCCACTTTGCACACAACATCACAAGTAGAAAGGTTCTACAAGCCGGCTTTACTTGGCCCAGTCTACACCAAGATGTCAAATATTGGTGTCAAACATGTGAAGAATGTCAAAAATCAAGACCACGATGGCTCATAGCAGAACCCCAAACCCCAATCAAGGTCTATGGACCCTTTGAGAAGTGGGGAATTGATGCCATAGGGCCTCTACCATGCACTCCATCAAGAAAAGAGTATATTATCATGGGGGTAGACTACATGACTAGATGGACCGAGGCTATGCCAACTAGAAGAATCACTGCTAAGGAAGTGAGTAAATTCATCTTTGACCACATTTGTTGTAGGTTTGATACCCCTCTTGAAATACTATCATATAGAGGACCAGGGTTTAGAGCTAATGTGGTGGGTGAATTCATGCAAAAGCTAAATATTCAACGACGACACTCTACCCCTTACTACCCTCAATGAAATGGATTGGTGGAAAAGGTAAATGGAATGATTTGTAAAATCATCAGCAAATAGGTACATTCAAGGCCCCGACCGGGATTGGGACAAGCACCTTAGTGGAGCTCTATGGGCTTATAGAACCTCCTTCAAAACCATGTTAGGGTTCACACCTTTTCATCTAGTTTATGGACAAGAGGCTCTTTTGCCTATTGAGGTGAAATTAGCTAGCCTTCGGACATTAGGTGGCATAGTAGGCTCTCAAAAGGAGAAGTTACATCAAAGATTACTGGACCTAGAGAGGCTACAATTGGATCGTGAAAAAGCCATCAACCACTACTCCCAAGAAGCTGAGAAGCATAGAGAAAAGTTCAACAAGAAGCTAACAGATAAAAACATCAAGGAGGAATCTTTAATGCTTCGATATTACAATCGCTTTGATAAAAGAAAGGATGGCAAGTTTCTCTACTAGTGGTAGGGACTGTTTTGGGTCACAAAAAAATTCAACAAAGCCTCCTACAAACTTCAAGACATTGAGGAAAAATTGCACAAGACCAAGGTAAATGGATGGCACTTAAAACCCTATCACATCAGAGTAGGGTCAGCTCAAGATATCAAAGAGTGTCTAGAAGCATAAATACCTCTAGCCAGGTTGGGGGGGGGCTATATGATCCGAGAAAATCACAAAAAAATATTTGTCTAACACTTTGTTGATTTTTTGTACATTTGGAGGTTTGAAATAAAGAAGAGGGTGGGAACAACCTCTTGGGAAATCCAAGAAATCACTAGATGGAAATATTTCATGGACCGGTTTACCAAGGGGGGGTGAAGAATAAAGATCAATGGAGGAAGGTGAAGGAAAAATGTGTAATGTGAAAAGAAAAGACATGAAATGGATTTGGAGCCATCCAAAGGGCATGTGAGGCTCATAATGTCATGGATTTGGAGCCTTATGATAATTCAAACAAATGGGACCCTTCTTGAAAGCATTAGTGGAATAAAAATCAGGCACATGATTTTGTAAGATTTTTTAAAAATACTTCCACTCTGATCCAAAAAAACTTTTCATAATAAAAGTTGTATTGCGTGAGCTGCAGTTTTGGTTGGTATTTTTTTAATTTTTTTGGAGCTACGAGTCGGGAGATATGGCCAAAATGGTAGACGCCAACTTTTTCCAACTGCGGTGGAGACCACGTCCCAATTTTATACACACCCACACTTTCTTTCCCACACTTAGCACTTCTATAAAACATCATTTCTTAGACTCCCAACCCTTTCCCCTCTCTTCTTCTCTCTCTCAAGCTAATAAACCATTAGAATTCCTCTCCTAAATCACCCTCAAATCATCCTTAATTGTAGTAGTAATGTATGAATTCTCACTATTCTCTCTCCATTATTGCTAGATATGATCTTATTTTATGAAGATTCTCTATATTTTTTTATAGGAGAGCTCTTGGACTCAAGCTATGGGAGGGATAATGGAGACAACTCAACTATGATGGAACTTGATTAAGTACAAAATTGGTCAACTAATGTTGATTCGAGTCAAGGAGACAGTGTGATTTGATTATGTTTTATTTGCATTACATGATTACGAGGATATTAGGTGCCTATTTGTGTGCACTTCATGAAGCTTTTGGTCGTTTAAGCGGAGTGTTAGAGCAATTTTGAGGTCATTTGCAGGGCCTTGTAAGAAATTGATGATGTGGAAAGGTTCCAAAAAGAGGGGACTGGTAAAATTTTTGCAAATGAACTTGAAATTTTTCGGAGGTTGGATATTTGAAATCTACTCTTAAAATGCAATCTAGTGATATGTAGCATGCTTCTACTTGACATTGGCTTCATGTAGCTCTAGAAAAAGGTAAATTCAAATCAACGTAACGTTGAAACA
This sequence comes from Lygodium microphyllum, assembly GCF_053477565.2. Lineage (NCBI taxonomy): Eukaryota > Viridiplantae > Streptophyta > Polypodiopsida > Schizaeales > Lygodiaceae > Lygodium > Lygodium microphyllum. Next base: position 91,912,625 of record NC_141146.1, read on the forward strand.
AATCTACATTTATCCAAAATATGGCATAACTTTTTCAAATTTCATCAATTTTTTTCGGACCTTAGGTCATTAGATTCCATTTTGCAAGGCCTTTCAAATGATATGTCATGTTATGGGGTCTTGATAGATATTTGGAGACATTTACTGGGTTTCTCTTTTTTGGGAGGCTTTGATGATGTGGCACCTTAAAAGGCCCTGCAAATGACCTCAAAATTACTCTAATGAGGTCATACTGAAAATTTTCAAGATGTGGATTGCCTAGGGTGGTCTGTCGGTCATATCCATGTGAGTAATTTCTTTTGTTAATATCTTATTCATTGCTATTATAATGCTTTGTAGGCATTCCTTGTGATTATCTGTGTGTGTGTGATCCATCTAAATGGTGCCTCATACTCCTCCGTCGGTCTAGTATATTCCATTGGTTTCTCATGATTATTCAAAGTACAACTATGTCAAGACCCTAAATTTGTGGCTCTTCCACTGCCACATATCCACTCCTTGATGAACTTGACATGTGTGATGAGTTCTTAACTTCTTATAACAATAGGTTTAGCTTTGTTCATAAGATAGTTATCCTCATGATGCCTAAGAGCATGGGAAAAGCTCTTTCTTTACCCTACCATGGGAAATCTTTTCCTGTTGGTTGCCAAATTTTCTTAAATGGGGACTTTTTGAAGGTTTTGCAGAAGCAAACAATGGATGTCTTAGATCCTAAGTGGGTCATTACTACTTTGGGTCATTAGATCCTAAGTGGGTCATTACTACTTTGGGAGTTAGTGTGTCCAAGATTTCTAACACTTTTTGGAAATGATTGTGGTAATTCCATCAAGACAAGTTCATGCCTGCCAAAACCCCTTCTAATTATCTTTCAAAGGAATTGTTTACAGCTTCCCACATGGTGCTAAATAGTATCACTATTGATTGGAGTTCATATCTCCTTGCTAAAATGGATGAGCATTTTATTTGAGTGGTTTCCCACTACTGGTTGATCCTCTAGTGGTTCCTCCTCTTATTGAAGATCCTGATGTCATCATTGAGGATACTGATCCACCTCCTTTGGTCATTTAGATGAAATGTCTTAAGCGAGTGACTGAATTAGTACCAATTTTCACTCCTTCAATTTCAGTTCCTATTCAATCTTGTAGTATGATGCCTACTTTTCTTACAACACTTAATCTTTTTAGAGCACATAGAGATGGTATTCTATATATTTCAATTCCTTCTATGCAATGTTTGGTAATAGGAGATGCAATTCCATTTGTGTACAAATATATTCAAAGATCTATTGAACTCTCAATTACTACTTATATTTAGCAACTCTATTCTTCTTTTTATGAGGAGGCACAATAGTCCAAGGAGGAGTTGAACAAGGCTAATATTGAGCTGGCCTCTACCACCACATAAATTTTTTTTGACCTCTGTACATGGATGGAGCAACATACTAAGGTCATTGATGCCTAGAAAGAAGAGATGTCTACTTTGCAAGCTTAGTTGGCAGATAGCAAATCTAAAGTCATTACTATGATTGAGGAGGAGATAGCAAATCTAAAGTCCCATTTCGTTTCATAGAGTCCTTATGTGCAACTAGTTCCTTCCTTATCCCCTACAGATTTAGCTATTCTTCAAAGAAATGTAACATTATGTCCTTTATTCCAAGCCAAGGTGGAAATGCTTTAGTCAAGAATGGACTTATTATGGAATTATTTTGAGCAGTTCTAATAATTTATTCCTCTAGATCACTCCTTCTTTGTGCACTATTAGCAACATAAGCCAATATTTTATATTAAGATTTCCACAATGGATTTATCTCCTCCAGAGGATAGTTGGAGTGGAGCTTGGTCTTCTGATTTATTGATTGATGTGGTAAGAATGGTTTTTGAAGATTTTGTGACTCTAGATACCATGCTTATGTCTTACATGTACTTGTGAGGTGATTTATTGATCCCAAATGATCAGGATTTGTCTTGGTATGTCAGAGATATGGTATTGCAAGTTGTTTTATGTGTCAAATATTTGGAGTTGTAGATAGATAAGCTGTTCTAGATATATTCCTCCAAAGTGACTAATTGCCTTGAAACTTGTTGGCATTCAATGATTGATTCTGTGATTTTGAATCAATGTCAAACGAAAGCCTCTGCTCATGTGCAAAACACTAACTAATTGAGGGTGGATATCTTAGTCCACCTTTCCAAACAACCTCCACTTGATTCCTCTTTCTTTAATGCCTATCATCGTAGATCTGTGATAGGTCCATCAATGCCTTGTTTATCTTATTATCAATAGATGGCCCATAGTTATGAAGCCTACATTTCTATTTATAAATCTACTCTACAGAGTATTCTACCCCTTCTTTTTCAACCCTAAGATGCCCCTTAGTTCCCTATTTTCACTCGTTGTTCTTTTATTGAGGATTGTGTCTTTTCCCCTCCTCCTTCTTGTCCTTCCCCATCCACAATTATTCTTTCCATTTTTCCAACATACTTGTGTTAACAACATTTTTTAATTGATTTTTCTAAATTATCAGATTATCATTCTTTAATTCATTCTTCCTTTTATGATTTTACTTATCCGTTCCATCACCTTCTGTAACATATCCACTTGTTATCTTCAGGACACGTCTTAACAGTCCATCGAAAAGGATGTTTAGAAAGCTCTGCCCGGCACTCCCATGGAATGTTACGAGGTTTGCGATCTAGGACTTTCCGTGTCTGCCATGTAGCAGAAGTATTCCGACCGTTCCCACTTAGGACAGACCTGAATTAGGGTTTTCCCTATTGGTCATTTCCTAACGGCAACTAGTGTCGAACCCGAGTGAACTACTTTACACAAAAATGCCAGGTCAGAAGCGGATTCACGTTACACTTGGTTCAAGGAGAATGGAAAACGAGAGGGATGCAAAGCTCAACCTCTCTACCATAAAGCACAGTCCCATTCCATTCCCCTAAAACAACGTAAATCGGGATCAGTTATAACTCTAGGTCAACGCTCTTGTTGTTCGAATTCTTTGAACGACCTTCCTGCTGTTCATCGTGATTGAGAAAAGTTCCCGGCCAACTAGGACCACCCATCCGTAGGACGGACCTATGGCCACATCCACTGCACTTTCCTCAGGTTGTTTTAGTTATTTAATTACCTAACACATTTAGTTGGATATATATCAATCAGCTTCCTTAATAAGCCCGTTAGGCACTGGTTTCTTCACGTAACCATAGCACTTGACATAGAAAAGCAATGTCAAACAAGTTTCTTTTTAACAGGTTATCATATTTATCTTTGAAATACATAAAGTCCAGCCCGTCGGCTTATCACAATCCACCCAAAGGCTATCCAGCAATCCACAGGGATTACTAATCTAAGTTTCCACCCGTAGACTAGTATGCGGGCCTCCAGATCCAATCCCGAGTCACGTTAGCCTCTTGTGCAGGGCCCGGAAGGCGAGGGATTTACGGCCAGAGACCCCCTTGGCACCCAAGCGTCCTCCTACTCCAAGTAACGCTTAACGAGACCTCTCGCGGTGGGTTCGGTCCACCTTCCCAGTGCGGTTAACAACCCCTTGGTTAGAGTCAGGTAAGCAGTCGAGGGTAATTGAAGCTGCCTCTCCCTTCAGGCCTTCAACCTGAAGCATTAGATATCCATTTATCCTTTAATTGTTTGATCAAACAAAGCAAAACAGTGCTCTTAAATCTGTAACAAGCACAAAAATTTCCATTGGTCATTATTGTTGGCCAACTACTAAGGAGCAAATCCTTCTTTCTGAATTCATCCAGCACTCGATTCGGGATCGATTGTGGTTTGGCAAAATTCCCTATATCCTGGGTTAGGGCCGTAGCCTATTAACCCGACTTGGTTAATACCTTAAGTTCATATGTTATTCCAATCTATTGGCTTGTCATTTGCTTCAAGCAATTATCTTTATCCCAGAAAGATACTATATTAGGATGATTATTCATCCTCTTGCAAGATAACTTGCGTAAGAATCTGCCAACCTCATTCTGAGGAATTGGCCATTCCCTTGTGATCCAATCACAAGATCATACGACTCTGCACTTGTTTCACAAGTGTCGCATCAAACTATGGAACTATTTACCCTTCGAATGGAGTCATGAAACAATCTGTTCATGATTACATTAGGCTAACGTTGTCAGTTCCAAGTTCCATCTTTTTTTTGCGAGAGATTTCTAGGGAAAAACCCTAGATCACTTCTCAAGTATGTTCCGTTGTCCCTACATTCTGTGAATGTGGGCAAGTATTTAGGGTATAGGAGTTTCAGTTTTAGCAATACGTGCGACTAGGTCACATATTAAATCCTAGTTAGTTCTTTGGAATTGAATTAACTCTTTTTAAAACGAGTACTCGACGGGTTTAGGTGTTTATGTTTATGCCAATTTAACCTATCTACTTTTGAAGATAATTACGCTATCATTTCCATAACCACATGACTTATTATCTATGCGTAAGTTGATTTTCAAATCCTGACTTTTCCGGTTTAAGATCAAGCATAGGTTAGGTTATAACCTAATTCCAATTAATCATCCTATAACTTACGAACAAGATTCATGCTAAAACATGCAGCCTTTTCTAATAATTATGTAGTTGAGAAACGATATTTATACCAATTGACTAGAGTTATTCAACTTAAGAATCATTTCATGCCTTGCACTTTGCTATGGATTCCTAGCACTTTCCATAATGACTTATTGCGAAGAAGATATGTCCTAATAATGCGACATGCAATTTATACTTCCATGCCTAAACGGAGTGCACTATCTTAATTCCATTTCGTAAATATGGACATTAATCTAAGTTCAATTCATTGAAATGCACCAAAACTACTTGCTAGAAATGCATATCAATTTTCTGCTCACTTTATTTTTGTTCATTTTATTGAAAATACTAATGACCGAACTTGTCTGTCGTAAGCTAATTCTTTTAAATTAACCAAAATATCTAAGACGGAAAATGCATCCTATCTCCAACAATTATCCTTGCACGATTGAAGTATAACAATACCAAATAAAAATTTAGGAAGGAAAACCTGGACTTGTGGTGAGATGTCCACGTGGATGCTAGGAGACGATTCTTGTACGGTTGCGCCTTGGGCTTTCTTAGGAGCCATCGCGAATGTGGCCTTTCTGTCTTGGATGTGGCTTTGCGAAACTTCCTTTGTAACTCACCCGTCCCTTGTGAATGTTTTTTTTTCCTTCCTTTTGTAGAAGCTTTGGTGCGAATGGAATACACAAAAAGGGGTTTAGCCTCGGGCTAATTTGGGAGATTGAAGGAAATCCAAAGGAAAAGCTTGATGGGCTTTTTGAAGGCCTTGAATAGGGTTCCACGGAAAAAAGGGTACTAAATGGATTTTTTGAGGGGTTGAAAAAAAAGGGCAAGGGCTGAAAAGGCCTTAGAGGGCTTTTTCATGAGGGAGAGAGAAACCCACGGGCTTGGAGTTTAATTCTCGAGAAGGGGGTAGGAAACCCTCTTTAAAGTGGGGCTTACTAAAGCCACAAGAAGGGGCTTTTCTTTTTGTGTGGGGGGGAAAACAAAGGTATAAAAGGGCTAAGTAAGGGATTTTTGCATGGGGGGAAAAGGGGCTTAAAGATCCTTAAAGGCCCTTCAAGGAAAATTTGGGGGGGTGTAATATGAAGGCTTGAATAGGACACATGAAGGGATTTGGATTTCCGGGGGTAGGGGGTGTTTTAACAAGCCCACATGAACCAGGGCTAGGTGGGAGACCACAAGAGGAATGGGGTGTGGTGTGGAAGGGGGCTTAGGAAGCTCAACCTTGGAAGCTTCCAAGAAGCTTCCACGGCTTCTAGATGTTACTGAAGCCCCACGTGGAAGGGAGAAAGGGCGTCGGCGACTGTTAAATGGTAAGTGAACTCCTTTTCTTGATCTCCTCGGCGGCGACCAACCTCCCGATGTTGCTGCGGCTCACGGCCCTCTTCTGTTGCTGCTGCGGCTCACGGCCCTCTTCCAGCCCCCAGCTCCTCTTCTTGATCTCCTCGACGGTGAGACTAGCTTGACTCCTTCCTCTAGCCTCTCCCCCTCTAGCTTACAGCAATGACGACGCAACAACATCAAAGTTCTCGGCTCTTCCTCTCCCTTCTAGGGCTTTCTGGCAGCGGCCATCCTCCCAATTCTTCCACCAACATTGACTTAAATAGGTGAGGGGAGGGGGATCCTCCCTCCCCTGTGTGGCATCTTGCATACCCTTTACCCTCAACAAGCTCCAGCTCATGCATGCTATTTCCCTTCTCCTCCAGCACGACAGTCGACTAGAGGAGAGAGGGATAATCATTTTTTTTTCCATAATTCAATTTATTATCCTTTGTAATTCACCCGTCCCTTGTGAATGTTTTTTTTTCCTTTCTTTTGTAGAAGCTGTGGTGCGAATTGAATACATGGAAAGGGGTTTAGCCTCGAGCTAATTTGGGAGATTGAAGGAAATCCAAAGGAAAAGCTTGATGGGCTTTTTAAAGGCCTTGAATAGGGTTCCACGGAAAAAAGGGTACTAAATGGATTTTTTGAGGGGTTGAAAATAAAGGGCAAGGGCAGAAAAGGCCTTAGAGGGCTTTTTCATGAGGGAGAGGGAAACCCACGGGCTTGGAGTTCAATTCCTAGGAAGGGGGTAGGAAAACCTCTTTAAAGTGGGGCTTACTAAAGCCACGAGAAGGGGCTTTTGTTTTTGTGTGGGGGGGAAAACAAAGGTATAAAAGGGCTAAGTAAGGGATTTTTGCATGGAGGGAAAAGGGGCTTAAAGATCCTTAAAGGCCCTTCAAGGAAAATTTGGGGGGGGGGGGGGGGGGGGGGGGGGGAAGGTGTGATATGAAGGCTTGAATAGGCCACATGAAGGGCTTTGGATTCCCGGGGGTTAGGGGTTTTTTAACAAGCCCACATGAACCAGGGCTATGTGGAAAACCACAAGAGGAATGGGGTGTGGTGTGAAAGGGGGCTTAGGAAGCCTAACCTTGGAAGCTTCCAAGAAGCTTCCAAGGCTTCTAGATGTTACTGAAGCCCCACATGGAAGGAAGAAAGGGCGTCGGCGACTGTTAAATGGCAGTGAACTCCTTTTCTTGATCTCCTCGGCGGCGACTAACCTCCCGATGCTGCTGCGGCTCGCGGCCCTCTTCTAGCCCCTAGCTCCTCTTCTTGATCTCCCCAATGGTGACCAGGTCGACTCCTTCCTCCAGCCTCTCCCCCTCTAGCTTACGGCAGTGACGACGCAACAATGTCAGAGTTCTCAGCTCTTCCTCTCCCTTCTAGGGCTTTCTGGCAGCGGCCATCCTCCCAATCCTTCCACCAACATTGACTTAAATAGGTGAGGGGAGGGGGATCCTCCCTCCCCTATGTGGCATCTTGCATGCCCTTTATCCTCAACAAGCTCCAGCAAGGAGCTTGCTCATGCATGCTATTTCCCTTGTCCTCGTGCACGATAGTCGACTGGAGGAGAGAGGGATAATAATAAAAAATTTGCCATAATTCAATTTATTATCCTCACCACTTATCCTTTTGGCCTCGCCTTTTAGAGGCGGTTCATGCATATTTCTAGGAAAGTCGGAATATTACATTCTCTCCCCCTTGGAGGAATCGAGATGTCCTCATCTCGAGATAAACTGGGGATATTGATGGTTGAGAGAGCTTTCATTTATCCAAGTGGCATCCTCCTCGGGATAATCTTTCCACTGGACGAGGCATTCTCTCAAGATTCTAGATCTTAGTTGTCTCTCCCTAACATGTAAGATCCTGTCAGGCCTTAGTTCAAGGACTCCTTGACTAGGCATTACAACTTGTTGGACATCAAGTACATGGTTAGGATTAGGTACATACTTCTTCAATAGGCTGATATGGAATACATTATGAACCTTTAGGTTCTCAGGGAGTTGTAGTCTATAAGCATTAGGTCCTAGGCACTTGAGGATTTTGTATGGTCCACAATACCTTGGACTTAGCTTTTTGCAATCTCCTAAGGATAGGGAACTCTTCTTAGGGCATACACAAATGAAGACCATGTCTCCTTCTCCGAAGACTCTATCTTGATGCTTCAAATCCGCGTATGCCTTCTGTCTATCCTTGGCAGCTTGGATTTCTGTCTATCCTTGGCAGCTTGGATGTCCTATCTTATTGACTTTATTTGGTCATCCATCTCTTCCAACATCTGCCTTGAAGCTTCAACCCTCAAGGTTGGATCTGAGAAGTTTAGGGGACTTTGACAGTCATGACCATACAATGCTTGAAAAGGGGTCATCTGAATGCTTTGTTTGTAAGAAGCATTGTAGGCAAATTCAACCAAAGGCAAGTATTGAATCCACCTTTTCGGCTCACGACAGCAGTATGCCCTAAGCATATCCTCGATGAATTAACTGACTCGCTCTATTTGGCCATCCATTTGGGGATGGTAAGCTGTGCTAAAGCAGAGTTGAGTCCCAATGGCTTCAAAGATAGCTCTCCAGAAGTGTGATGTGAAGAGAGAATCACGATCACTAATGATTCTTCTGGGTAACCCATGTAGCTTGAATATCTCCTTGATAAACAATCTTGCAATGTCTAAGGATTTATAGTTTGTCTTTACTGGGATAAGGTGTGCTACCTTAGTAAGCATGTCAACCACAACCATGATGGAGTTGTATCATCCCCGAATTTGGGGTAGGCCAACAACAAAGTCCATAATGATGAATTCCCATTTCATTTGGGGAATGTCAAGTGGTTGTAACTTCCCTAGCATTTTGACATGTTCGGCTTTGATACGTTGACAAGACAAACACTCGGTGACATATTTGTGAACGTCACCTTTAAGCCTCTCCCAATGGTAGCTCTTCCTAACTGCATTGAGAGTCTTGGCATAGCAAGGATGTCCTGAGAAAGGGGAGTCATGAGCTTCCCACAATATCTTCTGCTTAAGTGACTGACTTGCCGGTATACATAGCCTCATTCTATAGTAGACAAGTCCACTATTGATAGAGAATTCATGATACTTAGCCTGCAGCTTTTGGTTCTGATCCTTGATAGAGATCGCCCTTAGCATCGTTTGGTAGGCTAGATCATGGCATGCATCCTCTCTAGCTAACTCAAGTATTGGATTGTTTGGCATAGATACTTTTGTAGCTAGAGATCTAGCTGTTGATGGATTTTGCAAGATTAGAGAATTAAGGAATGCCTTGCGATTGAGTGCATCAACAACTACATTCTCTTTTCCTGGTCGGTACTTGATTTCAAAGTCATACTCCTCCAGAACTTCAATCCACCGACATTGCCTCATGTTGAGCTCATTCTGGGTAAAGATCCACTTGAGACTCCTATGGTCAGTTACTAGAGTAAACTTGTTACCCAACAGGTAGTGTCTCCAAAGCTTTAGAGCATGGATGACAGCTAACAATTCCAGATCATGGGTAGTATAATTCTTCTCATGACTCTTCAATTTCCTTGAAGAGTATGCTACAGGATGACCTTCCTGCATGAGCACACATCCTAAGGCAAGTGCGCTAGCATCAGTTACTACCTCGAACTCCTTACTGAGGTCTGGAAGCCTTAGGATAGGTGATGATACCAAACTTTTCTTCAATCTGTCGAAGCTAGTTTGTTCGGGAGTTGACCATGCAATAGATGTTTGCTTCTTCAGTAAGTCTGTCAGAGGTGCTGCAATCAAAGCATAGTTTTTGATGAAGACCCTATACCATCCTGTCAATCCGAGAAAGCTACGTATTTCTTTAACAGTTGTTGGTATTGGCCATTCGAGCACATCTCTGACCTTGGCTGAGTCCACTAAGATTCCTTCTGCTGAAACGATGAATCCCAGATATTCAATCTGACGTTTGAAGAATGCACACTTCTTCATCTTAGCATACAACTTATATGCCCTCGTTGTCTCAAGGACAATCCAAAGATGGGGTTCATGATCTTCTTCCTATTTAGAATAGACTAGAGTGTCGTCGAAGAAGATGAGCATAAAATCATCAAGATATGGCCTAAAGATATCATGCATTAACCTGTTGAAGGTGGCAGGAGTATTTGTAAGCCCAAACGACATAACTAGGAACTCAAAGTGTCCATATCTTGTATTGAAGGCCGTCTTGGGGATATCTTCTTCCTTGATCCTTATCTGATAGTAACCCGACCTGAGATCAATCTTGGAGAAGATCTTTGCACCCTGAAGATGATCAAGAAGCTCATCTATTCTAGGAATAGGGTACTTGTTTTTGACAGTTGATTGATTCAATCATCGGTAATCAATACATAGTCAAAGTGTTCCATCTGTCTTTTTCTGGAACAGTACTGGAGCTCCCCATGGTGAACTGCTAGGACGGATGTAGCCCTGATCTAGCAGTTGCTTGAGTTGTTCCTTCAGCTCAATTGCTTCTGGTATAGATATCCTATAAGGTCTCTTTGCAATTGGCGTAGCTCCTGGTACTAGCTTAATCTCATGATCCACTTCTCTTTGAGGTGGGAGTTCTGTCAACTCTTCAAAAAATACGTCCGCGTATTCCTTTAGCCAAGCAGGTCCTTCACAAGATTCCTGCTTTTGATCTAACTTATTGAGCTTAATCAAGTAGACAGGTAGTCCCTTTCTGACTCCCTTTATAATCTGAGATGTCTTGGTCAATTGAATTTTTGGCACTCCAGCCTCACCTTGAGTTGTGATCAATTCCCTTTCAAAGTTTCGAAAGGAAAATTGGCCCTTTCCACAATGAATGTGGGCGTCATTAGGTTTAAGCCAATCTATTCCGAGTAGACACTCATGGATACCTAAATTCATGACTCTGAATTTGACCGAAGTCGTCTTTCCTCCCAGAAAGAATTCCACCTTAGTAGTTTGCCTGGTACAAGTAACCTCACGACCATTTGCCAATTCACAAGAAAGATAGGTGCTTCTATTGTGGCTATCCCTAATCTTTTTGCACAAGCTGGTGAGATAAAGGAATGTGTACTGCCACAATCAATCAAGGTCTTGAAACTTTTACCTTGATAGTTCGACGGTGTTTGAATCACCGAGAACTGGCGATTCGACCCTTTCTTGTGAAGAGCAGCATGGACTGTCGCCCTTTCAAACTCTGCTTCCATGGTCGGATCTTCTTCTCCTTCGGACATTTGCCTATTGGCAACGCAGGTGGTTCTTCCTCTGCCTCGGGTTTGTAGCAGCTCCCTCCGTTCCTTGGAAAGGTGCTTAGCGATGTCCTCCTCCAAGCTTGGGACATTGCCTCTTGAAATGATCGGACTCGTTGTAGTGGAAACAACAGTGGTTTCGGCCATTGCTTTAAGTAGGGACAAAGTTTTTGACATTATTAGTCCTTGCTTTCTTTCTTTGTCCCTGATTCTGATCTTGAACTCTCTTCATCTGAGGCCTGAATGTTCCTCTATTCGGGTCATTATAAGACCAAGTTTTGTTACCTCTTGGTCTAGCCTGCACCTCCTAAATTGTAGGGGTAGCTCGAATGAGTGCGTCCTAAAGATCTGATGGACACATAGATTCGAGATGGGTATTTACTAGTGGATTTAAACCAGCACAAAATTTTGACACCTGCTGTGTCATGTTCATCTGTGGCGCATACTTAAGAAGTGAGACAAATTTGGAGTAGTATGCGTCAAGAGTGAGTCCTAGCTGTTTTAGCTCGTAGAACTCATTCATTTTCTGCGTGCGATATGCAATTGGTAAGTATCTTTCTTGCATGGCTTTCTTCAGCTTCTCGCAGGTAACGGATCCTTCCGCGATCCCTTGATCCTGCACCATTGCTTCCACCAAAGCCTGGCTTCGCCGGTGAGCTTCAGCTTGGTGAGCGCAGCCTGATTGGCGGGTGCACTACCGGCTGCTTCGAAGTAATCCTCCATGGATTCAATCCAAATTTTAGCATCTGCTTGAAGGGACCTGCCTCTCCTGTCAAATTCGGGCGGCTTAATCTGCTTGAGAAGAAACTTCTTCTCCTGGATTACAGTAGTACTTGATGTAGGAGGCGAACTGGGATTCTGTACCTGGGGTTGTGCCGGGATAAAGGATTCTTAACGTTATTAATCGATAATCATTACGATTTATATTTCATTTCGATTTCAGTAATCAATCAAGCAATCTAACCACTTAACTTCTTATCAATTCTTAACGACGGAACAAACATTGATAAAAAGAAGTCTTATTGTATTTATATGGGCATAGCCCTTTTGGAATACAATATTTCTTGCGATGATAAGCCAACTGTTACATTTAGTTTGGGGAGAATAATGTTGTATTACATTTATCTACAGGAACTGTATAATAGTATGGTTTTGGGTCATGGATCTTGAGGAATCGGTAAATCATTGGAAGTTCAGGGTATCCTTTCCTTTGGAACCCATTCTTCTCTTGGCGCCCCAACACTTTAATCCTGTCGGCAGGGATTACACGAGTCACTTCCTCATATACATATGAGTTTAGTTCAACCCTCCGACCTCGAATATGTAAAGTTGAATTTACGTGAGCCTCCAAAAAAATGGACAGCTTTACGACTTTCAGGTCTTCCAACCACTTGATCCTCTTTAGGTTGGTTTGTATGTATGCAAACCAGTGGGCAGCTATATAGTAGATTCCTGAGGCACCCGTCCATCTTCATTCCATGTACAAAGGCGATGGATTATAGATACGCTCTAGGATGTTCATAATCTCAACCCTTTGTCGATAATCCAGGGAATGCATCGCAGTCATAAACATGACGCGGAACACTAAGAACCTGTTCTATGCTTCGCAATTCTGCTAGATAGCATTGAAAGTAAGGAAATGTTTGAAATAGCAACATTTGCTTTACTTCATCTTATTAAAATTTTATAAAAACAATTCCGTTGTTGGTTCGCTCTAATACCAACTGTAACGTCTCCACTTGTTATCTTCAGGACACGTCTTAGTAGTCCATTAGAAAGGATGTCTAGAAAGCTCTGCCCGACACTCCCATGGAATGTTACAGGGTTTGTGATCTAGGACTTTCCGTGTCTGCCACGTAGCAGAAGTATTTCGGCCGTTCCCACTTAGGACCAACCTGAATTAGGGTTTTCCTTATTGGTCATTTCCTAACAGCAACTAGCATCGAACCCGAGTGAACTACTTTACACAGAAACGCCAGGTCAGAAGCGCATTCATGTTGTACTTGGTTCAAGGAGAATGGAAAACGAGAGGGATGCGAAGCTCAACCTCTCTGCTATAAAGCATAGTCCCATTCCGTTCCCCTAAAACAACGTAAATCGGGATCAGTTATAACTCTACGTCAATGCTCCTGTTGTTCAAAATCTTTGAACGACCTTCCTGCTGTTCATCGTGATTGAAAAAAGTTCCCGGCCAACCAGGACCACCCATCCGTAGGATGGACCTATGGCCACATCCACCGCACTTTCCTCAGGTTATTTTAGTTATTTAATTACCTAACACATTTAGTTGGACATGTATCAATCAGCTTCCTTAATTAGCCCGTTAGGCACTGGTTCCTTCACGTAACCATAGCACTTGACATAGAAAAGCAATGTCAAACAAGTTCCTTTTTAATAGGTTATCATATTTATCTTTGAAATACATAAATTACAGCCCGTAGGCTTATCCACAATCCGCTTGAAGGCTATCCAGTAATCCACAGGGATCACTAATCCAAGTTTCCGCCCGTAGACTAGTATGCGGGCCTCGAGATCTAACCCCGAGTCAAGTTAGCCTCTTGTGCAGGGCCCGGAAGGCGAGAAATTTACGGCCAAAGCCCCCCTTGGCACCCAAGCGTCCTCCTGCTCCAAGTAGCACTTAACGGAGAGACCTCTTGCGGCGGGTTCGGTCCACCTTCCCGGTGCGGTTAACAACCCCCTTGGTTAGGGTCAGGCAGGCAGTCGGGGGTAACTGAAGCTGCCTCTCTCTTCAGGTCTTCAACCTGAAGTATTAAATATCCATTTATCCTTTAATTCTTTGATCAAACAAAGCAAAACAGTGCTCTTAAATATGTAACACGCACAAACATTTCCATTGGTCATTTATTGTTGGCCAACTACTAAGGAGCCAATCCTTCTTTCCGAATGCATCCAGCACTCGATCCGGGATCAATTGTGGTTTGGCAAGATTCCCTATATCCTGGGTGAGGGCTGTACCCTATTAACCCGACTTGGTCAATACCTTAAGTTCATATGTTATTCCAATCTACTGGCTTGTCCTTTGCTTCAAGCAATTATCTTTATCCCAGAAAGATACTATATTAGGATGATTATTCATCCTCTTGCAAGATAACTTGCATAAGAATCTTCCAATCTCATTCCGAGGAATTGGCCATTCCCTTGTGATCCAATCACAAGATCATACGACTCTGCACTTGTTGCACAAGTGTGGCATCAAACTATGGGACTATTTACCCTTCGAATGGAGTCACGAAACAATCTGTTCATGATTACATTAGGCTGACGTTGTCAGTTCCAAGTTCCATCTTTTTTTAGCGAGAGATTCCTAGGGAAAAACCCTAGATCACTTCTCAAGTATGTTCCATTGTCCCTACATTCTGTGAATGTGGGCAAGTATTTAGGGTATAGGAGTTTTATTTTTAGTAATACGTGTGACTAGGTCATGTATTAAATCCTAGTTAGTTCTTTGGAATTGAATTAACTCTCTCTAAAACGAGTACTCCGCGGGGTTTAGGTGTGTAGGTTTATGCCAATTTAACCTATCTACTTTTGAAGATAATTAAGCTATCATTTCCATAACCACGTGACTTATTATCTATGCATAAGTTGATTTTAAAATCCTAACGTTTTCGATTTAAGATCAAGCATAGGTTAGGTTATAATCTAATTCCAATTAATCATCCTATAACTTACAAACAAGATTCATGCTAAAACACGCAACTTTTTCTAATAATTATGCAGTTGAAAAACGATATTTATACCAATTGACTAGAGTTATTCAACTTAAGAATCATTTCATGCCTTGCACTTTGCTATGGATTCCTAGCACTTTCCATAATGACTTATTGTGAAGAAGATATGTCCTAATAATTCGACATGCAATTTATACTTCCATGCCTAAACAGAATGCACTATCTTAATTCCGTTTCGTAAATATGGACTTAAATCTAAGTTCATTCATTGAAATGCACCAAAACTACTTGCTAGAAATGCATATCAATTTTTTGCTCACTTTATTTTTGTTCCTTTTATTGAAAATACTAATGACCGAACTTGTCCGTCGTAAGCTAATTCTTTTAAATTAACCAAAATATCTAAGACGGAAAATGCATCCTATCTCCAACAATTATCCTTGCACGATTGATTTATAACAATACCAAATAAAAATTTAGGAAGAAAAACATGGACTTGTGGTGAGATGTCCACGTGGATGCTAGGAGACGATCCTCCTTCAGTTGTGCCTTGGGCTTTGTTAGGAGCCACTGCGAATGTGGCATTTCCTCGTCTTGGATGTGGCTTTGCGAAACTTCCTTTGTAATTCACCCGTCCCTTGTGAATGTTTTTTTTTCCTTCCTTTTGTAGAAGCTTCGGTGCGAATTGAATACACGGAAAGGGGTTTAGCCTCAAGCTAATTTGGGAGATTGAAGGAAATCCAAAGGAAAAGCTTGATGGGCTTTTTAAAGGCCTTGAATAGGGTTCCACGGAAAAAAGGGTACTAAATGGATTTTTTGAGGGGTTGAAAAAAAAGGGCAAGGGCAGAAAAGGCCTTAGAGGCTTGGAGTTCAATTCCCGGGAAGGGGGTAGGAAAACCTCTTTAAAGTGGGGCTTACTAAAGCCAGGAGAAGGGGCTTTTCTTTTTGTGTGGGGGGGGGGGGGGGGGAAACAAAGGTATAAAAGGGCTAAGTAAAGGATTTTTGCATGGAGGGAAAAGGGGCTTAAAGATCCTTAAAGGCCCTTCAAGGAAAATTTCGGGGGGGGGGGGGGGGGGGGGGGGGAGGGAAGGTGTGATATGAAGGCTTGAATAGGCCACATGAAGGGCTTTGGATTCCCGGGGGTAGGCTGTGTTTTAACAAGCCCACATGAACCAGGGCTAGGTGGAAGACCACAAGAGGAATGGGGTGTGGTGTGGAAGGGGGCTTAGGAAGCCCAACCTTGGAAGCTTCCAAGAAGCTTCCAAGGCTTCTAGATGTTACTGTAGCCCCACGTGGAAGGGAGAAAGGGCGTCGGCGACTGTTAAACAACAGTGAACTCCTTTTCTTGATCTCCTCGGTGGCGACCGACCTCCCGATGCTGTTGCGGCTCATGGCCCTCTTCTGCTACTACTGCGGCTCACGGCCCTCTTCTAGCCCCCAGCTCCTCTTCTTGATCTCCCAGGTGGTGACCAGCTCGACTCCTTCCTCCAGCCTCTCCCCCTCTGGCTTACGGCAGTGACGATGCAGCAACGTCAGAGTTCTCGGCTCTTCCTCTCCCTTCTAGGGCTTTCTGGCAGCGGCCATCCTCCCAATCCTTCCACCAACATTGACTTAAATAGGTGAGGGAAGGGGGATGCTCCCTCCCCTGCGTGGCATCTTGGATGCCCTTTACCCTCAGCAAGCTCCAGCAAGGAGCTTGCTCATGCATGCTATTTCCCTTGTCCTCCTGCACGACAGTCGGCTGGAGGAGAGAGGGATAATCAAAATAAAATTGCCATAATTCAATTTATTATCCTCACCACTTATCCTTTTGGCCTCGCCTTTTAGAGGCGGTTCATGAGTATTTCTAGGAAAGTTGGAATATTACATCTTCTCTTTCTTGTTTCTCTTCCATTCTCTAACACTTTTATGCCCATCCCCCTCAATTGGTTAGTGGTTACAAATGCTTTGATCTCAAGATCCTTAGACGTTGAGGAATCAAGTTCAATAGATTCTGTAATAGGACATAAAATAAATTGGCCACTAATTCGAGGAAAATGGATAATTGCTAGCCAAGCTTTTTAGGATTATCTAGCTCAAAAGTATTCTCAGTATTTAGATCCTTTAGTGAGACTATCACTTTACTTGGTATCTTGCCTACATGCACTAACATTCACATGATGATCAAATCCTGGAGTTGTGTATGAATGTGAATGTGGATATTGATCTGCAACAATTGGATATTTTGTACTTTCACGCCCTTTGTTTGCCTAGCCAGTATCTTGTATTGGTGGTGGAGAGGATGTGTTGCTTGCAAATTTTCCAAAATCCTCCCAAGACTTTTGTAGATAAATATTTGTCCATGGATAATTTTTTAAATGACCAAGCTTTTAAGAGAGATCACCTTCATTGATATCCTTGGATGCATTTTGATGATTTATTTTGTTATATCTCTCTTTTGGAGGTACCATTCGAGTGGTTGTTTTGTGTTTAGTGTTTGTATTGTGTGTATTATTTGTTTGATAAGATCATGATTGGATATTCAAACTATTCGAGAATATACATTTTTGGAGATTCATGGTGATGATAGATGGATGCATGTAGATAAAAAAAACTCTCATATCATTTAAGAGTTTATTTAAATTTGGTTGGTTTGATTAAGTATTGTTATAATATCTTGCTTTGGAGAATTTTCTTGAATAGTGAATTATATACCAATTTTTTTTCTAGAGATGAAGCTAGAAGCCATTCTCAATTTGCTGATAGGATATTTTAAGATGAAATGATGAGATATTATTTTGAACTTTTATTTTCTTTTTCTCAGGTTGTGGGACGCTCCTTGATTAAGTATGGGGATGTGTTGAGGGTTGATATTATTATGTTTTTGACACTTTTTTGTTAGATTTTTGGGTGATTTTTGTATGATTTGAATGATAATTGATTAGTTTGGAAGTGTTTGAGAGAGTTTTGGATAAGGTTGAATAGTTTTGAGAAGCTCATGATGTTTTTTAGTGGAGATATGATGTGGTGAAAGGTTCTATTAAGTGCCTGATAAGTTCTGATTGGTTTTGTTTAGCTTTTGTTTTGTTTTGTTTTTATATGAGAGGTTGGAATGATTATTGATGAAGTTTAAGGGTGTTTAGAATCTTATTAAATGATTCTTGATGGTTTTGAATGGTTTTAGTTGAGTTGAATGCTTTTTGATGACCTTTTGTATGGTACTATAGACCTTCTATTGAGCTTCTATAGAGCCTCTATCTCTGTTGTATTTTTGTTTCATATGTCTTTGTAAGTGTTTTATGGGATGAATGTGTAGCTTGGGAAAGTTTTCTAGTCTTGGAAAATGATGAATAAAAGTTCAAAATAGCTCAAAGAAGCAAAATAAGTAACTATTGAAGACTCAAGTAAAGACTAAAGTGATAGTGACATTGTAAAGCTACAAAAGGATGGCTCTAGTGACTCTTTATATCAAATATACCTCTTAGGAGGGGTATCTATGACCAAAGAGCGATTATGGAGTATTATTTTTCATTATTCTAATGTACTATTGAGAGAGAGCATATGTGTGAGAGATAGAGTATGAGAGACAACCAATTTTCAATGAGAAACATTCTATCTACATGAGAGAGACTATGAAGATTATGAAAGATGAATACTATTGACTGGCCAAAAACCAAGCCACTTTTAACCAGGTCGGCAAGCCAACTCCTAAGAGTTGTTGCACTAAACAGGTGATTGTTACTACTAACTATACTAATTTGGTTTAGCCTTCCATTATTTTTACGACATTTGTTCATAATAGTCCAACTATAGATATCTAAACTCCAGTAAACATACTTAATCTCACACTTCGTTTCTTTTGAACTTTTACAACTAGGTCTTTATATTGGGCACTAAAACACTAAACCTAGGATAACTAAAGTTTCCCTCCATCTTTCAGGAGCGGCTCCTCTTAAATTTCTCATGCCATACTAGTGGCGATTTATCCAGGAAGTTTTGATGTTTAACTTTGAGAATTTTGTTTCAAGGTAAAGATCCCTTGGATCTATTCGAATATCTCCATTTAAATTCCTTTTTATATTTCTCTTCTCCAACTGATTAAAATTAATTCTTTTTATTTATTTAAGTGATAGCAAACATTCAAAACACATTTTCTAACGTACCATAAACCCAAAATTTTAATTCCTTATGACATTTCCCCTCTCCGTATTGCAATTTGTCATTGCTTTTTAGTGTTTAGATAATTAATTCGTTTTGCAAGAATAACTTCCTTTCTTTCTTCTTCTTTACTAAATACTAATCAGGATAAAAACAGATACTCTCTACACTCCAGCGTAAACACATACATAGTTTATTTTAAATCCCCATATTTTCCTTTAATTTATCAGTTAGTCTAAGTGGCCCTCCACTCATAATTCTTGCAATCATCAGATTTTTGTAAATGTAAATAAAATGTAGACATTTAATATAGATGTTGAGACTTCATCCCATGCCATCTAATCATTAAATTGTTAATTTTTATGTTGCTTTTAATTTAAACCAAATATTATAGCTGAAATATGACATTAGTAATTATTACAAAGTATTATTAAGCTTCTTATTCTTATCCTTCCATATCTCATAAATTTTCACACCACGGATAATCTCTATTTATCAAAACCAAAACACCATATCTTAACACAAGCATTTCTTTAAGGAAAACATTGTTAAATTGTTGTTTCTTTCCTTTTAATCCTTACAAAAATTCACTAACAACTCAGAAACTATCTTTTCATTCTTTCACTAGGAATCCATAAACATTGATAAATAACACATTTTATTTAAATGAAAACTATGATTTTTCTTTAAAAATAACCATTTTTAATTTTTAAATTTATTAAATAAAATTTAAATATTATTTAAAAAATTTAGTAAATCTATAAATACATAGCCTTTATTAAAAAAATATCATAAGTCATATTGAATCAACCAAAATTTTTGTAAAAATTCATATATGTCAATTTTGAACCATTTTAGAGCATTTTTTACTATTTTTGATTTTTAGAAAATAATTTCAGGTGCACATAAATATAAAAAATCATTCAGCACAGGAAAACAGGTTTCAAGGTATTTTTTGAAAATATTAAACTAAACATTTACTCATACTATATCATTTATTTTAGATAAATAAATTAAAATGCTTACTTGTTAAACCGCGGGTCGTCGTCACGTCCTTGAAGACCGTGTCCTTTATAGTCCAACAAGGAATTTGATCTACCAAATCTTCACGTAGCCTCTTTCTCTGTAATTCCTTCTTGTCTCACTCACACCCTCTTGAGTCAGTTTTAAAAGAAGGTTTCTATGATCTACATGTGATGATTAACTAATGGGAAGGCCATCGGAATGCTCGGGTTGATGTCATCTTACTCCAAGATAATGGCCCCTTTATACAAGAGGAGATATCCATGGATTCTTGCATAGATGTGACCTAGTAGGAATCCATTTGTACTGCAGGTCAATTTCGAAGCATGGCATTGATGAAAGGCTGATTGTATGAGACCAATGATACGACGCCGATCTTCTCTGTCTCTCCTAGAGATTCACGTGCCCTCTTATCTCTCTCCTTGGGTCTATGATTCGTGTTTCCTCATCCTCTTCTTGGCGCTTTGATTAGGCGGAGGAAAAAATGGGGTTCTTGGCTGAAATACTGATCGCTCAGAACAGTCATTTTTTGGTGGCATTATACTGAAAAATCATCTCAATGAACCAATAAATTGTGTTGTTAAGGATGTCTCAAGCGGTCACGTCACAATTAGAAACAACTATTTGAGAATTTTCAGGTTCACTCACACTTGTAGCAAACTCATAGACTAAGATAACATTCAAGCAAACAAAATAAACTAATTAATATTAGCCAATTCAAAGACAAACTAAATCAATATAGAGCATACATTTGAGCTAAAATTATATTAATATAATTGAAGCTTTCAAAATTTTTCTAATTCTACTAGAATTTATTACATTCAAGGTTTCTTGTATATGAGATAGCAATCAATGATACCTACTCTTGGATAATTCTCTCCTAATTAGAAAGTTCAGCATGATATTTTCTCCTAACTAGAAAGTTTGACATGAAATTTTCTCGATGTAGAGCACAATGCAAGTTCCCTAACAAATGTGGCATCACCATATATGGCATCAATAGATGTGAAGAGTTTTGAGAGAATATGACCAAAGAAGTCATATAGCATGTCTATATTTGTGTGTTTGAGATTTGGGTCCTCACTGAGCTTATGGACAATCAACCCTTCTATCAACAACACTTATAAACACACTTTATAAATGCAAATAGTAACACAATTTACTACATTATATTGAAACTTTTTGCTGATCCTCTAATTAGATTGGATCAATGTGTGATTAAATGTTTAACAACTTGATGTTATCTCAAGTTTAATCAATTATTGTGGTCAATGAAGTGAGTAATCTTGCTTGAGTTTAATCGATATAGGATTTAGGATTTTAGATTTACCTTGAATCCTATACCACAAATCCTAAACCAGTGCAAGTGTTGAGGTGTTTGGCTTGATCTAGATGTGTGTCTGTCTAACTAAAAGGGTATGCTTACAAGACCTAAGTTTATGCGAGTTTAAGGTTTTAGGGTTCAAGGTTTAGGATTTAAGATTTACCATTCCCCCTAAACCCTTAATGCTAAACCCTAAGCCCTAAACCATTGCAAGTGTTGAGGAAGGACTTAGTCTAGACCTAGGTTATACCTAATTAGTAGAAGAGAGGTTAGACTAATGTGTCAGATGAAAAAGAGGATGAAAGATAAACATATAGTAAGAAGCAAGCTGGCTTGCAAAAATGGGAGGATTATCACGGCAACAACCAACATGTGTTGAGGAGCGATTTGGATTAAGATTTAGGTTTGGTTGGCTTAATCAAGGAAAATTTGGTTTTATAATTGGAAAAATGTGAATTTTTCATTATATATAACATGGTCAACTAGTTTAGGAATTTACAAGGATATATGCATCTCAAGCCTCCAATGACATAGCTCTAATGTGGGGTGAGATCCAACAATATGATTGTGTATATAATGGATTTGTTTGCAAAGATTATCATGGCAACCAATGTATGCTAAGGAGTAATTTGGATTGGAATTTAGGTTTGGTTGGCTTAGTCAATGATAATTTGGTTTTATCTTTGGTATAACATAAATTTTGCATTATATATAACATGGTCAACTAGTTTAGGAATTAACAGGGATATATGCATCTCAAGCCTCCAATGACATAGCTCTAATGTGGGGTGAGATGAAAAAGATGGGCCAGGTGATACTCGCTCCCTAGAAGAAGATAAGAAAACATCTAGAACAATGTGCAAGACTACAAAATATGATAAAACATATGAGAAAATGTCTAGGATTACTATAAGAGAGATATCTTGAACTTTTGATGAATAAAGTCTAGTAGGCTTACATCTTAGAAACATTTGGTAGTGCTACTTAGGATTACAAAGATTGGAAAATTTTGGAACTTGAAGCCTAGGGTTACCAAGAAAACAAGATACTTCTAGGGCTTACAAAAGTCTAAGGATATAAAATATGGAGGAGATACCAAGAAAAATCAAACCTAGCTAGTATACATTTTTAAGTCAAGGTCTTCATGTAGATCTTGTAAAATTCAAAGTGGCTTGATTGGAAGTCTTGTCATTGAAGAGCTTCATTGTTGTTGAACATAGATTTTTGAGGTTGAGATGATGCAAAAACACCTTGTTCATTGATCTTGAAAGGCAGCCCTCCCTTGCCTACAGCATGTGAACATGTTCTTGCCTTGATCCAATGCCTTTGAAGTTGAAGCTTTTGCTGCATGCTATCTTTTTCTTGAAGCATCTTGTTGATGGCCTCTTTGATAAATAATGATACTTCTCCTTGTTGAAAGACGTGCTTCAAATATTTGACAAGATGTGGTTCCTTAGAGATAGTGTGTAAGAGAAACATACGAATAGGGGCTCTTAGAAGAAGCTTTGTGTGAATAGGAGCTCAAATAATATTAAGGTTATTACCCTTAATAAAAATTATAAGCTCCAAGTCTTATTAAAGAAAAAAAATGAGCACCGAATTTACTATGTTGATTGGCGTGATGGTTGCCAATGATTTTTGTGACGCGGTTGTCGTCTTCCACATTGTGGAATCTAGATGCCATGGATTTCACCATTCTGATTTGATAATCGTTAATGTTGAGCTACAAGATTGATAGTCATAAATCTCACTAGAGCTTCTATGCTTACTCCTCCTGTTGAGTTGTTGCCTTCTTCTATCTTGAGTAGGAGCTGAATGAACTCTTTGGTGACTTTGATCTAGCTACTTGTGACCATTGGGAGCTTCTAAGGTCTTTAAAAAGCTTAATGAAGAATATCTCTCTTAATAAGTGAGTAGATGATAAAAGAAGGGGAGAGGTGTAAAAAAAAGAGGAGAGAGTAGGTGGGGTTAGGTAGAAAGGAGAGTAATGGGCCCATTAGTGGAAGTAGGTGAAAAATATAAGAAGAGAGGATAGCTCAAAATCCCAAAGATGACAAGTAGATGAAGCAGGTAAGATTAGGAAGAATGATTATAGAGGCTAACTAATACCTAAACATGTACTAAGTTTCACAAGCCTAGGGCCATGTGCTCTAATACTAGGTTGGAATTTTGGTGCGTCCACACATGATCATGTTCTCGAGGACATAGCTACGGCATATGATACCTTCAAGTGCTCATGGTTGGGTATGTGAGAGAATGTGTATGTGGAGAGAAAAGAAGAGAGAGGAAGACATAAGCTAGCTACAAAGTAGAAATATATTCATGTCCAAAGTTGTTTGTTGCAATGAGAATGAGCCTCTTATATAGATTGAGGCAAGTGGCTTACTTACATCATTAGTGATATTAGCATCACATGAGTGTCCTCAGATGTGTGAAATAATATCCTCTCTCATGGGTCCAATACATCTCCCTTTTCCACGAAATAAGGGAGCATTCCTAGGATCCTATTTCCAACAAGCCATTGGATGAGTGATGACTTTTATGATGCCATTCCTTTTGATCCGAGTGGATCTTTTGGATGATTCATCATATCACAAAACAGGGTATAGCTTGATGTAATAAATTTTTATGCTAAAAATAATTGGCCTATTCTCATTAGAGTTTGATTTTTATGTCATGGATGGATACCTTATTATGTCTATTCTATGTTTATACCTTGTACACCTCAATCAAACATCTCCATCCAAAATCATGCCTAATTTCCTACATCTACCATTTTCAAGACAGCATGCAAGTCACTTATAATTTCTAGATCCAAATGACATTTCTTACTTGATGAAAATTTTCTAGCCTTGAAGAGTACCTTTAGCATTACTTTTTCTTCATTAAGTTCTTTTCCATATGCTTGTCCTTGTAATCTTTTTAATTTTCAATTTTAAGAACAAAACTTATCCATGTGGGGATGGATTGTAATGGAGGAAATTTTGACATTGTAATGGAGTAAAAGCATGGGATAATAAGAAGTATAAAAGGTTGGAGATGTAAATGTGAATCACCAAACACCATATTGGGGAATATGGGAATTTCCCATAAGTTTGGGACACGTGGTCAAATCTTTGGATTTATCATAATTTGAACACTATAACTCCAAATCAAGAGCTCTATAGCTCAATAGATTCCACTTTTCAAGTGCTTTCAAATGATAGGTCACATCATATGGTTTTGAGAAGCTTATGGGCATGTTATCCAAGTGCTACCTTTTTAGTATTCAAAAAATGGAAATTGGGAAACAAACTCACTAATATTGTGTTACCAAATTTTTCAACTGAATAGCCTTGAGAATTGAAATTTGATAAGGCCTCTTTGTTATTAGACCTACTCATAACCATTGGAAAAACCTAGCCACTTGCTCAGAGGTATCCATGGCAGGGCATATATGTTAACCGTTATAAATCGAGAGTAGTAAGCTTCCAAACTCATCTCTACCTAGTGAATGGTGAAGAATTCACTCATTTTCAAGGTGTGGTAAGAAGGTTAGACTGATCTTTTGTGCATGACTTCTTTCAATTGATCCAAGGGGCAACTAATTTTGAGATTTCATTGTCTCAATACCACTATTTCTACCATAGTTGTACTTTTCTTATCAATTTCGGCTTAGCTACCATAACTTGACTTGGGACACCAACCTAAAGAGTTTTATAGACTTTACATTTATACATCTATGACCAAGTAATTAACATCCTCCCTCTTGACAGTATAGCACATTTTAGTAGACTCAAGTGGAATAAGTATCATTAAGGGATTTCCATAGTAGCCTAGTCAGTACATCATATTCCCAAAGTCCATGAGAAGCGTCTATTGTATAAAGAAATCTCTATCATTAGCTTCCATTGTATAAAGAAATCTCAAAGTCCATGAGAAGCATCTATTGTATAAAGAAATCTCCATCACCAGCTTCCATGACTAAGTTTCCAATCTGTGTTTTAAATATCCCTTCTCAAGTGACAAACAATGTAAATATTTCATGCAATAAAACTTGAGCTTTTTATGGTATGAATAATCACATGTAAAGTCTATAAAACTCTTTAGGTACACCAACCTCCAGTCTATTTGTCTAACCAATAAGAAAAGAAAGTTTTTCTTAAGCAAGTAAAGCCTATTGAGTTCAATGTCAAGGTCCTAGAATTGAAATCAAGGTTAAGGCTTGGATTAAGCAAACGCAGGACTACTTTTTTGCTTGATTAGGATGAGTGTGGCTAGCCAAAAGCTATGTTCACCAAACTCCATGTTATGGGAGAAGTTTGTCTCTTATGGAAACAATGGTGCTATGACAAGGCCATCACATGGAGACCTCCCAACCTAGAAACAAATCAAATGAAGGAATGAGAAATCTGATTTTTAGTATTTCTCTCTCCTCTCTCCTCTTGTTGTTGTTCGCATGCATCACTTCAAGAGAGAAGGGGGTGGGGTGCAATGAGGAATCCAGAGCAAATGATGATGCTCGAGTAGTAGACATTGTGGATCAGGCCAAGAGAGTGCGTTAACATCAAATAAGAAGCATCAGTGGCCTCCCGACCATGACATATGAGCCTCAAGCCCACGGGTTCCTGTGCATAAGTGATTGTTTCTTTTGTTTTATGGAAAATGGTTGAAGAAAGTGCTTGATTTTGATTGTTCATGGATTTTTATATTACATTCTCTCTGAAATGTTAAAGTAAATTAGAAAATCTAATGATACAATAATTACTTGCAAAACAAAAAAACCCACAAGTTGCAGTTTTTAAAAAAATAATGAAATTTGGGGTTCTGTGGAGTGTTTTGGGTTCGTATGGGATCGAAATGGTGGCAATCCAAGGAAGATACCTCTCCCACCTTACCAAATCTAAAAGATGGATGAGTTTTTCAATTTGAGGCAAGAAGGTTTGATGGTGAAAGATTACTACTCCCGATTTGTTATCCTCTTAAAATATACCCTAAAAATGACGTTGATACAATAAGTATATCAATGTTTCCAAGTATTGAACCCACCACTAAATGGGTAGCTAAAATCCATAAAACCATCTAACCTTGAGGATGTCTTATTGCAAACTCAGCCCTTAGTAGACTCGCTCCCCAAACTCAACATTTAAGAAATGCTATAACCTCCAAATCAAGGCTTTCCCTATCAAAACAGAGCTAGAGTCACCTCTAAATAAGCCATCAAAATTGGGGATGTCTTAATCTTGCCAATAATGCCTAGAACCACCAACTCAACACTCTTAATATCAATGCTAATTAAGAAGCCCAACCCTGGTATTTTCAATGCAGTTATCGAGACCATTTTTTAGTCCAAATGCCCCACCAAGGCAAACAATGCCAATGTAAACCCTCCTCATAACCCACTAATAAGGAGAAACTTCAACAACCATGGTTGGGGACAAGTGTTAACAATATTTTGAGAAGGCAAAGTCAAAAGTGCAAGTGTTGGATAATATTTTTGGAAGAATATTATTTTGTAGATCTTCATTGTCATATTTTTGGGAACTTGTATTATTTTCTATACTTCATGCACACATTATATTGGTGGTTGTATTATTTTGTGAGAGCCTAGCATATTGCTTCTGTATACATTGTATTATCTCCCGCAATTGTATTTGTCACACCTACAACTATTTTGTGGGTCGTGCACATGGAAATATGATTAAAATAGTATAAGCTAGGCCTATTTAGGTTAAGGTATAAATATGCTTGAAGAATCAACTAGCCTAGATCCCACAAAGTGAGTAGGATGTTGAAAAGAGGGTGTAAACCCTAATTGATAGTTGTGGAAACCCTAAAACTCAAAGTGGGGTGCAAACCCTAAAATGAAAACGATGAGCTACCCTAGAGAAGTGACTGAACCCTAACCCTAATTTGTGTTTATATGAGGGTGGGAGGTCTTAGTTGTATTTACTATTTTGGTACATCCATGTTGGGGAAGCTTTGTCAATGCAACTATTCAAGCTTTCTATTCTCTTCTTCCATTCTATTATCTTGCCTCCATTGTTGAGAGTGAGTGATTGAGAGTGAGTGAAAGAGTGAGAGGTGTGTTGTGCGAGGAACTGAGAATCGATGAATACCTATGTCACCTTGTTTCTTTTCTCCTTCTTTTGTATTAGTTTCTCGACTCATTGGGTGCTTGTTAATGAATGCAAAGAAGAAATGACATCAAATTGTATTGTGGGTCATGCAACCATCTTCAAGCCTTCAAGCTTTCAAATTACCACATGGAAGATGATTTGGTGAGTTCACTTCATCTTGATGCTAGTCTTATGTTCTCGCTTTCTAGGAATAGAGAGAAGGATGTACAGTCCAATGGAGTGTTGAGAGACAACATAACAGATTGCCACAAAGCGAGTCATAGCTTCTAAAATAGTAGAAGTCTATCTAATGTCATGACTATTGTGTGTTTATCCTAACATTTTAGCTCCATTCCTAGACCAAAGGATAGTGCAACTATCAAGATTCTCACACTCCTACCATGTGAGAGAAAAGGAGACTTGTTTGCTTGAATGTGGATAGGATTGATGGGATATTGATAATCTATGCTTGCAATTTGCATACTCCAAAACACATGCGACTAGTTTAGGAAGACCAAATTAGAAGAAACTAATTTGTTAAATTAAGATTAGATTTGTTAGACTAGAAGAAAAACCATAAAACTCAAACTCAAAAAAATAATAAATCTCCAAAAAAACATATAAAAATACAAAAACACAAAATACAAAAGAAGAGGTCTTTTTTTTTGTTTTTGTTTAAACAAACCATGTGACATTATTGTGGATTGAACATATATCATGCTTGTTTGGTTATGTGTACATTGCAGTGAAGACAACACAAAAATGCAAAACGCAAAATGCAAAATGCGCATGTAAAACACAAAACTCAAAACTTCTTACTTGAATAATCCATGGGTCAATATTGTAGATGCATATTGCTTGTTATAGGTGATAGATTATGTATGCATTAAAGGAAGGAAATTGAGAAAAACTCAAAAAAATTACAAAACATGAACAATCCATGGGTCAATATTGTAGATGCATCTTGATTGTTATGGGTGATTGATTATGTATTTGGTTGTTTGTATATTAAAGGGACATGATCAAAACTTTTTTTAAAAAGAACTCACATTGCAAGAATAAAATACATAGCCATTGTTTTCTTTGTTGTACATGCATTAGCACTTCCACACTCGCACTTCCACTCTTACCCTATAGCTACTCTTATACTCGACCTAGGATCCACCATTTCATTTCCACAATAGGCACTCAGCTAAATCCAAGATCAATTCCATGAAATTCCCTTCCACTAAGATCACTTCCCCCAATATCACTTCCACCAAGTCCCCATAAGTTCACTTTCCACAAATTCACTTCCACCCATGAACTAAATTCACTTTCACCACAAGTTCCTTTCTGCCGCAAGATCACTTCCACCCTAGAATCCATCCCCACCAAGTTCACTTCCACTACAAATTCACTTCCACTAAATTCAATTCCACCACAAGATCACTTCCACCCTAGAATTGATTTCCACCAAGTTCACTTCCACCAGAAATTCGCTTCCCCTAAATTCACTTCCACACAAGATCACTTCCACCCTAGAATTCATCTCCACCAAGTTCACTTTCATTGCAAGTTTAGTTCCACCAAGATCACTTCCATCACAAGCTCACTTGTTTACACATAGAGACATAGGACACATTGCAAGTCTAGTGGGGGATTCATCCAACCAAGCTACCATCAAGTGCTCAATTCCAATTATTGCAAGGGCCCAATGAGTAAGAAGCTGTTGATGAAGCTACCAAGAGTATTAAGCCAAATTCAAATCATTTCAAGTCTCGTTCAATGAGTGTGCCAAGACTAAAGGGATGGAGAGGCGAAGCCAATCGTAGATCCCACAATCTCAATATAAACAAAGCTTAACAACAGAAGAAGCATACACATAAGACCACACAAGAGATGTTCATAGTAATAAGATTCAAAGAGTTTTCCATCTGGTTATTGAGAGCCTACTAATACTCTATTGACATGCATAATAGTGGGCTAGAATGAGAAGTCTAAAAGTTTTGAAACCTCATGTGTCAACTAAGAGAGAACATTCCTATCCAACTATCCATTGATATGATGACAGAGCTAGTAGCACAAAGGCCATAGTCACAGCTAGCAAACTAGATGGAAACAGAAACATCCACAAAGGTTGCTGACCTAAGACATATTGAGTGTGGTATTACTCACATGTATCATAATTGTCCAATATGAAAGGCTTCTAGTGGCACCCTAACTAGGTTTCCCCAACCTAACATTCGAAAGGTCAAAGCTACAAACACTAACCTAGAATATGAGGAGGTAATACCTCTAACATACCTCTAGCATACCTTAAGGTCAAATTAACCAATAAATAAGAGCTCTTCATTGATGCTCACATAGAAGAAGATTCGTATTAGAAAATATTTTCTTATGATGTATGGACTATGATTGGACAACTTGAACTCGTTCTAACAAACACAACTATCATATCTTATGGAGGATCACCATATTCTCTCCTAGGAGGATGCAAAATTTTATTGACTATTGAGACTAAAAGCATTCCATCATTTTCAGTGTGCTTCCAAATTGAAAAGACATGGGCGAGGAAGTTTTACTTGAAAGACCTTTCAAGCATGTAACCAAAAGCAATGTCGATTATAAGGTACACGACATATACTTTTGAGCTTACCAATGTCGAGATAATCAATGCTTTTAGTAAAGGAAACCTTGTCTCTCCTCCAAGGAAAGGCAAGGATCCTATCCTAGAGTCTGACTAAAATCCTATTGAGGATGGACAAAGAGTTTTGAAGGAACTACTCAAGGCACATACGGATAAGAGAGAATTGCTAAGTGTGAATCCTCCTAGAACCAAGGAAAGACCAAAGCTACTAGGCACACTACAACAACTTCTCAAGCTATTTGGAATATAACTAAATTTAGAAGTAAGAGGAGACCTAGGGCATACAATTGAAAGCATCAATGGTGGAGAGCTAGCACCAAATCTCAATGGATTCCTAAAGCATTACTATATGTGCTCAAGGATTTTATGTGGAAAATTGTTGGATTTGGTTGCCAAGACCACCCACCCAACCACCCTCACTGACCACATTCCCAATCCCATCAAAATCAAAGAGAAAGAGAAAGAGATCCAAACACAAATCTAGGTCAAGAAGCAAGATTAATAAGGAGACAAACCTAGATCAATTAGAGGCCAAGAAGCTTACCATTGAAAAGCTTCTTCTAACCTATCAAGAAAAAACACCTATGCATAAATTGCAACAACATGAAGCAATTGCTAATACACACAAGAAACATGTGGTATCTAAAAAATCATCAATTTAGTAGGAATAAACAAAGCATAAACTTCCTAGTGATAGTGTTCACACTAAAATAAAAAGACCAAAGAAGGAAAAGATAGAGCCCTCAAATGTTGACAAGCAACAATCTATAGAAGTTCCTAGTTCATCCTCCCGACCAAAGTCTCCCAAATCAAAAGAACCTTTGTCACCTAAGCCCAAAGAGAAAGTCTAAGATCAACATCCTAATGTAGTTGCTTGATCACAAAAAAAGGATTCACAATGGATAGCTCTAAAAAAATCTAAGGATGGAAAACCTCCTTTTGAGAGTGTTATAAAAAAAAATTCTAGAATTTCTAAGACCGAGACTACTTGTCAACGCCCTTGCTATTCGTGTCCTTTGAAACGATCTTCTTGATGTCCTTCATGATTTGAGAAAAGTTCCTGGCCAACTGGGACCACCCATCCATACGACGGATCCATGGCCACATCCACTGCACTTTCCTTAGGTTGTTTTAGTTGTCTAATTACCTACCACATTTAGTTGGACATGCATCAAAGAGCTTCCTTAATTAGTCCATTAGGCACCGGTTCCTTCACGTAATCATAGCACTTGATATAGAAAAGCAATGTCAAACAAGTTCCTTTTCAACAGGTTATCATATTTATCTTTAAAATACATTTATAAAGTCCAGCCAGTAGGCTTATCCATAATCCACCCGAAGGCTATCCAGCAATCAACAAGGATTACTAATCCAAAATTCTCCCCGTAAACTAGTATGCGGGCCTCGAGATCCAATCTTGAGTCACATTGGCCTCTTGTGCAGGGCCCGAAAGGCGAGGGATTTATGGCCAGAGCCCCCTGGCACCCAAGCGTCCTCCTGCTCCAAGTAGCGCTCAATGAGAGACCTCTCACAGTGGGTTCGGTCCACCTTCCTGGTGCGGTTAACAACCCCCTTGGTTAGGGTCAGGTAGGCAGTCGGGGGTAACTGAAGCTGCCTCTCCCTTTAGGCTTCAACCTGAAGCATTAGATATCTTTTCATCCTTTAATTCTTTTAGCAAACAAAGCAAACGGTGCTCTATACAACTGTTACAAGCACAATCATTTCCAGTGGTCGTTATTTTTGGCCAACTGCTAAGGAGTGAATCCTTCTTTCCGAATGCATCCAACACTCCATCCGGGATCAATTGCGACTTGGCAAGATCCCCAAGGGTTTGTTTGTTAACCCTTATATCCTTAGGTTAGGACCGTAACCTAGTAACCCAACTTAACCAATACTTAAGTTCTTATTACAAGTAAATATGTTATTCCAATTTACTGATTGGTCTTTTGCTTCCAATCAATTATCTAATTTCCTTATCTTGGTCACTTTACCCAAGAAAGGTACTATATCAGGACGATTAATCATACTCTTGCAATATAAACTTGTGTAAGAATCTGCCAATCTCATTCCGAGGGATTGGCCATTCCCTTGTGATCAAATCACAAGATCATGCGACTCTGCAACATGTTGCACCAGTGTCGCATCTAAATCCATGGGACTATTTTACCCATCAAACGGCGTCTTCTAATCACGGAGTCATGACTAGATAGGGAACAGGGTTAGGGTGTCTGTATAACAATCAGTTCCTGATTGCACTAGGCCGATATTGTCGGTCCTAGGGTTCCAATTTCAAACCGAGTTTCATCCTTTTAGCGAGCGAACCTTAGGGTAAAAGCCCTAGATCATTTCTCACAAGTATGTCCTAATGTCCCTACATTCCGTGAATGTGGGAAAGTCTTTAGGGTATAGGAGTTTCAGCTTTGGCAATAAGAGCGATTAGGTCATGTCCTCAATGTGCTAAATCCTAGTTAGCACTTGGGATATGTTGCATCGATTTAACCATTCCTAAACGAGTCCCTTGCAGTTTAGGTGTTTACGTTAAACCAATTTACTTGTCTATTCTTGAAGATATTCATGATACCATTTTTGTAACCACATGATTCATTACCTATGTATGAGTAGATTTACAAACCCTAACTTTTCTGGTTAAGATCAAAGCATATGTTGAGTTATGGCATAATTCCAATTGATCCTTTTATAACATTAATTCAAGATTCATGCTACTAAGCTTTAGGATTTTATGTGAACCATGCACCTTTTTCTAACTTCTTTTATAAATGAGATATTCATATGTTGAATGAGCATTACACAACCTTTCGTAACTATTTACGTATTTGATTGAGATTTAAGCCAATCGACTAGAGTTTAATCTACTTCATGCAGCTCAAGAACCATTTCCATGCCTTGCAAATTCCTACGGATTATTAGCAACCTTCTTTTAATGAATCATTTCGAAGAAAAGATGCCTAATAATGCGACATGCGATTTATTCTTTCCATGCCTAATCGAAGTGTACAATAATAATTTCGACTTTATAAAGATGGGCAGTCGTTACTTTGCAATGCATAAAAACCACTTACTAGGAATGCATAGAGATCTTATGCTCTTCTTTTTCATTCGTTTAATACAAATGACTGATTCTTTGATCGTAAGTTATTTTCTTTAATTTATCCAAGTATTTCAATCGAAAAGTGCATCCTATTTCCATAAATGATAGAAAACCTGGACTTGTGGTGAAATGTCCACATGGATGCTAGAAGATGATCCTCCTGCGGTTGCGCCTTGTGCCTTCTTAGGGGCCATCATGAATTTGGCCTTTTCGCCTTGGACGCAGATTTATGATCTTGGCCGTCTCCTTCGCACGCGAAACTCCCTTTGTGATTCGACTTCCTTGATCAATTTCACCGTCTTTTGAAACCGAGCTTTAGAAGGCCTTAAGACTGCCTCCTCAAAGTAGGGAATGGATTTAAAAGGCTTGAATAGAAGGCTTTTTTAAAAGGAGACCAGGGTTATAAGGACCGATTGGGAAGGCTCATGAAAGTCCAAGGAAGGGAGCTTTAAGTGGACTTTATGAAATGCAAGGGCTTAAACTCTGGGTTTTGAAAAAAACCTACTTTATAGGGCCGATGGAAAAGGGGTTTTGAAACCGGGAGTGAGGATTTCCACGAGAAGGGTTGTTTTAAGTGGATCACGGAAAGGGTCTTTAAAACCCGGCAGGTTTTTGGGTGCAAGGGGGAAAAAGGGTGTAAAATAAGCTTGGAAAGGCTTTAATCCCAGGGGGGGTTTGGGGTTATAAAAACCTGCCTGAGAGGCAATAGGAAAGGGGTTTAAAAGTGGCCAAAAAGGGACTTATATAAAAAATGGGGGGAAAGGGGGCTTAAAGAGCCCCCTCTTAGAAGCTTCTAAGGCTTCTAGTTAAAGCATGTGGCAAGGAGGGGAGATGATGGGAGCTTGCTGTCGGCTACGAACTACAGGCAGCAGAAATTTGGAGCGGCATCGGCGGCGTACACGGCTTCAGGCGGCGACGGCTCTAGATCCCAGGTGGCAGCATTTCGGTGAGGATGCCTCTTCCTCCTATCCCGACAGCATTATGGCCCTCTCACGACTCTCTTCTTCAGCCTCTCCACTATTCCCCTTGCCTGGCAGTGTTCTAGCCTTCTTTTTTTTACTTTTTTCTTACTCCCCCCCCCCCCCCCACAGGGGGTTTTTATAGGAAAGGGAGAGGAACCTCCCCTCCCCCCACGCGGCCTAATGCATGGGTATTCATCCCCCATGGCTTCCAGCTCCTGCACTTACTCATAAGCTCCTTTCTCCCTCTCCTCCAGCACAACCGTCCGCTGGTGGAAAGAAAGGATAGTTTTTAAAAATTTTGCCATAACTCCAAGATTATCATTTTTGCCTCCTACCAAGAGGAAGTTCCCATGTAACTAAACAGGTTTTTTTTTCTTTTGTCTCGTTCATGCCGATAGAGATTGTACAATCGCACCGTCGGTTTATTCAAATGCGGGCATTCCCTTGCATGAGTATCACGCGGGTGGAAATATTTTCAATGGAAATTTTACATTCCCTTGGTAGTAGCAACACTTTATTCCATCTTGAATAGTTCAAGATTACTTGCTACATCAGCCATCATCCAGAGAAGAATCCATGGAGCAGCCTTCTACTTAAGCATTAGCCTAAGTAAGCACATCCACTCACATCATATTTGCATTATATTCTATTCATGATTTTGGGTTCTCAAGTGTAGGATAACACTTCAAGATTTCCTAGGAGTTCGATCTCTCTCTCCTAAACCCGTAATATCATATTTCATGTGCATGATCGGAAGACTAGCACTCTCAAGACATGATTGCACATGAGGTTTAGCTTTACATGTACAAAAGTTTATGGCAACGCTAGATCCATCATGTCTACTTCAATACAAAACCTCCCATCTTCTATATCCTTTGATTCATTTTCCTTGGCCATTCACACTTATGCAATAGGAAGTTCCACTAATCAAATGTATCTCCAAGTAATAACACCATCTTCTTTAAGCTAAGTCACTAACAATATTGTCATCATTGCCATCTAGCAAATATCAGTAATAGGAACATCATCGTCATCAATACTAATTCTTCATCATAGCATCATTTATTTCTCTCTATCAAAACTACAATTTCATTGAATATTCTTAACATTCTGTGTCTAACTTTGATGAGATATCATGGGACTAGCACTCTCTCATAGGGGGGTAATGTTCATAGTAGTTTGAGAAGGTAAAGTCAAAAGCACAAGTACTAGATAATATTTTTGGAAGGATATTATTTGTCAAAGCTTCAATGTATTATTTTTTGGCATTTTATTATTTTATGTACTCCATGGATACATTATATTTTTTATTGTATTGTTTTGTGAGAGCCTATCTTATTACTCTCGTACACATTGTATTATCCCGCAATTGTATTTGTCACACCCGCAACTATTGTGTGGTTTGTGTACATGTAAATATGAATAGAATAGTGTAGGATGGTTTGATTTAGGTTAAGGTATAAGTAATCTTGAAGGATTGACTAGGCTAGATCCCACAATGTGGATAAGACACCCAAAAGAGGGCATAAACCCTAATTCATAGTTGTGGAAACTCTAAAATGCAAAGTGGGAGGAAAACCCTAAAACACAAACGAGGCTGTGCATTGATGGCGAAGGCCCGTCCTATGTATACATAGGGAAACAAATACGTATGTGATGCTAATTGTCGTAACATTCCTCAATCCTCACCTCTCAATCGATGAAAGGAAAATCAATCACTCTCAGCCCCCCTCTGTCTCACGCTCTATTGATAGATATAGGAGGGTAACCAAGTTCCTCATACCCATTGACGTAATTCTCATTCACTTGTTTATAGGTTGTATGCCTTGTGCACAATTAATGGTGTAACAGTGCTTCTCACCTTGTGCCAGCATATAGTGCGAGAAGAAATGCCAAGGAGTCTTATAATGCCATGCACAAGAACAGTCGTGCATTATGCATTGAGAGGCCTAGCCTGTGCATGCAATACTCTATTCACATATCTCACATCTCAATTGAAATTAAAGGGCAAGGAATGGTCACTCACCCCACCCTTTGTCTCACACTTGTCTCATAAATACAAAGGGTAGCCCATACTCAAATCCCTATCCAATTAGGATGAAAACTCGCGTCACTCAAGGGATTGTCGATGAATATCAATGTTGGCTTACTGATGACATCAAGTTTTGTCTGTTGAAATGAAGAGACATACCCATGGAGGTAGCCAATAGATTAAAAACTTATGTTGGAATATAGAAACACATCATCTACTAAAGGAGATAGATGCTCTATAAAGGTACAAGAAGACACATCATACCAAGGGAGATGGCTTCAGAACTAGATCATGAAACACTACAAGATATAGATCTTATACCGACATTTAAAGCGACAAAAATACAAACAACAAAATTTGCCCCCGTCGTCACAAAAAGCATCGTTATTGACGACGCCATAGAAACATTGCTATTGGCGTCGCTATATGCATCGCTATTTGCGTCGCAAATAGCAATGCATATAGCAACGCCAATAGCAACGCAACCAGTAAATTTGTGACGCGCATAGCGACGGCAATAGCGACGCGAGCAGTAAATTTGCAATGCCAATAGCGACGGTAACAGGGATTAAAAAAATTTTGTGGATATAGCACTGTGTGCTGTATGAGAGCCATACAAAATAGTTTCACTACTGTATACAAAGCGCTTGCAAACAAAAAGAATGTATACTGAAATCATAAAATTAATACATGAAATAAATACATGATTGCATAAAAAGCGATTGGTACAATCATGACAGGATATCACTAATACATAGAAAATGTCTACATAGATTAGGCAACTAAAAAATAAAGGTGTGTGAGCTCCAAGGATCCAAGGGCGAGCTACAAATCCTCGTCCCCGGAAAGCTCATCCCACCGCAAAGGAGCATCGAACGGATTCTGCAGAAAAAGAAACAACACATCAATCCACCAGACAAAATACATTCAAATATCTCATGGTAACTACGGACAAGAAAGATGAGTGACTTACAGGGCCGCCGCGTCTATACAATCGGTCGATCAATGCATTGAGACCGTGCCTCTCTGCATATCGAGTCTCGAGGCCTTGCGGATCGCGATTTGTAATGGAGTGCTGCAAAGAAAAAAAAATGCTAACTGTTAGAAACATGATTGTCAGTACAAAGAATATTTCAAAAAAACAAACAAGCAAAACAAAAGAGAAACTTACAAAGTCCTCCAAATATGTCCTGTGGCCGCCACTCCCAAGATGATGGACCACTCCGGCCTCGAGTTGTGCCCTCGCCGCCTCGCGCTGCTGACTCCAACATCCTGGAGAATCTGTAGCCTCTTCCCTCAGTCGGGGCCAATCATCTGGATCTAACCACTCGGGCTTTGCATCCCCACTCTTGATTGCCTTGCATGCATCGGATCGTCTATGTGACATGTATGCACGCATGCAATCCATCATCCAGCCCGTAGAGAATCTATCTACTGCGGCTGGCACCGGAAACTCCTTGTGCAAGGATGCTACTATGTAGTCCTTGCTCCCCTCCGATATGTTCTTCCAATGATCCAGGACGTTGTGCCGAAAAACTTGTTGGCACAACTCTCTCATGCGAGCCATCACCCTTCTCCCCTCATCATTCATGATGATGGCTCCTGACCTACTATCGACCAGATATCCATAACCCCTAGGAGTCTGCCTAAGATGGGTCCTCTCCCATCTCTGTCCACGCTCCTGGGCATATCCAGGAGACCCCTCTACATCCGGTGTACGGATGGGGGTAACCTCTCTCGTAGTGGCACCCAAAGAGGTGGCACCAAAAGGGGTGCCACCTGCTGATGGCTGTGCAAAAGCCGGAGTAACTGGAATAGACGTCCCCACAGGTGTGACAAATCCTGGAGGTGACGCAGCTCCAGCTGAACGACGAGACGAAGACACCACATCCATGTCTCCACAACAGCATCCCCTTGATCCCGATGCAGTCCCTCCCTCTGGCCCAAGTCGTGAGCGTCGAGATCATCTACTCGAAGCTGAAGCATCCAATCGCAGTGAAGCAGATCTAGCAGAGCGCCCTGACGAAGAACGAGACAGCTTCAGGTCTGCCATCTCTCTAAATCTCGCGAGCTGGTCTAGAGACATGCATGCGAAGATGTCCTGCAACTCCTCATTGCTCATCCCTCGACTCATCCTGAAAATGTCACCTGCAAAGATAAAAAATGGTGTTAGAATAATCAATTTAAATTATACAAAGCACAGTAATATAAATCATTTTTAAAAAATCTATCTTAAAATGCATATCTTATGTACCTTTATAAGAGATCTAAACAACGAATTGAGTAAGTGGATGCTCCAAGTATGAAGTATCCTATGGTCCCATGTTAATCTCCTGACACAACTCCGCATACACTGGAAGGTCGATAGACATGTCATCACAAAGGAATGAGTCCACTTCGTTCTCAAAAAATTCTTGGACTCCTGTATTTCCATCATTGTTAGCCGATGCGGGCTCCAAGCTTTCGACGGCCTCCACCCCTTGTAATATCGACCCCGCTATTTGGATATTATCTTTATCTATGCTCGAAACATCGCTTTGATCATATACTCTTGCATTTCGGGGAGTTGAAGGTATAACATACCACCATCGAGGTTGTCGGGGGTTTGGATAGAAGATTACCTGTTCATAAACACATACAAAGCGAGTTCAAACCATTATGACATAAACCATGTCGTATTACAATTAGCAAACAAATGACTCCATGCACCTATTCACAATGGGCCAGCAACACAAAGGTGTCGCGCAAATCCGTCCATTTTTTTTCGGAATCTATTTTGAGAAATCCCGATGGACCTCGTCGAACTATTGCTCCATCTCCTCCAAGTACCACTTTGAACCACTGCACATCGAATAGTATCATGGAGAAGCTACGATAATCCACCGTAATAATACTTTGCAAGTTCCCAAAATACTCCATCTCATATACAACTGTGTTCGGATCCGTTGCTCGTCGTCGGCTCTCTTGCTCGAACCTTGCCATGACACCACAGTCCATTGTGGAGCACATTTTGTCAATACGCTCCACGCGAAATTGCCGTCCGTGCAACCATGCTGCACTATATATTTTATACTGTACATTGAAACACTCAAATTAGATGTCGCATATAAAATTTAGATACAAGAGATTCTAAACCCCTCATCACCTTTGGACTACATCCCCTCGAGAATTCCCACTCCTCCATTGAAACCTCTGTCCCTTCGCTGGATGCTGCGGTCAAGGCTCCATGCAACCATCGTGTTGACATAAACCGTGACATCTCCTCCATGCCTTCGGGATATCGAATCGGTCGATGACGCGTACTACATCGGAATTCAGCTCGCGCTTCCTCTCGATCTTGCCTTGCAATCTGGTACTTCGCGAGTCACGTCTTTATGGAGGCATAGTGCAACATACAAAAGCGATTCACCTTCTCTTCCATTGAGGCATCCATTCTTTTTGCTACCCCATTTCCAACCACCACATCTCCAGTCAGTCTATCATCATCCTTCAGCGTCCATAGCATTTCATTGACGGGTTCCACCATTGGTAGCCATTGTGAGATATGCACTAATGCCTCTGACACCAACCAACCTTCGGCCATGCTACCTTCTGGCTGAGCTCGTTGTCGCACAAAGCCTTTCAGGGTTTTCATGAAGCGCTCCAAGAAGAACATCCATCACGTTTGGATAGGTCCAACAATCTCCACTTCATCCACAAGATGCACAAGAAGGTGGACTTGTATCGTGAGCATGCTAGTGGACATGTATTTCTCAAAGAGACAGACCGTCTCCACTGCTCCCCGCCTTGCAGATTCAATAGAGGAAATCTTAATCTCTTTTTGTGAGATCCATTGCACCAAAGTCGACAACTTGTAAATGGCCCCGCGAATTTCTGGAGTAAGGCATCTTGCGATCGCGATCGATAGGACAAATTGCCACAAATGAGAAAGCATTATGAATAATGGCCACTTTTCAAATTGCAAAATGCCCACGCTAATTACAATCCATTCGTAGCACAAACCTGACATATCTTATGCCAATCATGGGATTTTAGCCCCAACAATTGGTCATCTTTAGAAAATGCGGACTTGAGAGAACGCATCATACCCGTCGGAGTGTCGATAGACTTGATTACTTGCTTCACAATGTGCTCTTATTTAGTGGACAAAAACCCAAGGAGCGCGAGGAAGCTGCACGTGACCATCAGCACTCGACTGCGGCCAAAGCGCCTCCATCTTACCTACCTCCTTCAAATCCATTCGTGCCCCTATAGTGTCTCTCTTTCCTGTGATGTGGTCCCATAGCAAGTTTCCCACATTCTTGAAAATATGCATGGGATCTAACAAGTGGTTGACCTGTAAGTGGGCCCAATATGGCAACTCGTAGAAAACTCACAACCGTCGCATTCCATTTGGATGTGATTCCGGGTTTACCATTTTCAACTCATACCAGCTTGCGGCGTTCATACGTGTTGGAGGTCGTCCAAGGAAACCTTCCCTGAGTTCATGATTCTCCAGGAAGAAAGCGAAAACCATCTTCTTCATGGTTCGTGACCTTCGAGAGTCTAACTGTGGCCCACACAATGGATATGCATGATAACCTGAGGTAACTAGACCTGTAAGGCGAGCCACGACCTAGTGAATACTTGATTGAATGAGATAAAATATAGATATTACTAGCGAGAACGGAGGTCTGCTCACCTGAGCACTCTCCCAATCCCGGAAAGTCATGCATCGTCCACATGAGAATGGCTCGAATGTTGGCTGACCATCGACCATCGCGCCTGCTCATATCTTGCACAGTGACCCCCTCCTCCCACAAAATCTTAAGCTCATCGACTAATAGACGAAGATACATGTCCATATTTTTTACTTTGTAGCGGCCTGGGACGAGCAAGCTAAGGATGAGATGTCCTTTCTTCGTAGAAAGCCATGGAGGGATGTTGTAGTTGACAAGCACTATAGGCCACACACTGTAAGAAGTTGAGCGCAGACCGAATGGGTTTACACCA
The DNA here is from genome assembly GCF_053477565.2 of Lygodium microphyllum. Classification (NCBI taxonomy): domain Eukaryota; kingdom Viridiplantae; phylum Streptophyta; class Polypodiopsida; order Schizaeales; family Lygodiaceae; genus Lygodium; species Lygodium microphyllum. Next base: position 91,953,717 of record NC_141146.1, read on the forward strand.
TCCATTGCAAGACTGAGCCGAAGATTCCTTGGCTCTCGCGCAAAGCCTGGGAAGGTAGAGTCAATGTGGCTCCATGCGCACGAATCCATTGATATTCATTGAACTCCATCCGTGGACCTATTCTGCACATGCCACATTGTCAAGCTTGCCATGCCGGACGTACAAAACATGTGGTTTATGCGGGGGATGAGCGAAAAGTGTCTGAGAACTTTTTGAGGGATGGTTTGCCCTTGCAAGTCCTGTCGATATCTGTGAGCACCACACTTTGGACATGTCTCCATAGTCTCGTATTCATCTCGAAACAGTATGTAATCATTGATACATGCATGGATGTTATTGTAGTCCATGCCAAGCTTTTATAAAACATGTCGTGCATCATCACAAGACTCAGGCATGGTATTTGCAGGTGGTAATATATGATATTTCAATAACCTGAAAAAAAATCATAAAACACCTTGAAAAAACACAAATGTTTGTAATAATAGTGTAAAAAAAAAATCAATGAAGCCTATGTGCAAGGTACCTGAATAACTCGGTCACACTCGTATTGCTCCACTCGTATTTTGCTTGCACACTTAAGAGTGCAAGCAACGTCTTCAACCGAGATACTTGGCACCCATCATATAATGGTATGGATGCTTCCTCTCTAAGCGGATCAGATGTCTCAACATCCATGGGAATCAATGCATCGATCATTGCCTCCATCTCAGGCTCCAAGATTGTAGGTAGGTCTGGAAGGTTGTCTATCTCCTCTGGCATTGACGGTATACATTGGCCTTGCGAGTGGTGGATTGGCTCCTGCAATCCATCCATCGCATGTCCATGAACTCTTCTAATTGGCCGCAAAGGGTGCACTCCCCCTTGGGACGAGACATCACCCCCTGGATAGAAAATTTGCCAACAAGACCCAATCTTATTGTGTATGGTTTTCAATTAGCTTGCAAGTACAATGCATGATTAATATTAACTTCAAATTACCGTTTGCTGAAAATTCGCAATCGCCTGATCAATGATCTCAGATTGAAACTCGCCAAATCGTCGTACGTGTTCTATAGACAATTGGCGTTTTCGTCTAATTGCCAACTTGCATTAAGAGCAAGGACATGGGACACGCTGATTAAGATACGCCTCGTGATCTTGAACAATAAGACCTTCTTCGTTTTCCATCTTATCTACATTACAGCAAACGAGGCTCAAATGGATAGCTTTATGGAGATGTATGTCAAGTTGCAAGTTGACCATAAGCTCTTGCTTGAGAGGTTTTAGCCTCTGCAAGAGCTTGAGAAGCAAATTTTGTAAAACATTGAGGTTGATATTGATGCATCCATGGTGTTGAAATCTAAACTTCAAGATATAAGAAATGCTTTACTGATTAATGTAAAGAATGCATTGTATATAGTAGTTGAGAGATTTATTGATGTTATATCTCGGCCATATACCATGCTCAAGGATTTGTTTGTCCCGGTAGATAATTATTCGTTATTGGAAAAAAAAAAGCATTGGTTCATAAGGTTCATGAGTCAAAGACTAAATGTTTGGACTTGACTAAAAGATTGGATAATGGCTTAGATGCTAAAAGGAAAAGTGATGAATATGTTACTTCATCATTACAACAAAAAGATTGGTGACAAGGATGCTATGATTAATGAAGTTCTTCACGAGGTGAATATAGAGTTGAAGGGGATGGAACACGATTCTTCTTTGGGATTTAATGGTGATAAGTCAATTATTGAGGTGTCTTCTTGTACAACCATTATACCTTATATACCTAGCTATGGTCTCTAGGTTATGTACTTTGAGTATCTTAGAGGGGCTCTACTAGGATTACTTATACAACTGCACTAGAGGGCTTTGAGTATAAGTAATCCATTTATGAGCATCATTGAGGATCTCTTAGTCTAATAATAAATCAGTCTCAACAAAAAGCATCTTAGAAATGTGGTTTTTTTGTCCTAGGATCGCGTATTAAAATTAATGCCATCTATGAAATTTATCAACTATAGCAATAAAATTTGTTTCAATCAATTCTACTCATAGTCAAAACATTTGAAGAAAATATCCTATGCTCAATTTAAGGGATTCTTCTTCTATCACAATACTTTTGGGTTCATTTTGATGAAGTACCATAATGACCATTAGCTAGGGTATCATTTTCTTTTAGTCCTTCCATTAACTAGTTGGCATGATTTCTAATTTGTTATGCCTATAAAGTTAATACAAAAACAATGAATTATGCATATCACAATTAGATCCCCTACTTGGACATTATGAAGGATATGACCAATTTTAAGCCATCTTAAAGAGTCACCAATGTACGTGGCCCATGGCAAAGCACATTGTATACCATTATCGATAAGTCTATTATCATGCATCTTAAATCTCCTAATTAGACTTTATAAAGTGTATGACTAATTTTTAGCCCTCTTAAGGAGTCGATGTAATGGTACCCATAAAAAAAAGCAAAGTGGATACCATTACCATAATCATGGATATGCTATCGTTCCAATATATGTTATCTTTCTCTTTCTCTCCCTCTCTCTCTCCCTCTCCCTCTCTTTCTCTTGCATTTCCTCTCCCTCTCACAATATATCTTAACACTCTCCAAAAGCAAAAGGGAGAGGAAGAGAGAGAATGCACTCTCCCTCCCTCTCCCTCTCCCTCTCTTTCTCTTTCTCTCCCTCTCTCATTTCCTCCCTCTCCCTCTCCCTCTCCCTCTCCTTCTCTTTCTCTATCTCTCCCTCTCTCTCCCTCTTCCTCTCCCTCTCTTTCTCTCTCATTTCCTCTCCTAAACAAGCAAAAAAGAAAGTGATTTAAACCTTTAATAAGCAAAAGGGAGAGGGAGAGAGAGAATGCACTCTCCCTCCCTCTCCCTCTCCCTCTCTTTCTCTCTCTCTCCCTCTCCCTCTCTTTCTCTCTTTCTCTCTTTCTCTCTTTCTCTCTCATTTCCTCTCCTAAACAAGCAAAAAAGAAAGTGATTTAAACCTTTAATAAGAAAAAGGGAGAGGGAGAGAGAGAATGCACTCTCCCTCCCTCTCCCTCTCCCTCTCTTTCTCTTTCTCTCCCTCTCTCATTTCCTCCCCCTCCCTCTCCCTCTCCCTCTCTTTCTCTTTCTCTTTCTCTCCCTCTCTCTCCCTCTCCCTCTCTTTCTCTCTTTCTCTCTCATTTCCTCTCCTAAACAAGCAAAAAAGAAAGTGATTTAAACATTAAAAAAGCAAAAGGGAGAGGGAGAGAGAGAATGCACTCTCCCTCCCTCTCCCTCTCCCTCTCTTTCTCTTTCTCTCCCTCTCTCATTTCCTCCCCCTCTCTCTCCCTCTCCCTCTCCCTCTCTTTCTCTTTATCTCCTCTCCCTCTCTTTCTCTCTTTCTCTCTCATTTCCTCTTCTAAACAAGCAAAAAAGAAAGTGATTTAAATCTTAAACAAGCAAAAGGGAGAGGGAGAGAGAGAATGCACTCTCCCTCCCTCTCTCTCTCCCCCTCCCCCTCCCTCTCTTTCGCTTTCTCTCCCTCTCTCCCTCTCCCTCTCTTTCTCTCTCATTTCCTCTCGTAAACAAGCAAAAGAGAAAGTGATTTAAACCTTAAACAAGCAAAAGAAAGAGAGAGGGAGACTCACCGATGAGATATGGTGAGTGTGGGGCGGCTCCTCTTTGCGATGAAGGCTCATCCTCTCCTTCGCGAACAACGGTGGCGGCGGCAGCAGCAAGTCTTCTTCCTCTCCTTCTCTCACGACGGTCGCTCTCTCCCTCGCTCTCGCTCTCAAAACACAAAACGTGCAAACGCGAAATAAAGCCGCGCTCGGTTTCGGCCCGCTTTTTTCCCTGTGGAGCATCGCTTTTTGCGTCGCTATTGGGGTCGCAAAAATAGCGACGCCAATAGCGATGCAAATAGTGACGCCGCTACCTGCCGTCGCTACCAACTCAAATCCTTGTAGTGAAATGTCGACTAAAGAATCAACAAGTCAAGACTGTAGAGTGTTACTACCTTTTTCATAGCCATCTTCTCGTCCAAGGGAGTTTGCCACCATTTCTTGAAGGGAGGTCTGTTATGATAGGGAGTTTCTTCCTTTTCTCCCATAACAATTTGGATTAGTTTTTCTTTTTTTTTCTTTTTTTCCTACTTCCCAAGGGTGTTTCTACCTTTTCTTAAAGAATAGGTCGGCATGGTAGGGATCGAAGTCCTTTTCTCTCATAATCGATATATATATATATATATATATATATATGTATATATATATATGTGTATATATATATATATGTATATATATATATGTGTATATATATATATGTATATATATATATATATATATATGTGCGTATGTATATGTATATGTATGTATGTATGTATGTATGTACTTTTTTTAAAATTCCAAGAGGAGAATGGCAAGAATACTACATATTAATACCATCCTCACCACCTCTATTAAATTAGCCAAGAAGGGAGCAAAGTAGGGTTGGGAAGTGATTATGAGGGGCTAGAAGAACGAGGCCACATCATCAAGATGAGCATAATGGCTATCACCATGAGAAGGATTACAGTGCAATGCCCAAAAGAGAAAGGTTCAATCTATGGTGATTGTCAAGATCCCTAGGGAGGGAAATACTTCTTAAGATAATAGCCATTGATAAAAAAGGGATCATTAGAAGCATTGATAGCCTACACTTGGACAGAGCCATTAGGATTGATAGCAAGTACCTTATAAAATCCCGTCCAACGTTGTTGTATTTTTCCTAGAAACTTAAAAAATTGTGAATCATAGGCCAAGACTAAGTCATCTTCCTTGAATTCCTTACGCTGTCGTGATGCTGCGCATCCGAGCCGTATACACCTCCATTTTTGTTGTGCATTTGTGTTAATTTCTGCGTGTGATTTATTGTTTGTGTGATGCATTTTAATAATCCGCATCCAATGTATATATTCCCTTAGTGCATGCGCATGATTTTGTTTGGATGCATGATGTGTCACCATTGCTCCTTTCTCACTGAAATCCTCATGAGAGATTGATAATATATAACCTGTCAAAGGCTGTCATAGTGGTTGATCAGGTTGTGAGGAGGATGAATTCCGTCAATAGGACTGAAATGCTGATTGCTAAGAGAGGTCAGACATCAGATGTTGCGGTAAATCACTACGTCAGAAGCAAGGAGATGAACAGAGGAACATGAACAAAAATTAATGCCCTTATTACGAGATTAAGTGGATGATGATGCTGTGTCATAGTGGTGGGGTAAAAAGGAAGGTCGCTTGCCTAATTCTAACATGTGAATAAGAGAAAGAAAAACTAAAGATAGAGGAGAAAAGGAAGGGAAAAAGGAGACTAATTGGGGAAAAGAGTATTTTTGAATGGCAAAAAGGGAGGGAAAAAGACTGGTTGTCACGGGATGGAAGAAACAAGAGGAGAAGCTATGACGGGCACGGGGGATTCTACTTCCCGGGATCAACGCTTCGGTGAGGAGAAGAGAGAGGTCCTGTGGTGTTCCTCAGGCCTCCTTTGATCATCTCCTCTAGTAGATAGTTTTTTTTATTTTGCGATTAACAGGGCACTGCTCCTCGACGAGGTTTATTAGCCTGCATTGTGGAACTCCCCGCTGAGGCTCTGTGCAGAGTTGAGCTATCGTTGCCATCGAACCCGATTTCTACAATACTCCGCATGTTGAAGGCAACCCTCAGGGCAGCTGATTCAAGCTCTTCATTCCCCACCCATCGATGACAGAGCTTAGTTGAAAAACTCTGAATGATACGGGTACATCGCTGAACTGAAAGTGCAGAGAAGGCAGGAACAGAGGAGAGCGAGGGAGGCAATGTGCAAAGAATATATACATGTAATCGAAGTGGATACTGTAACTTTATGCACCTGAAGAAAACAAGCAGAGAATAGAGTCCGCAAGTGGATTGAAGATATCCTCTGAGGTGTGTGTCAATAGCTTGTCAACAGCAACGAGAACAAGGCTTGAAGGTCGAGTAGAGTATCTTGGAATGCATCAGTGATGGAAAGGAGCCTGATCTTCATCAATGATTTGGCCATGAAGAACTCTCTCAGTCGCCCCCTCACCTCTGTCGAGACACTCTGATTTCGCTACACTACGTCTGTCCTTGATAGCAGGCTCAATTGTCTCAACGAGCTTTTTCTTTTTATCATCTTTAATTTTGCGCCCCTTCGTCCTTTCATGCCCCGTTTGCGGATCCGGGCTTCTGATTTGATCACAGGCTTCCCACCATTACCAGCTGACGCTGTGGAATTGGAGCTCGATACAGGAGGCCCTCCTCCCAGCGATGCGCTTCCCCTATGTGAACTTCTCCGTGCAGCGCCCTTTCAGCTTATTGCTCAAGCACGCCTCCAAGGAGTTTGTTTTCTGAATGGTCGGCATGCATCGAATTCTAACGACTCCAAGGGATAAACTGCTTGACAGCAAGCTCCTTACCAGCTGAAGGTAGAAGCAATGGTCTATTATTTAGTGGTAGCCGTGATGGAACACTAAAGAGATGGGAGGTGACAGATGATAATGCTACATGATCCGCAACTTTTGAATCACATATTGACTGAATCAATGATGCAGTTTTGACAGGGGACACTCTTGATTCTTGCTCGTCTGATACAACTATTAAGACTTGGCGAGTTTTTTTTCTGATGGCATATGCACAAAGACTTTACGGCAGCCTTTATGTCTAAAGAGCTAACTGACGTTCTCAGTAGTCCACATCAAGGTTATATTGCAAGAGAGATGGATATGTCTAAAGATACACTGATTAGGCAAGTAATACAAGTGCCTAAAACTGACTGGAGCTTCCAGCCACAGTCAGGGTCTTAAAGCACTAAGAAATACTATTGAAGAGGGCATTTAAAATGGTTGCAAATCAGAATTCTGAACAAGGAAGGTCATTGATGCTGCTCGAATGGAGATGCTGTCTGTGATAAGAGGAAGAAAAGCAGGATTTATGTAAACGATTTGTACCAATGCTGAATATCCTCTGCTTGGTAGTTTTTCTGTCCCTGATATGAGGCAAACAGTGGCTATGAGTGTCTTCAAGAGGTTATGCTGGAAAACAGAGAATAATTATTATTTTTTATGCATACACAATCTCAGTTGGGAACCCTTGATAATCAAAAACAGAAGTTGGATTGCTGAAAGCTTTTGCTGGTCTGATTATAGAATGTTCATGCTGATGTGATCCAAATTTGTTAGAAATCTTTGAAAGCATCTGAAATCAGACGTGTGGAACAACAGAAGGTTCTCTGCACTAAGGGACATACTTGAGTGGATTATTATTTAATGCCCATTGATCTGCTCAATTTAGCTGTTATCATACACCTGAATGTAAACACTTTTTGAGATACTTCAGATTTTTCTGTACAAGAATTCCCTGTAACTCGCCTGGCAAGGAATATAGTCATACTTTGATATTTATTTTGACTCTTCTCTTATTATAAAGTGAACTTTGGAATCAAATATTGTGATCTTCTTGTTAGCCTCTTTCCTTGCTGTCCGTTGAACCCCGTGTTCTGCAGCTCTTGCACGATCTCTTTGACATTTCTGGTTAACCCGACGTGAAAGTGCTGCGTCATCAGCAAGATGGGAGACTCGCAAGAAGAGATGACAGATGATAATGTCATGAAGAACCTGTTTCAATCATTTACCATGTATATGCAGCAGCAAGTTTATGCAAAACGTGACAGTGATGCTATGGAAGCTTTGAAAGCTGTCCAACAGGAGATGAAGCAGTTTAATGGCCAGCAAGTGTCAACTTACCTGCATTTGTATGAAGAAAAGATGAAGTTTTTTGGTGTTTCTCAAGATGTTTGGAGCCGCTACTTCTTGCGGATCGTGGTGCGCGCTCTTGAAGGGCGAATTGCAGAAATTCAAGAGGCACATGCAGGTTGGGCTGAATTTAAAAAGGCATTAAAAGATGAATATTTCCTGGAGGATACAGGTCTTATGAATCGCAGGAATTTTTTAGCATGGGTTTCTATGCCCAATAAGGGACTTTCTATTACCGCTCTTCTGCGAGAATTTGAAAGCCGTTATGATCAGTTGGATGGGACTGAACAACAAGCTTTGGAGATGCAGAAAGTGGAATTATTTTTGCAAGCTGCAGATGCTGATTTGCAGGAAAAGTTGGATGATCTTTTGGAAGATCAAGCTACTGATTCAGGTTTAAAGACTGAGTGGAGACATGTTATTGATGCTGTGAATGCTCTTGTCAAGAAGCAGCGCAGGAGAGTCAGATTGCATCGTAATACAGGATTAGTTCCTGAAAAATCCTTGGAGACCTCTTCTTCTACCCCTGCTACTTCTTTGCCTAAGCCTACTCCTCCTGTTATGAATCCACCAGTTCCTGCTGCTCCAGTGTCCTTATCTGTAGATGATGTTATTAAAGGCTTGGCGGATTTGACGATTGAAGCAGTTAAAGCTGAAGTTGGTAAGTTAAAGGAGCAACTTATGTCAGTACCTGCTGTAGCACCTGCTCCAGTGACTGCTTTTCCAGCTGGTCAAAGAAAAGGGCGACGATGTATTTGGTGTGATAGTACAGAGCACCAACACTACAGAGATTGTGATGCTTTTCAGGAAGCACGTAAGAAGAATGTAGTGTTCTGGGGACAAGATGGGAAGATATGGCTGACAGAGACTGGCGCTCCTCTTGACACGAACTTTGGTAAGGGAGGTATGAAGAAGCTTGTTGATGATATGGCTGCGCGATCAGCTTATGTGAGTGTTAGAGGAGATGCTTCAGCTTTTGGAGTCCAGCTTGAGCAGAAATCTGATGGAGACTCTGCTTTATGGTCTTCTGCCTTGGAGATAGCGAGAAGAGGGAAAGTTCAAACTTCTACTATGACTTGTGTGGGCTCTAGCATCCGAGGAGAAACAGGATGGGATTCTCCTGTTGACAGGTATTCTATTTTTGCTTATATTGCTAAAACGCAGGGTTTAGATGCCATGGTTGAGGAAAAGAGAAGAAGAGATGAGGAGGGTCCTAGCTCCTCCAAAAAAACTAGAAGGGGTGACTTTGTTTCACCACCTGCACCACCTAAGCCAAATTCTCCAACTCAAACAGGTTCTGATCAACCAATGGGAGACAAACAGAAAGAAAAGAGGCAACCAAGAAAAGAGCCAGGATTCAAGCTCTTGTCAGACCTTGATATGCAAACGGATATGAGTAAGATTTTTCATGAAAGAATTTTGAATAGTGAAGTCACTTTTACTGTTGGAGAGGCTCTTGGGATTGCTAGAAGAGAAATACAGGATCAGATGCAGGATCTTTTGCGGAGGAAACGGCATGCGATGGAAGGACCTGCTTTACAGGGATTGTGGCATGGAGCTCTTGAGAAAGAGCATGATGATGATGCAGTGATGGTTGAAAATGCTTCTGTTAATTCGCAATTGGAGAAAATAGTGCATCCTATGCAGTATGAAGATGATGAGAACCCTATTCTCATTCCTCGCAGCCATTTTTCACGAAGTCATTGGGCTAGAGCAACCACTGAGACAGTGGTAAGGATTGGAGAGAAACAAATTCCCTTGATTGCTTTAGTTGATCATGGTTCTGAAATTAATCTTATTGCTCGAGGTGTTTATGAGAGTGGCAAGTGGCCTATGGATGCAGAGCATGGCTGGCGCATGAGAGCCGCCAACAATACTTCTGGTGATATGTATGCTGCTTGTCCGAGTATCAGAATTTCCATTGGTAATGTTGAAGAGGATTATCATTGCTTTGTTCAGGATTCATGCTCTTATCCGATTATTCTTGGACAGCCTTTCATTACAGAAGCGAGAATGGAAACAAAAGTGATGGATGATGGATCAGCTTATGCGCGGATACGGAGTAAAGATGGTATGCGAGCTGTTCAGTTTATGACTGTTGGGGTAAATCATCCAAGAAACAGGGACTCCTTGCGTGAGGCGCCACTACCTGCGAAGGAGTTGGATTTTCATTAGGTACCGCTGTCTTGCGAGACGCCAGTGGTACGGAGCGGAGAAAAGAGGAGATCTCGCCTCCTGGCAGCCAGTCTTTCTCCAATAACTTTGTTGGATTTACTTCAGATAGTTCGGTAAGTTATCAGAAAATTTCAGATTTGCCTAGAGCTGCCAGGCAGTACATTGGTCGTAAGGAGAAAGAGTTGAAGAATGCAGGTATTTTGCAAGCAGAAGAGCATGTGGATGGATTGTATGAAGGGATGTCTTATGCAGATACATTGTTTGAGATGAGTGCAATGCTGAAAACTGATGTATGTAAGGGTTCAAAGATCATACCTGTGCAAACCTTGGATATGTTTCAGGAAATTTCTGGTTTTATGCTGCAAACAGAGTTAGAGGCTGAGAAAACTCAGCAAACTGAATTTATGGCTGATCTTGATCAGCTAATTGAATTGCAGAGGGCTGAATTCATTCAGCCAACAGAGTTGAATGCAGAAAAATTTCTGCATACAGAGTTTCAGGCTGCACCCATGCAGTCCATAGAGCTAAAGGCTGAAATTTTTCAGCCAACAGAGTTGAAAGTTGCTGAAAATTTGCAGAAATTGCAGCAAAGGAAAGAATGCTTGAATGATGCCAAGGTTGACACGAAGTATAAAACAGTTGATAAGAAGGTTAAGCCGGTTGCAGGCCCGCTTCCTTCTGATAGTGATGAGCAGATTGAAAAAGCTATGAAGCAGCCTATGTTGAGGGATCCTGCAAATATTGGACATAAGTTTACAGCTGAAACTCTTGCAGAATTGAAGATTGGAAATGAAGATTTTTTGCTTCCAGTGGAAAAAGAATGTTTTAGAGAGATGCTTGGACGTCATGGTAAGGCATTTGCTTTCTTTCCACATGAAATTGGCTGCATTAGTCCCGAATTGGTTGCACCTATGGTCATCTTCACTGTTCCTCATGTTCCATGGAATATACGTCCTATACCTGTGCCTAAAGCACACTTGGCAAAGCTGATAGAGTTGCTGAATGAGAAGATTAAAATGGGGATTTTGGAACCCTCTTCAGCACCCTATTCTAACAGGTGGTTTACTGTACCAAAGAAGAATGGTACTTTGAGATTTATTCAGGATATGCAGCCCGTGAACAAAGTGACAATCAGGAATGTGGGAACAGGTCCAGTTGTGGATGAATTTGCTGAGGCTTTTGCAGGACGAGCCATCTATTCACTAGGTGACTTGTATTCAGGTTATGATCAGTTTCAGCTTGCCTTGGAAAGCAGGGATATTACTACTATGCGGACACCTATTGGTCTTGTGAGGATGTGTACCTTGCCTCAAGGTGCTACAAACTCAGTTGCTCATATGATGAATGCTATGTATATAGTTCTTCGAGACTATATTCTGCAGTATACCATGCCTTTTCTTGATGATGTGCCTATTAAGGGTTGTGCAGAAGAAGAAAAGAATGAAAGTCTTGATTTGCGTGGATGTAGACAGTTTGTGGCTGATCACTTGAATGCTTGTGAGCAAATATTGACACGATTAGAGGAGGTGAGTTTGACACTTTCAGGGCTGAAATCTGTCTTTGCTGTTAATGAAGTCATTATAGTTGGGCATATGGTTGGATATTATGGCAGAAAGCCTTCTCCTGCGAAGGTGGATGCCATAAACAGGATTGCAGAGTATTGCTCGACTACTTCAGAGGTGCGGAGATTTGTGGGAGCTTGTGTATTTTACATGATTTGGATTCCTCATTTTGCTCATATTGCAGATGTTCTCTATCAGCTGCTTCGAAAGGGGCAGAAATTTCATTGGGATGAGAAGCATTCAAAAGCCATGCGTAAGCTTAAGAAGCTGTTGCAATCAGCTCCTACTCTACGCAAGGCGGATTATCAGTGTGGACGGCCGATCATGTTGACAGTTGATACTAGCCCTATTGGCATAGGTTGGGCTGTGGGACAGGATGATGCTGATAGAAATAGGTATGCTATCCGCTTTGGAGCTAAAGTTCTTAATGAGCGACAAAGGAGATATCCGCAGATCAAAAGAGAGTTGTGGGGAGTAGTCACTGCACTGAAGTGTGATAAAGGGTATTTCATTGGAGCTTCAGTTATTGTGGAAACAGATTGTTTGCCTTTGCTTGGCATGATTACTAGTTGCTCGACTCCAGATATAGCGATGCTTCGATGGATTGCCTATATCAAATCATTGAATCCAGAATTTCGACACATAGCAGGGAAAGATAATCCAGTTGCTGACATGCTTTCTAGAGCGAGATATGAGGATGAGGAGTCAATGCTTGCAGAAGATGATGAGACAGAGCTTGCTGCTTCTGTCCTTATTCATGATTGTCATGTATTTACTGTTGAAGCTTTTATTGAAGAACTTTATGTTGATGAGTGGCTGCAAATTGGACAGTATTTAAGTTCATTGACTCGAAGAGCTGATTGGACAGATGATGAATTCAAGAAAATCAGAAGAAAGGCTTATGGGTATTTCTTGAAAGATGGTTTTCTTTGGAAGCATCCAAAGAAGAGAGGAGGCTTGCCCTTGAGAGTAGTTTGTGATGTAGCGATGCAAATACAGATTATGCGAGAGTTTCATGAGAGCTCATGGGCAGGACATAGAGGTGTGTGGGCTACCTATGAGAAAATCAAAGAAAGGTACTGGTGGAAAGGGATGTATAAAGATGTTTCTCACTTTGTGGAGACTTGCAGGGATTGCCAGCTTTACTCTATAGTGCGACATCGTGATGAGTTGCATCCGACTTATCCACTATGTATGCATTACAAGTGGGTAGTAGACTTGGTTACTTTGCCAGTGGGACTTTGGCAGATGAGATATCTTGTCTTGGCTAGGGAGGATCTTACAAACTATGTTGAAGGTAGACCATTGCGGACGAAGACTACCACTACAGTATGTAAATTCTTGTTGGAAGAAATATTTTGCAGGTATGGATGTATAGGCAAGATTACAGCTGATCGTGGAGAGCTAGATGCTGATGAAGCTAGAGAATTCTTCTCACGGCTTGGGATTAAATTGGCTCTTACTACTGCCTACAATCCAGAGGGAAATGGCAAAAGTGAAAGAGGACATCCGCCTATAGTTAAAGCATTGGCAAAAGCTTGTAGAGGTCGGATTGGAGATTGGCCAAGATTGCTACCTTTTGCATTGTGGGCTGATCGCTCTACACATAGTGTGACTACTGGATACATGCCTGCGGAGTTGATGTATGGGCAAAAACCTGTCATGCCTACTGAAATTTGTGCTCTCACTTGGAGTGTTCTTCCTTGGCATGAGAATTTATCAAGGGAAGAACTGTTAACCCTTCGGATTCGTCAACTAGAGAGAATAACAGAGGATGTGCAACTAGCTGTTGACCGTTTGAAGGCAGCCCGTCTCAGAAATAAGGACAGGTTTGATTTAAGGCATCGTTTGAGGCCTAGAGCCATAAAAGAAGGGGATTGGGTTCTAGTCTACGACAGTAGTCTAGAAAATCAGCATAGTAGCATGAGAAAAATGGTTCAAAGATGGTTTGGACCGTATGAAGTGAAAAAGGTTTTTGATAATGGTACCTATGAGCTGGCTGAATTAGATGGAACATTATTGAGGGTGCCTATTGCTGGAAAACGAGTCAAGATTTTTAAGAGAAGAGAAGAAGAAGAATATGAACTTGAAGCATTGTCAGAAGAAGAGCAGGTAGGAGAAAGACATGCAGAAGAAACAGAAGACATAGAAGATGGAGCCGATGGAGAAACAGGTCCACTAGAATCAGAAGATGGACTTGACCTGTTTGTGGACTTGAATGATCCTGGATAGTTGGCACATCCGGAGGATGCGCAGGTTTAGAGGGGGTGGATGTCGTGATGCTGCGCATCCGAGCCGTATACACCTCCATTTTTGTTGTGCATTTGTGTTAATTTCTGCGTGTGATTTATTGTTTGTGTGATGCATTTTAATAATCCGCATCCAATGTATATATTCCCTTAGTGCATGCGCATGATTTTGTTTGGATGCATGATGTGTCACCATTGCTCCTTTCTCACTGAAATCCTCATGAGAGATTGATAATATATAACCTGTCAAAGGCTGTCATAGTGGTTGATCAGGTTGTGAGGAGGATGAATTCCGTCAATAGGACTGAAATGCTGATTGCTAAGAGAGGTCAGACATCAGATGTTGCGGTAAATCACTACGTCAGAAGCAAGGAGATGAACAGAGGAACATGAACAAAAATTAATGCCCTTATTACGAGATTAAGTGGATGATGATGCTGTGTCATAGTGGTGGGGTAAAAAGGAAGGTCGCTTGCCTAATTCTAACATGTGAATAAGAGAAAGAAAAACTAAAGATAGAGGAGAAAAGGAAGGGAAAAAGGAGACTAATTGGGGAAAAGAGTATTTTTGAATGGCAAAAAGGGAGGGAAAAAGACTGGTTGTCACGGGATGGAAGAAACAAGAGGAGAAGCTATGACGGGCACGGGGGATTCTACTTCCCGGGATCAACGCTTCGGTGAGGAGAAGAGAGAGGTCCTGTGGTGTTCCTCAGGCCTCCTTTGATCATCTCCTCTAGTAGATAGTTTTTTTTATTTTGCGATTAACAGGGCACTGCTCCTCGACGAGGTTTATTAGCCTGCATTGTGGAACTCCCCGCTGAGGCTCTGTGCAGAGTTGAGCTATCGTTGCCATCGAACCCGATTTCTACAATACTCCGCATGTTGAAGGCAACCCTCAGGGCAGCTGATTCAAGCTCTTCATTCCCCACCCATCGATGACAGAGCTTAGTTGAAAAACTCTGAATGATACGGGTACATCGCTGAACTGAAAGTGCAGAGAAGGCAGGAACAGAGGAGAGCGAGGGAGGCAATGTGCAAAGAATATATACATGTAATCGAAGTGGATACTGTAACTTTATGCACCTGAAGAAAACAAGCAGAGAATAGAGTCCGCAAGTGGATTGAAGATATCCTCTGAGGTGTGTGTCAATAGCTTGTCAACAGCAACGAGAACAAGGCTTGAAGGTCGAGTAGAGTATCTTGGAATGCATCAGTGATGGAAAGGAGCCTGATCTTCATCAATGATTTGGCCATGAAGAACTCTCTCAGTCGCCCCCTCACCTCTGTCGAGACACTCTGATTTCGCTACACTACGTCTGTCCTTGATAGCAGGCTCAATTGTCTCAACGAGCTTTTTCTTTTTATCATCTTTAATTTTGCGCCCCTTCGTCCTTTCATGCCCCGTTTGCGGCTCCGGGCTTCTGATTTGATCACAGGCTTCCCACCATTACCAGCTGACGCTGTGGAATTGGAGCTCGATACAGGAGGCCCTCCTCCCAGCGATGCGCTTCCCCTATGTGAACTTCTCCGTGCAGCGCCCTTTCAGCTTATTGCTCAAGCACGCCTCCAAGGAGTTTGTTTTCTGAATGGTCGGCATGCATCGAATTCTAACGACTCCAAGGCATAAACTGCTTGACAGCAAGCTCCTTACCAGCTGAAGGTAGAAGCAATGGTCTATTATTTAGTGGTAGCCGTGATGGAACACTAAAGAGATGGGAGGTGACAGATGATAATGCTACATGATCCGCAACTTTTGAATCACATATTGACTGAATCAATGATGCAGTTTTGACAGGGGACACTCTTGATTCTTGCTCGTCTGATACAACTATTAAGACTTGGCGAGTTTTTTTTCTGATGGCATATGCACAAAGACTTTACGGCAGCCTTTATGTCTAAAGAGCTAACTGACGTTCTCAGTAGTCCACATCAAGGTTATATTGCAAGAGAGATGGATATGTCTAAAGATACACTGATTAGGCAAGTAATACAAGTGCCTAAAACTGACTGGAGCTTCCAGCCACAGTCAGGGTCTTAAAGCACTAAGAAATACTATTGAAGAGGGCATTTAAAATGGTTGCAAATCAGAATTCTGAACAAGGAAGGTCATTGATGCTGCTCGAATGGAGATGCTGTCTGTGATAAGAGGAAGAAAAGCAGGATTTATGTAAACGATTTGTACCAATGCTGAATATCCTCTGCTTGGTAGTTTTTCTGTCCCTGATATGAGGCAAACAGTGGCTATGAGTGTCTTCAAGAGGTTATGCTGGAAAACAGAGAATAATTATTATTTTTTATGCATACACAATCTCAGTTGGGAACCCTTGATAATCAAAAACAGAAGTTGGATTGCTGAAAGCTTTTGCTGGTCTGATTATAGAATGTTCATGCTGATGTGATCCAAATTTGTTAGAAATCTTTGAAAGCATCTGAAATCAGACGTGTGGAACAACAGAAGGTTCTCTGCACTAAGGGACATACTTGAGTGGATTATTATTTAATGCCCATTGATCTGCTCAATTTAGCTGTTATCATACACCTGAATGTAAACACTTTTTGAGATACTTCAGATTTTTCTGTACAAGAATTCCCTGTAACTCGCCTGGCAAGGAATATAGTCATACTTTGATATTTATTTTGACTCTTCTCTTATTATAAAGTGAACTTTGGAATCAAATATTGTGATCTTCTTGTTAGCCTCTTTCCTTGCTGTCCGTTGAACCCCGTGTTCTGCAGCTCTTGCACGATCTCTTTGACATTTCTGGTTAACCCGACGTGAAAGTGCTGCGTCATCAGCAAGATGGGAGACTCGCAAGAAGAGATGACAGATGATAATGTCATGAAGAACCTGTTTCAATCATTTACCATGTATATGCAGCAGCAAGTTTATGCAAAACGTGACAGTGATGCTATGGAAGCTTTGAAAGCTGTCCAACAGGAGATGAAGCAGTTTAATGGCCAGCAAGTGTCAACTTACCTGCATTTGTATGAAGAAAAGATGAAGTTTTTTGGTGTTTCTCAAGATGTTTGGAGCCGCTACTTCTTGCGGATCGTGGTGCGCGCTCTTGAAGGGCGAATTGCAGAAATTCAAGAGGCACATGCAGGTTGGGCTGAATTTAAAAAGGCATTAAAAGATGAATATTTCCTGGAGGATACAGGTCTTATGAATCGCAGGAATTTTTTAGCATGGGTTTCTATGCCCAATAAGGGACTTTCTATTACCGCTCTTCTGCGAGAATTTGAAAGCCGTTATGATCAGTTGGATGGGACTGAACAACAAGCTTTGGAGATGCAGAAAGTGGAATTATTTTTGCAAGCTGCAGATGCTGATTTGCAGGAAAAGTTGGATGATCTTTTGGAAGATCAAGCTACTGATTCAGGTTTAAAGACTGAGTGGAGACATGTTATTGATGCTGTGAATGCTCTTGTCAAGAAGCAGCGCAGGAGAGTCAGATTGCATCGTAATACAGGATTAGTTCCTGAAAAATCCTTGGAGACCTCTTCTTCTACCCCTGCTACTTCTTTGCCTAAGCCTACTCCTCCTGTTATGAATCCACCAGTTCCTGCTGCTCCAGTGTCCTTATCTGTAGATGATGTTATTAAAGGCTTGGCGGATTTGACGATTGAAGCAGTTAAAGCTGAAGTTGGTAAGTTAAAGGAGCAACTTATGTCAGTACCTGCTGTAGCACCTGCTCCAGTGACTGCTTTTCCAGCTGGTCAAAGAAAAGGGCGACGATGTATTTGGTGTGATAGTACAGAGCACCAACACTACAGAGATTGTGATGCTTTTCAGGAAGCACGTAAGAAGAATGTAGTGTTCTGGGGACAAGATGGGAAGATATGGCTGACAGAGACTGGCGCTCCTCTTGACACGAACTTTGGTAAGGGAGGTATGAAGAAGCTTGTTGATGATATGGCTGCGCGATCAGCTTATGTGAGTGTTAGAGGAGATGCTTCAGCTTTTGGAGTCCAGCTTGAGCAGAAATCTGATGGAGACTCTGCTTTATGGTCTTCTGCCTTGGAGATAGCGAGAAGAGGGAAAGTTCAAACTTCTACTATGACTTGTGTGGGCTCTAGCATCCGAGGAGAAACAGGATGGGATTCTCCTGTTGACAGGTATTCTATTTTTGCTTATATTGCTAAAACGCAGGGTTTAGTTGCCATGGTTGAGGAAAAGAGAAGAAGAGATGAGGAGGGTCCTAGCTCCTCCAAAAAAACTAGAAGGGGTGACTTTGTTTCACCACCTGCACCACCTAAGCCAAATTCTCCAACTCAAACAGGTTCTGATCAACCAATGGGAGACAAACAGAAAGAAAAGAGGCAACCAAGAAAAGAGCCAGGATTCAAGCTCTTGTCAGACCTTGATATGCAAACGGATATGAGTAAGATTTTTCATGAAAGAATTTTGAATAGTGAAGTCACTTTTACTGTTGGAGAGGCTCTTGGGATTGCTAGAAGAGAAATACAGGATCAGATGCAGGATCTTTTGCGGAGGAAACGGCATGCGATGGAAGGACCTGCTTTACAGGGATTGTGGCATGGAGCTCTTGAGAAAGAGCATGATGATGATGCAGTGATGGTTGAAAATGCTTCTGTTAATTCGCAATTGGAGAAAATAGTGCATCCTATGCAGTATGAAGATGATGAGAACCCTATTCTCATTCCTCGCAGCCATTTTTCACGAAGTCATTGGGCTAGAGCAACCACTGAGACAGTGGTAAGGATTGGAGAGAAACAAATTCCCTTGATTGCTTTAGTTGATCATGGTTCTGAAATTAATCTTATTGCTCGAGGTGTTTATGAGAGTGGCAAGTGGCCTATGGATGCAGAGCATGGCTGGCGCATGAGAGCCGCCAACAATACTTCTGGTGATATGTATGCTGCTTGTCCGAGTATCAGAATTTCCATTGGTAATGTTGAAGAGGATTATCATTGCTTTGTTCAGGATTCATGCTCTTATCCGATTATTCTTGGACAGCCTTTCATTACAGAAGCGAGAATGGAAACAAAAGTGATGGATGATGGATCAGCTTATGCGCGGATACGGAGTAAAGATGGTATGCGAGCTGTTCAGTTTATGACTGTTGGGGTAAATCATCCAAGAAACAGGGACTCCTTGCGTGAGGCGCCACTACCTGCGAAGGAGTTGGATTTTCATTAGGTACCGCTGTCTTGCGAGACGCCAGTGGTACGGAGCGGAGAAAAGAGGAGATCTCGCCTCCTGGCAGCCAGTCTTTCTCCAATAACTTTGTTGGATTTACTTCAGATAGTTCGGTAAGTTATCAGAAAATTTCAGATTTGCCTAGAGCTGCCAGGCAGTACATTGGTCGTAAGGAGAAAGAGTTGAAGAATGCAGGTATTTTGCAAGCAGAAGAGCATGTGGATGGATTGTATGAAGGGATGTCTTATGCAGATACATTGTTTGAGATGAGTGCAATGCTGAAAACTGATGTATGTAAGGGTTCAAAGATCATACCTGTGCAAACCTTGGATATGTTTCAGGAAATTTCTGGTTTTATGCTGCAAACAGAGTTAGAGGCTGAGAAAACTCAGCAAACTGAATTTATGGCTGATCTTGATCAGCTAATTGAATTGCAGAGGGCTGAATTCATTCAGCCAACAGAGTTGAATGCAGAAAAATTTCTGCATACAGAGTTTCAGGCTGCACCCATGCAGTCCATAGAGCTAAAGGCTGAAATTTTTCAGCCAACAGAGTTGAAAGTTGCTGAAAATTTGCAGAAATTGCAGCAAAGGAAAGAATGCTTGAATGATGCCAAGGTTGACACGAAGTATAAAACAGTTGATAAGAAGGTTAAGCCGGTTGCAGGCCCGCTTCCTTCTGATAGTGATGAGCAGATTGAAAAAGCTATGAAGCAGCCTATGTTGAGGGATCCTGCAAATATTGGACATAAGTTTACAGCTGAAACTCTTGCAGAATTGAAGATTGGAAATGAAGATTTTTTGCTTCCAGTGGAAAAAGAATGTTTTAGAGAGATGCT
The DNA here is from genome assembly GCF_053477565.2 of Lygodium microphyllum. Taxonomy (NCBI): domain Eukaryota; kingdom Viridiplantae; phylum Streptophyta; class Polypodiopsida; order Schizaeales; family Lygodiaceae; genus Lygodium; species Lygodium microphyllum. Next base: position 91,973,451 of record NC_141146.1, read on the forward strand.
TGGACGTCATGGTAAGGCATTTGCTTTCTTTCCACATGAAATTGGCTGCATTAGTCCCGAATTGGTTGCACCTATGGTCATCTTCACTGTTCCTCATGTTCCATGGAATATACGTCCTATACCTGTGCCTAAAGCACACTTGGCAAAGCTGATAGAGTTGCTGAATGAGAAGATTAAAATGGGGATTTTGGAACCCTCTTCAGCACCCTATTCTAACAGGTGGTTTACTGTACCAAAGAAGAATGGTACTTTGAGATTTATTCAGGATATGCAGCCCGTGAACAAAGTGACAATCAGGAATGTGGGAACAGGTCCAGTTGTGGATGAATTTGCTGAGGCTTTTGCAGGACGAGCCATCTATTCACTAGGTGACTTGTATTCAGGTTATGATCAGTTTCAGCTTGCCTTGGAAAGCAGGGATATTACTACTATGCGGACACCTATTGGTCTTGTGAGGATGTGTACCTTGCCTCAAGGTGCTACAAACTCAGTTGCTCATATGATGAATGCTATGCATATAGTTCTTCGAGACTATATTCTGCAATATACCATGCCTTTTCTTGATGATGTGCCTATTAAGGGTTGTGCAGAAGAAGAAAAGAATGAAAGTCTTGATTTGCGTGGATGTAGACAGTTTGTGGCTGATCACTTGAATGCTTGTGAGCAAATATTGACACGATTAGAGGAGGTGAGTTTGACACTTTCAGGGCTGAAATCTGTCTTTGCTGTTAATGAAGTCATTATAGTTGGGCATATGGTTGGATATTATGGCAGAAAGCCTTCTCCTGCGAAGGTGGATGCCATAAACAGGATTGCAGAGTATTGCTCGACTACTTCAGAGGTGCGGAGATTTGTGGAAGCTTGTGTATTTTACATGATTTGGATTCCTCATTTTGCTCATATTGCAGATGTTCTCTATCAGCTGCTTCGAAAGGGGCAGAAATTTCATTGGGATGAGAAGCATTCAAAAGCCATGCGTAAGCTTAAGAAGCTGTTGCAATCAGCTCCTACTCTACGCAAGGCGGATTATCAGTGTGGACGGCCGATCATGTTGACAGTTGATACTAGCCCTATTGGCATAGGTTGGGCTGTGGGACAGGATGATGCTGATAGAAATAGGTATGCTATCCGCTTTGGAGCTAAAGTTCTTAATGAGCGACAAAGGAGATATCCGCAGATCAAAAGAGAGTTGTGGGGAGTAGTCACTGCACTGAAGTGTGATAAAGGGTATTTCATTGGAGCTTCAGTTATTGTGGAAACAGATTGTTTGCCTTTGCTTGGCATGATTACTAGTTGCTCGACTCCAGATATAGCGATGCTTTGATGGATTGCCTATATCAAATCATTGAATCCAGAATTTCGACACATAGCAGGGAAAGATAATCCAGTTGCTGACATGCTTTCTAGAGCGAGATATGAGGATGAGGAGTCAATGCTTGCAAAAGATGATGAGACAGAGCTTGCTGCTTCTGTCCTTATTCATGATTGTCATGTATTTACTGTTGAAGCTTTTATTGAAGAACTTTATGTTGATGAGTGGCTGCAAATTGGACAGTATTTAAGTTCATTGACTCGAAGAGCTGATTGGACAGATGATGAATTCAAGAAAATCAGAAGAAAGGCTTATGGGTATTTCTTGAAAGATGGTTTTCTTTGGAAGGATCCAAAGAAGAGAGGAGGCTTGCCCTTGAGAGTAGTTTGTGATGTAGCGATGCAAATACAGATTATGCGAGAGTTTCATGAGAGCTCATGGGCAGGACATAGAGGTGTGTGGGCTACCTATGAGAAAATCAAAGAAAGGTACTGGTGGAAAGGGATGTATAAAGATGTTTCTCACTTTGTGGAGACTTGCAGGGATTGCCAGCTTTACTCTATAGTGCGACATCGTGATGAGTTGCATCCGACTTATCCACTATGTATGCATTACAAGTGGGTAGTAGACTTGGTTACTTTGCCAGTGGGACTTTGGCAGATGAGATATCTTGTCTTGGCTAGGGAGGATCTTACAAACTATGTTGAAGGTAGACCATTGCGGACGAAGACTACCACTACAGTATGTAAATTCTTGTTGGAAGAAATATTTTGCAGGTATGGATGTATAGGAAAGATTACAGCTGATCGTGGAGAGCTAGATGCTGATGAAGCTAGAGAATTCTTCTCACGGCTTGGGATTAAATTGGCTCTTACTACTGCCTACAATCCAGAGGGAAATGGCAAAAGTGAAAGAGGACATCCGCCTATAGTTAAAGCATTGGCAAAAGCTTGTAGAGGTCGGATTGGAGATTGGCCAAGATTGCTACCTTTTGCATTGTGGGCTGATCGCTCTACACATAGTGTGACTACTGGATACATGCCTGCGGAGTTGATGTATGGGCAAAAACCTGTCATGCCTACTGAAATTTGTGCTCTCACTTGGAGTGTTCTTCCTTGGCATGAGAATTTATCAAGGGAAGAACTGTTAACCCTTCGGATTCGTCAACTAGAGAGAATAACAGAGGATGTGCAACTAGCTGTTGACCGTTTGAAGGCAGCCCGTCTCAGAAATAAGGACAGGTTTGATTTAAGGCATCGTTTGAGGCCTAGAGCCATAAAAGAAGGGGATTGGGTTCTAGTCTACGACAGTAGTCTAGAAAATCAGCATAGTAGCATGAGAAAAATGGTTCAAAGATGGTTTGGACCGTATGAAGTGAAAAAGGTTTTTGATAATGGTACCTATGAGCTGGCTGAATTAGATGGAACATTATTGAGGGTGCCTATTGCTGGAAAACGAGTCAAGATTTTTAAGAGAAGAGAAGAAGAAGAATATGAACTTGAAGCATTGTCAGAAGAAGAGCAGGTAGGAGAAAGACATGCAGAAGAAACAGAAGACATAGAAGATGGAGCCGATGGAGAAACAGGTCCACTAGAATCAGAAGATGGACTTGACCTGTTTGTGGACTTGAATGATCCTGGATAGTTGGCACATCCGGAGGATGCGCAGGTTTAGAGGGGGTGGATGTCGTGATGCTGCGCATCCGAGCCGTATACACCTCCATTTTTGTTGTGCATTTGTGTTAATTTCTGCGTGTGATTTATTGTTTGTGTGATGCATTTTAATAATCCGCATCCAATGTATATATTCCCTTAGTGCATGCGCATGATTTTGTTTGGATGCATGATGTGTCACCATTGCTCCTTTCTCACTGAAATCCTCATGAGAGATTGATAATATATAACCTGTCAAAGGCTGTCATAGTGGTTGATCAGGTTGTGAGGAGGATGAATTCCGTCAATAGGACTGAAATGCTGATTGCTAAGAGAGGTCAGACATCAGATGTTGCGGTAAATCACTACGTCAGAAGCAAGGAGATGAACAGAGGAACATGAACAAAAATTAATGCCCTTATTACGAGATTAAGTGGATGATGATGCTGTGTCATAGTGGTGGGGTAAAAAGGAAGGTCGCTTGCCTAATTCTAACACGTGAATAAGAGAAAGAAAAACTAAAGATAGAGGAGAAAAGGAAGGGAAAAAGGAGACTAATTGGGGAAAAGAGTATTTTTGAATGGCAAAAAGGGAGGGAAAAAGACTGGTTGTCACGGGATGGAAGAAACAAGAGGAGAAGCTATGACGGGCACGGGGGATTCTACTTCCCGGGATCAACGCTTCGGTGAGGAGAAGAGAGAGGTCCTGTGGTGTTCCTCAGGCCTCCTTTGATCATCTCCTCTAGTAGATAGTTTTTTTTATTTTGCGATTAACAGGGCACTGCTCCTCGACGAGGTTTATTAGCCTGCATTGTGGAACTCCCCGCTGAGGCTCTGTGCAGAGTTGAGCTATCGTTGCCATCGAACCCAATTTCTACAATACTCCGCATGTTGAAGGCAACCCTCAGGGCAGCTGATTCAAGCTCTTCATTCCCCACCCATCGATGACAGAGCTTAGTTGAAAAACTCTGAATGATACGGGTACATCGCTGAACTGAAAGTGCAGAGAAGGCAGGAACAGAGGAGAGCGAGGGAGGCAATGTGCAAAGAATATATACATGTAATCGAAGTGGATACTGTAACTTTATGCACCTGAAGAAAACAAGCAGAGAATAGAGTCCGCAAGTGGATTGAAGATATCCTCTGAGGTATGTGTTAATAGCTTGTCAACAGCAACGAGAACAAGGCTTGAAGGTCGAGTAGAGTATCTTGGAATGCATCAGTGATGGAAAGGAGCCTGATCTTCATCAATGATTTGGCCATGAAGAACTCTCTCAGTCGCCCCCTCACCTCTGTCGAGACACTCTGATTTCGCTACACTACGTCTGTCCTTGATAGCAGGCTCAATTGTCTCAACGAGCTTTTTCTTTTTATCATCTTTAATTTTGCGCCCCTTCGTCCTTTCATGCCCCGTTTGCGGCTCCGGGCTTCTGATTTGATCACAGGCTTCCCACCATTACCAGCTGACGCTGTGGAATTGGAGCTCGATACAGGAGGCCCTCCTCCCAGCGATGCGCTTCCCCTATGTGAACTTCTCCGTGCAGTGCCCTTTCAGCTTATTGCTCAAGCACGCCTCCAAGGAGTTTGTTTTCTGAATGGTCGGCATGCATCGAATTCTAACGACTCCAAGGCATAAACTGCTTGACAGCAAGCTCCTTACCAGCTGAAGGTAGAAGCAATGGTCTATTATTTAGTGGTAGCCGTGATGGAACACTAAAGAGATGGGAGGTGACAGATGATAATGCTACATGATCCGCAACTTTTGAATCACATATTGACTGAATCAATGATGCAGTTTTGACAGGGGACACTCTTGATTCTTGCTCGTCTGATACAACTATTAAGACTTGGCGAGTTTTTTTTCTGATGGCATATGCACAAAGACTTTACGGCAGCCTTTATGTCTAAAGAGCTAACTGACGTTCTCAGTAGTCCACATCAAGGTTATATTGCAAGAGAGATGGATATGTCTAAAGATACACTGATTAGGCAAGTAATACAAGTGCCTAAAACTGACTGGAGCTTCCAGCCACAGTCAGGGTCTTAAAGCACTAAGAAATACTATTGAAGAGGGCATTTAAAATGGTTGCAAATCAGAATTCTGAACAAGGAAGGTCATTGATGCTGCTCGAATGGAGATGCTGTCTGTGATAAGAGGAAGAAAAGCAGGATTTATGTAAACGATTTGTACCAATGCTGAATATCCTCTGCTTGGTAGTTTTTCTGTCCCTGATATGAGGCAAACAGTGGCTATGAGTGTCTTCAAGAGGTTATGCTGGAAAACAGAGAATAATTATTATTTTTTATGCATACACAATCTCAGTTGGGAACCCTTGATAATCAAAAACAGAAGTTGGATTGCTGAAAGCTTTTGCTGGTCTGATTATAGAATGTTCATGCTGATGTGATCCAAATTTGTTAGAAATCTTTGAAAGCATCTGAAATCAGACGTGTGGAACAACAGAAGGTTCTCTGCACTAAGGGACATACTTGAGTGGATTATTATTTAATGCCCATTGATCTGCTCAATTTAGCTGTTATCATACACCTGAATGTAAACACTTTTTGAGATACTTCAGATTTTTCTGTACAAGAATTCCCTGTAACTTGCCTGGCAAGGAATATAGTCATACTTTGATATTTATTTTGACTCTTCTCTTATTATAAAGTGAACTTTGGAATCAAATATTGTGATCTTCTTGTTAGCCTCTTTCCTTGCTGTCCGTTGAACCCCGTGTTCTGCAGCTCTTGCACGATCTCTTTGACAACGCTTTGATGAAACTAATGTGGTAAGCCTTCCGTCGAGCCTTTGTAGCTTCCATAGATTGTAAGGACATCTAGCATATTTCTTCCAAAAATTTAAAGTGTAGGAGATGGCATTGTAAGGACTTATCATCCCCTAGGCGCACTTTGATAGCCACTTACAAAGGGGGTAGCTCTAACTTGACACTAAAGACCGCTTCTATGCCATACACCAGCTAGAAAGGTGTCTATCCTATAGCAGCCTTATAAGAGATTCTATATGCCTAGAGAGCCTTTGTAAGCCAATCATCCTAAACATAGTGATATATAGCAATCCTTCTTATTAGGATTGAATAGAGATTGTGATTGGTGACTTCAACTTGACTGTTGGCTCTAAGATAGTAGGGGGCATGGATTTGCGATGGCATATCTTATAAAGCTCTATCAATTCTTCCATAATCTTATTGAGAAAGTGAGTGTATCTATCACTAACCAGCTCTAAGGGACTAACCAAAATAGATGATGATGTTCATGTACACAAACAAGGCCACACTATTGCCATCATTCCACTTCAGAACTTTGACTTCACACCATCTTGTCATATAGTATAGACCAAAATATATTTGTTCTGATTCCTTCTAGTTGGTAGATTGATGGGGCCAATGAAGTCGTCGTTCCATTTCTCAAACGACTTTAGGGGGAAGGAAAGGATGTAGGGGCATAGCATTGGATTTGGCAGGCTTTCCCATCTATTGATAAGCATCATAACATTTGCAATAGCAGTAGGTATCTTTGTGTAATGTAGGGTATCCGTATCCTATGAGCAAAGCCTTCTTGGTTGTTGTTGCTTCTCCTATAAAGTATCCTCCACATGGCTCATCATGGTATGCTTTTAGAACTATCTTGATCTCATCTCCTGCAACACATGTGTGCAACACTTCATCTTTGCCTCTCTTGTACAGAATGCCACCTATAGGGTGTAGGGAAATGACTCCAATAGAAGTTTCTTCTTCTAACGACTAGAGATACCAAGAGGATACTGTTGAGTGGAAAAGAGGTTGGCTATATCTGCATACTATGGGGTTACAGTTTTGAATTGAAAGTGGAAAGCATAGGGAAGGTTTGGATCATCCTGCTCATCTTCATTGCTTTGAGGGATTTGTGATAGATGATCATCTAGCACATGGGAGTGACCAAGTTTGGTAACCATTTCAAAGTTAAACTCCTAGAACATAAGGAGCCATCTCATAATTTGGCCTTTCACATCTACTTTTTTCATTAGGAAGGACAGTGCCTTATGGTCCACATAGAATTTGAAATGTGTAGGTAGTGTCAAAAAATTTCTCCAAGGCAAATACCATTGCAAGGCATTTGAGCTCCGTCATTATGTAGTTCCTCTCTTTATTAGTTACTTTTTGGCTCGCATAGTAGATCGATTGATCTAATCTCAAGGAGCCATTTTGACATAAATTGCACCTAATCATTCTACAGATGCATCAATGTGCACATGGAATTTGTTTGTCCAATCAGGAGGTTGTAAGATGGGTGCTTCAATTAGACACTATTTTAGAGCGTTGAAAGATTCATCATAATCCACAATCCATGTAAACTCGACATATTTCCTCAGAGCTTGTGCAAGGTGGTTGCCTTTGTGGAATGAACTATCTATAATAGCTCACATGGCCGAGAAATCCCTTAACTGTGTTAGGTTGGTCGGTGTTGTCAGAGCTGCAATCTTCTCAATCTTAGCAGGATCTATTGCTATCTCTTGTGCAAAGACAATGTCGCCCAAAAGAACCCTTGAAGAGACTCCGAAGACACATTTGTCGGGTTTGAGAGAAATCCCATACTCTTGACATTTGTCAAAGCACTGCTCCAAGTGTCCCCAATACTCACAGATTAGGCTATAGACATAAAAGTCATCTAGGTGTACCTCAATGAAATCATGCAAATGATTTTGGAATGTGGCCATCATCACTCGTTGAAAGGTAGTAGGGGCATTACAGAGCCCAAATAGCATCACTTTGTAAGCATAGATTCCCCATTATGTTGTGAAGATTGTCTTGGATTGATCTTCTTTTGTGATTTGGACCTGATTATATCCATTGAATCCATACAAGAGGGAATGGAGCTCATGTCCAGCCCACTGTGTCCAACAGTTGGTCTGTGAAAGGAATAGAGAAATGATTCTTCTTTATCTTGGAGTTCAACTTGTAAAAGTCCACACATATTTGCAGCTTTCTATTGTTCTTGGGTACTACCACGATGGGCTAAACCCATTCACTATTTGCCACTAGATATATAAACTCAGCAAAGAGCTTTAATAATTTGGTTTTCACCAAGGCTAACTAATTTGGATTCATATACCTCTATCTTTGCCTCACTAACTTGGCATCATCAGGCTCGAGGTCAATGTGATGCTGACATACCGTGGGATCAATCCCCTTCAAATCTTTACAAGACCATGCAAACATGTCCAAGTTCTCCTTCAATAGGTCATGTAGAACCAACAACTCCTCTTTTGGAAGACTAATACCCAACTTCAGGTGATGTTCAGTACTATCAGCATCCACAAAAGTTAATTGATTTTCACCTTTCACTTCATGGATGAAGGTCCCATAGACTACTTTTGGATATAGATTTGACTTCTTCAAGGAAGTGGCCTCCTCATCTAAGGCTCCATTGGAAATTACTTCCTCTTTCCATGGGGACTCTATTGACCCTTTGGGATACTAAAATGATACCATGGCTATTTTAGATTTTATGGAAGAGTTATTTATCTCTTAACTTGAGGACTCATCTTCTAAGGATGCCTCTAGGAATATTACACAATAGGAACCATCTGAGTTTTACTTGGGCTGCAGGGTTGGTGTTCATTGCAAGGTGCATCATCATCATCCTTTCTTGGGAAGGGTAAATTCATGTGACAGGAGCCACTACTAAAGGAGGGCTTATTCTACTTAATCCATTTTGTATGGACATTTTGCATATGATGTGATTCATTTACGAATCCAAAAGGTACTAAAATCATTCTGTCCAATAGCATGGGATCTTTGGCTTCTTCTATTGCCTCCTCTGAAATTTTCTCCTCATTAGTATTCTGCTCTAGTTGTATAGCTTCTTCATATCTCGTCTATTGTCTTTCTCTTAACTTTCATCCTCATCTTTGATAGGTTCCATCTCATTTTCTATGTGGGCCACGTATGAGAAAAACAAACTCTCTGTTATATCCTTTGATTTTGCCTCTACGTTTAGCTCTGGTCATGTGTCTGCCTTTGTCTCTATGTCTATCTCTGGCTCTATTATAGCTACATAACAAGGAGAACAATACATCTAGGACTCTATCTCACTGGCAGAGGTGATTTAAAAAGTCATTCCCGGTTCAAGCACCACATATTCACCCATCAACGTTTTCTATGTGGGCCATGTATGAGAAAAACAAACTCTCTATTATATCCTCTGATTTTTCCTCTACGTTTAGCTCTGGTCATGTGTCTGCCTTTGTCTCTATGTTTATCTCTGGCTCTGTGGGCCATGTCTATCTCATTTTCTATGTGAGCCATGTATGAGAAAAACAAACTCTCTGTTATATCCTCTGATTTTGCCTCTACGTTTAGCTTTGGTCATGTGTCTGCCTCTGTCTCTATGTCTATCTCTAGCTCTGTTATGGCTACGTAACAAGGAGAACAATACATCTAGGACTCTATCTCACTGTTAGAGGTGATTTCAAAAGTCATTCCCGCTTCAAGCACCACATATTCACCCATTAATGACAATGACTTTTCTTCCTTCAGAAGTGGACTTACAATGCCTACTATTAGCGACTGTGCCTTTGTTTTCTTAGGAAAGATCTGTTTGACACCTTCTTCATCTGCTAATGTGACATCTATTATTTTAATGGAGGAATCAGATAAGACTTTGATAGAAGTGGATCCATTACCTTTTTGTGAGTCATACAACTTCAACACCACTTTGTTGGGTCGTTTGCCTAGGGTTAGGGTTCCTTTAAACCAATTTGTTCATGCTCTTACTTTAAAAAGCCATGGTCTGCCTAGTAGTAAAGGATATGAGATCCCATAGGGATTTGGTTTTACTACCAGATACATCAGCCATAGTCTCTTCCTACTAGGGTTATCTTCACATATGGGAGAATGCCCAAAGGCTTAGTTCTGCTCTGGTTTAAGCCATTGTATAGGTTGCATACCACTATGTAGGCTACATACCTTCTTGTAAGCCTAGACCCTTCATTGTCACATCCGTCATTATGTTCACTAATGAACCTCCATCAATTAATGTATTCTGTATAAAAAATCCTTCAATCCAAACACCAATCTCTGGGGTACCAAGATATCCAAGAAGGCGTTAGCCACATCTACTTCTTTCACTGGATCTGGGGCTTTATTGGACTTAAGGGCAGTTGTAGGAGCAATCCTTAGGCCACTATCTTCTTGTCAATATGCTTTTAAATTTCTTTCAAAAACTAGGGGACAACATGAGCAAACTATCGGAATATTAGGTTTGGTTTGAAGGTGTCTATGTCTTTAACCAAGTCATACTCTTTGATAGGATCCATGGTCTTCTCCAATTTGCTAAGGAATGGGCAACATCAACTTTTATCTTTCATTTTTTCTCTAGGAGTGGCAACATCTACAGTCCTTCTATCACTGGAGGTATTTCTATGTTTTGAACCTCTAGTCCTATCTCTGTAATTGTCTTTGCATCGTTCTGTGGCATTGGACTACTTTGTACTATACTGTTCTATCCATACTATTGTATTTCTCTTTTGGAGGATTGAACTTCACTGTTTTGATAGAGGGGACGTTCTCTTTTGGAGCTGTGGGTTATCTTTTCTTGATATGCATTATTGTAGCAACTTTCAATTCCACCAAGTTAGAGTCAGGTTCTTGGGTCTTTTGTTGATTATCAGTAGTATTGGCTTTCACAAGAGCTAGAGGAGTATGTCCTTCTCCTTTGCATCAACTGTATAAGGTTTTGTAGTCCATGGACCTCCTAGGGTTTAGACTATTTGGTGAGATATGTCCCTTTTCTCCACATCTATAACTCTTGACTTCTAATCTCTAGCCACTGCTAGACTATCGTCCTCTACAACTTTGAGAGGAAAACCTCCTTGGACCAAAAGTAAGACCGAACTCTCTAGGCTTTGGTGCAATATCCTAGCAGTCATCTTGGATTCCAACAAGTTGAATCTTGCTTCTTCATCTTTCTTCCTTTGTTCATGTATATCTTCTATATGGTTCTTCCTTAAATAGTACAAACACAAGGCTTTAGGGATAGTTGGTTTTTGAGTGGCTAAATGCCCTACTTGATAGCACTTTTTGCACTATATATTAGATCACATTATATCTCTTCCATCTCCTATAGGACTAGATATGTTGGCAATATTCACCTTTAGTGTCTACAGCTATTCTCTAGTCACATCCATCAACTCTTTCTTGATGCTTCTAACTAAATTGGACATATATTCCTTCAAATTTTCTCCTCCTAGAGTACTTGTAGTAGGATTTTTCGAAGTCTCTGTAATCACTATATAGACTAGTTGGATTGGTCTAGAGAGCCCGACGAAGGAAATTCAGTATGGCAGCCTCTATACTATGCCAAACTCCCTTCTGCCACAAAGTGAATGAGGTAAGGGCACCACCTAGTCATGGAAGAGTGGACTAGGATGCTATGCAAGAGGGAGAGGAGCTTGTGAGGGAGAAGAGAGGAAAACACAGAGAGAGAGAGAGAGAGAGAGAGAGAGAACTACAAAAAATAGATGAATCAATAAAAATTAAGAGGGCACAAGAGATGGAAAACCCTCAAGACATAACCAATATACATAATATGGACACCAACAGCATGGGCTTATTACACTGTAGAGCATGCATAAGCTATAGTAAGGGAATGAACTGCATAAGCTCATGAGAGAGAATGGGGAAGGCTCAATAGGGCTGAAGAAGGCCTCTTGGCTCTCTTTTTTTTTGCAAATTACAAAGGAGAAGGCCTCTTTATATAGGCCTTGAGGGTGTTTAGGGAGGAGGTTATAATAACCAAACCACACCTGCCTAAGAGAGTCAACAAGTATTGAGACTAACAACCATGCCACCTACCCCATGTAGTGCTTCATTTAGAAAGGGAATTGTACAATATGAGGGAAATGGGTAAATTGAATTGAATCAAAATTTTAATAATTAATTAACAATGGGTGTGTTTTGTTAAGTGATGAATCTTAGCAAGAAAATAGTGATTCATTTTACCTATTAATTAAAAATTATTAAGTTTCACAATACTTTAACATTTCCTAGGCATTGTTCCTGACTCAAAGTCTCTAAATGCATGTTCAGTTTTAGAAATTTAATGTGTGTGGAGTACTTTATTTTTAGCACGTGCATTTGTGATAGCAAGTTCATTTTATTACAAATTAAAAATGTGTATTTAGTGCACAAAGCGGATGCTATGTGAATGGATGATTAATTTTAATTAAATTATATGTGTGTATAGCACTGATGCCCATGAAAAATATTATCAACTGGTTCCTTTTAGCAATCAGTTGTGATGTTTAGTGCGAGTACTTGGAGGAGGTGTGAATGCAAGTGTGTCTGAATGTGCACAGAAAAAGTTAACTAAAATAATGAGGAAGGATCATGACCACGACATAATCCAAAATACACTTCAACTAGCTGAAAATTTTACAGTGTAAGGGAAAATACCACAACACCACGTGTATTTTGTTTGATTTATTTTGTTTTTCTTTTAGATTTTTTTTTGGATGTGTTGGATTTGGATTTTAATTATAAAATCTATATGTTGTTCAATTAGCAAGGCAAAAGTTGAAAATTGGTCATGGGAATTCGCTAGATTTTCCAAATTTAGCACGAGCAAAGGAGGAACACCCACGTCGTGACACAAAGGAAGGGACGAACACCCACATGTTGACACGAAGGAAGGGTCAAAATACAAGGCAAGGGGAGGAGGGAAAAAACAAATTTCCATATTGTGAAGGTGGGGGAAGTGAAAATTTTTTATGGTTAGGTGGAGGAGGGGCGAAAATAAGTTGGGGGGATGGAGACTAAGGGGAGGAACAATGGGGTTTGGGAGGGAGACACTAAGGGGGGGCAAAGGGTAGAAATGGGTGGTAGTGGTGGGGGGGAGGGGGGTTTGATGGGGGGGATCAAGGAGTATGGGTGGACTAGGGGGAAATAGGGATGGGGAGGGGGGTGCACAATGGTGGGATGGGAAAGGGGATGGGCAGGGGAAAGGGGAGTAGGGAGCAAGCGGGGGGAAGTTGAGGCGCAGGTGGCAAGTGGTAGGTGAGGGAGATGGGGGTGGCAGAGTGTAGGTAGGGTGTAAACGGCCCATGGGACAAGTAGGGAAGATGAGGGGAAGTGTGAAAACACATGATCGAGAGCATGGCAACTATGGAGGCTTGTAGACATAAACCAAACTCATATGTACTTGGACATGACAAAGACAAAGTGACTTGGCTGAAGGACACAAACCAAGCAGCAAGTACACTAAACTGAAAAGTAAGATGACATTGACATTGCATTCATCTCATATGAAAGTGACAACCAAGTACAATGTTATATAGAGATGGGTAGGTGCCAGTCTTTCTCTCTATGCCCGTGGGATTCCTCCAGCTTGCATGTCCTCATCCCATCTGCTCTTACAAAGAGGCAGGATGGATGTGATTGCAAATCTCAACACCCCTCCTCAATCACAACCAGAATTACAAAGTGTGTAGAGGCTTTAGTGAAAGAAGCACCTACAAAGTATGGGCACACCATAAACATGGCAAAACACTAGACGTCGCAGAAAGGGCTAAGTGTGGGTACCACAAACATGGTGGACATCCAGAGGCTATAACAAGGGCCTCACAAAGTGTACAGAGGCTATAGTACAAGACTACATGAGGATTTTACAAGCTTATGATAGAAGCATTTGGGCTTTAGACATTACAAGGCTAAAACAATCTATCAGAGTAGGCGTAGAAGGACTGATGAGGCTTGTCCTTCTCTTGTGATAGTCTTCTATCTTCTTCTTCTTCTTCTTTCTTTGCTCCATGGTCTTCTTCTTCTTCTTTCACAGCAATAAGATTATGGCATGGTAAAACTTCTCGGTGTGTTTAATTCTTTTGCAAAAATCACAGTTAAGCCGGTCCTTCTTGCCTTTGTACCTATTGCCAACATATAACACTTGTTCATCTCTAGAGGTGCTTGGTTCTTCCTTATTTTTCAGCTTCTTTTCCTCCTCTAACAGTGATGCCTAGATATCAAAAAGCTTAGGGTTTGGTATATTGATTACGGTTGTTGATACATTATTATATTTACGAGGCAAAGTTTTAAGCAAAACACCAATGCAAACATCTTCTTCCATTTTAATGTTGATTCTTGTAAGCTGGGATAGAAGTCCTTCCATGTAATTTAGATGTGTGGCAAGTGATATGTTGGACTTCATGTCTGTTGAGAATCTGCCAATCACACCCTATGTATGCCCCTTTGTATGGAACAACTAGGCTAGGAAGATGCAGTTCATTCTAGGAAGAGAGACAGATCCCATAGGCACAGTGATGAAATGTGCTACCAAGCAATCCTATATAATGATGTACTTGACTATCACTTTCATATGATGATAATGCAATAGTACTTGTTTCTTTCTGTCAAGTCTCTGTGTCATTGTCAGTCCTACACAAGATTGTGTTTATGAGTTCAAGTCTCAATCTTGAAACCTAATTCACTTGTGTAACAGTTGTCTTCTTTGTCAATGTCAACATGAGTAGTATCTTCATCTTCCATCCTCCATAGCTTCCACCTCTGCCATGCTCTAGATCCCGCATTTCTCACATGGTATCAGAGCCCAGTCGGGCATGGCATAACTCCCTTATCTGCTCTCTCAGTCCCTCTTAACCTCAGGTCAGCTCAAGTCCAGCTCATGGTTCCATTTCTTACCTCTATCCTAACTGAAGCTTCCATGCTAGCCATAGCCAGCAGCACCCTGTCAACTTGAAGCTCCTGGATCTCTCTCCATACGTCACATCTAGACCTACTCTCTTCTAGAAATTTGTTCCTTGACTCCCAAGGCTTCTTTCTATCACTTAAGAGCTTGACATTGGCCACTCCATAGCTCAGAATTGCTTAAATTGTCAATCTCTGCTCTGTGTCTGCCATAGCCAGACAGGACATACAGCACTTGGAGCTTCTATATCTTACTCTACAGGCCATCTTAGCCCATGATTCTTTTTGGAGAAACATTCCTCTACTCGTGGCGAAGCTCCCTGATACATCACAGTCCAACATTGCTCATCATCGAGCCCAGCATTGCGGAAATCACGAAAATCTGTAAGAACTGCGCCTATTCACGGAATTCGTCTCTGCATGCTTTATACAGTCCTCGATCTTGACGATTATCATGGGGTTTTGATAGCCCATGAAATTAGCTTCCTAGGCATGTAAAAATTTTTGAAAATGGTCCACCATAGCTCCTGCAATGTTAGAAAAACCAGGCCCCTGTCTCAGAAACCCTAAAATCCACCATAGCCAAAATCCTTCAAACTCAAAAATTCTTCATTTTCTCTCTCCTGACACTCAACCCAAGCCTCTGTCACTCTGATCCACTGTGTTACTGAAGTTCCCAGCAAGAAAAATATTCAAGAAGATAAGCATCAACAAAATCAAAGCATCAAGAATCATCATCAAGTTCAACCATAGTATCTTTTGATACTACATAGTGTGTTTTCACACTGCCATTGGTTGTGTCTTCTGACACATTAGATTTCAACTCTGTGCTGAAAGTTTCAGAAATTTTAAGCTGATTCCATCATGGAATTGCCAAGCATGAAGTCTCTTGGGTGGTTACCTATTATAAAGAGTAACATTACTCTTGTTGCCCATTTACATTGCATGCAAGACTTGGCTATCTTACTTGCAGAGAGACATGAAGTTGTTCATACTACAGTGCAATCAATGATTCCATCTAAAGTTTTTGAAGACACTCTAGTTAGCTTGGCCATCATGAAAAATGAGATGTCTTTGCTTGAGGGGGACAAAGACATGGACATGAAGACTAAAGTTGCAAGCAAAGTCAAAGAAGAACCAGACCAAGAAGACCATAAGATCAAAGAGCAAAGGAATAAGGACAATAAGAAGATCAGCCATGAAGACCAAAAGACCACATCATTCAAAGCTGAAGAACAAAAGATGAAAGACAATAAGATTTTCCACACTGACAAAGAGAAATCATATGTTGAAAAAGACCACAAGGGCCTATCGGTCCTTGTCTCTCATTTTCTGTTTTAAAAGCATTGTACCTGCCTTAATGTTTCTTTCATAAGCTTTGTAAACTCCTCATGTAGCCTTGTACTACAGCCTCTGTACACTTTGTGAGGCCCCTATTACAGCCTCTGGATGTCCACCATGTTTATGGTACCCACACTTAGCCTTTTCTGCGACACCCTTTGGTGTTTTGCCATGTTTGTGGTATGCCCACACTTTGCAGGTGCTGCTCTCACTAAAGCCTCTACACACTTTGTACTTTCAGGTTGTGATTGAGGAGAGGTGGTGAGAATCTGCCAATCACACCCTATGTATGTCCCTTTGTATGGAACAACTAGGCTAGGAAGATGCAGTTCATTCTAGGAAGAGAGACAGATCCCATAGGCACAGTGATGAAATGTGCTACCAAGCAATCCTATATAATGATGTACTTGACTATCACTTTCATATGATGATAATGCAATAGTACTTGTCTCTTTCTGTCAAGTCTCTGTGTCATTGTCAGTCCTACACAAGATTGTGTTTATGAGTTCAAGTCTCAATCTTGAAACCTAATTCACTTGTGTAACAGTTGTCTTCTTTGTCAATGTCAACATGAGTAGTATCTTCATCTTCCATCCTCCATAGCTTCCGCCTCTACCATGCTCTAGATCCCGCATTTCTCACAATTTCAAGCCTAAAAATTTCAATCAAGAGACCATACTTTGATGACTTAGACTGTGCACCAAACAAAGTGTCAAGTCTCTTCCATGTATCATGTGAAGTATCATAGTTATCCACATGGTGGATATAGCTGTCGTCTAGCTCCAGTTTGATAATGGCTTGAGCCTTATCATCATTCTTTTGCCAAGTGATTGCGCGCTCCGCATCACGAGACTTCTTTTCTTTGCCACTTGTGATGGCCCAAAGACCCTTCTTCATTAGGATAAGCTTGATGCAAGTCTGCTAGGTGTGAAATCCGACCCCCTTAAAGCAAACTATCAGAGTTGCAGGAACAACAATAAATTAGCTCCAAATTTCTCAAATTTCAGCAGTAGAAGAAATTATCTTGAGTATGCTAACAAGCACAAGTGCCCAAAAAGCACTAAGTGACTACTATCAAGAGATACTTGTGGGGAGTTTATGAACTTAAGTCAATCCTTTGGTGAGTGGATGGAAGCATATGCCTCTAGAATGGAATCCATACTGAAGAGATGGACCAACCATCATTTGGATGAAGACATTCTGAAGGGAGTTTCTCTTAGGTTGTTAATGACCTCAGGAAGAGGAGTCTTATCTCCTCCCATGCCAGGAATGGTATACCCACCAAACGTAGTTCCAAGGATTATTCCCTACATGCAAACAGTGCCATAGTATAACAATGCATCAAATCCACATTGGGGCCACAGACAAGAGTACCTAAAATAATGGTTCAATAACAACAATAGTGGACTCAAATAGTTCCCCCAATGGTGATAACAACAACAGTATAATCCTACCAACTGGAACCAACAACCACCAGTATCAATAGGAGCTTTGAATCAGAATCAAAATAGAGGGCCTGATCCGAGAAAATCATTAAAAAAAAATTTGTCTAACACTTTGTTGATTTTTTGTACATTTGAAGGTTTGAAATAAAGAAGAGGGTGGAAACAACCTCTTGGAAAATCCAAGAAATCACTGCATGGAAATATTTCATGGACCAGTTTACCAAGGGGGGATGAAGAGTAAAGATCAATGGAGGAAGGTAAAGGCAAAATGTGTAATGTGAAAAGAAAAGACATGAAATGGATTTGGAGCCATCAAAAGGGCATATGACGCTCATAATGTCATGGCTTTGGAGCCTTATGATAATTCAAACAAATGGGACCCTTCTTGGAAGCATTATTGGAAGAAAAATCAGGCACATGATTTGGTAATATTTTTAAAAAATACTTTCACTTCGATCCAAAAAAACTTTTCAACATGAAAGTTTTAGCGCATGAGCTGAAGTTTTGGATGGTTATTTTATAATATTTTTTGGAGCTACGAGTCGGGAGATATGGCCAAAATGGTGGATGCTAACTTTTTCCAACTGCGGTGGCGACCACATCCCAATTTTATACACACCCACACTTAACACTTCTATAAAACATCATTTCTTAGACTCCCAACCCTTTCCCCTCTCTTCTCCTCTCTCTCAAGCTAATAAACCATTAGAATTCCTCTCCTAAATCACCCTCAAATCATCCTTAATTGTAGTAGTAATGTATGAATTCTCACTACTCTCTCCCTATTATTGCTAGATATGATCTTATTTTATGAATATTCTCTATATTTTTTTATAGGAGAGCTCTTGGACTCAAGCTATGGGGGGGAGAATGGAGACAACTCACCTATGATGGAACTTGATTAACTATAAAATTGGTCAACAAAATATCTAGATGGAGCTTCCACATTGGTGGAACCGCCT
Source organism: Lygodium microphyllum (assembly GCF_053477565.2). Taxonomy (NCBI): domain Eukaryota; kingdom Viridiplantae; phylum Streptophyta; class Polypodiopsida; order Schizaeales; family Lygodiaceae; genus Lygodium; species Lygodium microphyllum. The sequence continues at coordinate 91,991,858 of NC_141146.1, forward strand.
TAATGCAACTTTGGTGGTGTTAATTCCTATTCTATCTTAACCTCCTCCATAAACACCCTCAAGGCCTATATACCAGGAGCTACGCCAATTGCAAAGAGACCTTATAGGATATCTATACCAGAAGCAATTGAGCTGAAGGAACAACTCAAGCAACTGCTAGATCAGGGCTACATCCGTCCTAGCAGTTCACCATGGGGAGCTCCAATACTGTTCCAGAAAAAGACAGATGGAACACTTCGACTATGTATTGATTATCGATGATTGAATCAATCAACTGTCAAAAACAAGTACCCTATTCCTAGAATAGATGAGCTTCTTGATCGTCTTCAGGGTGCAAAGATCTTCTCCAAGATTGATCTCAGGTCGGGTTACTATCAGATAAGGATCAAGGAAGAAGATATCCCCAAGACGGCCTTCAATACAAGATATGGACACTTTGAGTTCCTAGTTATGTCGTTTGGGCTTACAAATACTCCTGCCACCTTCAACAGGTTAATGCATGATATCTTTAGGCCATATCTTGATGATTTTATGCTCATCTTCTTCGACGACACTCTAGTCTATTCTAAATAGGAAGAAGATCATGAACCCCATCTTTGGATTGTCCTTGAGACAACGAGGGCATATAAGTTGTATGCTAAGATGAAGAAGTGTGCATTCTTCAAACGTCAGATTGAATATCTGGGATTCATCGTTTCAGCAGAAGGAATCTTAATGGACCCAGCCAAGGTCAGAGATGTGCTCGAATGGCCAATACCAACAACTGTTAAAGAAATACGCAGCTTTCTGGGATTGACAGGATGGTATAGGGTCTTCATAAAAAACTATGCTTTGATTGCAGCACCTCTGACAGACTTACTGAAGAAGCAAACATCTATTGCATGGTCAACTCCCGAACAAACTAGCTTCGACAGATTGAAGCAAAGTTTGGTATCATCACCTATCCTAAGGCTTCCAGACCTCAGTAAAGAGTTCGAGGTAGTAACTGATGCTAGCGCACTTGCCTTAGGATGTGTGCTCATGCAGGAAGGTCATCCTGTAGCATACTCTTCAAGGAAATTGAAGAGTCATGAGAAGAATTATACTACCCATGATCTGGAATTGTTAGCTGTCATCCATGCTCTAAAGCTTTGGAGACACTACCTGTTGGGTAACAAGTTTACTCTAGTAACTGACCATAGGAGTCTCAAGTGGATCTTTACCCAGAATGAGCTCAACATGAGGCAATGTCGGTGGATTGAAGTTCTGGAGGAGTATGACTTTGAAATCAAGTACCGACTAGGAAAAGAGAATGTAGTTGTTGATGCACTCAATCGCAAGGCATTCCTTAATTCTCTAATCTTGCAAAATCCATCAACAGCTAGATCTCTAGCTACAAAAGTATCTATGCCAAACAATCCAATACTTGAGTTAGCTAGAGAGGATGCATGCCATGATCCAGCCTACCAAACGATGCTAAGGGCGATCTCTATCAAGGATTGGAACCAAAAGCTGCAGGCTAAGTATCATGAATTCTCTATCAATAGTGGACTTGTCTACTATAGAATGAGGCTGTGTATACCGGCAAGTCAGTCACTTAAGCAGAAGATATTGTGGGAAGCTCATGACTCCCCTTTCTCAGGACATCCTTGCTATGCCAAGACTCTCAATGCAGTTAGGAAGAGCTACCATTGGGAGAGGCTTAAAGGTGACGTTCACAAATATGTCACCGAGTGTTTGTCTTGTCAACGTATCAAAGCCGAACATGTCAAAATGCTAGGGAAGTTACAACCACTTGACATTCCCCAATCGTAAGCTAATTCTTTTAAATTAACCAAAATATCTAAGACGGAAAATGCATCCTATCTCCAACAATTATCCTTGCACGATTGATTTATAACAATACCAAATAAAAATTTAGGAAGAAAAACATGGACTTGTGGTGAGATGTCCACGTGGATGCTAGGAGACGATCCTCCTACAGTTGTGCCTTGGGCTTTGTTAGGAGCCACTGCGAATGTGGCATTTCCTCGTCTTGGATGTGGCTTTGCAAAACTTCCTTTGTAATTCACCCGTCCCTTGTGAATGTTTTTTTTTCCTTCCTTTTGTAGAAGCTTTGGTGCGAATTGAATACACGGAAAGGGGTTTAGCCTCAAGCTAATTTGGTAGATTGAAGGAAATCCAAAGGAAAAGCTTGATGGGCTTTTTAAAGGCCTTGAATAGGGTTCCACGGAAAAAAGGGTACTAAATGGATTTTTTGAGGGGTTGAAAAAAAAGGGCAAGGGCAGAAAAGGCCTTAGAGGCTTGGAGTTCAATTCTCGGGAAGGGGGTAGGAAAACCTCTTTAAAGTGGGGCTTACTAAAGCCAGGAGAAGGGGCTTTTCTTTTTGTGTGGGGGGGGAACAAAGGTATAAAAGGGCTAAGTAAAGGATTTTTGCATGGAGGGAAAAGGGGCTTAAAGATCCTTAAAGGCCCTTCAAGGAAAATTTCGGGGGGGGGGGGGGGGGGAGGGAAGGTGTGATATGAAGGCTTGAATAGGCCACATGAAGGGCTTTGGATTCCCGGGGGTAGGCTGTGTTTTAACAAGCCCACATGAACCAGGGCTAGGTGGAAGACCACAAGAGGAATGGGGTGTGGTGTGGAAGGGGGCTTAGGAAGCCCAACCTTGGAAGCTTCCAAGAAGCTTCCAAGGCTTCTAGATGTTACTGTAGCCCCACGTGGAAGGGAGAAAGGGCGTCGGCGACTGTTAAACAACAGTGAACTCCTTTTCTTGATCTCCTCGGTGGCGACCGACCTCCCGATGCTGTTGCGGCTCATGGCCCTCTTCTGCTACTACTGCGGCTCACGGCCCTCTTCTAGCCCCCAGCTCCTCTTCTTGATCTCCCAGGTGGTGACCAGCTCGACTCCTTCCTCCAGCCTCTCCCCCTCTGGCTTACGGCAGTGACGATGCAGCAACGTTAGAGTTCTCGGCTCTTCCTCTCCCTTCTAGGGCTTTCTGGCAGCGGCCATCCTCCCAATCCTTCCACCAACATTGACTTAAATAGGTGAGGGAAGGGGGATGCTCCCTCCCCTGCGTGGCATCTTGGATGCCCTTTACCCTCAGCAAGCTCCAGCAAGGAGCTTGCTCATGCATGCTATTTCCCTTGTCCTCCTGCACGACAGTCGGCTGGAGGAGAGAGGGATAATCAAAATAAAATTGCCATAATTCAATTTATTATCCTCACCACTTATCCTTTTGGCCTCGCCTTTTAGAGGCGGTTCATGAGTATTTCTAGGAAAGTTGGAATATTACATCTTCTCTTTCTTGTTTCTCTTCCATTCTCTAACACTTTTATGCCCATCCCCCTCAATTGGTTAGTGGTTACAAATGCTTTGATCTCAAGATCCTTAGACGTTGAGGAATCAAGTTCAATAGATTCTGTAATAGGACATAAAATAAATTGGCCACTAATTCGAGGAAAATGGATAATTGCTAGCCAAGCTTTTTAGGATTATCTAGCTCAAAAGTATTCTCAGTATTTAGATCCTTTAGTGAGACTATCACTTTACTTAGTATCTTGCCTACATGCACTAACATTCACATGATGATCAAATCCTGGAGTTGTGTATGAATGTGAATGTGGATATTGATCTGCAACAATTGGATATTTTGTACTTTCACGCCCTTTGTTTGCCTAGCCAGTATCTTGTATTGGTGGTGGAGAGGATGTGTTGCTTGCAAATTTTCCAAAATCCTCCCAAGACTTTTGTAGATAAATATTTGTCCATGGATAATTTTTTAAATGACCAAGCTTTTAAGAGAGATCACCTTCATTGATATCCTTGGATGCATTTTGATGATTTATTTTGTTATATCTCTCTTTTGGAGGTACCATTCGAGTGGTTGTTTTGTGTTTAGTGTTTGTATTGTGTGTATTATTTGTTTGATAAGATCATGATTGGATATTCAAACTATTCGAGAATATACATTTTTGGAGATTCATGGTGATGATAGATGGATGCATGTAGATAAAAAAAACTCTCATATCATTTAAGAGTTTATTTAAATTTGGTTGGTTTGATTAAGTATTGTTATAATATCTTGCTTTGGAGAATTTTCTTGAATAGTGAATTATATACCAATTTTTTTTCTAGAGATGAAGCTAGAAGCCATTCTCAATTTGCTGATTGGATATTTTAAGATGAAATGATGAGATATTATTTTGAACTTTTATTTTCTTTTTCTCAGGTTGTGGGACGCTCCTTGATTAAGTATGGGGATGTGTTGAGGGTTGATATTATTATGTTTTTGACACTTTTTTGTTAGATTTTTGGGTGATTTTTGTATGATTTGAATGATGATTGATTAGTTTGGAAGTGTTTGAGAGAGTTTTGGATAAGGTTGAATAGTTTTGAGAAGCTCATGATGTTTTTTAGTGGAGATATGATGTGGTGAAAGGTTCTATTAAGTGCCTGATAAGTTCTGATTGGTTCTGTTTAGCTTTTGTTTTGTTTTGTTTTTATATGAGAGGTTGGAATGATTATTGATGAAGTTTAAGGGTGTTTAGAATCTTATTAAATGATTCTTGATGGTTTTGAATGGTTTTAGTTGAGTTGAATGCTTTTTGATGACCTTTTGTATGGTACTATAGACCTTCTATTGAGCTTCTATAGAGCCTCTATCTCTGTTGTATTTTTGTTTCATATGTCTTTGTAAGTGTTTTATGGGATGAATGTGTAGCTTGGGAAAGTTTTCTAGTCTTGGAAAATGATGAATAAAAGTTCAAAATAGCTCAAAGAAGCAAAATAAGTAACTATTGAAGACTCAAGTAAAGACTAAAGTGATAGTGACATTGTAAAGCTACAAAAGGATGGCTCTAGTGACTCTTTATATCAAATATACCTCTTAGGAGGGGTATCTATGACCAAAGAGCGATTATGGAGTATTATTTTTCATTATTCTAATGTACTATTGAGAGAGAGCATATGTGTGAGAGATAGAGTATGAGAGACAACCAATTTTCAATGAGAAACATTCTATCTACATGAGAGAGACTATGAAGATTATGAAAGATGAATACTATTGACTGGCCAAAAACCAAGCCACTTTTAACCAGGTCGGCAAGCCAACTCCTAAGAGTTGTTGCACTAAACAGGTGATTTTTACTACTAACTATACTAATTTGGTTTAGCCTTCCATTATTTTTACGACATTTGTTCATAATAGTCCAACTATAGATATCTAAACTCCAGTAAACATACTTAATCTCACACTTCGTTTCTTTTGAACTTTTACAACTAGGTCTTTATATTGGGCACTAAAACACTAAACCTAGGATAACTAAAGTTTCCCTCCATCTTTCAGGAGCGGCTCCTCATAAATTTCTCATGCCATACTAGTGGCGATTTATCCAGGAAGTTTTGATGTTTAACTTTGAGAATTTTGTTTCAAGGTAAAGATCCCTTGGATCTATTCGAATATCTCCATTTAAATTCCTTTTTAAATTTCTCTTCTCCAACTGATTAAAATTAATTCTTTTTATTTATTTAAGTGATAGCAAACATTCAAAACACATTTTCTAACGTACCATAAACCCAAAATTTTAATTCCTTATGACATTTCCCCTCTCCGTATTGCAATTTGTCATTGCTTTTTAGTGTTTAGATAATTAATTCGTTTTGCAAGAATAACTTCCTTTCTTTCTTCTTCTTTACTAAATACTAATCAGGATAAAAACAGATACTCTCTACACTCCAGCGTAAACACATACATAGTTTATTTTAAATCCCCATATTTCCCTTTAATTTATCAGTTAGTCTAAGTGGCCCTCCACTCATAATTCTTGCAATCATCAGATTTTTGTAAATGTAAATAAAATGTAGACATTTAATATAGATGTTGAGACTTCATCCCATGCCATCTAATCATTAAATTGTTAATTTTTATGTTGCTTTTAATTTAAACCAAATATTGTAGCTGAAATATGACATTAGTAATTATTACAAAGTATTATTAAGCTTCTTATTCTTATCCTCCCATATCTCATAAATTTTCACACCACGGATAATCTCTATTTATCAAAACCAAAACACCATATCTTAACACAAGCATTTCTTTAAGGAAAACATTGTTAAATTGTTGTTTCTTTCCTTTTAATCCTTACAAAAATTCACTAACAACTCAGAAACTATCTTTTCATTCTTTCACTAGGAATCCATAAACATTGATAAATAACACATTTTATTTAAATGAAAACTATGATTTTTCTTTAAAAATAAACATTTTTAATTTTTAAATATATTAAATAAACTTTAAATATTATTTAAAAAAATTAGTAAATCTATAAAGACATAGCCTTTATTAAAAAAATATCATAAGTCATATTGAATCAACCAAAAATTTTGTAAAAATTCATATATGTCAATTTTGAACCATTTTAGAGCATTTTTTACTATTTTTGATTTTTAGAAAATAATTTCAGGTGCACATAAATATAAAAAATCATTCAGCACAGGAAAACAGGTTTCAATGTATTTTTTGAAAATATTAAACTAAACATTTACTCATACTATATCATTTATTTTAGATAAATAAATTAAAATGCTTACTTGTTAAACCGCGGGTCATCGTCACATCCTTGAAGACCGTGTCCTTTATAGTCCAACAAGGAATTTGATCTACCAAATCTTCACGTAGCCTCTTTCTCTGTAATTCCTTCTTGTCTCACTCACACCCTCTTGAGTCAGTTTTAAAAGAAGGTTTCTATGATCTACATGTGATGATTAACTAATGGGAAGGCCATCGGAATGCTCGGGTTGATGTCATCTTACTCCAAGATAATGGCCCCTTTATACAAGAGGAGATATCCATGGTTTCTTGCATAGATGTGACCTAGTAGGAATCCATTTGTACTGCAGGTCAATTTCGAAGCATGGCATTGATGAAAGGCTGATTGTATGAGACCAATGATACGACGCCGATCTTCTCTGTCTCTCCTAGAGATTCACGTGCCCTCTTATCTCTCTCCTTGGGTCTATGATTCGTGTTTCCTCATCCTCTTCTTGGCACTTTGATTAGGCGGAGGAAAAAATGGGGTTCTTGGCTGAAATACTGATCGCTCAGAACAGTCATTTTTTGGTGGCATTATACTGAAAAATCATCTCAATGGACCAATAAATTGTGTTGTTAAGGATGTCTCAAGCGGTCACGTCACAATTAGAAACAACTATTTGAGAATTTTCAGGTTCACTCACACTTGTAGCAAACTCATAGACTAAGATAACATTCAAGCAAACAAAATAAACTAATTAATATTAGCCAATTCAAAGACAAACTAAATCAATATAGAGCATACATTTGAGCTAAAATTATATTAATATAATTGAAGCTTTCAAAATTTTTCTAATTCTACTAGAATTTATTACATTCAAGGTTTCTTGTATATGAGATAGCAATCAATGATACCTACTCTTGGATAATTCTCTCCTAATTAGAAAGTTCAGCATGATATTTTCTCCTAACTAGAAAGTTTGACATGAAATTTTCTCGATGTAGAGCACAATGCAAGTTCCCTAACAAATGTGGCATCACCATATATGGCATCAATAGATGTGAAGAGTTTTGAGAGAATATGACCAAAGAAGTCATATAGCATGTCTATATTTGTGTGTTTGAGATTTGGGTCCTCACTGAGCTTATGGACAATCAACCCTTCTATCAACAACACTTATAAACACACTTTATAAATGCAAATAGTAACACAATTTACTACATTATATTGAAACTTTTTGCTGATCCTCTAATTAGATTGGATCAATGTGTGATCAAATGTTTAACAACTTGATGTTATCTCAAGTTTAATCAATTATTGTGGTCAATGAAGTGAGTAATCTTGCTTGAGTTTAATCGATATAGGATTTAGGATTTTAGATTTACCTTGAATCCTATACCACAAATCCTAAACCAGTGCAAGTGTTGAGGTGTTTGGCTTGATCTAGATGTGTGTCTGTCTAACTAAAAGGGTATGCTTACAAGACCTAAGTTTATGCGAGTTTAAGGTTTTAGGGTTCAAGGTTTAGGATTTAAGATTTACCATTCCCCCTAAACCCTTAATGCTAAACCCTAAGCCCTAAACCATTGCAAGTGTTGAGGAAGGACTTAGTCTAGACCTAGGTTATACCTAATTAGTAGAAGAGAGGTTAGACTAATGTGTCAGATGAAAAAGAGGATGAAAGATAAACATATAGTAAGAAGCAAGCTGGCTTGCAAAAATGGGAGGATTATCACGGCAACAACCAACATGTGTTGAGGAGCGATTTGGATTAAGATTTAGGTTTGGTTGGCTTAATCAAGGAAAATTTGGCTTTATAATTGGAAAAATGTGAATTTTTCATTATATATAACATGGTCAACTAGTTTAGGAATTTACAAGGATATATGCATCTCAAGCCTCCAATGACATAGCTCTAATGTGGGGTGAGATCCAACAATATGATTGTGTATATAATGGATTTGTTTGCAAAGATTATCATGGCAACCAATGTATGCTAAGTAGTAATTTGGATTGGAATTTAGGTTTGGTTGGCTTAGTCAATGATAATTTGGTTTTATCTTTGGTATAACATAAATTTTGCATTATATATAACATGTTCAACTAGTTTAGGAATTTACAGGGATATATGCATCTCAAGCCTCCAATGACATAGCTCTAATGTGGGGTGAGATGAAAAAGATGGGCCAGGTGATACTCACTCCCTAGAAGAAGATAAGAAAACATCTAGAACAATGTGCAAGACTACAAAATATGATAAAACATATGAGAAAATGTCTAGGATTACTATAAGAGAGATATCTTGAACTTTTGATGAATAAAGTCTAGTAGGCTTACATCTTAGAAACATTTGGTAGTGCTACTTAGGATTACAAAGATTGGAAAATTTTGGAACTTGAAGCCTAGGATTACCAAGAAAACAAGATACTTCTAGGGCTTACAAAAGTCTAAGGATATAAAATATGGAGGAGATACCAAGAAAAATCAAACCTAGCTAGTATACATTTTTAAGTCAAGGTCTTCATGTAGATCTTGTAAAATTCAAAGTGGCTTGATTGGAAATCTTGTCATTGAAGAGCTTCATTGTTGTTGAACATAGATTTTTGAGGTTGAGATGATGCAAAAACACCTTGTTCATTGATCTTGAAAGGCAGCCCTCCCTTGCCTACAGCATGTGAACATGTTCTTGCCTTGATCCAATGCCTTTGAAGTTGAAGCTTTTGCTGCATGCTATCTTTTTCTTGAAGCATCTTGTTGATGGCCTCTTTGATAAATAATGATACTTCTCCTTGTTGAAAGACGTGCTTCAAATATTTGACAAGATGTGGTTCCTTAGAGATAGTGTGTAAGAGAAACATACGAATAGGGGCTCTTAGAAGAAGCTTTGTGTGAATAGGAGCTCAAATAATATTAAGGTTATTACCCTTAATAAAAATTATAAGCTCCAAGTCTTATTAAAGAAAAAAAATGAGCACCGAATTTACTATGTTGATTGGCGTGATGGTTGCCAATGATTTATGTGACGCGGTTGTCGTCTTCCACATTGTGGAATCTAGATGCCATGGATTTCACCATTCTGATTTGATAATCGTTAATGTTGAGCTACAAGATTGATAGTCATAAATCTCACTAGAGCTTCTATGCTTACTCCTCCTGTTGAGTTGTTGCCTTCTTCTATCTTGAGTAGGAGCTGAATGAACTCTTTGGTGACTTTGATCTAGCTACTTGTGACCATTGGGAGCTTCTAAGGTCTTTAAAAAGCTTAATGAAGAATATCTCTCTTAATAAGTGAGTAGATGATAAAAGAAGGGGAGAGGTGTAAAAAAGAGAGGAGAGAGTAGGTGGGGTTAGGTAGAAAGGAGAGTAATGGGCCCATTAGTGGAAGTAAGTGAAAAATATAAGAAGAGAGGATAGCTCAAAATCCCAAAGATGACAAGTAGATGAAGCAGGTAAGATTAGGAAGAATGATTATAGAGGCTAACTAATACCTAAACATGTACTAAGTTTCACAAGCCTAGGGCCATGTGCTCTAATACCAGGTTGGAATTTTGGTGCGTCCACACATGATCATGTTCTCGAGGACATAGCTACGGCATATGATACCTTCAAGTGCTCATGGTTGGGTATGTGAGAGAATGTGTATATGGAGAGAAAAGAAGAGAGAGGAAGACATAAGCTAGCTACAAAGTAGAAATATATTCATGTCCAAAGTTGTTTGTTGCAATGAGAATGAGCCTCTTATATAGATTGTGGCAAGTGGCTTACTTACATCATTAGTGATATTAGCATCACATGAGATGTCCTCAGATGTGTGAAATAATATCCTCTCTCATGGGTCCAATACATCTCCCTTTTCCACCAAATAAGGGAGCATTCCTAGGATCCTATTTCCAACAAACCATTGGATGAGTGATGACTTTTATGATGCCATTCCTTTTGATTCGAGTGGATCTTTTGGATGATTCATCATATCACAAAATAGGGTATAGCTTGATGTAATAAATTTTTATGCTAAAAATAATTGGCCTATGCTCATTAGAGTTTGATTTTTATGTCATGGATGGATAGCTTATTATGTCTATTCTATGTTTATACCTTGTACACCTCAATCAAACATCTCCATCCAAAATCATGCCTAATTTCCTACATCTACCATTTTCAAGACAGAATGCAAGTCACTTATAATTTCTAGATCCAAATGACATTTCTTACTTGATGAAAATTTTCTAGCCTTGAAGAGTACCTTTAGCATTACTTTTTCTTCATTAAGTTCTTTTCCATGTGCTTGTCCTTGTAATCTTTTTAATTTTCAATTTTAAGAACAAAACTTATCCATGTGGGGATGGATTGTAATGGAGGAAATTTTGACATTGTAATGGAGTAAAAGCATGGGATAATAAGAATTATAAAAGGTTGGAGATGTAAATGTGAATCACCAAACACCATATTGAGGAATATGGGAATTTCCCATAAGTTTGGGACACGTGGTCAAATCTTTGGATTTATCATAATTTGAACACTATAACTCCAAATCAAGCACTCTATAGCTCAATAGATTCCATTTTTCAAGTGCTTTCAAATGATAGGTCACATCATATGGTTTTGAGAAGCTTATGGGCATGTTATCCAAGTGCTACCTTTTTAGTATTCAAAAAATGGAAATTGGGAAACAAACTCACTAATATTGTGTTACCAATTTTTTCAACTGAATAGCCTTGAGAATTGAAATTTGATAAGGCCTCTTTGTTATTAGACCTACTCATAACCATTGGAAAAACATAGCCACTTGCTCAGAGGTATCCATGGTAGGGCATATATGTTAACCGTTATAAACCGAGAGTAGTAAGCTTCCAAACTCATCTCTACCTAGTGAATGGTGAAGAATTCACTCATTTTCAAGGTGTGGTAAGAAGGTTAGACTGATCTTTTGTGCATGACTTCTTTCAATTGATCCAAGGGGCAACTAATTTTGAGATTTCATTGTCTCAATACCACTATTTCTACCATAGTTGTACTTTTCTTATCAATTTCGGCTTAGCTACCATAACTTGACTTGGGACACCAACCTAAAGAGTTTTATAGACTTTACATTTATACATCTATGACCAAGTAATTAACATCCTCCCTCTTGACAGTATAGCACATTTTAGTAGACTCAAGTGGAATAAGTATCATTAAGGGATTTCCATAGTAGCCTAGTCAGTACATCATATTCCCAAAGTCCATGAGAAGCGTCTATTGTATAAAGAAATCTCTATCATTAGCTTCCATTGTATAAAGAAATCTCAAAGTCCATGAGAAGCGTCTATTGTATAAAGAAATCTCCATCACCAGCTTCCATGACTAAGTTTCCAATCTGTGTTTTAAATATCCCTTCTCAAGTGACAAACAATGTAAATATTTCATGCAATAAAACTTGAGCTTTTTATGGTATGAATAATCACATGTAAAGTCTATAAAACTCTTTAGGTACACCAACCTCCAGTCTATTTGTCTAACCAATAAGAAAAGAAAGTTTTTCTTAAGCAAGTAAAGCCTATTGAGTTCAATGTCAAGGTCCTAGAATTGAAATCAAGGTTAAGGCTTGGATTAAGCAAACGCAGGACTACTTTTTAATGAGTGTGGCTAGCCAAAAGCTATGTTCGCCAAACTCCATGTTATGGGAGAAGTTTGTCTCTTATGGAAACAATGGTGCTATGACAAGGCCATCACATGGAGACCTCCCAACCTAGAAACAAATCAAATGAAGGAATGAGAAATCTGATTTTTAGTATTTCTCTCTCCTCTCTCCTCTTGTTGTTGTTCGCATGCATCACTTCAAGAGAGAAGGGGGTGGGGTGCAATGAGGAATACAGAGCAAATGATGATGCTCGAGTAGTAGACATTGTGGATCAGGCCAAGAGAGTGCGTTAACATCAAATAAGAAGCATCAGTGGCCCCCCGACCATGACATATGAGCCTCAAGCCCACGGGTTCCTGTGCATAAGTGATTGTTTCTTTTGTTTTATGGAAAATGGTTGAAGAAAGTGCTTGATTTTGATTGTTCATGGATTTTTATATTGCATTCTCTCTGAAATGTTAAAGTAAATTAGAAAATCTAATGATACAATAATTACTTGCAAAACAAAAAAACCCACAAGTTGCAGTTTTTAAAAAAATAATGAAATTTGGGGTTCTGTGGAGTGTTTTGGGTTCGTATGGGATCGAAATGGTGGCAATCCAAGGAAGATACCTCTCCCACCTTACCAAATCTAAAAGATGGATGAGTTTTTCAATTTGAGGCAAGAAGGTTTGATGGTGAAAGATTACTACTCCCGATTTGTTATCCTCTTAAAATATACCCTAAAAATGACGTTGATACAATAAGTATATCAATGTTTCCAAGTATTGAACCCACCACTAAATGGGTAGCTAAAATCCATAAAACCATCTAACCTTGAGGATGTCTTATTGCAAACTCAGCCCTTAGTAGACTCGCTCCCCAAACTCAACATTTAAGAAATGCTATAACCTCCAAATCAAGGCTTTCCCTATCAAAACAGAGCTAGAGTCACCTCTAAATAAGCCATCAAAATTGGGGATGTCTTAATCTTGCCAATAATGCCTAGAACCGCCAACTCAACACTTTTAATATCAATGCTAATTAAGAAGCCCAACCCTGGTATTTTCAATGCAGTTATCGAGACCATTTTTTAGTCCAAATGCCCCACCAAGGCAAACAATGCCAATGTAAACCCTCCTCATAACCCACTAATAAGGAGAAACTTCAACAACCATGGTTGGGGACAAGTGTTAACAATATTTTGAGAAGGCAAAGTCAAAAGTGCAAGTGTTGGATAATATTTTTGGAAGAATATTATTTTGTAGATCTTCATTGTCATATTTTTGGGAACTTGTATTATTTTCTATACTTCATGCACACATTATATTGGTGGTTGTATTATTTTGTGAGAGCCTAGCATATTGCTTCCGTATACATTGTATTATCTCCCGCAATTGTATTTGTCACACCTACAACTATTTTGTGGGTCGTGCACATGGAAATATGATTAAAATAGTATAAGCTAGGCCTATTTAGGTTAAGGTATAAATATGCTTGAAGAATCAACTAGCCTAGATCCCACAAAGTGATTAGGATGTTGAAAAGAGGGTGTAAACCCTAATTGATAGTTGTGGAAACCCTAAAACTCAAAGTGGGGTGCAAACCCTAAAATGCAAACGATGAGCTACCCTAGAGAAGTGACTGAACCCTAACCCTAATTTGTGTTTATATGAGGGTGGGAGGTCTTAGTTGTATTTACTATTTTGGTACATCCATGTTGGGGAAGCTTTGTCAATGCAACTATTCAAGCTTTCTATTCTCTTCTTCCATTCTATTATCTTGCCTCCATTGTTGAGAGTGAGTGATTGAGAGTGAGTGAAAGAGTGAGAGGTGTGTTGTGCGAGGAACTGAGAATCGATGAATACCTATGTCACCTTGTTTCTTTTCTCCTTCTTTTGTATTAGTTTCTCGACTCATTGGGTGCTTGCTAATGAATGCAAAGAAGAAATGACATCAAATTGTATTGTGGGTCATGCAACCATCTTCAAGCCTTAAAGCTTTCAAATTACCACATGGAAGATGATTTGGTGAGTTCACTTCATCTTGATGCTAGTCTTATGTTCTCGCTTTCTAGGAATAGAGAGAAGGATGTATAGTCTAATGGAGTGTTGAGAGACAACATAACAGATTGCCACAAAGCGAGTCATAGCTTCTAAAATAGTAGAAGTCTATCTAATGTCATGACTATTGTGTGTTTATCCTAACATTTTAGCTCCATTCCTAGACCAAAGGATAGTGCAACTATCAAGATTCTCACACTCCTACCATGTGAGAGAAAAGGAGACTTGTTTGCTTGAATGTGGATAGGATTGATGGGATATTGATAATCTATGCTTGCAATTTGCATACTCCAAAACACATGCGACTAGTTTAGGAAGACCAAATTAGAAGAAACTAATTTGTTAAATTAAGATTAGATTTGTTAGACTAGAAGAAAAACCATAAAACTCAAACTCAAAAAAATAATAAATCTCCAGAAAAACATATAAAAATACAAAAACACAAAATACAAAAGAAGAGGTCTTTTTTTTTTTGTTTTTGTTTAAACAAACCATGTGACATTATTGTGGATTGAACATATATCATGCTTGTTTGGTTATGTGTACATTGCAGTGAAGACAACACAAAAATGCAAAACGCAAAATGCAAAATGCGCATGTAAAACACAAAACTCAAAACTTCTTACTTGAATAATCCATGGGTCAATATTGTAGATGCATATTGCTTGTTATAGGTGATAGATTATGTATGCATTAAAGGAAGGAAATTGAGAAAAACTCAAAAAAATTACAAAACATGAACAATCCATGGGTCAATATTGTAGATGCATCTTGATTGTTATGGGTGATTGATTATGTATTTGGTTGTTTGTATATTAAAGGGACGTGATCAAAACTTTTTTTAAAAAGAACTCACATTGCAAGAATAAAATACATAGCCATTGTTTTCTTTGTTGTACATGCATTAGCACTTCCACACTCGCACTTCCACTCTTACCCTATAGCTACTCTTATACTCGACCCAGGATCCACCATTTCATTTCCACAATAGGCACTCAGCTAAATCCAAGATCAATTCCATGAAATTCCCTTCCACTAAGATCACTTCCCCCAATATCACTTCCACCAAGTCCCCATAAGTTCACTTTCCACAAATTCACTTCCACCCATGAACTAAATTCACTTTCACCACAAGTTCCTTTCTGCCGCAAGATCACTTCCACCCTAGAATCCATCCCCACCAAGTTCACTTCCACTACAAATTCACTTCCACTAAATTCAATTCCACCACATGATCACTTCCACCCTAGAATTGATTTCCGCCAAGTTCACTTCCACCAGAAATTCGCTTCCCCTAAATTCACTTCCACACAAGATCACTTCCACCCTAGAATTCATCTCCACCAAGTTCACTTTCATTGCAAGTTTAGTTCCACCAAGATCACTTCCATCACAAGCTCACTTGTTTACACATAGAGACATAGGACACATTGCAAGTCTAGTGGGGGATTCATCCAACCAAGCTACCATCAAGTGCTCAATTCCAATTATTGCAAGGGCCCAATGAGTAAGAAGCTGTTGATGAAGCTACCAAGAGTATTAAGCCAAATTCAAATCATTTCAAGTCTCGTTCAATGAGTGTGCCAAGACTAAAGGGATGGAGAGGCGAAGCCAATCGTAGATCCCACAATCTCAATATAAACAAAGCTTAACAACAGAAGAAGCATACACATAAGACCACACAAGAGATGTTCATAGTAATAAGATTCAAAGAGTTTTCCATCTGGTTATTGAGAGCCTACTAATACTCTATTGACATGCATAATAGTGGGCTAGAATGAGAAGTCTAAAAGTCTTGAAACCTCATGTGTCAACTAAGAGAGAACATTCCTATCCAACTATCCATTGATATGATGACAGAGCTAGTAGCACAAAGGCCATAGTCACAGCTAGCAAACTAGATGGAAATAGAAACATCCACAAAGGTTGCTGACCTAAGACATATTGAGTGTGGTATTACTCACATGTATCATAATTGTCCAATATGAAAGGCTTCTAGTGGCACCCTAACTAGGTTTCCCCAACTTAACATTCGAAAGGTCAAAGCTACAAACACTAACCTAGAATATGAGGAGGTAATACCTCTAACATACCTCTAGCATACCTTAAGGTCAAATTAACCAATAAATAAGAGCTCTTCATTGATGCTCACATAGAAGAAGATTCGTATTAGAAAATATTTTCTTATGATGTATGGACTATGATTGGACAACTTGAACTCGTTCTAACAAACACAACTATCATATCTTATGGAGGATCACCATATTATCTCCTAGGAGGATGCAAATTTTATTGACTATTGAGACTAAAAGCATTTCATCATTTTCAGTGTGCTTCCAAATTGAAAAGACATGGGCGAGGAAGTTTTACTTGAAAGACCTTTCAAGCATGTAACCAAAAGCAATGTCGATTATAAGGTACACAACATATACTTTTGAGCTTACCAATGTCGAGATAATCAATGCTTTTAGTAAAGGAAACCTTGTCTCTCCTCCAAGGAAAGGCAAGGATCCTATCCTAGAGTCTGACTAAAATCCTATTGAGGATGGACAAAGAGTTTTGAAGGAACTACTCAAGGCACATACGGATAAGAGAGAATTGCTAAGTGTGAATCCTCCTAGAACCAAGGAAAGACCAAAGCTTCTAGGCACACTACAACAACTTCTCAAGCTATTTGGAATATTACTAAATTTAGACGTAAGAGGAGACCTAGGGCATACAATTGAAAGCATCAATGGTGGAGAGCTAGCACCAAATCTCAATGGATTCCTAAAGCATTACTATATGTGCTCAAGGATTTTATGTGGAAAATTGTTGGATTTGGTTGCTAAGACCACCCACCCAACCACCCTCACTGACCACATTCCCAATCCCATCAAAATCAAAGAGAAAGAGAAAGAGATCCAAACACAAATCTAGGTCAAGAAGCAAGATTAATAAGGAGACAAACCTAGATCAATTAGAGGCCAAGAAGCTTACCATTGAAAAGCTTCTTCTAACCTATCAAGAAAAAACACCTATGCATAAATTGCAACAACATGAAGCAATTGCTAATACACACAAGAAACGTGTGGTATCTAAAAAATCATCAATTTAGTAGGAATAAACAAAGCATAAACTTCCTAGTGATAGTGTTCACACTAAAATAAAAAGACCAAAGAAGGAAAAGATAGAGCCCTCAAATGTTGACAAGCAACAATCTATAGAAGTTCCTAGTTCATCCTCCCGACCAAAGTCTCCCAAATCAAAAGAACCTTTGTCACCTAAGCCCAAAGAGAAAGTCTAAGATCAACATCCTAATGTAGTTGCTTGATCACAAAAAAAGGATTCACAATGGATAGCTCTAAAAAAATCTAAGGATGGAAAATCTCCTTTTGAGAGTGTTATCAAAAAAAATTCTAGAATTTCTAAGACCGAGACTACTTGTCAACGCCCTTGCTATTCGTGTCCTTTGAAACGATCTTCTTGATGTCCTTCATGATTTGAGAAAAGTTCCTGGCCAACTGGGACCACCCATCCATACGACGGATCCATGGCCACATCCACTGCACTTTCCTTAGGTTGTTTTAGTTGTCTAATTACCTACCACATTTAGTTGGACATGCATCAAAGAGCTTCCTTAATTAGTCCATTAGGCACCGGTTCCTTCACGTAATCATAGCACTTGATATAGAAAAGCAATGTCAAACAAGTTCCTTTTCAACAGGTTATCATATTTATCTTTAAAATACATTTATAAAGTCTAGCCAGTAGGCTTATCCATAATCCACCTGAAGGCTATCCAGCAATCAACAAGGATTACTAATCCAAAATTCTCCCCGTAAACTAGTATGCGGGCCTCGAGATCCAATCTAAGTCACATTGGCCTCTTGTGCAGGGCCCGAAAGGCGAGGGATTTATGGCCAGAGTCCCCTGGCACCCAAGCGTCCTCCTGCTCCAAGTAGCGCTCAACGAGAGACCTCTCACAGTGGGTTCGGTCCACCTTCCTGGTGCGGTTAACAACCCCCTTGGTTAGGGTCAGGTAGGCAGTCGGGGGTAACTGAAGCTGCCTCTCCCTTTAGCCTTCAACCTGAAGCATTAGATATCTTTTCATCCTTTAATTCTTTTAGCAAACAAAGCAAACAGTGCTCTATACAACTGTTACAAGCACAATCATTTCCAGTGGTCGTTATTTTTGGCCAACTGCTAAGGAGTGAATCCTTCTTTCCGAATGCATCCAACACTCCATCCGGGATCAATTGCGAACTTGGCAAGATCCCCAAGGGTTTGTTTGTTAACCCTTATATCCTTAGGTTAGGACCGTAACCTAGTAACCCAACTTAACCAATACTTAAGTTCTTATTAGCAGTAAATATGTTATTCCAATTTACTGATTGGTCTTTTGCTTCCAATCAATTATCTAATTTCCTTATCTTGGTCACTTTACCCAAGAAAGGTACTATATCAGGACGATTAATCATACTCTTGCAATATAAACTTGTGTAAGAATCTGCCAATCTCATTCCGAGGGATTGGCCATTCCCTTGTGATCAAATCACAAGATCATGCGACTCTGCAACATGTTGCACCGGTGTCGCATCTAAATCCATGGGACTATTTTACCCATCAAACGGCGTCTTCTAATCACGGAGTCATGACTAGATAGGGAACAGGGTTAGGGTGTCTGTATAACAATCAGTTCCTGATTGCACTAGGCCGATATTGTCGGTCCTAGGGTTCCAATTTCAAACCGAGTTTCATCCTTTTAGCGAGCGAACCTTAGGGTAAAAGCCCTAGATCATTTCTCACAAGTATGTCCTAATGTCCCTACATTCTGTGAATGTGGGAAAGTCTTTAGGGTATAGGAGTTTCAGCTTTGGCAATAAGAGCGATTAGGTCATGTCCTCAATTGCTAAATCCTAGTTAGCACTTGGGATATGTTGCATCGATTTAACCATTCCTAAACGAGTCCCTTGCAGTTTAGGTGTTTACGTTCAACCAATTTACTTGTCTATTCTTGAAGATATTCATGATACCATTTTTGTAACCACATGATTCATTACCTATGTATGAGTAGATTTACAAACCCTAACTTTTCTGGTTAAGATCAAAGCATATGTTGAGTTATGGCATAATTCAAATTGATCCTTTTATAACATTAATTTAAGATTCATGCTACTAAGCTTTAGGATTTTATGTGAACCATGCACCTTTTTCTAACTTCTTTTATAAATGAGATATTCGTATGCTGAATGAGCATTACACAACCTTTCGTAACTATTTACGTATTTGATTGAGATTTAAGCCAATTGACTAGAGTTTAATCTACTTCATGCAGCTCAAGAACCATTTCCATGCCTTGCAAATTCCTACGGATTATTAGCAACCTTCTTTTAATGAATCATTTCGAAGAAAAGATGCCTAATAATGCGACATGCGATTTATTCTTTCCATGCCTAATCGAAGTGTACAATAATAATTTCGACTTTATAAAGATGGGCAGTCGTTACTTTGCAATGCATAAAAACCACTTACTAGGAATGCATAGAGATCTTATGCTCTTCTTTTTCATTCGTTTAATACAAATGACTGATTCTTTGATCGTAAGTTATTTTCTTTAATTTATCCAAGTATTTCAATCGAAAAGTGCATCCTATTTCCATAAATGATAGAAAACCTGGACTTGTGGTGAAATGTCCACATGGATGCTAGAAGATGATCCTCCTGCGGTTGCGCCTTGTGCCTTCTTAGGGGCCATCACGAATTTGGCCTTTTCACCTTGGACGCAGATTTATGATCTTGGCCGTCTCCTTCGCACGCGAAACTCCCTTTGTGATTCGACTTCCTTGATCAATTTCACCATCTTTTGAAACCGAGCTTTAGAAGGCCTTAAGACTGCCTCCTCAAAGTAGGGAATGGATTTAAAAGGCTTGAATAGAAGGCTTTTTTAAAAGGAGACCAGGGTTATAAGGACCGATTGGGAAGGCTCATGAAAGTCCAAGGAAGGGAGCTTTAAGTGGACTTTATGAAATGCAAGGGCTTAAACTCTGGGTTTTGAAAAAAACCTACTTTATAGGGCCGATGGAAAAGGGGTTTTGAAACCGGGAGTGAGGATTTCCACGAGAAGGGTTGTTTTAAGTGGATCACGGAAAGGGTCTTTAAAACCCACAGGTTTTTGGGTGCAAGGGGGAAAAAGGGTGTAAAACAAGCTTGGAAAGGCTTTAATCCCAGGGGGGGTTTGGGGTTATAAAAACCTGCCTGAGAGGCAATAGGAAAGGGGTTTAAAAGTGGCCAAAAAGGGACTTATATAAAAAATGGGGGGAAAGGGGGCTTAAAGAGCCCCCTCTTAGAAGCTTCTAAGGCTTCTAGTTAAAGCATGTGGCAAGGAGGGGAGATGATGGGAGCTTGCTGTCGGCTACGAACTACAGGCAGCAGAAATTTGGAGCGGCATCGGCGGCGTACACGGCTTCAGGCGGCGACGGCTCTAGATCCCAGTTGGTAGCATTTCGGTGAGGATGCCTCTTCCTCCTATCCCGGCAGCATTATGGCCCTCTCACGACTCTCTTCTTCAGCCTCTCCACTATTCCCCTTGCCTGGCAGTGTTCTAGCCTTCTTTTTTTCCCTTTTTTCTCACTCCCCCCCCCCCCCCCCACAGGGGGTTTTTATAGGAAAGGGAGAGGAACCTCCCCTCCCCCCACGCGGCCTAATGCATGGGTATTCATCCCCCATGGCTTCCAGCTCCTGCACTTACTCATAAGCTCCTTTCTCCCTCTCCTCCAGCACAACCGTCCGCTGGTGGAAAGAAAGGATAGTTTTTAAAAATTTTGCCATAACTCCAAGATTATCATTTTTGCCTCCTACCAAGAGGAAGTTCCCATGTAACTAAACAGTTTTTTTTTTCTTTTGTCTCGTTCATGCCGATAGAGATTGTACAATCGCACCGTCGGTTTATTCAAATGCGGGCATTCCCTTGCATGAGTATCATGCGGGTGGAAATATTTTCAATGGAAATTTTACATTCCCTTGGTAGTAGCAACACTTTATTCCATCTTGAATAGTTCAAGATTACTTGCTACATCAGCCATCATCCAGAGAAGAATCCATGGAGCAGCCTTCTACTTAAGCATTAGCCTAAGTAAGCACATGCACTCACATCATATTTGCATTATATTCTATTCATGTTTTTGGGTTCTCAAGTGTAGGATAACACTTCAAGATTTCCTAGGAGTTCGATCTCTCTCTCCTAAACCCGTAATATCATATTTCATGTGCATGATCGGAAGACTAGCACTCTCAAGACATGATTGCACATGAGGTTTAGCTTTACATGTACAAAAGTTTATGGCAACGCTAGATCCATCATGTCTACTTCAATACAAAACCTCCCATCTTCTATATCCTTTGATTCATTTTCCTTGGCCATTCACACTTATGCAATAGGAAGTTCCACTAATCAAATGTATCTCCAAGTAATAACACCATCTTCTTTAAGCTAAGTCACTAACAATATTGTCATCATTGCCATCTAGCAAATATCAGTAATAGGAACATCATCATCATCAATACTAATTCTTCATCATAGCATCATTTATTTCTCTCTATCAAAACTACAATTTCATTGAATATTCTTAACATTCTGTGTCTAACTTTGATGAGATATCATGGGACTAGCACTCTCTCATAGGTGGGTAATGTTCATAGTAGTTTGAGAAGGTAAAGTCAAAAGCACAAGTACTAGATAATATTTTTGGAAGGATATTATTTGTCAAAGCTTCAATGTATTATTTTTTGGCATTTTATTATTTTATGTACTCCATGGATACATTATATTTTTTATTGTATTGTTTTGTGAGAGCCTATCTTATTACTCTCGTACACATTGTATTATCCCGCAATTGTATTTGTCACACCCGCAACTATTGTGTGGTTTGTGTACATGTAAATATGAATAGAATAGTGTAGGATGGTTTGATTTAGGTTAAGGTATAAGTAATCTTGAAGGATTGACTAGGCTAGATCCCACAATGTGGATAAGACACCCAAAAGAGGGCATAAACCCTAATTCATAGTTGTGGAAACTCTAAAATGCAAAGTGGGAGGCAAACCCTAAAACACAAACGAGGCTGTGCATTGATGGCGAAGGCCCGTCCTATGTATACATAGGGAAACAAATACGTATGTGATGCTAATTGTCGTAACATTCCTCAATCCTCACCTCTCAATCGATGAAAGGAAAATCAATCACTCTCAGCCCCCCTCTGTCTCACGCTCTATTGATAGATATAGGAGGGTAACCAAGTTCCTCATACCCATTGACGTAATTCTCATTCACTTGTTTATAGGTTGTATGCCTTGTGCACAATTGATGGTGTAACAGTGCTTCTCACCTTGTGCCAGCATATAGTGCGAGAAGAAATGCCAAGGAGTCTTATAATGCCATGCACAAGAACAGTCGTGCATTATGCATTGAGAGGCCTAGCCTGTGCATGCAATACTCTATTCACATATCTCACATCTCAATTGAAATTAAAGGGCAAGGAATGGTCACTCACCCCACCCTTTGTCTCACACTTGTCTGATAAATACAAAGGGTAGCCCATACTCAAATCCCTATCCAATTAGGATGAAAACTCGCGTCACTCAAGGGATTGTCGATGAATATCAATGTTGGCTTACTGATGACATCAAGTTTTGTCTGTTGAAATGAAGAGACATACCCATGGAGGTAGCCAATAGATTAAAAACTTATGTTGGAATATAGAAACACATCATCTACTAAAGGAGATAGATGCTCTATAAAGGTACAAGAAGACACATCATACCAAGGGAGATGGCTTCAGAACTAGATCATGAAACACTACAAGATATAGATCTTATACCGACATTTAAAGCGACAAAAATACAAACAACAAAATTTGCCCCCGTCGTCACAAAAAGCGTCGTTATTGACGACGCCATAGAAACATCGCTATTGGCGTCGCTATATGCGTCGCTATTTGCGCCGCAAATAGCAATGCATATAGCGAGGCCAATAGCAACGCAACCAGTAAATTTGTGACGTGCATAGCAACGGCAATAGCGACGCGAGCAGTAAATTTGCAATGCCATTAGCGACGGTAACAGGGATTAAAAAAATTTTGTGGCAGGGCAGCAAGCTGCCCTGCCACATATAGCACTATGTGCTGTATGAGAGCCATACAAAATAGTTTCACTACTGTATACAAAGCGCTTGCAAACAAAAAGAATGTATACTGAAATCATAAAATTGATACATGAAATAAATACATGATTGCATAAAAAGCGATTGGTACAATCATGACAGGATATCACTAATACATAGAAAATGTCTACATAGATTAGGCAACTAAAAAATAAAGGTGTGTGAGCTCCAAGGATCCAAGGGTGAGCTACAAATCCTCGTCCCCGGAAAGCTCATCCCGCCGCAAAGGAGCATCGAACGGATTCTGCAGAAAAAGAAACAACACATCAATCCACCATACAAAATGCATTCAAATATCTCATGGTAACTACAGACAAGAAAGATGAGTGACTTACAGGGCCGCCGCGTCTATACAATCGGTCGATCAATGCATTGAGACCGTGCCTCTCTGCATATCGAGTCTCGAGGCCTTGCGGATCGCGATTTGTAATGGAGTGCTGCAAAGAAAAAAAAATGCTAACTGTTAGAAACATGATTGTCAGTATAAAGAATATTTCAAAAAAACAAACAAGCAAAACAAAAGAGAAACTTACAAAGTCCTCCAAATATGTCCTGTGGCCGCCACTACTAAGATGATGGACCACTCCGGCCTCGAGTTGTGCCCTCGCCGCCTCGCGCTGCTGACTCCAACATCCTGGAGAATCTGTAGCCTCCTCCCTCAGTCGGGGCCAATCATCTGGATCTAACCACTCGGGCTTTGCAGCCCCACTCTTGATTGCCTTGCATGCATCGGATCGTCTATGTGACATGTATGCACGCATGCAATCCATCATCCAGCCCGTAGAGAATCTATCTACTGCGGCTGGCACCGGAAACTCCTTGTGCAAGGATGCTACTATGTAGTCCTTGCTCCCCTCCGATATGTTCTTCCAATGATTCAGGACGTTGTGCCGAAAAACTTGTTGGCACAACTCTCTCATGCGAGCCATCACCCTTCTCCCCTCATCATTCATGATGATGGCTCTTGACCTACTATCGACCAGATATCCATAACCCCTAGGAGTCTGCCTAAGATGGGTCCTCTCCCATCTCTGTCCACGCTCTTGGGCATATCCAGGAGACCCCTCTATATCCGGTGTACGGATGGGGGTAACCTCTCTCGTAGTGGCACCCAAAGAGGTGGCACCAAAAGGGGTGCCACCTGTTGATGGCTGCGCAAAAGCCGGAGTAACTGGAATAGATGTCCCCACAGGTGTGACAAATCCTGGAGGTGACGCAGCTCCAGCTGAACGACGAGACGAAGACACCACATCCATGTCTCCACAACAGCATCCCCTTCATCCCGATGCAGTCCCTCCCTCTTGCCCAAGTCGTGAGCGTCGAGATCATCTACTCGAAGCTGAAGCATCCAATCGCAGTGAAGCAGATCTAGCAGAGCGCCTTGACGAAGAACGAGACAGCTTCAGGTCTGCCATCTCTCTAAATCTCGCGAGCTGGTGTGGAGACATGCATGCGAAGATGTCCTGCAACTCCTCATTGCTCATCCCTCGACTCATCCTGAAAATGTCACCTGCAAAGATAAAAAATGGTGTTATAATAATCAATTTAAATTATACAAAGCACAGTAATATAAATCATTTTTAAAAAATCCATCTTAAAATGCATATCTTATGTACCTTTATAAGAGATCTAAACAACGAATTGAGTAAGTGGATGCTCCAAGTATGAAGTATCCTATGGTCCCATGTTAATCTCCTGACACAACTCCGCATACACTGGAAGGTCGATAGACATGTCATCACAAAAGAATGAGTCCACTTCATTCTCAAAAAATTCTTGGACTCCTGTATTTCCATCATTGTTAGCCGATGCGGGCTCCAAGCTTTCGACGGCCTCCACCCCTTGTAATATCGACCCCGCTATTTGGATATTATCTTCATCTATGCTCGAAACATCGCTTTGATCATATACTCTTGCATTTCGGGGGGTTGAAGGTATAACATACCACCATCGAGGTTGTCGGGGGTTTGGATAGAAGATTACCTGTTCATAAACACATACAAAGCGAGTTCAAACCATTATGACATAAACCATGTCGTATTACAATTAGCAAACAAATGACTCCATGCACCTATTCACAATGGGCCAGCAACACAAAGGTGTCGTGCAAATCCGTCCATTTTTTTTCGGAATCTATTTTGAGAAATCGCGATGGACCTCGTCGAACTATTGCTCCATCTCCTCCAAGTACCACTTTGAACCACTGCACATCGAATAGTATCATGGAGAAGCTACGATAATCCACCGTAATAATACTTTGCAAGTTCCCAAAATACTCCATCTCATATACAACTGTGTTCGGATCCGTTGCTCGTCGTCGGCTCTCTTACTCGAACCTTGCCATGACACCACAGTCCATTGTGGAGCACATTTTGTCAATACGCTCCACGCGAAATTGCCGTCCGTGCAACCATGCTGCACTATATATTTTGTACTGTACATTGAAACACTCAAATTAGATGTCGCATATAAAATTTAGATACAACAGATTCTAAACCCCTCATCACCTTTGGACTACATCCCCTCGAGAATTCCCACTCCTCCATTGAAACCTCTGTCCCTTCACTGGATGCTGCAGTCAAGGCTCCATGCAACCATCGTGTTGACATAAACCGTGACATCTCCTCCATGCCTTCGGGATATCGAATCGGTCGATGACACGTACTACATCGGAATTCAGCTCGCGCTTCCTCTCGATCTTGCCTTGCAATCTGGTACTTCGCGAGTCACGTCTTTATGGAGGCATGGTGCAACATACAAAAGCGATTCACCTTCTCTTCCATTGAGGCATCCATTCTTTTTGCTACCCCATTTCCAACCACCACATCTCCAGTCAGTCTATCATCATCCTTCAGCATCCATAGCATTTCATTGACGGGTTCCACCGTTGGTAGCCATTGTGAGATATGCACTAATGCCTCTGACACCAACCAACCTTCGGCCATGCTACCTTCTGGCCGAGCTCGTTGTCGCACAAAGCCTTTCAGGGTTTTCATGAAGCGCTCCAGGAAGAACATCCATCACGTATGGACAGGTCCAACAATCTCCACTTCATCCACAAGATGCACAAGAAGGTGGACTTGTATCGTGAGCATGCTAGTGGGCATGTATTTCTCAAAGAGACAGACCGTCTCCACTGCTCCCCGCCTTGCAGATTCAATAGAGGACATCTTAATCTCTTTCTGTGAGATCCATTGCACCAAAGTCGACAACTTGTAAATGGCCCCGCGAATTTCTGGAGTAAGGCATCTTGCGATCGCGATCGATAGGACAAATTGCCACAAATGAGAAAGCATTATGAATAATGGCCACTTTTCAAATTGCAAAATGCCCACGCTAATTACAATCCATTCGTAGCATAAACCTGACATATCTTATGCCAATCATGGGATTTTAGCCCCAACAATTGGTCATCTTTAGAAAATGCGGACTTGAGAGAACGCATCATACCCGTCGGAGTGTGGATAGACTTGATTACTTGCTTCACAATGTGCTCTTCTTTAGTGGACAAAAACCCAAGGAGCGCGAGGAAGCTGCACGTGACCATCAGCACTCGACTGCGGCCAAAGCGCCTCCATCTTATCTACCTCCTTCGAATCCATTCGTGCCCCTATAGTGTCTCTCTTTCCTGTGATGTGGTCCCATAGCAAGTTTCCCACATTCTTGAAAATATGCATGGGATCTAACAAGTGGTTGACCTGTAAGTGGGCCCAATATGGCAACTCGTAGAAAACTGACAACCGTCGCATTCCATTTGGATGTGATTCCGGGTTTACCATTTTCAACTCATACCAGCTTGCGGCGTTCATACGTGTTGGAGGTCGTCCAAGGAAACCTTCCCTGAGTTCATGATTCTCCAGCAAGAAAGCAAAAACCATCTTCTTCATGGTTCGTGACCTTCGGGAGTCTAACTGTGGCCCACACAATGGATATGCATGATAACCTGAGGTAACTAGACCTGTAAGGCGAGCCACGACCTAGTGAATACTTGATTGAATGAGATAAAATATAGATATTACTAGCGAGAACGGAGGTCTGCTCACCTGAGCACTCTCCCAATCCCGGAAAGTCATGCATCGTCCACATGAGAATGGCTCGAATGTTGGCTGACCATCGACCATCGCGCCTGCTCATATCTTGCACAGTGACCCCCTCCTCCCACAAAATCTTAAGCTCATCGACTAATGGACGAAGATACATGTCCATATTTTTTACTTTGTAGCGGCCTGGGACGAGCAAGCTAAGGATGAGATGTCCTTTCTTCGTAGAAAGCCATGGAGGGATGTTGTAGTTGACAAGCACTATAGGCCACACACTGTAAGAAGTTGAGCGCAGACCGAATGGGTTTACACCATCCATTGCAAGACCGAGCCGAAGATTCCTTGGCTCTCGCGCAAAGCCTGGGAAGGTAGAGTCAATGTGGCTCCATGCGCACGAATCCGTTGATATTCATTGAACTCCATCCGTGGACCTATTCTGCACATGCCACATTGTCAAGCTTGCCATGCCGGACGTACGAAACATGTGGTTTATGCGGGGGATGAGCGAAAAGTGTCTGAGAACTTTTTGAGGGATGGTTTGCCCTTGCAAGTCCTGTCGATATCTGTGAGCACCACACTTTGGACATGTCTCCATAGTCTCGTATTCATCTCGAAACAGTATGTAATCATTGATACATGCATGGATGTTATTGTAGTCCATGCCAAGCTTTTGTAAAACATGTCGTGCATCATCACAAGACTCAGGCATGGTATTTGCAGGTGGTAATATATGATATTTCAATAACCTGAAAAAAAATCATAAAACACCTTGAAAAAGCACAAATGTTTGTAATAATAGTGTAAAAAAAAAATCAATGAAGCCTATGTGCAAGGTACCTGAATAACTCGGTCACACTCGTATTGCTCCACTCGTATTTTGCTTGCACACTTAAGAGTGCAAGCAATGTCTTCAACCGAGATACTTGGCACCCATCATATAATGGTATGGATGCTTCCTCTCTAAGCGGATCAGATGTCTCAACATCCATGGGAATCAATGCATCGATCATTGCCTCCATCTCAGGCTCCAAGATTGTAGGTAGGTCTGGAAGGTTGTCTATCTCCTCTGGCATTGACGGTATACATTGGCCTTGCGAGTGGTGGATTGGCTCCTGCAATCCATCCATCGCATGTCCATGAACTCTTCTAATTGGCCGCAAAGGGTGCACTCCCCCTTGGGACGAGACATCACCCCCCTGGATAGAAAATTTGCCAACAAGACCCAATCTTATTGTGTATGGTTTTCAATTAGCTTGCAAGTACAATGCATGATTAATATTAACTTCAAATTACCGTTTGCTGAAAATCCGCAATCGCCTGATCAATGATCTCAGATTGAAACTCGCCAAATCGTCGTACGTGTTCTATAGACAATTGGCGTTTTCGTCTAATTGCCAACTTGCATTAAGAGCAAGGACATGGGACACGCTGATTAAGATACGCCTCGTGATCTTGAACAATAAGACCTTCTTCGTTTTCCATCTTATCTACATTACAGCAAACGAGGCTCAAATGGATAGCTTTATGGATATGTATGTCAAGTTGCAAGTTGACCATAAGCTCTTGCTTGAGAGGTTTTAGCCTCTGCAAGAGCTTGAGAAGCAAATTTTGTAAAACATTGAGGTTGATATTGATGCATCCATGGTGTTGAAATCTAAACTTCAAGATATAAGAAATGCTTTACTGATTAATGTAAAGAATGCATTGTACATAGTAGTTGAGAGATTTATTGATGTTATATCTCGGCCATATACCATGCTCAAGGATTTGTTTGTCCCGGTAGATAATTATTCGTTATTGGAAAAAAAAAAGCATTGGTTCATAAGGTTCATGAGTCAAAGACTAAATGTTTGGACTTGACTAAAAGATTGGATAATGGCTTAGATGCTAAAAGGAAAAGTGATGAATATGTTACTTCATCATTACAACAAAAAGATTGGTGACAAGGATGCTATGATTAATGAAGTTCTTCACGAGGTGAATATAGAGTTGAAGGGGATGGAACACGATTCTTCTTTGGGATTTAATGGTGATAAGTCAATTATTGAGGTGTCTTCTTGTACAACCATTATATCTTATATACCTAGCTATGGTCTCTAGGTTATGTACTTTGAGTATCTTAGAGGGGCTCTACTAGGATTACTTATACAACTGCACTAGAGGGCTTTGAGTATAAGTAATCCATTTATGAGCATCATTGAGGATCTCTTAGTCTAATAATAAATCAGTCTCAACAAAAAGCATCTTAGAAATGTGGTTTTTTTGTCCTAGGATCGCGTATTAAAATTAATGCCATCTATGAAATTTATCAACTATAGCAATAAAATTTGTTTCAATCAATTCTACTCATAGTCATAACATTTGAAGAAAATATCCTATGCTCAATTTAAGGGATTCTTCTTCTATCACAATACTTTTGGGTTCATTTTGATGAAGTACCGTAATGACCATTAGCTAGGGTATCATTTTCTTTTAGTCCTTCCATTGGCTAGTTGGCATGATTTCTAATTTGTTATGCCTATAAAGTTAATACAAAAACAATGAATTATGCATATCACAATTAGATCCCCTACTTGGACATTATGAAGGATATGACCAATTTTAAGCCATCTTAAAGAGTCACCAATGTACGTGGCCCATGGCAAAGCACATTGCATACCATTATCGATAAGTCTATTATCATGCATCTTAAATCTCCTAATTAGACTTTATAAAGTGTATGACTAATTTTTAGCCCTCTTAAGGAGTCGATGTAATGGTACCCATAAAAAAAAGCAAAGTGGATACCATTACCATAATCATGGATATGCTATCGTTCCAATATATGTTATCTTTCTCTTTCTCTCCCTCTCTCTCTCCCTCTCCCTCTCTTTCTCTTGCATTTCCTCTCCCTCTCACAATATATCTTAACACTCTCCAAAAGCAAAAGGGAGAGGGAGAGAGAGAATGCACTCTCCCTCCCTCTCCCTCTCCCTCTCTTTCTCTTTCTCTCCCTCTCTCATTTCCTCCCTCTCCCTCTCCCTCTCCCTCTCCCTCTCCTTCTCTTTCTCTATCTCTCCCTCTCCCTCTCCCTCTCTTTCTCTCTTTCTCTCTTTCTCTCTCATTTCCTCTCCTAAACAAGCAAAAAAGAAAGTGATTTAAACCTTTAATAAGCAAAAGGGAGAGGGAGAGAGAGAATGCACTCTCCCTCCCTCTCCCTCTCCCTCTCTTTCTCTCTCTCTCCCTCTTTCTCTCTTTCTCTCTTTCTCTCTCATTTCCTCTCCTAAACAAGCAAAAAAGAAAGTGATTTAAACCTTTAATAAGAAAAAGTGAGAGGGAGAGAGAGAATGCACTCTCCCTCCCTCTCCCTCTTCCTCTCTTTCTCTTTCTCTCCCTCTCTCATTTCCTCCCTCTCCCTCTCCCTCTCCCTCACTTTCTCTTTCTCTTTCTCTCCCTCTCTCTCCCTCTCCCTCTCTTTCTCTCTTTCTCTCTCATTTCCTCTCCTAAACAAACAAAAAAGAAAGTGATTTAAACATTAAACAAGCAAAAGGGAGAGGGAGAGAGAGAATGCACTCTCCCTCCCTCTCCCTCTCCCTCTCTTTCTCTTTCTCTCCCTCTCTCATTTCCTCCCCCTCTCTCTCCCTCTCCCTCTCCCTCTCTTTCTCTCTTTCTCTCTCATTTCCTCTTCTAAACAAGCAAAAAAGAAAGTGATTTAAATCTTAAACAAGCAAAAGGGAGAGGGAGAGAGAGAATGCACTCTCCCTCCCTCTCTCTCTCCCCCTCCCTCTCCCTCTCTTTCTCTTTCTCTCCCTCTCTCCCTCTCCCTCTCTTTCTCTCTCATTTCCTCTCGTAAACAAGCAAAAGAGAAAGTGATTTAAACCTTAAACAAGCAAAAGAAAGAGAGAGGGAGACTCACCGATGAGATATGGTGAGTGTGGGGCGGCTCCTCTTTGCAGTGAAGGCTCATCCTCTCCTTCGCGAACAACGGTGGCGGCAGCAGCAGCAAGTCTTCTTCCTCTCCTTCTCTCACGACGGTCACTCTCTCCCTCGCTCTCGCTCTCAAAACACAAAACGTGCAAACGCGAAATAAAGCCGCGCTCGGTTTCGGCCCGCTTTTTTCCCTTTGGAGCATTGCTTTTTGCGTCGCTATTGGCGTCGCAAAAATAGCGACGCCAATAGCGATGCAAATAGTGACGCCGCTACCCGCCGTCGCTACCAACTCAAATCCTTGTAGTGAAATGTCGACTAAAGAATCAACAAGTCAAGACTGTAGAGTGTTACTACCTTTTTCATAGCCATCTTCTCGTCCAAGGGAGTTTGCCACCATTTCTTGAAGGGAGGTCTGTTATGACAGGGAGTTTCTTCCTTTTCTCCCATAACAATTTGGATTACTTTTTCTTTTTTTTTCTTTTTTTCCTACTTTCCAAGGGTGTTTCTACCTTTTCTTGAAGAATAGGTCGGCATGGTAGGGATCGAAGTCCTTTTCTCTCATAATCTATATATATATATATATATATGTATATATATATGTGTGTATATATATGTATGTATATATATATATGTATATATATATATATATATGTATATATATATATATATATATATATGTGTGTGCGTATGTATATGTATATGTATGTATGTATGTATGTATGTACTTTTTTTAAAATTCCAAGAGGAGAATGGCAAGAATACTACATATTAAAACCATCCTCACCACCTCTATTAAATTAGCCAAGAAGGGAGCAAAGTAGGGTTGGGAAGTGATTGTGAGGGGCTAGAAGAACGAGGCCACATCATCAAGATGAGCATAATGGCTATCACCATGAGAAGGATTACAGTGCAATGCCCAAAAGAGAAAGGTTCAATCTATGGTGATTGTCAAGATCCCTACGGAGGGAAATACTTCTTAAGATGATAGCCATTGATAAAAAAGGGATCATTAGAAGCATTGATAGCCTACACTTGGACAGAGCCATTAGGATTGATAGCAAGTACCTTATAAAATCCCATCCAACGTTGTTGTATTTTTCCTAGAAACTTAAAAATTTGTGAATCATAGGCCAAGACTAAGTCATCTTCCTTGAATTCCTTACGCTTTGATAAAACTAATGTGGTAAGCCTTCCGTCGAGCCTTTGTAGCTTCCATAGATTGTAAGGACATCTAGCATATTTCTTCCAAAAATTTTAAGTGTAGGAGATGGCATTGTAAGGACTTATCATCCCCTAGGCGCACTTTGATAGCCACTTACAAAGGGGGTAGCTCTAACTTGACACTAAAGACCACTTCTATGCCATACACCAACTAGAAAGGTGTCTATCCAATAGCAGCCTTATAAGAGATTCTATATGCCTAGAGAGCCTTTGTAATCCAATCATCCTAAACATAGTGATATATAGCAATCCTTCTTATAAGGATTGAATAGAGATTGTGATTGGTGACTTCAACTTGACTGTTGGCTCTAAGATAGTAGGGGGCATGGACTTGCGATGGCATATCTTATAAAGCTCTATCAATTCTTCCATAATCTTATTGAGAAAGTGAGTGTATCTATCACTAACCAGCTCTAAGGGACTACCAAAATAGATGATGATGTTCATGTACACAAACAAGGCCACACTATTGCCATCATTCCACTTCAGAACTTTGACTTCACACCATCTTGTCATATAGTATAGACCAAAATATATTTGTTCTGATTCCTTCTAGTTGGTAGATTGATGGGGCCAATGAAGTCGTCGTTCCATTTCTCAAACGACTTTAGGGGAAGGAAAGGATGTATGGGCATAGCATTGGATTTGGCAGGCTTTCCCATCTATTGATAAGCATCATAACATTTGCAATAGCAGTAGGTATCTTTGTGTAATGTAGGGTATCCGTATCCTATGAGCAAAGCCTTCTTGGTTGTTGTTGCTTCTCCTATAAAGTATCCTCCACATGGCTCATCATGGTATGCTTTTAGAACTATCTTGATCTCATCTCCTGCAACACATGTGTGCAACACTTCATCTTTGCCTCTCTTGTACAGAATGCCACCTATAGGGTGTAGGGAAATGACTCCAATAGAAGTTTCTTCTTCTAACGACTAGAGATACCAAGAGGATACTGTTGAGTGGAAAAGAGGTTGGCTATATCTGCATACTATGGGGTTACAATTTTGAATTGAAAGTGGAAAGCATAGGGAAGGTTTGGATCATCCTGCTCATCTTCATTGCTTTGAGGGATTTGTGATAGATGATCATCTAGCACATGGGAGTGACCAAGTTTGGTAACCATTTCAAAGTTAAACTCCTAGAACATAAGGAGCGATCTCATAATTTGGCCTTTCACATCTACTTTTTTCATTAGGAAGGACAGTGCCTTATGGTCCACAAAGAATTTGAAATGTGTAGGTAGTGTCAAAAAATTTCTCCAAGGCAAATACCGTTGCAAGGCATTTGAGCTCCGTCATTATGTAGTTCCTCTCTTTATTAGTTACTTTTTGGCTCGCATAGTAGATCGATTGATCTAATCTCAAGGAGCCATTTTGACATAAATTGCACCTAATCATTCTATAGATGCATCAATGTGCACATGGAATTTGTTTGTCCAATCAGGAGGTTGTAAGATGGGTGCTTCAATTAGACACTATTTTAGAGCATTGAAAGATTCATCATAATCCACAATCCATGTAAACTCGACATATTTCCTCAGAGCTTGTGCAAGGTGGTTGCCTTTGTGGAATGAACTGTCTATAATAGCTCACATGGCCGAGAAATCCCTTAACTGTGTTAGGTTGGTCGGTGTTGTCAGAGCTGCAATCTTCTCAATCTTAGCAGGATCTATTGCTATCTCTTGTGCAAAGACAATGTCACCCAAAAGAACCCTTGAAGAGACTCTGAAGACACATTTGTTGGGTTTGAGAGAAATCCCATACTCTTGACATTTGTCAAAGCACTGCTCCAAGTGTCCCCAATGCTCACAGATTAGGCTATAGACATAAAAGTCATCTAGGTGTACCTCAATGAAATCATGCAAATGATTTTGGAATGTGGCCATCATCACTCGTTGAAAGGAGGCGCATTACAGAGCCCAAATAGCATCACTTTGTAAGCATAGATTCCCCATTATGTTGTGAAGATTGTCTTGGATTGATCTTCTTTTGTGATTTGGACCTGATTATATCCATTGAATCCATACAAGAGGGAATGGAGCTCATGTCCAGCCCACTGTGTCCAACAGTTGGTCTGTGAAAGGAATAGAGAAATGATTCTTCTTTATCTTGGAGTTCAACTTGTAAAATTCCACACATATTTGCAGCTTTCTATTGTTCTTGGGTACTACCACGATGGGCTAAACCCATTCACTATTTGCCACTAGATATATAAACTCAGCAAAGAGTTTTAATAATTTGGTTTTCACCAAGGCTAACTAATTTGGATTCATATACCTCTATCTTTGCCTCACTGACTTGGCATCATCAGGCTCGAGGTCAATGTGATGCTGACATACCGTGGGATCAATCCCCTTCAAATCTTTACAAGACCATGCAAACATGTCCAAGTTCTCCTTCAATAGGTCATGTAGAACCAACAACTCCTCTTTTGGAAGACTAATACCCAACTTCAGGTGATGTTCAGTACTATCAGCATCCACAAAAGTTAATTGATTTTCACCTTTCACTTCATGGATGAAGGTCCCATAGACTACTTTTGGATATAGATTTGACTTCTTCAAGGAAGTGGCCTCCTCATCTAAGGCTCCATTGGAAATTACTTCCTCTTTCCATGGGGACTCTATTGACCCTTTGGGATACTAAAATGATACCATGGCTATTTTAGATTTTATGGGAGAGTTATTTATCTCTTAACTTGAGGACTCATCTTCTAAGGATGCCTCTAGGAATATTACACAATAGGAACCATCTGAGTTTTACTTGGGCTGCAGGGTTGGTGTTCATTGCAAGGTGCATCATCATCATCCTTTCTTGGGAAGGGTAAATTCATGTGACAGGAGCCACTACTAAAGGAGGGCTTATTCTACTTAATCCATTTTGTATGGACATTTTGCATATGATGTGATTCATTTACGAATCCAAAAGGTACTAAAATCATTATGTCCAATAGCATGGGATCTTTGGCTTCTTCTATTGCCTCCTCTGAAATTTTCTCCTCATTAGTATTCTGCTCTAGTTGTATAGCTTCTTCATATCTCGTCTATTGTCTTTCTCTTAACTTTCATCCTCATCTTTGATAGGTTCCATCTCATTTTCTATGTGGGCCATGTATGAGAAAAACAAACTCTCTGTTATATCCTTTGATTTTGCCTCTACATTTAGCTCTGATCATGTGTCTGCCTTCGTCTCTATGTCTATCTCTGGCTCTATTATAGCTACATAACAAGGAGAACAATACATCTAGGACTCTATCTCACTGGCAGAGGTGATTTAAAAAGTCATTCTCGGTTCAAGCACCACATATTCACCCATCAACGTTTTCTATGTGGGCCATGTATGAGAAAAACAAACTCTCTATTATATCCTCTGATTTTTCCTCTACGTTTAGCTCTGGTCATGTGTCTGCCTTTGTCTCTATGTTTATCTCTGGCTCTGTTGGCCATGTGTATCTCATTTTCTATGTGAGCCATGTATGAGAAAAACAAACTCTCTGTTATATCCTCTGATTTTGCCTCTACGTTTAGCTTTGGTCATGTGTCCGCCTCTGTCTCTATGTCTATCTCTAGCTCTGTTATGGCTATGTAACAAGGAGAACAATACATCTAGGACTCTATCTCACTGTCAGAGGTGATTTCAAAAGTCATTCCCGCTTCAAGCACCACATATTTACCCGTTAATGACAATGACTTTTCTTCCTTCAGAAGTGGACTTACAATGCCTACTATTAGCGACTGTGCCTTTGTTTTCTTAGGAAAGATCTGTTTGACACCTTCTTCATCTGCTAATGTGACATCTATTATTTTAATGGAGGAATCAGATAAGACTTTGATAGAAGTGGATCCATTACCTTTTTGTGAGTCATACAACTTCAACACCACTTTGTTGGGTCGTTTGCCTAGGGTTAGGGTTCCTTTAAACCAATTTGTTCATGCTCTTGCTTTAAAAAGCCATGGTCTGCCTAGTAGTAAAGGATATGAGATCCCATAGGGATTTGTTTTTACTACCAGATACGTCAGCCATAGTCTCTTCCTACTAGGGTTATCTTCACATATGGGAGAATGCCCAAAGGCTTAGTTCTGCTCTGGTTTAAGCCATTGTATAGGTTGCATACCACTATGTAGGCTACATACCTTCTTGTAAGCCTAGACCCTTCATTGTCACATCCGTCATTATGTTCACTAATGAACCTCCATCAATTAATGTATTCTGTATAAAAAATCCTTCAATCTAAATACCAATCTCTGGGGTACCAAGATATCCAAGAAGGCGTTAGCCACATCTACTTCTTTCACTGGATCTGGGGCTTTATTGGACTTAAGGGCAGTTGTAGGAGCAATCCTTAGGCCACTATCTTCTTGTCAATATGCTTTTAAATTTCTTTCAAAAACTAGGGGACAACATGAGCAAACTATCGGAATATTAGGTTTGGTTTGAAGGTGTCTATGTCTTTAACCAAGTCATACTCTTTGATAGGATCCATGGTCTTCTCCAATTTGCTAAGGAATGGGCAACATCAACTTTTATCTTTCATTTTTTCTCTAGGAGTGGCAACATCTACAGTCCTTCTATCACTGGAGGTATTTCTATGTTTTGAACCTCTAGTCCTATCTCTGTAATTGTCTTTGCATCGTTCTATGGCATTGGACTACTTTGTACTATACTGTTCTATCCATACTATTGTATTTCTCTTTTGGAGGA
This sequence comes from Lygodium microphyllum, assembly GCF_053477565.2. NCBI lineage: Eukaryota > Viridiplantae > Streptophyta > Polypodiopsida > Schizaeales > Lygodiaceae > Lygodium > Lygodium microphyllum. The sequence continues at coordinate 92,029,097 of NC_141146.1, forward strand.
TTGAACTTCACTGTTTTGATAGAGGGGACGTTCTCTTTTGGAGCTGTGGGTTATCTTTTCTTGATATGCATTATTGTAGCAACTTTCAATTCCACCAAGTTAGAGTCAGGTTCTTGGGTCTTTTGTTGATTATCAGTAGTATTGGCTTTCACAAGAGCTAGAGGAGTATGTCCTTCTCCTTTGCATCAACTGTATAAGGTTTTGTAGTCCATGGACCTCCTAGGGTTTAGACTATTTGGTGAGATATGTCCCTTTTCTCCACATCTATAACTCTTGACTTCTAATCTCTAGCCACTGCTAGACTATCGTCCTCTACAACTTTGAGAGGAAAACCTCCTTGGACCAAAAGTAAGACTGAACTCTCTAGGCTTTGGTGCAATATCCTAGCAGTCATCTTGGATTCCAACAAGTTGAATCTTGCTTCTTCATCTTTCTTCCTTTGTTCATGTATATCTTCTATATGGTTCTTCCTTAAATAGTACAAACACAAGGCTTTAGGGATAGTTGGTTTTTGAGTGGCTAAATGTCCTACTTGATAGCACTTTTTGCACTATATATTAGATCACATTATATCTCTTCCATCTCCTATAGGACTAGATATGTTGGCAATATTCACCTTTAGTGTCTACAGCTATTCTCTAGTCACATCCATCAACTCTTTCTTGATGCTTCTGACTGAATTGGACATATATTCCTTCAAATTTTCTCCTCCTAGAGTACTTGTAGTAGGATTTTGCGAAGTCTCTGTAATCACTATATAGACTAGTTGGATTGGTCTAGAGAGCCTGACGAAGGAAATTCAGTATGGCAGCCTCTATACTATGCCAAACTCCCTTCTGCCACAAAGTGAATGAGGTAAGGGCACCACCTAGTCATGGAAGAGTGGACTAGGATGCTATGCAAGAGGGAGAGGAGCTTGTGAGGGAGAAGAGAGGAAAACTGAGAGAGAGAGAGAGAGAGAGAGAGAGAGAGAGAGAGAGAGAGAGAGAGAGAGAGAGAGAGAGAGAGAGAACTACAAAACATAGATGAATCAATAAAAATTAAGAGGGCACAAGAGATGGAGAACCCTCAAGACATAACCAATATACATAATATGGACACCAATAGCATGGGCTTATTACACTGTAGAGCATGCATAAGCTATAGTAAGGGAATGAATTGCATAAGCTCATGAGAGAGAATGGGGAAGGCTCAATAGGGCTGAAGAAGGCCTCTTGACTCTCTTTTTTTTTGCAAATTACAAAGGAGAAGGCCTCTTTATATAGGCCTTGAGGGTCTTTAGGGAGGAGGTTATAATAACCAAACCACACCTGCCTAAGAGAGTCAACAAGTATTGAGACTAACAACCATGCCACCTACCCCATGTAGTGCTTCATTTAGAAAGGGAATTGTACAATATGAGGGAAAGGGGTAAATTGAATTGAATCAAAATTTTAATAATTAATTAACAATGGGTGTGTTTTGTTAAGTGATAAATCTTAGCAAGAAAATAGTGATTCATTTTACCTATTAATTAAAAATTATTAAGTTTCACAATACTTTAACATTTCCTAGGCATTGTTCCTGACTCAAAGTCTCTAAATGCATGTTCAGTTTTAGAAATTTAATGTGTGTGGAGTACTTTATTTTTAGCACGTGCATTTGTGATAGCAAGTTCATTTTATTACAAATTAAAAATGTGTATTTAGTGCACAAAGCGGATGCTATGTGAATGGATGATTAATTTTAATTAAATTATATGTGTGTATAGCACTGATGCCCATGAAAAATATTATCAACTGGTTCCTTTTAGCAATCAGTTGTGATGTTTAGTGCGAGTACTTGGAGGAGGTGTGAATGCAAGTGTGTCTGAATGTGCACAGAAAAAGTTAACTAAAATAATGAGGAAGGATCATGACCACGACATAATCCAAAATACACTTCAACTAGCTGAAAATTTTACAGTGTAAGGGAAAATACCACAACACCACGTGTATTTTGTTTGATTTATTTTGTTTTTCTTTTAGATTTTTTTTTGGATGTGTTGGATTTGGATTTTAATTATAAAATCTATATGTTGTTCAATTAGCAAGGCAAAAGTTGAAAATTGGTCATGGGAATTCGCTAGATTTTCCAAATTTAGCACGAGCAAAGGAGGAACACCCACGTCGTGACACAAAGGAAGGGACGAACACCCACATGTTGACACGAAGGAAGGGTCAAAATACAAGGCAAGGGGAGGAAGGAAAAAGCAAATTTCCATATTGTGAAGGTGGGGGAAGTGAAAATTTTTTATGGTTAGGTGGAGGAGGGGCGAAAATAAGTTGGGGGGATGGAGACTAAGGGGAGGAACAATGGGGTTTGGGAGGGAGACACTAAGGGGGGGCAAAGGGTAGAAATGGGTGGTAGTGGTGGGGGGGAGGGGGGTTTGATGGGGGGGATCAAGGAGTATGGGTGGACTAGGGGGAAATAGGGATGGGGAGGGGGGTGCACAATGGTGGGATGGGAAAGGGGATGGGCAGGGGAAAGGGGAGTAGAGAGCAAGCGGGGGGAAGGTGAGGCGCAGGTGGCAAGTGGTAGGTGAGGGAAATGAGGGTGGCAGAGTGTAGGTAGGGTGTAAACGGCCCATGGGACAGGTAGGGAAGATGAGGGAAAGTGTGAAAACACATGATCGAGAGCATGGCAACTATGGAGGCTTGTAGACATAAACCAAACTCATATGTACTTGGACATGACAAAGACAAAGTGACTTGGCTGAAGGACACAAACCAAGCAGCAAGTACACTAAACTGAAAAGTAAGATGACATTAACATTGCATTCATCTCATATGAAAGTGACAACCAAGTACAATGTTATATAGAGATGGGTAGGTGCCAGTCTTTCTCTCTATGCCCGTGGGATTCCTCCAGCTTGCATGTCCTCATCCCATCTGCTCTTACAAAGAGGCAGGATGGATGTGATTGCAAATCTCAACACCCCTCCTCAATCACAACCAGAATTACAAAGTGTGTAGAGGCTTTAGTGAAAGAAACACCTACAAAGTATGGGCACACCATAAACATGGCAAAACACTAGACGTCACAGAAAGGGCTAAGTGTGGGTACCACAAACATGGTGGACATCCAGAGGCTATAACAAGGGCCTCACAAAGTGTACAGAGGCTGTAGTACAAGACTACATGAGGATTTTACAAGCTTATGATAGAAGCATTTGGGCTTTAGACATTACAAGGCTAAAACAATCTATCAGAGTAGGCGTAGAAGGACTGATGAGGCTTGTCCTTCTCTTGTGATGGTCTTCTATCTTCTTCTTCTTCTTCTTCTTCTTCTTTCTTTGCTCCATGGTCTTCTTCTTCTTCTTTCACTGCAGTAAGATTATGGCATGGTAAAACTTCTCGGTGTGTTTAATTCTTTTGCAAAAATCACAGTTAAGCCGGTCCTTCTTGCCTTTGTACCTATTGCCAACATATAACACTTGTTCATCTCTAGAGGTGCTTGGTTCTTCCTTATTTTTCAGCTTCTTTTTCTCCTCTAACAGTGATGCCTAGATATAAAAAAGCTTAGGGTTTGGTATATTGATTACGGTTGTTGATACATTATTATATTTACGAGGCAAAGTTTTAAGCAAAACACCAATGCAAACATCTTCTTCCATTTTAATGTTGATTCTTGTAAGCTGGGATAGAAGTCCTTCCATGTAATTTAGATGTGTGGCAAGTGATATGTTGGACTTCATGTCTGTTGAGAATCTGCCAATCACACCCTATGTATGCCCCTTTGTATGGAACAACTAGGCTAGGAAGATGCAGTTCATTCTAGGAAGAGAGACAGATCCCATAGGCACAGTGATGAAATGTGCTACCAAGCAATCCTATATAATGATGTACTTGACTATCACTTTCATATGATGATAATGCAATAGTACTTGTTTCTTTCTGTCAAGTCTCTGTGTCATTGTCAGTCCTACACAAGATTGTGTTTATGAGTTCAAGTCTCAATCTTGAAACCTAATTCACTTGTGTAACAGTTGTCTTCTTTGTCAATGTCAACATGAGTAGTATCTTCATCTTCCATCCTCCATAGCTTCCACCTCTGCCATGCTCTAGATCCCGCATTTCTCACATGGTATCAGAGCCCAGTCGGGCATGGCATAACTCCCTTATCTGCTCTCTCAGTCCCTCTTAACCTCAGGTCAGCTCAAGTCCAGCTCATGGTTCCATTTCTTACCTCTATCCTAACTGAAGCTTCCATGCCAGCCATAGCCAGCAGCACCCTGTCAACTTGAAGCTCCTAGATCTCTCTCCATACGTCATATCTAAACCTACTCTCTTCTAGACATTTGTTCCTTGACTCCCAAGGCTTCTTTCTATCACTTAAGAGCTTGACATTGGCCACTCCATAGCTCAGAATTGCTTAAATTGTCAATCTCTGCTTTGTGTCTGCCATAGCCAGACAGGACATACAGCACTTGGAGCTTCTATATCTTACTCTACAGGCCATCTTAGCCCATGATTCCTTTTGGAGAAACATTCCTCTACTCGTGGCAAAGCTCCCTGATAAATCACAGTCCAACATTGCTCATCATCGAGCCCAGAATTGCGGAAATCACGAAAATCTGTAAGAACTGCGCCTATTCACGGAATTCGTCTCTACATTCTTCATACAGTCCACGATCTTGACGATTATCATGGGGTTTTGATAGCCCATGAAATTAGCTTCCTAGGCATGTAAAAATTTTTGAAAATGGTCCACCAAAGCTCCTCAATGTTAGAAAAACCAGGCCCCTGTCTCAGAAACCCTAAAATCCACCATAGCCAAAATCCTTCAAACTCAAAAATTCTTCATTTTCTCTCTCCTGACACTCAACCCAAGCCTCTGTCACTCTGATCCACTGTGTTACTGAAGTTCCCAGCAAGAAAAAGATTCAAGAAGATAAGCATCAACAAAATCAAAGCATCAAGAATCATCATCAAGTTCAACCATAGTATCTTTTGATACTACATAGTGTGTTTTCACACTGCCATTGGTTGTGTCTTCTGACACATTAGATTTCAACTCTGTGCTGAAAGTTTCAGAAATTTTAAGCTGATTCCATCATGGAATTGCCAAGCATGAAGTCTCTTGGGTGGTTACCTATTATAAAGAGTAACATTACTCTTGTTGCCCATTTACATTGCATGCAAGACTTGGCTATCTTACTTGTAGAGAGACATGAAGTTGTTCATACTACAGTCCAATCAATGATTCCATCTAAAGTTTTTGAAGACACTCTAGTTACCTTGGCCATCATGAAAAATGAGATGTCTTTGCTTGAGGGGGACAAAGACATGGACATGAAGACTAAAGTTGCAAGCAAAGTCAAAGAAGAACCAGACCAAGAAGACCATAAGATCAAAGAGCAAAGGAATAAGGACAATAAGAAGATCAGCCATGAAGACCAAAAGACCACATCATTCAAAGCTGAAGAACCAAAGATGAAAGACAAGAAGATTTTCCATGCTGACAAAGAGAAATCATATGTTGAAAAAGACCACAAGGGCCTATCGGTCCTTGTCTCTCATTTTCTGTTTTAAAAGCATTGTACCTGCCTTAATGTTCCTTTCATAAGCTTTGTAAACTCCTCATGTAGCCTTGTACTATAGCCTCTGTACACTTTGTGAGGCCCCTGTTACAGCCTCTGGATGTCCACCATGTTTATGGTACCCACACTTAGCCTTTTCTGCGACACCCTCTGGTGTTTTTCCATGTTTGTGGTATGCTCACACTTTGCAGGTGCTGCTCTCACTAAAGCCTCTACACACTTTGTACTTTCAGGTTGTGATTGAGGAGAGGTGGTGAGAATCTGCCAATCACACCCTATGTATGCCCCTTTGTATGGAACAACTAGGCTAGGAAGATGCAGTTCATTCTAGGAAGAGAGACAGATCCCATAGGCACAGTGATGAAATGTGCTACCAAGCAATCCTATATAATGATGTACTTGACTATCACTTTCATATGATGATAATGCAATAGTACTTGTCTCTTTCTGTCAAGTCTCTGTGTCATTGTCAGTCCTACACAAGATTGTGTTTATGAGTTCAAGTCTCAATCTTGAAACCTAATTCACTTGTGTAACAGTTGTCTTCTTTGTCAATGTCAACATGAGTAGTATCTTCATCTTCCATCCTCCATAGCTTCCGCCTCTGCCATGCTCTAGATCCCGCATTTCTCACAATTTCAAGCCTAAAAATTTCAATCAAGAGACCATACTTTGATGACTTAGACTGTGCACCAAACAAAGTGTCAAGTCTCTTCCATGTATCATGTGAAGTATCATAGTTATCCACATGGTGGATATAGCTGTCGTCTAGCTCCAGTTTGATAATGGCTTGAGCCTTATCATCATTCTTTTGCCAAGTGATTGCGTGCTCCGCATCACGAGACTTCTTTTCTTTGCCACTTGTGATGGCCCAAAGACCCTTCTTCATTAGGATAAGCTTGATGCAAGTCTGCTAGGTGTGAAATCCGACCCCCTTAAAGCAAACTATCAGAGTTGCAGGAACAACAATAAATTAGCTCCAAATTTCTCAAATTTCAGCAGTAGAAGAAATTATCTTGAGTATGCTAACAAGCACAAGTGCCCAAAAAGCACTAAGTGACTACTATCAAGAGATACTTGTGGGGAGTTTATGAACTGAAGTCAATCCTTTGGTGAGTGGATGGAAGCATATGCCTCTAGAATGGAATCCATACTGAAGAGATGGACCAACCATCATTTGGATGAAGACATTCTGAAGGGAGTTTCTCTTAGGTTGTCAATGACCTCAGGAAGAGGAGTCTTATCTCCTCCCATGTCAGGAATGGTATACCCACCAAACGTAGTTCCAAGGATTATTCCCTACATGCAAACAGTGCCATAGTATAACAATGCATCAAATCCACATTGGGGCCACAGACAAGAGTACCTAAAATAATGGTTCAATAACAACAATAGTGGACTCAAATAGTTCTCCCAATGGTGATAACAACAACAGTATAATCCTACCAACTGGAACCAACAACCACCAGTATCAATAGGAGCTTTGAATCAGAATCAAAATAGAGGGCCTGATCCGAGAAAATCATTAAAAAAAAATTGTCTAACACTTTGTTGATTTTTTGTATATTTGAAGGTTTGAAATAAAGAAGAGGGTGGAAACAACCTCTTGGAAAATCCAAGAAATCACTGGATGGAAATATTTCATGGACCAGTTTACCAAGAGGGGATGAAGAGTAAAGATCAATGGAGGAAGGTAAAGGCAAAATGTGTAATGTGAAAAGAAAAGACATGAAATGGATTTGGAGCCATCAAAAGGGCATATGACGCTCATAATTTCATGGCTTTGGAGCCTTATGATAATTCAAACAAATGGGACCCTTCTTGGAAGCATTATTGGAAGAAAAATCAGGCACATGATTTGGTAATATTTTTAAAAAATACTTCCACTTCGATCCAAAAAAACTTTTCAACATGAAAGTTTTAGCGCATGAGCTGAAGTTTTGGATGGTTATTTTATAATATTTTTTGGAGCTACGAGTCGGGAGATATGGCCAAAATGGTGGACACTAACTTTTTCCAACTGCGGTGGCGACCACATCCCAATTTTATATACACCCACACTTAACACTTCTATAAAACATCATTTCTTAGACTCCCAACCCTTTCCCCTCTCTTCTCCTCTCTCTCAAGCTAATAAACCATTAGAATTCCTCTCCTAAATCACCCTCAAATCATCCTTAATTGTAGTAGTAATGTATGAATTCTCACTACTCTCTCCCTATTATTGCTAGATATGATCTTATTTTATGAATATTCTCTATATTTTTTTATAGGAGAGCTCTTGGACTCAAGCTATGGGGGGGAGAATGGAGACAACTCACCTATGATGGAACTTGATTAACTATAAAATTGGTCAACAAAACATCTAGATGGAGCTTCCACATTGGTGGAACCGCCTTAATGCAACTTTGGTGGTGTTAATTCCTATTCTATCTTAACCTCCTCCATAAACACCCTCAAGGCCTATATAAAGGGGAATTCTCCTTTGTAATTTGCAAAAAAAGAGAGAGCCAAGAGGCACCCTATTGAGCCTTCCCCATTCTCTCTCATGAGCTTATGCAGTTCATTCCCTTACTATAGCTTATGCATACTCTAGAGTGTAATAAGCCTATGCTATTTGTGTCCATATTGTGTATATTGGTTATGTCTTGAGGGTTCTCCGTCTCTTGTGCCCTCTTAAGTTTTATTGATTCATCTATTTTTTGTAGTTCTCTCTCTCTCTCTCTCTCTCTCTCTCTCTCTCTCTCTCTCTCTCTCTCTCTTTGTTTTCCTCTTTTCTCCCTCACAAGCTCCTCTCCCTCTTGCATAGCGTCCTAGTCCGCTCTTCCATGACTAGGTGGTGCCCTTACCTCATTCACTTTGTGGCAGAAGGGAGTTTGGCATAGTATAGAGGCTGCTATACCGAATTTCCTTTGTCATAAATTGGTGCGCCCACTGAGAGAATTCTCATCCACAATTCTCTACCTCCTTATGCAGGATGATACAACACATAGTGGTGCATCCCCTACAACAAGTGCTCCAAGTGGCTCTTCTCCAACACCTTCACCAAATCTTTTTTAAGTCGATCGAAGTCCACGACTCCCACAATGGTCCCCCAAGGAAGCCCAAGAAAGGAAGTATGCCTATCGGATGACGACACGTATGTGGGTAAAAGATGTTAAATCCCTCTCTCTCTCTGGCCTAATCCACATCAAAGGAGGACAACTATGCATGAACGGTGTGGAGTTTTGTAGAGGTGCAAAGTATGGAGACTACCTTAAATTGTTGCGAGCTCGAAGGTTGGGTGTGGTTGAAAAGGTGTCCATCACACCTTATGAAATATATGTTGCCGAGGATGGACACACTAAGGCAAGAACAATCACTGGTGAGAAAATTCTCTGTATAGCAAAGTTGGTGGGTTCCAGAAAGAAACACTCTGGGAAAAATCCTTTATAATTCAAGAAAGTGCATTCCCTCTACTCCCTTAAGTAGTCTCTACTTATGAATAATAATAATGGCCCGAATTTCTACACCTTTCGCTCTATACAAAACATCTGAGTTAATGTATGCATCAGTAGGAAGATTTTCTTCCAGCAATGTCTTGTCATGTACTTTGGGGTTGAAAGATTAAGGGAGATTCTTGTATCACCAGAACCTATAATCTTTCCAATGCTAGACTACAATGCATCTTTCAATGTACATGTCTTTATTTTATTATAATAGTTTCTCATGAATCACCGCGAGTTGTATGGACCAATCCAACCTCTTGCTATATGCAAACTGTGCATATTATAGCCAGCACAAAGCTTAGATTCCAAGGTATTATTAGAAGCATACTAGGGCCTAGACGTATTACTGAAATCAATGCATCTATGAAACCATTCATCCTTCCCCTCATAAAATACAACTTAAGTCTAGACGTGTTCTTTCCAAGCTTCTTTGGGCGCAATGGGGAAAATGCAGTGGATTTTTTGGACAACCTTGAGATGGCCTTCCTTGTCTCTAGGAGGGATGATGAAGCATTAAAGTTGAGGGCTTTTCCTGTGGTGCTCAAAGAAGAAGCTAGAATGTGGTTCCAAACACTAAATCTGGCCCAAAGAGTTGAATGGGAGGGATTGAAGGCAGGTTTCTTGCAGAGATTTCAACAAACTAACTCAGCTGAAGAGTTATGGCAATGACTTTTGGCCCTCCACCAAAGTGATCCTTATGGTTATGCAACTTATGAGGAATGGTTTTTGAAGCTTTGGGGGTAGTAGTCAAACTCATTGAATTCGGGTGAGAGATCTCCAAACTGCCTTCAAAAGGATTGATTTATTTTAGGTTTGTACCCCTTGCTCAGGGAGAAGGTAGAGGTGAAATTTTCAAACACTTTTGAAGATGCTTTGAGAATCACTAGGAAAAATAATCGAAAGATTCTCTACCAAGCCCAAGCTAGCTAAGCAGTTTTGGGAAACAACATCACAACTATGGAGGTCTCTCAAGTTCCCCCAAATGTATCTAATGCACCAGGCCTTGCTAGAGGTCAAGAAGACATGATCCAACAAATAAAAAATCTTACTAATCAACTAGAGGGTTTGAGAGTGAATCTTGTGCAAGGTGCAAGAAGACCTATTGAGGGGAATGGTGGGAATCGACCACAAATGCGGCGACAAGCAAGGGAGATGTTGTGTTACAATTGTGGAGAAAAGGGACATGTCATGTACAATTTTCCTCACCCTAGAAGATATGATAACCCTGCTAGAGGTCCTCGACAACAAGTAAGCCCTCCTCGTGCTAGGACTCAAGAGCAAGAGCAGTCATGACCTGCAATTTTACAAACACCTTATGTTCAAGCTAAAACCCCTGCTGTTCAACCAAATGTTAATGTCATAAAAATAGAGGAGGTGGTCAGGGATAGAAAGCTCCAAGAAGAAATAGCGAGAGGTAAGATGAAGGTAGATGTAGTAGAGAGCATGCCTATCAAGTAGGTAGGTGTCCAAATTGAGGCAAGCAAGGAAGCAATTAATGAGGCAAGTACATCACGGGCACCTAGAGATGAAGGGAAGAAGAGAAAGACTCGAACTATGTCTAAAATTGATATCTCCGACTTCCCTTTGGGTTCTCGGACACAACCTTATGATCTAATAGCAGATGTGAGCTCTCAAGGGCCAAAAATTACTTGGCCATAACTACCTCATGCCTCTCCAAAGCTACGACAACAATGGTAAAAAATGATAAGCACAAGGGCAAGGCAAGGTAAAATTGTTAGTGCAATCAAGGCACATGGCCTCAAAGATATAGTGCCTTTAGTGGAGGCTCAAATCAAAGGTCAATGAATTCGAAAAACATACATTGATAGTGGAGGAGAGGTTTGTGTCATGACAAAAAAGCTTATGCATCAATTAGGCTTAGAAGTAATGGAATCCTCAACCTTTAGGGCAAAGATGGTCAACAATGATGCGGTCACATGTGTGGGTGTAGTGAAAGCTTTGAGAGTTTTTATTTTTGGAATCACTGCAACAGTGGATTTTTATGTGATGCCAGTAAAGGGAGAAGGATATCCCCTCATCCTAGGGAGACCTTGGCTTATGGGCATCGGAGTTAGGCAAGATTGGGCAATAGGGGATCTGGAGTTAAGGCCACGTAAGGTGGGTGGCCACGATCAAAAGGTGGTTTACAACTTGAAGAGTAGGTGTCAAGAGAATCTTGAACTAGAAATGCCTGCCGATGAGTGGATCTCAAGTGGATGTTTCTCATCGGTAGAAGAGAAAGAGAGTTCAAGTGGAGAGATGATAGCACTCTCGAAGTTATGGGCGTCACCTTAAAAGAACCTACCTCATCAGAAGACAACCCAAGAATCCAAGGAGAAGATGTGTGGGATGCTAGCCTAGAGAAGATGATATCCAAGGATATAAAGGATGAAGAAAGGGAGGGTTATGTGAATGCTCTCAAGAAGCATGCCTCATTGTTTATTTCTGATTATACTCACATTACAGGTGTCATTGCAATGAAGCATCACATCCAACTCAAAGAAGGAAGCAAACATGTAGTACAAAGATTGAGAAGACTGGGAGTTGTGCAACAAGATGCACTGTTGAACGAGGTGAAGAGACTCTTGAATGCAGGATTCATATACTGAGTGGGAGATTCAGAATGGGTCTCCCTAGTAGTAGTGAGGCCAAAGAAAAATGATAAGTGGCGAGTATGCATAGATTACAAGCCACTAAATGCTACAATAAAGAGGGACCACTTCCCTCTCCCATTTCAGGATAAAATATTGAATGAAGTAGCGGGACATGAGTAGTATAGAGTGTGTGATGGCTACTTTGGCTACTTCTAGATTCGTATTGCAGAGGAGGATAAAAAGAAGACCACTTTCATCACACCATGGGGCTGTTTTGCCTTTCGGGTCATGCCCTTTGGTCTCACAAATGCCCTAGCAACCTTTCAACGATTCATGAATATGGTCTTCCAACCTTACTTTGGTAAGTCCATAAGGGTTTTCATAGATGAATTTTGTATTTACAGCTCAAGGAATATACATCTGCACAAGGTTGATGAAGGATTTACTTGCTTAGTTAGGTTGGATGGACAACTAAATAAGGATAAATGTCACGTTGGGGAAAGCAAGGTTACACTACTAGGGCATGTACTGTCAATTGGAGGAATTGAGGTAGATCCAAAAAAGGTAAAAACATTGCTAACTCTACCTTCCCCAACCTCCATCAAACAATTAGTCTCCTTCTTACAAAAGCTAAGATATTTGGGTAGATTTATACACTTATTCTCTCAAGCCATATATCCCCTGCAGCAATTGACACGCCAAGAAACACTTGTATGGAGTGAACAAAGTGAAGGACATTTTAAGGAGATAAAGAAAATGTTGGGGTCATTTCCTATAATCCTCCAGCCTTGTTGGGAAGAAACATTCTTTGTAAACCCTAGAGTGGGAGAAGAGGCCATTGGTGCTTCTCTCCTACAAAAAGATCCAAAAATATCCTTCATGAGGCCTGTGTATTTTGCTAGCTGCCTCAGAGAAGGCTTACACCTACATGGAACAACTAGTGTTGTCCCTCATGTTTGCAGTAACCAAATTTCGGCCATATTTGCTTCCAAAGAGGTTTGTGATCATCACTGTGGAGGATATGTTTCCCTATGCACCACAACATATGGAAATCTCTAAAAAAATAGCAAAGTGGGTGGTCCGATTTCAAGAGTTTGATTATACAATGCAGGTTGAAAAAACAACTCGAGCATGCCTCGCTGATATTTTGACAAACATGTGCTATGAGAAAAATCTCAAGGTGAAAAGAAAGGACCTTCCACCACCCCCATCCATAAAGACTTTTGTAGATGCTTATAGTCTCTACTTTGATGGTGCATACAAGAGAACTAAGGATAAGGCAGCCACAGGCATTGTTGTTTTCTCTCCTTTAGGAGAGAAAATCTATGGTGAAGGAATCATCTTGGAAGGTGTCCACTCTAACAATGAGGCAGAATATCAAGCTTTAATTCATGGTCTTTGTTGGTGTCTTACTAATTCAATGTTTTGGAGACTCTATGCTATTGGTAAGGCAAATACAAGGTACATGGACATGCAAAAATACAAACCTCTCTAGTAAAATGAGAGAGGCCAAATCTCTTATGAGAAGATTTAGGGAGGCACAAGTACATCATGTGCCAAGTGACCAAAACAAGGATGCCGACCATCTAGCATCATCAAAGCTGAATGAGTCATTGGTGGGAGCACTGGCTATCAAATCCCCACTTGAGCAAGGCAAGGAAGACTTAGAAGATATTCTACACCTCTTAGAGCAAGGAGAAGCTCCCAAACACTTGACTAAGGGAGAGAGACAGTGGCTAGCTCGGAAGGCTACAAGATATCGCATGGTAAATGATAGTTTGTATTATCTTGATAAGGATTGTGTGCTTAGGAAAGTGCCTTCAAAATGGGAAATTGAAGAAATCTTAAAATCTTGCCATGATGATGTGTGTGGAGGCCACTTTGCACACAACATCACAAGTAGAAAGGTTCTACAAGCCAGCTTTACTTGGCCCAGTCTACACCAAGATGTCAAATATTGGTGTCAAACATGTGAAGAATGTCAGAAATCAAGACCACGACGGCTCATAGCAAAACGCCAAACCCCAATCAAGGTCTATGGACCCTTTGAGAAGTGGGGAATTGATGACATAGGGCCTCTACCACTCACTCCATCAGGAAAAGAGTATATTATCATGGGGGTAGATTACATGACTAGATGGGCCGAGGCTATGCCAACTAGAAGAATCACTGCTAAGGAAGTGAGTAAATTCATCTTTGACCACATTTGTTGTAGGTTTGATACCCCTCTTGAAATACTATCAGATAGAGGGCCAGGGTTTAGAGCTAATGTGGTGGGTGAACTCATGCAAAAGCTAAATATTCAACGACGACACTCTACGCCTTACTACCCTCAATAAAATGGATTGGTGGAAAAGGTAAATGGAATGATTTGTAAAATCATCAACAAATAGGTACATTCAAGGCCCCGACCGGGATTGGGACAAAGCACCTTAGTGGAGCTCTATGGGCTTATAGAACCTCCTTCAAAACCATGTTAGGGTGTCAAGATTGTGGGAGAGAAGGAAGGAGTCTCACTTGTAGCTTTCTTGCTTGCACAATGGGGGAATACACACAAGGGTGGAGGCTGAAAACAGTTTTCCTCTTCTTAGTTGTGTAAGCCAAAAGAACTCAAGTACAAAGAAATAGAAGAACCCTGGATATGGGTCTCAAACCAAACTCAACTAACTAAGGTGGCATACTAACTGAGCCACGAACTAGATTAGATAAGGATAGCTATCATGTAGCTATTATTCAGGGGCGGTGTACCAACCGCATCTGCAACTGACAAGTCGGTGACATAAATGCACAATGGTCACCCTGGCGTATCACGAGTGGAGCTCGATATCTCAACACTCCCCCTCGAGCTCAATCCCAATTCCTGCACACCGAGCAGGTCTCTGAACTTGCACAGCTTCTCTGCGCCCAATGCCTTCGTAAATATGTCAGCTACCTGATCCTCTGTGCTGACATAAACTAGATCAATAAGACCTAGTAAAACCCTCTCTCGTACATAGTGATAATGCACCTCAATGTGCTTTGTTCTAGCATGATAGACTGGGTTATTTGCCAAGTGTATACTACTCATGTTGTCACAATAAATGACAACTGGCCCATCTGTAGACTGATGCATATCATAAAGTAGCTTATGCAACTAAGCTACCTCACATGCAGCCATTGCTGCACCCCTGTACTCAGCCTCTGTGCTCGACAAGGCAACTGTAGGCTGTTTCTTGCTGCTCCAAGTGACTGCAGCACTCCCAAAAGAGAACACATATCCACTGGTAGATCGTCTATCAGAAATACTACCAGCCCAATCAGCATCAGTGTATCCATGCAACTGTATCTGAACCCCAGTCTCATAAAATAGTCCATACTGCAATGTGGACTTCACATACCTGAGTATGCATCTAGCCGCATCCAAATGTGGTTTCCTTGGAGCCTGCATAAACTGACTTACCAATCCAACAGCATAGCTCAAATCTGGCCTGGTAATAGTCATATAAATCAAACTTCCTACTATGCGTCTGTACATAGTAGGGTCTTCTAGAAGCTCACTTGCATCTGTGCTCAGCTTCACATTCTGCTCCAAAGGAACTAAAATAGGCTTACAGCCTGTCATCCCATATTTGGACAGCATGTCCAATCCATACTGCCTCCTCTGTAAGAGCTGTATCCCACTTGGTGATCTAATCACCTCAATGCCCAAGAAATAACGCAGCTCTCCCAAATCCTTCATCTCAAACTTCTGCTTCAATAGCATTTTCACATGAAGGATATCTTCATCACTGTCACCTGTCATAATCAAATCATCAACATAAATGACAAGTAGCATAATACCTTTCTCTGTTTTCCTCACATAAAGTGAGAAATCTGCCTTGGAAATCTGAAAGCCAATAGTGACAAGATACTGTCCTATCTTGTCAGACCATGCTCTAGGTGCTTGCTTCAAGCCATACAAGGCTTTCTTCAACCTGCAAACAAACTCTGGATGAACATCATGCACATAACCTGGTGGCTGCTCCATATAGACCTCTTCTTGCAAATCACCTTTCAAGAAGGCATTCTTTACATCCATCTGATGTAAAGACCATCCCTTTGATGCAGCCATAGCAATGACTACTCTTACGGTTGCCATCCTTGCAACCGGACTGAATGTTTCTTCATAGTCAATGCCATATGTTTGTGCATACCCCTTGACTACTAATCTTGCCTTGTATCTGTTCACAGAACCATCTGCATTGTGCTTCACCTTATAAACCCACTTACAGCCAATTGCATTTTTACCTTTAGGCAAAGGTACCAATTCCCATGTAGCATTTTCTTCCAAGGCATCCATTTCTTCATCCATGGCTTTCTCCCATTTTTCTTTTCCCATGGATTGCTCAAAAGAAGTGGGTTCTGGTTCCTGTATCACTTTGACCATATATGCATAGTGAATGGCTGTAAATCCATCATATTTCAGCCTATCCACAGGATACCTAGCTCTGGTAGACCTACGCAAAGTAGGCTCACTTCCAGGTGCTCTCAAAACATCCCTGGTCTTTCTTACTCCAGGTGTAACAATAGAGGGGATACCCAACTCATCATCAATGCTCTGTTCTGAGCCACTGGATTCACCATCCACATAAGAGTGACCTGCATTCACATCAAACATGGGCTGATCAACCTTCTATTTTCCTTTTCGTGATACCTGCATACCACTATCTACATTGCTTTGAGAAGATTCTCCTGATCTCAATCTGCCTGTCCATGGCGAAGAATGTGAACCACTGCTAGAGGATGCTCCAGGTCCACTAATATTTTGTGACTGCTGCTGTGAATTCTGTACAGCATTACCATTTTGTGCATCTACATCATCAATCACATTTACTGGTTTATACCAGCTACTCATCTCATCAAAAACAACATCTTTGCTCACTGTAAACTTACGAGTAGAAGGGTTATAGCATCTATACCCTTTTTGCTGCAGAGAGTAACCAATAAAGATGCACTTCTCAGCTTTTGGATCCAACTTGGATCTCAGCTCATCTAGCACATGTACATAGGCAATGCAACCAAAAATTTTCAAATGAGAAATATCTGGTTTCCTACCAGTATACCTCTCCTCTGGAGTCATTCCATGTATTGCTGCAGTGGGAGTCCTGTTCATTATGTAGACTGCTGTAGCAACTGCTTCAGCCCAATAAAAATCTGGCAAGTCTTTTTCATTGAGCATGGCACGAGATACCTCTCCAATATGCCTGTTTTTCCTTTCTGCAATTCCATTTTGTTGTGGGGTATAACTGCATGAATATTGCTGCTTTATGCCATGCTCCTGCAAGAACTTTGCAAACTCATTTGAGAGGTACTCTCCCCCTCCATCTGACCTTAGGCATTTTATTTGCAGACCTGTTTCTTTTTCAGCCATAGCTTTAAGGGTTTTGAAATGCCCAAAAACTTCACTTTTCTTTTTCATAAAATACACCCAAACTTTTCTGCTATAGTCATCAATAAAAGTGACAAAATAATGACAGCCTCCAAGAGATGCAGCTTTAGTAGTCCACACATCAGAGTGGATTAATTCCAATGGCTTCTCACTCTCTTGAAGATGTCTAGGAAATGGTTTCCTTGCCTGTTTTCCAAACTAACAGGCTTCACATACCTTATGCATTTCTGCAACCTTGAATTTTGGCAATCCTGCAACAATGTTTTGGGCCTGCATTGATTTAAGTCGCTGTACATTAACATGACCAATGCGTTTATGCCAGATATCAATATCTGCAACTACACCGGTCCCATGTGCAAACATTGCTGCACTCAATTCAGGCATGTCTGCATCCAATGTAAACATTCTGCCCTTCTTCTTTCCTTTTGCTATCAAGCGACCTTCATTTTTCATATCCTCAACAAAGCATCCATGAGGATTAAATCTGACCTGCAAGCCTTGTTCAACCATTTGACCAATAGAAACTAGATTCTTGGTGATATTCGGGACATGAAATACATCAGACAGGTATTTCTTTTTCCCATCCTGCATAGACAAGGGAATTTTTCCAATCTGCACAATAGGATGTGCAGTATCATCACTAGTCTCCACAAATCCTGGTTTTTCCATTTTCCTTGCATCCTCCATCCATTCTGCATGACCTGTCATGTGGTTTGATGCACCTGAGTCAACATACCATACATCATTGCTTTCTTCTGCACTTGTCACAGAATTGTTCATGTGCTGCACCATGAACAAATGCTCATTTCTGTCATCACCCTGTCTGCTAGAAGATGCATAATTCTCTTGTTGCAGTTTTCCATTTATGATGTCATTCTGCTTTTTATAGCAGTCTTTAGCCATATGACCCATTTTACCACAGTAGTAGCATTCAACATTACTGTTTGCATTTTGACCTCTTTGCCATCCACCACGACCTCTTTGGCTCCCCCTGCCTCTAGAGTTACCACGTCCTCCTCCATAGGACTGGTTTTCTTGAGTTTGCTGCATATTCTGATTTCTACCACGGCCTCCAAATCGGCCTCCTCTACCTCTGCCTCTACCTCTTCCAGCATTTGAGTAGAAGACAGCTTCTTTTGAAGTTCCTCCTGAAGAAGATGCACCACCATTTCTCTGTTCCTCAGAAATTAGAAGAGCAATCAACTCCTCAAAATCAGGAAATCTTTCACGAACTGAAATGGATGTCCGAAACTGTGCATAATCCTTTCCTAGACCATTCAAGGTCACAGAAACTAAATCATCATCTTCCACTGGTGACCCAATGGAAGCAAGTGCATCTGCAATCTTTTTCACCTTCATGTGGTAGTCGTTGATGCTCATATTTTCTCTTTGCACATTGTGCAACTCTTGCTTGAGCTGCATTTTCCTGGCTTGCGTATTTGTGCTATACATTTTTGAC
The DNA here is from genome assembly GCF_053477565.2 of Lygodium microphyllum. Taxonomy (NCBI): domain Eukaryota; kingdom Viridiplantae; phylum Streptophyta; class Polypodiopsida; order Schizaeales; family Lygodiaceae; genus Lygodium; species Lygodium microphyllum. The sequence continues at coordinate 92,047,605 of NC_141146.1, forward strand.
AAAGTATCCCATGCCTCCTTTGGCGTACTTGCATTCTGAATATGCACAATCATAGAGTCTGAAATGCTGATAGACAGCCAATACATAACTTTCCTGGCTCTCTCATGCCATGATTTAAATGCCTGCATTTGCTGTTGATTGGGAACATCAGGAAGAAGTGGTTCTTCTTCATTTCCTGCAACAAATTCCCAATATCCTTTTCCCATAAGGAAATTCGTCATTCTAAACTTCCATGCTTGGAAGTTGTTCTTGTCAAGCTTTTCAGTGACAATCTGTGAAAGAGAATCAGATGCCATTACAGAAGACTGCAAAAAATTCTGTCACTGCAAAAACCACAGCTTCACCCTCACAAGGGAAAATCTGCAAAACTGGCGAAAGTGGTATTTGACCACACAGTCACTTCCTAGTGACGATTTTGCATAAACAGGAACCAATGATGATTCTGAAACTCCCAATGTCTCTGTGCACAAGCATACGATGCAATTTCTATAGTAACTTTTCACCGACTTGTAGAACAGTGGTCGCACAGCATAAAATAGGGACTTTTTCTGAGTGCGTGCAGAAAACTTCCGCCTTCAAAACAAGCCCCGAAATGGCCTCAAATCAAAAAAACAAGGTCGCCATGGGCTAAAGCCCTCTCCCGCAGCATATATTGCCCTCTTGCTTCACCGCGAAGGGCGTCTCAACCTGAGACAATGCACTCCTGCACTTTCCGGCTGTGCTACCTGCAGAGATCTGCTCCCAAAACAGAAAATGAAAGCAACACTGCTCCTCTTACCAGAACACCGCGAGCTTGGCTTGCTTTCTTGAGCTCCTTACCACGAACAAGGCTCTGATACCATGTCAAGATTGTGGGAGAGAAGGAAGGAGTCTCACTTGTAGCTTTCTTGCTTGCACAATGGGGGAATACACACAAGGGTGGAGGCTGAAAACAGTTTTCCTCTTCTTAGTTGTGTAAGCCAAAAGAACTCAAGTACAAAGAAATAGAAGAACCCTGGATATGGGTCTCAAACCAAACTCAACTAACTAAGGTGGCATACTAACTGAGCCACGAACTAGAGTAGATAAGAATAGCTATCATGTAGCTATTATTCAGGGGCGGTGTACCAACCGCATCTGCAACTGACAAGTCGGTGACATAAATGCACAACGGTCACCCTGGCGTATCACGAGTGGAGCTCGATATCTCACACCTTTTCATCTAGTTTATAGACAAGAGGCTCTTTTGCCTATTGAGGTGAAATTACCTGGCCTTCGGACATTAGGTGGCATAGTAGGCTCTCAAAAGGAGAAGTTACATCAAAGATTACTGGACCTAGAGAGGCTACAATTGGATTGTGAAAAAGCCATCAACCACTACTCCAGGAAGCTGAGAAGCATAGAGAAAAGTTCAACAAGAAGCTAATAGATAAAAACATCAAGGAGGGATCTTTAGTGCTTCGATATGACAATCGCTTTGATAAAAGAAAGGATGGCAAGTTTCTCTACTAGTGGTAGGGACGGTTTTGGGTCACAAAAGAATTCAACAATGGCTCCTACAAACTTCAAGACATTGAGGAAAAATTGCACAAGTCCAGGGTAAATGGATGGTGCTTAAAACCCTATCACATTAGGGTGGGGTCAACTCAAGATACCAAAGAGTGTCTAGAGGCATAAATACCTCTAGCCAAGTTGGGGGCCCTGGCTATATGATTTGAGAAAATTGCAAAAAAATATTTGTCTAACACTTTGTTGATTTTTTATACATTTGGAGATTTGAAATAAAGAAGAGGGTGGGAACAACCTCTTGGAAAATCCAAGAAATCACTAGATGGAAATATTTCATGGATCGGTTTACCAAGGGGGGTGAAGAGTAAAGATCAATGGAGGAAGGTGAAGAAAAAATGTGTAATGTGAAAAGAAAAGACATGAAATGGATTTGGAGCCATCCAAAGGACATGTGAGGCTCATAATGTCATGGCTTTAGAGCCTTATGATAATTCAAACAAGTGGGACCCTTCTTGAAAGCATTAGTGGAAGAAAAATCAGGCACATGATTTTGTAAGATTGTTTAAAAATACTTCCACTCTGATCCAAAAAAACTTTTCATCATAAAATTTGTATTGGGTGAGCTGCAGTTTTGGTTGGCACTTTTAAAATTTTTTTTGGAGCTACGAGTCGAGAGATATGGCCAAATGGTTGACGCCAACTTTTTCCAACTGTGGTGGAGACCACATCCCAATTTTATACACACCCACACTTTCTTTCCCACACTTAGCACTTCTATAAAGCATAATTTCTTAGACTCCCAACCCTTTTCCCTCTCTTCTCCTCTCTCTCAAGCTAATAAACCATTAGAATTCCTCTCCTAAATCACCCTCAAATCATCCTTAATTGTAGTAGTAATGTATGAATTCTCACTATTCTCTCTCCATTATTGCTAGATATGATCTTATTTTATGAAGATTCTCTATTTTTTTTTATAGGAGAGCTATTGGACTTAAGTTATGGGAGGGATAATGGAGACAACTCAACTATGATGGAACTTGATTAAGTACAAAATTGGTCAACAAAACATCTAGATGGAGCTTCCACATTGGTGGAACTGCCTTAATGCAGCTTTGGTGGTGTTAATTCCTATTCTATCTTAACCTCCTCCCTAAACACCCTCAAGGCCTATATAAAGAGGCGTTCTCCTTTGTAATTTGCAAAAAAAAAGAGAGCCAAGAGGCCTTCTTCAGCCCTATTGAGCCTTTCCCATTCTCTCTCATGAGCTTATGCAGTTTATTCCTTTACTATAGCTTATGCATGCTCTACAGTGTAATAAGCCCATGCTATTGGTGTCCATATTGTGTATATTGGTTATGTCTTGAGGGTTCTCCATCTCTTGTGCCCTCTTAAGTTTTATTGATTCATCTATATTTTGTAGTTCTCTCTCTCTCTCTCTCTCTCTCTCTCTCTCTCTCTCTCTCTCAGTTTTCCTCTCTTCTCCCTCACAAGCTCCTCTCCCTCTTGCATAGCATCCTAGTTCACTCTTCCATGACTAGGTGGTGTGCTTACCTCATTAACTTTGTGGCAGAAGGGAGTTTGGCATAGTATAGAGGCTGCCATACTGAGTTTCCTTCATCAGGCTCTCTAGACCAATCCAACTAGTCTATATAGTGATTACAGAGACTTCGCAAAACCCTACTACAAGTACTCTAGGAGGAGAAAATTTGAAGGAATATATGTCCAATTCAGTCAGAAGCATCAAGAAAGAGTTGATGGATGTGACTAGAGAATAGCTGTAGACACTAAAGGTGAATATTGCCAACATATCTAGTCGTATAGGAGATGGAAGAGATATAATGTGATCTAATATATAGTGCAAAAAGTGCTATCAAGTAGGACATTTAGCCACTCAAAAACCAACTATCCCTAAAGCCTTGTATTTGTACTATTTAAGGAAGAACCATATAGAAGATATCTACTCTATGAAGAAAATACATGAACAAAGGAAGAAAGATGAAGAAGCAAGTTTCAACTTGTTGGAATCCAAGATGACTGCTAGGATATTGCACCAAAGCCTAGAGAGTTCGGTCTTACTTTTAGTCCAAGGAGGTTTTCCTCTCAAAGTTGTAGAGGACGATAGTCTAGCAGTGGCTAGAGATTAGAAGTCAAGAGTTATAGATGTGGAGAAAATGGACATATCTCACCAAATAGTCTAAACCCTAGGAGGTCCATGGACTACAAAACCTTTTACAGTTGATGCAAAGGAGAAGGACATACTCCTCTAGCTCTTGTGAAAGCGAATACTACTGATAATCAACAAAAGACCCAAGAACGTGACTCTAACTTGGTGGAATTGAAAGTTGCTACAATAATGCATATCAAGAAAAGATAACCCACAGCTCCAAAAGAGAATGTGCCCTCTATCAAAACAGTGAAGTTCAATCCTCCAAAAGAGAAATACAATAGTATGGATAGAACAGTATAGTACAAAGTAGTCCAATACCATAGAACGATGCAAAGACAATTACAGAGATAGGACTAGAGGTTCAAAACATAGAAATACCTCCAGTGATAGAAGGACTGTAGATGTTGCCACTCCTAGAGAAAAAATGAAAGATAAAAGTTGGTGTTGCCCCATTCCTTAGCTAATTGGAGAAGACTTGGATCCTATCAAAGAGTATGACTTGGTTAAAGACATAGACACCTTCAAACCAAACCTAACATTCCGATAGTTTGCTCATGTTGTCCCCTAGTTGTTGAAATAAATTTAAAAGCATATTGACAAGAAGATAGTGGCCTAAGGATTGCTCCTACAACTGCCCTTAAGTCCAATAAATCCCCAGATCCAGTGAAAGAAGTAGATGTGGCTAACGCCTTCTTGGATATCTTGGTACCCCAGAGATTGGTGTTTGGATTGAAGGATTTTTTATACATAATACATTAATTGATGGAGGTTCATTAGTGAAGATAATGATGGATGTGACAATGAAGGATCTAGGCTTACAAGAGGTATGTAGCCTACATAGTGGTATGCAACCTACACAATGGCTTAAACCAGAGCAGAACTAAGCCTTTGGGCATTCTCCCATAGGTGAAGATAACCCTAGTAGGAAGAGACTATGGCTGATGTATCTGGTAGTGAAACCAAATCCCTATGGGATCTCATATCCTTTACTACTAGGCAGACCATGGCTGTTTAAAGCAAGAGCATGAACAAATTGGTTTAAAGGAACCCTAACCCTAGGCAAACGACCCAACAAAGTGGTGTTGAAGTTTTATGACTCACAAAAAGGTAATGGATCTACTTCTATCAAAGTCTTATCTGATTCCTCCATTAAAATAATATGTGTCACATTAGCAGATGAAGAAGGTGTCAAACAAATCTTTCCTAAGAAAACAAAGGCACAGTCCCTAATAGTAGGCATTGTAAGTCCACTTCTGAAGGAAGAAAAGTCATTGTCATTAATGGGTGAATATGTGGTGCTTGAACCGGGAATGACTTTTGAAATCACCTCTGACAGTGAGATAGAGTCCTAGATGTATTGTTCTCCTTGTTACATAGCCATAATAGAGCCAGAGATAGACATAGAGACAGAGGCAAACACATGACCAGAGCTAAACGTAGAGGCAAAATCAGAGGATATAACAGAGAGTTTGTTTTTCTCATACATGGCTCACATAGAAAATGAGATAGACATGGCCCACAGAGCCAGAGATAAACATAGAGACAGAGGTAGACACATGACTAGAGCTAAACATAGAGGCAAAATCAGAGGATATAACATAGATTTTGTTTTTCTCATACATGGCCCACATAGAAAATGAGATGGAACCTATCAAAGATGAGGATGAAAGTTAAGAAAAAGACAATAAACGAGATATGAAGAAGCTATACAACTAGAGCAGAATACTAATGAGGAGAAAATTTCAAAGGAGGCAATAGAAGAAGCCGAAGATCCCATGCTATTGGATAGAATGATTTTAGTACCTTTTGGATTAGTAAATAAATCACATCTTATGCAAAATGTCCATACAAAATGGATTAAGTAGAATAAGCCATCCTTTAGTAGTGCCTCCTGTCGCATGAATTTACCCTTCCCAAGAAAGGACGATGATGATGCACCTTGCAATGAACACCAACCCTGCAGCCCAAGTAAAACTCAGATGGTTCCTATTGTGTAATATTCATAGCGGCATCCTTAGAAAATGAGTCCTCAAGTTAAGAGATAAATAACTCTCCTATAAAATTTGAAATAGCCATGGTATCATTTTAGTATCCCAAAGGGTCAATAGAGTCCCCATGGAAAGAGGAAGTAATTTCCAATGGAGCCTTAGATGAGGAGGCCACTTCCTTGAAGGAGTCAGATCTATACCCAAAAGTAGTCTATGGGACCTTCATCCATGAAGTGAAAGGTGAAAATCAATTAACTTTTGTGGATGCTGATAGTACTGAACATCACCTAAAGTTGGGTATTAGTCCTCCAAAAGAGGAGTTGTTGATTCTACATGACCTATTGAAGGAGAACTTGGACATGTTTGCATGGTCCTGCAAAGATTTGAAGGGGATTGATCCCACAGTATGTTAGCATCACATTGACCTCAACCCTGATGATGCCAAGTCAGTGAGGCAAAGATAGAGGTATATGAATCCAAATTAGTTAACCTTGGTGAAAACCAAATTATTAAAGCTCCTTACTGAGTTTATATATCTAGTGGCAAATAATGAATGGGTTTTGCCCATCGTGGTAGTACCCAAGAACAATAGAAAGCTGCAAATATGTGTGGACTTTTGCAAGTTGAACTCCAAGATAAAGAAGAATCATTTCTCTATTCCTTTCACAGACCAACTGTTGGACACAGTGGGATGGACATGAGCTCCATTCCCTCTTGTATGGATTCAATGGATATAATCAGGTCCAAATCACAAAAGAAGATCAATCCAAGACAATCTTCACAACATAATGGGGAATCTATGCTTACAAAGTGATGTTATTTGGGCTCTTTAATGCCCCTACTACCTTTCAACAAGTGATGATGGCCACATTCCAAAATCATTTGCATGATTTCATTGAGGTACACCTAGATGACTTTTATGTCTATAGCCTAATTTGTGATCATTGGGGACACCTGGAGCAGTGCTTTGACAAATGTCAAGAGTATGGGATTTCTCTCAACCCCAACAAATGTGTCTTCGGAGTCTCTTCAAGGGTTCTTTTGGGCCACATTGTCTTTGCACAAGAGATAGCAATAGATCCTACTAAGATTGAGAAGATTGTAGCTCTGACAACACCGACCAACCTAACACAGTTAAGGGATTTCTCGGCCATGTGAGCTATTATAGACAGTTCATTCCACAAAGGCAACCACCTTGCACAAGCTCCGAGGAAATATGCCGAGTTTACATGGACTACTGATTATGATGAAGCTTTCAACGCTCTAAAATAGTGTCTAATTGAAGCACCCATCTTACAATCTCCTGATTGGACAAACAAATTCCATGTGCACATTGATGCATCTGTAGAAGGATTAGGTGCAATTTATGTCAAAAAGGCTCCTTGAGGTTAGATCAACCGATCTACTATGCAAGCCAAAAAGTAACTAATAAAGAGAGGAACTACGTAGTGACAGAGCTCAAATGCCTTGCAATGGTGTTTGCCTTGAAGAAATTTTCTCACACTACCTACACATTTCAAATTCTATGTGGACCATGAGGCACTGTCCTTCCTGATGAAAAAAGTAGATGTGAAAGGCCAAATGATGAGATGGCTCCTTATGTTCTAGGAGTTTAACTTTGAAATGGTTACCAAACTTGGTCACTCCCATGTGCTAGATGATCATATATCACAAATCCCTTAGAGCAATGAAGATGAGCAGGATGATCCAAACCTTCTCGATGCTTTCCACTTTCAAGTCAAAACTGTAACTGCATGGTATGCAGATATAGCCAACCTCTTTTCCACTCAACAGTATCCTCCTGGTATCTCTAGTCGTTAGAAGAAGAAACTTCTATTGGAGTCATTTCCCTACACCCTATTAGGTGGCACTCTGTACAAGAGAGGCAAAGATGAAGTGTTGCACACATGTGTTGCAGGAGATGAGATCATGATAGTTCTAAAAGCATACCATGATGAGCCATGTGGAGGATACTTGATAGGAGAAGAAACAACAACCAAGAAGGCTTTGCTCATAGGATACTGATGCCCTACATTACACAAAGATACCTACTGCTATTGCAAATGTTATGATGCTTGTCAATAGATGGGAAAGCTTGCCAAATCCAATGCTATGCCCCTACATCCTTTCCTTCCCCTAAAGTCGTTTGAGAAATGGAACGACGACTTCATTGGTCCCATCAATCTACCAACTAGAAGGAATCAGAACAAATATATTTTGGCCTATACTATATGACAAAATGGTGTGAAGTCAAAGTTCTGAAGTGGAATGATGGCAATAGTGTGGCCCTGTTCGTGTACATGAACATCATCATCTATTTTGGTAGTCCCTTAGAGCTGGTTAGTGACAGATACACTCACTTTCTCAATAAGATTATGGAAGAATTGATAGAGCTTTATAAGATATGCCATTGCAAGTCCATGCCCCCTACTATCTTAGAGCCAACAGTCAAGTTGAAGTCACCAATCACAATCTTATTCAATCCTAATAAGAACTATTGCTATATATCACTATGTTTAGGATGATTGTCAAGTTAGAGCTACCCTCTTTGTAAGTGTCTATCAAAGAGCGCCTAGGGGATGATAAGTCCTTACAATGCCGTCTCCTACACTTAAAATTTTTGGACGAAATATGCTAGATGTCGTTACAATATATGGGAGCTACAAAGGCTTGACGGAAGGCTGACCACATTAGTTTCATCAAAGCGTAAGGAATTCAAGGAAGGTGACTTAGTCTTGGCCTATGATTCACAATTTTTTAAGTTTCTAGGAAAAATACAACAATGTTGGATGGGCTTTTATAAGGTACTTGCTATCAATCCTAATGGCTCTATCCAAGTGTAGGCTGTCGATGCTTCTAATGATCCCTTTTTTATCAATGGCTATCATCTTAATAAGTATTTCCCTCCCTAGGGATCTTGACAATCACCATAGATTGAACCTTTCTCTTTTGGGCATTGCACTGTAATCCTTCTCATGCTGATAGCCATTATGCTCATCTTGATGATGTGACCTCGTTCTTCTAGCCCCTTACAATCACCTCCCAACCCTACTTTGCTCCCTTCTTGGCTAATTTAATAGAGATGTTGAGGATGGTTTTAATATGTAGTATTCTTGCCATTCTCCTCTTGGAATTTTAAAAAAGGCATATACATACATACATACATACATATATACATACATACATACATACATACATACATACATACATATATATATATATATCGATTATGAGAGAAAATGACTTCGATCCCTACCATGCCGACCTATTCTTCGAGAAAAGGTAGAAACACCCTTTGGGAGTAGGAAAAAAAGAAAAAAAAAAGTAATCCAAATTGTTATGGGAGAAAAGGAAGAAACTCCCTGTCATAATAGACCTCCCTTCAAGAAAAGGTGGCAAACTCCCTTGGACGAGAAGATGGCTATGAAAAAGGTGGTAACACTCTACAGTCTTGACTTGTTGATTCTTTAGTCGACCTTTCATGATCTAGTTCTGAAGCCATCTCCCTAGGTATGATGTGTCTTCTTGTACCTTTATAGAGCATCTATATCCTTTAGTAGATGATGTGTTTCTATATTTCAACATAAGTTCTTAATCTATTGGCTACCTCCGTGGGTACGTCTCTTCATCCCAATAGACAAAAGTTGATGTCATCAATAAGCCAACATCGATATTCATCGACAATCCCTTGAGTGACGCGAGTTTTCATCCTAATAGGATAGGGATTTGAGTATGGGCTACCCTTTGTATTTATCAGACAAGTGTAAGACAAAGAGTGGGGTGAGTGACCATTCCTTGCCCTTTAATTTCAATTGAGATGTGAGATATGTGAATAGAGTATTGCATGCACAGGCTAGGCCTCTCAATGCATAATGCACGACTGTTCTTGTACATGGCATTATAAGACTCCTTGGCATTTCTTCTCGCACTGTATGCTAGCTCAGGGTGAGAAGCACTGTTGCACCATCGATTGTGCACAAGGCATACAACCTATACACAAGTGAATGAGAATTACGTCAATGGGTATGAGAAACTTGGTTACCCTCCTATATCTATCAATAGAGCGTGAGACAGAGGGGGGCTGAGAGTGATTGATTTTCCTTTCATCGATTGAGAGGTGAGGATTGAGGAATGTTATGACAATTAGCATCACATATGTATTTGTTTCCCTATGTATACATAGGACAGGCCTTTGCCATCAATGCACACACATCATTATGTTCGGTGCACTGCTCTACAAGGCTCCCTAACCTTTGTTCTTGCACCTATGCTAGATGGGTTGCGATAGATTGATGCACCATCAACTGTGCACACTATCATACTCCTTCTGAACCGTCCCTCTTGTTAATTTCTAAACCAAACATGGGATATGGGTCTCATTTCACTCCTCTCCTCTGAGTGATGTGAGTTATGGGGTGAGTGACTTATCTATCATTCCAACATGAGTGACTATCCAGATTGAGTGTTGTATTTTTCATCATTGATGGCTTATCGGATTGCAAGGCTTCTTGAAGCATGATAATCTCTAGCTTGAGATTAGATATCTCTTGAGAGAAACCTGCACTCTTACCTTTTTTATATGATTTAGATGTTGCTTGCTCACTATGAATGGTGGACTTGTCACCATGGATAGTGATAATTGTTATCGATTGTGTAGCTTTGCTACTTCTTTCCTTCATCAGATCGACCACCCTTAGGGCTTCATTGAACACATTAGCCAAAACCTCTCATTGCAAACTTGAGTTGCTAGACAAAGCCTTATACAATTCTTCATTTTTTTCCTGTTGATAAATACCGTTGACACCACCCTAGCCATGGGTCTCTCAAAATCTAGGATCCTCTTATAGAGACTTCTCACATGAGTGACATAGTCTTGATTTCCTCTTTGTCTTTCTAGCTCACATTCATGAGCTTAATGATCAAGTTATCAAAGTACCCAACCTCTCAAAATTTATTGATGAACAAATTCTTGAGAGTATCAAAGTTGTTCTCTTTCATGTCATCGAGGCTTGCAAACCAAGTCCATCCTTTTTCCCCAAGACATAACCCAAAAGCTTACACTCTCTTGTCAGTACCCATGAGGTTGTTTGCCTTTTGCAGACTTGTTCAAATTATTCCACGAAGCTATAAGGGTCATCCCATGCCTTGTACTTGTCAACTTGCTTTATGAAGATTGGTATCTTGATTTGGCTTCTATTTCTAGCTAGTGTCCCCAAGCCAGTCAAAAGTATCATATCTAGTGCAATGGTATCCTTTTCTATTGAAGTTCAATCTAGTAGTCTTTTGAGTAGAAGTTTGGATGGTTATCAATAGGGAATTCCATTGCATCAAACTCTAGAGATTCAATATTTAAACTTGTTCTTGCCATGTTTTCTAGATATTCTTGGGTGGCAAGCATCTCAATAAGGCTAATGAGCCTTGACAAAGTACTAGGGGTTCCTATTGGGTATTCTTTGCAAGATTGGGATATTCTTTGTCTTGATTCAATGTGGTGTAATATATAGCATTTGTAAGTGCTTAAACCTAGTTGCCCCTTGTGGCCCTTAATGGCTAAGTGGGCACTTCTTGTTCTCCCTTGTATATGGTACTACTTGTCAAGGTTTGAATGTGTGCTATGACCTTCTCTCTTTCATGCCCAAATGCATTAGTATGAGATGAGATCCTAGGTGACCTAAGTCAACCTACATTGTGCCTAGATGTTTTGAATCCACTACAGGAGTGTTGAGGCTATCCTAAGTTGCAGTGCATATGTGCCTATGGGTGGGGTGGTTCCTAATGGGTGGCAATGAAGCATCTTTGAATGAGAATTTTAGCTAAGTTGTGTAAGTGTCATACTACCTAGGCTAAGACTATGGTGTGGGTAGGTGAGTGAAGGACGTGCCTAAACTTTAAAGTGAGGTGCATATTTCCTATTGCAAATGGGATGTATCAACCCTAATTGGATAGTTCTTATGTCAAGATTAGGTGTTAAAATAAATGTGGATGCTCCAAAGATGTGGTCTCCTATGCACAAGTGTAGTGTGATCAACTATGAGGTGGGGGCTTATATGAGCCTAAGAGTTTGTGCCTACATGGCCTATGCTAATAGTGTTGTTAAGTCATGGGTATGTGTTATAAGATTCGAGATACACCCTCGACCTTCTTATATACTTAAAAGATATAGGGTGAATATTATCCTAGTGCAAAGAGACAACAGATGAGAGAAAAGAAAGATGTAGAGAGAAAGAGAGAGATATAGAGAGATTGACAACACACTAGGGACTGGAAGATGGGCCAGTCCCCCTCCTTATGGAGTTATATTATTGTCAAAGAGAAAGCTCCTCCATTGCACATAAACCAATTCTTATCTTGTAGATCTTGGGAACAAGATCACAATTTCTTGCATTGTATACAACTGGCTAACACTTGCATAACTTGGAAGTTGGCACCTTTTGATCCTTCTTGAGTCTTTCCTTCTCCTACACAATATGTGCAGGGATTTCCTCTTGGAGCTTGATTTCAGTAGAGCTTCCACAACACTTGCACACCTCGAAGGTTGGCCAGCTTGAACTTACACAGATCCTTGCACAACTCGAAAGTTGGATCCTTTGATCTTCTTGATTTCTCTTGTTCTCTCCTACACAATATATGTAGGGGTCTCTTCTTGGTTCTTGATTTTTAGCAGAGCTTCCGCAGCACTTTGTGAGACATGGATTGCCTTCTCTCCTCCTCTTGCTTTGCATGAATGCAAAGTGATGCTTTCTTCACCTCCTCCACACCCAAGGACAGCCTCCCTGTTATAGGCTCCAAGAGCTTCTCTTCTTGGAGAGAGACTTGAGTGCCAAGATTGGAAAGGTTGATCTTCATGCAAGATATGGTTGTTCTAGGATCTACTCTACAGCACCAATTTTTGAATATCTCTCTATGTGTTGCTCGGATGGAAAAATGTCCAACACAAAAGTTGTAGATCTTGCCATTTTTTATCAGCCTAAAAGGCCGTTTTTAGAGATTTACTTTCTATCATGAGATATTTTAAAAATGGATTCACCATGTCTATTTTAAGAAAAATAGCTTTTTAAACTATATTCTTAACTTATGGTGCATGCAACCACCTTGAGCCATAGATAAGGAGAGTTCATTAGATTGCCTAGGGCCTCAACCTTAATATTGACTTCGATAGAAAAGCTTGTGTCATCTTAGACCTTAGAAAAAGAAAATCACTTCTCTCCTCACTTCCAAAGGATCATTTCCCTCGTCTTTCTTAGTGAGAGAATTACCTCTCTCGTCTTTCTTAGTGAAATAATTACTTCTCTCCTTAATTCATTAAGAGAGAAAAGACCTTCAACCTTGACTTGTAAGGGAGAGGATGACCCCAAATGAATGCAATGCTCATTACACACAAGTAAATGTTCTTAGGCATCCCCGAAATGCACACATAAATACATATACACAATGTTAATGCAGTTCCTCTTCTTAGAACTCAATCCATCTTCATTTATGTATAACTCCTTGGTTCTTGTGTACACTCTTACACTTGGTAGACACTTCCTTCCCCCTTCATAACTTGTACTACTTATACCAGATATCCCCGTCATAGTGCTCTGATCACCCCATTAAGTGATGCATTAGGAATACCGGTCTCTAAATGGTCTCATGGCCATGCTAGATCATCATCAACACTCGAAGAAAACAAGGTCATTAATTTATTGACATAAATTTACTAAAGAGAGAATGTGTAATAAACAATCAATTTAGTGACATGTATGTGTGTGTGCTAAGTATGAATACATGATGTATATGTGTAACTAATTATGTGTGCATAGATGGATCCTAGACCTATAAGTATGTGAATATGGTGGATGGTTGTGTCCAAGTGTATGTGTGTGCCCTAGTGTCTATCTGCATGAGTATAAATGCACAAATGACCAAGTGTATGCAGTATTTCTTACGTGGGAGTGAATGACAACAAATGCTTGTAGTTATGAGTGGGCAAGTATATGTAACTAGAAGTGTGCATAAATGTCGAGTACATGTTTATAAGTCATGGAGTGTGTGTTAGTATGTGCATGATATGACAGATGTGCAAATGATTGTGTGTGTAAGTGAATTTGTATATGTGATCTACATGAGTGCACAAGGGTGGTAAAATGGATTAGTGTACATGAGAACAAGTGCTTATTAATGTAGCATGCAAGTGATTGGGTGTGATAATGTGGAAGTATGTGAGTGTGCACGAGTGGAAAGGATGAAAGGTAGAGTGGGAGTGAAGCAAGAGGGAAGTAAGAGCTGTGGAGGTTCAAGCAAGGAAGAGAGAGGCTGGTGTGTGTAAAAGCAAGAGTTGTGGAGGTTCAAGTCAAGAAGAGAGACCAGTGTGTGGGAAGTCCAATGGTCACAATATGTGACTTGCCTTCCCTTTTGTATTTTCATAGTAAGAATAAAGAATAAAATGACAGTGATGGGCAGTTGCCAATTGCAATGCATATGTGTGTAGATGGTAAGTACAAGTGAATGCAGGTGGCTAGGCACATATTACCTCTAACTGTCAAAGCATGAGAGGTGCAAGAAGCATCAACATTCTTTCTGTTAACCTCCTAATTCAAGAGTACACCCTCTATATCCTGTAACTTTAATATTTTAGTAGACATGTTTACACATATAATAGTATAAAATGTATCCCATGATTCAAGTAGTGTTACCAATAGGAAGAAGGAAGGAGATTACCCTTGAATTCAATCCCCTATGAAGACAAATGATTGAGAATGGAATGAAACTCATTTAAGTGCACTGACATGGAAGTGCCCTCCTTCATGCGAAGGTCCATGAGTTGATTTAGCCAATACATCTAAGAAGCAAGGCTTTGCTTGTCATAGACATTGTTAATCTTATCCCATAAGTCCCATATGGACTGCCCAAGGTCACTCATGATTATATGTATATATAACGTGAGTTCAAAATAAGGGGTTTTCAAAAAACCATCTTTATACATTTTTTACATACAAAAGGGTCTCATATAAAGGGGTTACTTACAGATTGAATAGAAAAAGGGTTGTGTTTTATAACCCACAACAACTTCCCAATTAAAGGCAAATGTGCCTCAGTGTGGAGAAAATAAGAAAAAAGTGGCAAAGTACAATGTGTATGTATAAATATAATAGGAGGAAAGTGAGCCTAGATTTGAAGGCTTCAGACTTGGATTTTCAGAGCTGGATAAAGCCCTTTGAATGGGCTACATATAAATGTCCTCATGCAAGTATCCATGAAGAAAGGCTATTATCACATCCATCTAGTATAAGCCCAAATCCATGTATGCAACCAATGCTAACACTAAGCATAGGATAGTAATCTTAATACCAAGGATAGGGTAGTAATCTTGACCATAGGAGAGAATATCTCATAGAAAACAACTCCCTTATCTTGTTTAAAACCCTTACCAAACTGATTTGGCCTTATGTGTTAGGGGGTGACTAAGGGTACTCACTCTTCAACTTGTACATCCACTTGCATGGCAAAACATGTTTCCCATTGTGCAAAGGAACTAAATCCCATGTATAGTTTTTCTATAGTGAATCGTACGGTAGCCAAGAATCTACCACCTAGAGTGAAGTATAAGCTTTGGTTCCTACAGTCGTTCTTTCTTTGGAATGGGGAGATCCACATGGACCTTGGCCATACACTATTTGTGGATGACACACCATCTAAGGTGTATTTGAATCCAATTGGGAAAACTTGTTATGTCACCATGTATAATGGTCATTTGACTAACAATGAGTTACAAGAGACATTGTTCCCATACTTGTAGAAGCATTATAGATTTAGGGGTACTATCCTAGAGTTCTACTATAGATATCCTTACAAAGGACTTATTATTAAGAAGATTATATTGAAAAACAAAACATACCCCCTCCATGAGCTATTGAATGTAATTTATGTTGACTTTGTTGACATTGAAAGTGTCTAATATGTTGTATGATTCATCAAAACTAATATCCTACCAAGAGACTAAACAATACTTAGGGAAAGAATTCAAATGTTTCCACCCAATCTTGCTGATTCCATCAAAGACTAGTAGCCTAGGGTTTTTTGCCACTTTTGAAGATCTCTATAAACCTGTTCCTATGATTCAAGTTAGTTTTATAACAATAAAGATTGCCAACATTTTCAATCACTCCAAATAGCATTGTTGAGTGCTATTTTGAACAATTTTTGTGCATATTTGAAAATTAAATCTTTACAAACAATCAGTTTTCACTTAAAAGTTCGTTTAAACCTTTCCTTCTGCTATCTAACAATGTAGGTAAAGTCATGTCCAATTTTGGTATCATATGTACAAGTTACTTCCAATATAGTCAAATAGAGCTTGAGCTAACAAGAGCCAATTAAGTGATGTGTAGCCACTTTTGTGGAAAATTACAAGAGTGCTAACTCGTTTTATTAGTCTTTGCCTTTCATCTTGGGGCATTTATAACTTTATGAATTTTTTTTAAATGTTTTTGATGATTCAAGATAGCACTAATTTAATATTTTAGTACTTTTCAATTTGGTACTTTTTAATACTATTTAGCTTACTACAATTTTAGTACTATTCAAGTTAGTAATCATTTAAAAATTCATGATATTTATTTAAATACTCTTTTATGATTCAAATTAGTACTATTTTAGTATAAGTTAGTGCTATTTATTATTGCTAAAGTTGGAACTATGTATGACTAGATGTACATTTACGATATACTAGTTAGCAAATGGACTTTTTCAAGGCATCTCAAGAATAGTAAGCTCATATGTTTCCTTCCTAAAGGAAAGATAACACTTTAATAGAAACATCAACTAACAACCAATGACTAGTAATGCCCATCCTAAACAAATAGTGATAGTAGGAAGAATCAAGATAAGAGCTAAATACTAACATAGAACTTAATCCATATAATAGCTCCCATAATGATTAGAGAAAACATGCCTTAATACACAAATAGGTAGGAGCCACAAAAAAAAGTAGTTCCGAGAAGAAAACTAGCCTCGTCTTACAACATTTAAAGGGTCTTGAACATTTCTTTAGGAATTTCATTAGAACTTTTTTTTCATCCCCTACTCTAGCATTTGGTTTAGGGTCGAGCTTGAATGCATCCTCTAGCTTGTCCTTTCCTTTTCTCTTCCTCTCTTTTAGGCATTCCTCATTCTATCGAATTAAACTTTCTTTCTTTATTTTGAGCTACCAACATAAATCTACTTTGAGTCCAATTAGTGGTTTCGTTGAAATATTTTCCATCACAATGAGAGATTGAGGGGTAAAGGGGTGAGAATATGCTTCCATCTTCAATGAGTTGTGAGAATGAGAAGAGTGCAAAATATTTGTTCCTTTAGATACTTAAGTAAAGATGGCCTATTGTGATTTTTGTATATCTAAAATATTATTTCTATTTTGTATTTTTTCAAGCCAATTACATATGAGTGTCTTACTAATGTTTGAGGTGATACAATATTTGTTGGTTTCATTTTTAATCAGGTTATACATATTTTGTGTGTCTTAATGTTGTTAGGTCACATGTGCCCCCTAATGTATATATTTAAGTGGTATTTAGATATTATGTGCCTATTTATGCTATCTTTGGTACTTGTGTAAGAGTGCTTGCTTGTGGTAGTGCTTCTTTGTTTTTATATTTGTGTTTGTTGTGTGAGAAAATTGCTTAAGGGGTCTTATCCAAGGGACTTCTTTTAGTGTCCCTTCTCCAAACATGTCAAGCAAGAGAAGAAGGTGGTGAAGAAGATTAAATTAAATGAAAAAGGAAGGTGGATTGTGGGGAGGCCTTGAGAGGATGCTAGAAGAGGTGTTGCTTATCAAGGTGGAGAAGGAGGGAAAATGCCAAGTGGACATAGGAAAAGTGGAGATTGATAGGTTATGGTGATAGCTAGTCTAGTCTTAGAGATCATATAATGTAAATCCACTAATTTTAGCCACAGATGTTGTTAGAAATGCTCAAAGCTTCTTCAAACAGAATACATGCATACATTTATGCCACTACAACATATACATGCTATAACGACGTTTTCTTTATATATGAAAAATATTCCCGTCGTCACTATTAGTGTTGCTACAAAACCGTCGCTATTTGCCTCGCTATTTTCGTCGCTAATACCGACAAAATTAGCGACGAAAATAGCGACGGCTACAGAGGAATTTTTGACGCTAATACTGACGATTACAGAGTTATTTTCCGACACTGATACTGACGGTTGCAGAAAATAAAATTTTTTTGTGGCAGAGCTGCAGATGCAGCCCTGCCACAGTTAGAGCCACATAGGGCTAAGAGACAATTCCTGCTATCAAAGAAGTTAGACAATCGATCCCAAATAATGGCAAGACTTTGCAAACAAGTACTTTCATGACATTAATTAACACAAATGTACACTGCATTGATAAAGAAAATAACAGAACTTAAATCGAGAAGTGCTACTGCGACAAAGCAAATATGGAGTCATGCTACAACATAGAAGTTCGAATCATATACACTTAGCGATTACATATGGAGGATAGAGGCCATAAGGCCTTACATAATACAAGATAGGGAGTAATCCTATGTAGCCTAATCTGCTCTCTACGACTCATCCGCATCAGAAAACTCCTCTCGCTGTAGTGGCATAACGAAGGGAGTTTGCAACAACAAATACATATATAATTGTGAGTACCAAATACAAACTGACATATAATGACAGATTTCTCAAATTAGTAATGATATTTATTACTACTTACCGGTCCTCCACGAGCATAGAGCTTCTCGATCAGGGCACTCAAGCCATGCTTCTCCCCATATGTCACCTCTAGTGCAGTCGGGTCGTGATTCGTAAAACCTTGATGTGGCACACAAACATTGAAAAACAATGTACTTGAGATTCATGTTCGAAATACATACATCAACATGGATGTCATTAAATTAGAGTACTCTACCCTATTAATACTTACGAAATCTGCCATGAATGTTGCGTGGCCACCGCTACCAAGGTGATGCACCGATCCTGTGTCCAAGCGCGCCTTTGCTGCGTCCTTCTATTGCTTCCACTTGTCTGGAGTGGATGTCGCATCATCCTAGAGATTATTCCAGTCCTCTGTATCCAGCCACTCCGGCTTCGATTTGCCCTGCTTGACTGCTTCGCGTGCATCAGACCGCCTATGTGACTGATAGTCACGCATACACGTCATCATTCACCCTCTCGAAAATCTATCATTGCTAGAGGGCTGAGGGAACTCTCGATACAATGTATCGATTGTACTCCTTGCTGGCATCTGGGATCTCCTTCCACTTGTCTGTAATGTTGTGCCGAAATACTTGTTGGCGCAACTCATGCATCCTAGAGATGACAGCTTTTCCATCATCATTCATGTATAAATGGCCAGAGGCCTTATCTATGAGATACGAGTAACCTGCAAGATTTTGCAAATGGGTACTTCATGACATTAATACAAATGTGTCAAACACAACTTGAATTGATAAGTGCTACTGCGAAAAAGGATGCAAAAATACATACCTGGAGGAGTGGGTTTTGTGTATTTCTTGTTGGCCCTGGGAGTGATCGGTGGGGTGCGTGAAGGAGTGGGAGTAGTAGACGTCTGCCCACCACCGCTAGTGAAAGACGGTGTTGACTCCCTGGTGGCAGTGCGAGTGGGAGAGGCTGCATCTATATCCCCACAACAGGAGCTGCCTCCTCTAAGCCCTTCGGATATCGAATGGGCCGTTGCCGCATACTCCATCGAAAGTCAGATCTTGCAGACTCTCGCTTAGCTCGAGCATCCTCATACCGTTGCATCCACTTCTCCATCGTAGCGCTATGCAGCATACAAAATCGGTTCACCTTGGACTCCATGGATGCGTCCATCTTCTTCTCTATTCCGTTTCCCATTAGGACATTTTCATTCAGACGATCATCCTCCTTAAGTGACCATATCAAGCCTTTGTCCCAGTCCACAGTGGACAACCACTCAGAAATGCGATCGGCAACACGAACTGTGAAAACCATGTAATTAATATTGTGTATAAACAAATGGAGATTCTGAAATCTAATATGTAAAATCATGCCATACGCAGCCTCATACCGTACATACCTAACACATCTTATGCCAATCATGGGATTTGAGTCCTGTCAGTTGGTCATCCTTTGTGAATGCTGTCTTGAGAGAAAGCATTAGGCCAGTTGGTGTGTGAAAGGACTTGATGTTTTCCTTTACTCGTCGCACTTCATTGCCAGACAAAACCCAAGGAGCGCATGACAATTGCACTCGACCATCGATGCCACTTACAGACCAATATGGTTCCATCTTTCCCACTGCTTTCAAATCCATCCTCGCTCCTAGTGTGTCTCGCTGCCTAGTGAGGTGGTCCCATAGCAAGCTACCCACATATTTAAAAATGTGCATGGGATCTAAAAGGTGGTTAATTTTCAGTTTTTTCCAATAAGTCAACTCATAGAAAATTGAGAAGTGTCGCATTCCACTGGGAAGCGAGTCTTGGTCCACCATCCTGCACAATCAAACTAGCTCAGTGCATTCATTCTCGTAGGAGGGCGACCAAGAAATCCTTCTCTCATGACATGACCCTCTGGCAAAAAAGCCCGATGTCCCTCAAATACCATCTTCTTCATAGATTTTGACATACGAGAATCCAACCTTGGTCCACATAGAGGACATGCATGGTAACCTGACATGACTAGCCCTGCATAACACACATGTATAATGAGGCATGTCACAACACCAACATCACTCAAAGAAAACTAGCAAAATAAGAAAACACGCTTTACCAGAGCATTCTCCATAACCTGGAAAGTCATGCATGGTCCACATAAGAATTTCCCTTATAGTTGCGGATCGCCTACCAATATGTTTGCTCATGTCCTCCACTACAATTCCCTCCCACAACTCCTTTAGCTCATCAATCAGTGGAGAGAGGTAGACATCCATATTCTTGACTTTGTATCGTCCAGGCACAAGCAAGCTGAGCAAAAGGTGTCCTTTCTTGGTGGAAAGCCATGGCGGTATATTGTAGTTAACAAGGACCACGGGCCATACACTATAGGAGGTGGAACGTAAACCAAAAGGATTTACCCCATCCATGGCAAGACCGAATCGTAGATTCCTCGCCTCCTTTGCAAAGTCAGGGAAAGTCTCGTCAATGTGATGCCATGCTTCAGAGTCAACTGGTGTACACTTTACACCATCAGTGGATCGATTTTCTGCATGCCATGTAGTCAACTTTGCAAAACTCTTGGTCCGAAAAATGTGACAAACACGCGGTATTAGCGGAAAGTGCCTCAAAACCTTCTGCGGAACAATCTGTCCTTGCAAGTCATTTCAATACATGTCCGCACCGCACTTGGGACATGTGGCCAACAATTCAAACTCTCCTTAGAAGAGAACACAATCATTGGGGCAAGCATAAATGCAATTATAATCCATGCCTAGCTTTCGAGCACTTGTCTTGCATCATCACGAGACTCAGGCATCGTGTTTTGGGTAGGCAAAATGTAAGATTTCAACGTTCTACAAATTGCAATGAAGCACATTATTAGAGTACTACATAGCACATTTTAATGGCTTTCAATAAAGAATCATACACATCATAATATACCTGAATAGATCTGTCACACTCACATCGCTCCATCCATACTTAGTTTGTATGCTCAACAATGCAAGAAGTGTCTTCAAACGGGATACCTGACTCCCATCATACAATGGAATGGCAGCCTCTGCAATTAAAGGATCTTGGGATTCCGAGTCCGTCGGAAGCAATGATTCGATCATGTCCTCTAACTCGGGCTCCAAAAAAGCAAGAGGATCGTCCATGTCTCCAGCATTCTCACCCATAGAAGGGGGTTGAGAGTTATCACCTTCTATGAGATAATTAGTTATCTCGGAAGGCATTTGTATAGAGCACGGACGAAGTTGTCTTACTGGACGCAAGAGATCTGCGGACTGCAATGTATTGACATGGCCTTGACCCTATAAAGGACGTTAAGGAGCTAACTTCTAAGGTAACCCCAAACTATTATACTTAAATCAATTACATGTCATATAGTAATGAGAGAGAACTTACCGCAATCTCGTAATTCAAGACTGCTTGGTCGATTATCTCAACTCGAAACTCTCCATACAATTGCACATGCTCTATGGACAAACGATGTTTCCGACGAATAGCCAATTTGCATTGCGTGCATGGACAGGGGACACGTTGATTGAGCCAAGCCTCACGATCACCACCACGTTGGTCGTGAGTGCTAGACATCTTGACTGCGATGTAATGGAAGGATAATTTAGTAACAATTCTATATTGTATATTGGGACCACTCCACTATACATATTTTAGGTCTTTTTTTTTAAATTTTTGTACCTATCTCTTTGAGTTTGGCTCTAAACTTATCTATCTTTGAGGTTAGCTCTAAAGTATGCCCACACACATACATTTTCATATCTACATTGCAAATAATAAAAAACAACACAAGAAAATTTTTGAAAACACTCGCTTCCATTTCTCTCTCTTTCAACACTTCCTAACCTACATTGCAAAGCAACACAAAGATTGAAGAGAAACCAACACTTTCTAACCTACATTGCAAAGCAAAACAAAGATTGTAAAGAAACCAAAACATGGCATACCGTCGTGCTCTCTTCTTCTTCCACGACCTCTTCGTGCGGACGATGCTCCTCTCCTCGCGTGCGGCTCGCGGCTTGCTTCCTTGTTCACCTCCCTCTCTTGCTCACCTCCCTTTCTCTTTCTCTCCGCCTTCGCGTGCTCATTTGAAAGAAACATTCGGGTTTCCGCGAAATGTCACCGTAGTAAGTTGTCGCTATTAGCGTCGCTATTTACGTCACTATTTGCGTCGCTAAATAGCAATGCTAATAGCGATGTTTTTAGCAACGCAGATAGTGATGCTAATAGCGACGCTAATACCAACGCAGAAAAAAAATATCGCTACTTAGCGTCGCTATATGTGTGTACCCTTGTAGTGTGCATTTCATTTCTATGCTTATGGCATTACAGAATGGTGGAATGATATTCCATACCTAGAAACCTATAGGTCAATCCTCATAGAATGAGACCAGATGCTTTGCTTGCAAGGTAGACCTAGGAAATACTTAGTCGCCTGAGGTTGCACACTCATGAGTTGCATAGATGGTGACGATTAGGATCAGACCCCTAGACAACTACCAAACTACCCTCCCTGAGTATGTCTCAATCAACTAGGGAGGGAGGAGATCTAAGAAAAGTATCATGCATTGTGTATGGAATACTTCCAAATATTTTTAAAAAGTGGGTCACATAAGAAACACCCATAAAATTTTTAAGATAGCAAGATCCATGTAAGCAAGACTCACACAAAATATTTATTTGCATTTCTTATCTAACTAACACTAGTGTAAGGCAAATAAGTATAAGGAAATATTGGTGGTTGAGGCATTCAAGTAAGGGATGTGAGTTGACTTTGATTAGATATTGTAACATGTCCACTAGTATCATCTAGGACACGTCTTAGCAGTCCATTGGAAAGGATATCTAGAAAGCTCTGCCCGGCACTCCCATGGAATGTTACGGGGTTTGCGATCTAGGGCTTTCCGCGTCGGCCACATAGCGGAATTATTGTGGCTGTTCCCACTTAGGATCGACCGGAATTAGGGTTTTTCTGATTGGTCATTTCCTAACAGCAACTAGCATTGGACCCAAGCGAACTACTTTACGCAGAAACGCCAAGTTCGAAGCGGATTCATGCTGCACTTCGTTCAAAGAGAATGGGAAACGAGAGGGATGCAAAGCTCAACCTCTCTGCCATAAGGCATAGTCCCATTCTGTTCCCCTAAAATAGCGTAAATCGATTAAGACATAACTCTAGGTCAACCGCTTTTGTTGTTCATGTTCTTTGACGATCATCCTGCTGTTCTTCGAGATTTGAGAAAATTTCCCGGCCAATTGGGACCACCCAACTGTAGGACAGACCCATGGCCCATCCTCCGCACTTTCCTCAGTTTTTTTTAGTTATGTAATTATCTAACACATTAATTGGACATGTAACAATCAGCTTCTTTAATTAAACTGTTAAGCACTGGTTCCTTCACGTAATCTTATCATGTGACATAGAAAGGCAATATCAACAAGTTCTTTATTAACATATCATCATATTTATCTTTGAAATACAAGGAATCCCGCGCGTAGGCTTGTCCATAATCTGCCCGAAGGCTATCCAGCAATCCACAGGAATCACTATTCCAAGTTTCTGCCTGTAGACTAGTATACGGGCCTCGAGATCCAATCCTGAGTCACGTTAGCCTCTTGTGCAGGACCCACAAGGTGAGGGATTTACGGCTAGAGCCTCCCCTGGCACCCAAGCGTCCTCTTGCTCCAAGTAGTGCTCAACGGAGAGACCTCTCGCGGCGGGTTCGGCCCACGTTCCTGGCGCAGTCAACAACCCCCTTGGATAGGGTCAAGCAGACAGTCGGGGGTAACTGAAGCTGCCTCTCCCTTTAGGCATTCAACCTAAAGTATAGATATTCATTTAATTTATAATTTAATAAATCAAACAGTCCTCTAAAATCTCTAGCAAGCACAAACATTTCCATTGATCGATCTTGTTGTTGGAAAACTACTCAGGAAGGAGTCTTTCCTTTCGAATGCATCCAGCACTCGATCCGGGGTGTCTTGCAACTTGGCAAGATCCCTTATATTCTAGGTTAGGGCGTACCCTATTAACCCAACTTGGTCAACCCTAAAGTTCATTGGATACTTTAGTTTCCGGTTTTTAATCTTTCTTACTTTAGAAGGATATCAAAGAATACATCCTTTTGCAAGATAACTTGCGTAAGGATCCGCCATCCTTGTTGAGGGTATTTAACCTTTCCTCATAAGACCATATGACTTCGTACTTGCCGCGCAAGTCCTGCATCGTACTATGCGATAATGGAGTTACAAAACAATCCATTTCAGTTTCTTTAAACTGGCATTTGTCAGTCCTAGGGTTTCTTAGCTTTTATTATTTTCTTTAAGAACCTCAGGGACGAGCCCTAGTTCTTTTGCGTTTACGATTTACTGACCCTACAATCAGGGAAGGCGGGCAAGTATTTAAAGTATAAACGTTTCTTGGATTTTGAATCGTTGCCAATGAATATTTTGTAACATAGGTATTTCTAAGTTATATTAATTCGTTTAAGTTTTAGAAAGTAATATCGAGATCACTTCTGCACGATTTGTTATCTATGTGTCAATTGATTTTTCAATCCTAAACTTTATCGATTTCAGGTTAGGTAAATTCAATTAATCTTCTTTTTTTTTCTTGCAAACAAAAACTCATGCCAAATAAGCAATCTTTCCCTTGCTAAATTATGCAGTTAGCAATGATAACTTCCTAGAGTTTAAGCATCGCATGAAACCTTTCATGAATTTCACCTTCCATGATGATTCGTTGTAACAAGAATAGGGGTTAATAGTGCAAGATGCAGATTTATACCTTCTAGACTTAACCAAAGTATACTACTTTAGTGGGTAAATAATCTTGCTCATAATTCGTTTCAATGCATAATGCTTTTTGAAGGAAAACTATGTTTATACTTTATTTATTTTGCATGTTTAATTAAACTAAATTCCTTCGTCATAAATAACTAGGACAAAATATATCTTATCTCTAACAATTCATCTTGCACGATTGAATTAGAACCGATATAAAAATTAAGAAGGAAAAACCTTGGTTTGGGGTGAGATAGCCACATGGATACCGAGAGATGACCCTCCCGCAGCTACTCCTTGGACTTTCTTAGGCGGCATCGCAGTTGTAATCCTTCGAATGTGAAAGCAGCTTTACACTCCTTTTTGGAATTCCACCTTCGCTTCAATACTCTTCTTCTCTCTTTCGAGGCAAGGAATCGTTAAGGGATTGACCACGAGAAGGGGGTAATAAGACCTTTAAGGTCTTAATTTCTTCGGGAGGGCAAGGCTTACAAAGCCTAAAGAAAAGGCCCTATAGGGATTTATACACAGTGAAAAGGGTGTATGTTAGTGTGGTTTCAAAAACATATGAAGGGGCCTTAGGAGATCTTTGGGCATGGGAGTGAAAGGGTATGGGAAGGGGGATCTTGAAGGGATTTTTGGATACAGGGGATAAGTTCCAAGCCGAGGGAAAAGGTGAAGGGTGAAAGGGGGTTTCAAAAAGCACAAGAAGGGGGTTATAGGTTAAACACGGGGGTTAAGGTGGATAAGACTTTTCAAGCCTTAGTTCTTTTTGGGGGGTTCCATCCAAGGGAAGGGGGCTTAAGGGAGAAAGGGCTTAAGGCTTATAAAGCACGGGGGGGGGGGGGGGGGGGAGGGGAGGGGGGTTAGTGGGATTTGAGGCCAAGGGGAGTGGGGGCTAAGGTGGATATGAACCGGGGAAAAAGGGGGTTAAGGAGGTCCTTAAAAAGGATCTAAACCGGGAGGGGGGAAAATTTGAAGGCCAACACAAGGGGGTGGAAGGGCTTTAAGGGGCTCCATGGAAAGGGGGGCTTAGAGAAGCCCCCCTTAGAAGCTTCTTGAAGCTTCTGTGGGCTCGAAGGGCCACGTGGGGAGAGAGGATGGAGGTGGCATATGTTTGATGGCGGCAGCGGCAGTAGCTGACGGTTCCGACGGCGACACACAACCTTCCTTCTGCGGCAGCAAGGATGTTTACCACCTTCTCCTCTCTATTTGAAATAGCCTTTCTCCTCTTCGTCAGTCGCCGGTAGTACGGCGGCTTCCACAGTCACCTTCCCTTCAACCTTTCCCCTCTTCGTCAGTCCTCGCCGGCAGTATGGCGGCTCCCACGGTCACCTTTTTCTTCAACCTTCCCCATAGGGGGTTTATATGGGAGAGGGAGAGGTACCTCCCCTCCCCCACGCAGACCGAGTGCATGCCCATTCCCTCCCACGAGCTCCAGTGCGGTGCTCAGTCATTGTGCTTCCCCTCTCTCTTCTCCAGTACGAGCGTCGACTGGGGGGAGGAAGGGGATAATGATTTAAAAAAATTTCCCTTATTGCACATTATTCTTTTGGCCGTTGGAAATATTACATTCTCTCCCCCTTGGAGGAATCCAGATGTCCTCATCTCGAGATAAACTGGGGATATTGATGGTTGAGAGTGCTTTCATCTATCCAAATGGCATCCTCCTCAGGATAATCTTTCCACTGGACGAGGCATTCTCTCAAGGTTCTAGATCTTAATTGTCTCTCCCTAGCATCTAAGATCCTATCAGGCCTTAGTTCAAGGACTCCTTGACTAGGCATTACAATTTGTTGGTCATCAAGTACATGGTTAGGGTTGGGTATATATTTTTTCAATAGACTGATATGGAATACTTGTGAACCTTTAGGTTCTCAGGGAGTTGCAATCTATAAGCATTAGGTCCTAGGCATTTGAGGATCTTGTACGGCCAACAATACCTTGGATTGGCTTCTTGCAATTTCCTAAGACTAGAGAACTCTTTTTAGGGCATACACAAATGAAGACCATGTCTCCTTCGAAGACCCTTTCTTGACGCATCAAATCCGCGTATGCCTTCTGTATAACCTTGGCCGCTTGTATGTCTTGTCTTATTGTCTTTATTTGATCATCCATTTCTTCCAACATCTGCTTTGATGCTTCAACCCTTAGGGTTGGATCAGAAAAGTTTAGGGGACTTCGACAGTCATGACCATACAATGCTTGGAAGGGAGTCATCTGAATGCTCTGCTGATAAGAAGCATTGTATGCAAATTCTACCAAAGGCAAGTATTGAATCCACCTCTTCGGCTCTCGACAGCAGTATGCCCTAAGCATATCCTCGATGACTTGATTTACTCGCTCTGTTTGGCCATCCGTTTGGGAATGGTAGGCGGTGCTAAAACAGAGTTGAGTCCCAATAGCTTCAAAGATAGCTCTCCAGAAGTGTGATGTGAAAAGAGAATCTCGCTCACTAATGATTCTTCTGGGTAAACCATGTAGCTTGAATATCTCTTTGATAAACAATCTTGCAATGTCGGAGGCTTTATAGTTTGTTTTTACTGGAATAAGGTGTGCAACCTCGGTAAGCATGTCAACCACAACCATGATGGAGTTGTATCCTCCCTAGACTTGGGGTAAGCCTACAACAAAATCCATATTAATGAATTCCCATTTCATTTGGGGGATGTCAAGCGGTTGCAATTTCCCTAGCATCATGACATGTTCGGCTTTGATACGTTGGCAAGACAAACACTCAGTGACATATTTGAGAACATCACCTTTGAGCCCCTCCCAATGGTAGCTCTTCCTAACTGCATTAAGAGTCTTAGCATAGCCAGGATGTCTTGCAAAAGGGGAATCATGAGCTTCCCACATTATCTTCTGCTTAAGTGACTGGCTTGCTAGTATACACAGCCTTGTTCTGTAGTAGACAAGTCCATTATCAATGGAAAGTTCCTAATACTTAGCTTGCAATTTTTGATTCTAATCCTTGATAGAGATCTCCTTTAGAATTGATTGGTAGGCCAAATCATGGCATGCTTCCTCTCTAGCTAACTCAAGTATAGGGTTGTTTGGCATAGATACTTTTGTAGCTAGAGATCTGGCCATTGATAGATTTTGCAAGATTAGGAAATTTAGGAATGCCTTGCGACTAAGTGCATCGGCAACTACATTCTCTTTCCCTGGTCGGTACTTGATTTCAAAGTCATATTCCTCCAACACTTCAATCCACTGACGTTGCCTCATGTTGAGCTCGTTCTGGGTAAAGATCCATTTGAGACTCTTATGGTCGGTTACTAGAGTAAACTTGTTATCCAACAGGTAGCGTCTCCAAAGCTTTAGAGCATGGATGACAACTAGTAATTCCAGATCATGTGTAGCATAATTCTTTTCATGGATCTTCAATTTCCTTAAGAGTATGCTACTGGATGACCTTCCTGCATAAGTACACACCCCAAGGCAAGAATGCTAGCATTAGTTACTACCTCGAACTCCTTATTGAGGTCTGGAAGTTTTAGAATAGGTGCTGATACCAAACTTTGCTTCAATCTGTCGAAGCTATTTTGTTCGGGAGTTGACCATGCAATGGAAGTCTGCTTCTTCAGTAAATCCGTCAGAGGTGCTGCAATCAAAGCATAGTTTTTGATGAAGACCCTATACCATCTTGTCAATCCAAGAAAGCTACGTATCTCTTTGATGGATACTGGTATTGGCCACTCAAGCACATCTCTGACCTTGGCTGGGTCCATTGATATTCCTTCTGATGATACTATGAATTCCAGATATTCAATCTGACGCTTGAAGAATCCACACTTCTTCATTTTAGCATATAGCTTATGTGACCTCATTGTCTCAAGGACAATCCGAAGTTGAGGTTCATGATCTTCTTCCTATTTAGAATAGACTAAAGTATTATCGAAGAAGACAAGCACGAAATCATCAAGATATGGCCTAAAGATATCCTGCATTAACCTATTGAAGGTGGCAAGTGCATTCGTAAGCCCGAATGACATAACCAGGAACTCAAAGTGCCCATATCTTGTATTGAAGGCCATCTTTGGGATTTCTTCTTCCTTGATCCTTATCTGATAGTAACCTGACCTGAGATCAATCTTGGAGAATATCTTTGCACCCTGAAGACGATCAAGAAGCTCATCTATTCTAGGAATAGGATACTTGTTCTTGACTGTTGATTGATTCAACCCTCGGTAATCAATACATAGTCGAAGTGTCCCATCTTTCTTTTTCTGGAATAGTACTGGAGCTCCCCACAGTGAATTTCTAGGCCAGATGTAGCCCTGATCTAATAGTTGCTTGAGTTGTTCCTTCAACTCAATTGCTTCTAGTATGGACATTTTATAAGGTCTCTTTGCAATTGGTGCAGCTCCAGGCACTAACCTAATCTCATGATCCACTTCTCTTTAAGGTGGAAGTTCGGTCAACTCTTCAAGGAATACGTCCACGTATTCCTTTAGCCAAGAAGGTCCTTCATGAGACTCTTGCTTTTGATCTAATTTGTTGAGTTTGATCAAGTAAATAGGTAATCCTTTTCTAACTCCTTTTATGATCTGAGATACTTTGGCCAGTTGGATTCTTGGCACTCCTGCCTCACCTTGAGTTGTGACTAATTCCCTTCCAGAGTCTCGAAAGGAAACTTGACCCTTTCCACAGTGAATGTGGGTGTTGTTAGGTTTAAGCAAATCCATTCCGAGTAGACACTCGTGGATACCTAAATTCATGACTCTGAATTTAACCGAAGTCTTCTTTCCTCCCAGAAAGAATTCCACCTTAGCAGTTTGCCTGATACAAGTAACCTCATGACCATTTGCCAATTCCACAAGCAGGGTAGGTGCTTCTACTATGGCTATTCCTAATCTTTTTGCACATGCTGGAGAGATAAAGGAATGTGTGCTGCCACAATCAATCAAGGTCTTGATACCTTTACCTTGTTAGTCTGACGGTGTCTGAATCACTGAGAACTGGCGATTCGGCCCTTTCTTGTGTAAAGCGGCATGGACTGTCGCTCTTTCGAATTCTACTTCCATGGTCGGATCTTCCTCTTCTTCTTCTTTGCATCTTTGCCTATTGGCAACGCAGGCGGTTCTTCCTCTTCCTTGGGTAGCGGCTCCTTGACCACGGCCTATTCCTTGGAAAGGCACTTGGCGATGTCCTCCGCCGAGCTTGGGACATTGCCTCTTGAAGTGACCGGGTTCGTTGCAGTGGAAACAACGGAGGTTTCGGCCATTACTTTGAGTAGGAACAAAGTTGTTGACGTTATTTGTCCTTGCTTTCTTTCTTTGTCCCTGATTATAACCTTGAACTCTCTTCATTTGAGGTCTGAATGCTCCTCTGTTTGGGTCATTATAAGACCAAGTTTTGTTACCCCTTGGTCTAGCTTGCACCTCCTGAATTATAGGCGCCGCTCGAATGAGTGCATCCTGAAGATCTGATGGACGCATAGATTCGAGACGGGTATTTACTAGTGGATTTAAACCCACACAAAATTTGGACACCTGCTGTGTCATGTCCATCTGTGGCGCATACTTTAAAAGTGAGAAAAATTTAGAGTAGTATGCGTCAAGAGTGAGTCCAAGCTGTTTTAGATCGTAGAACTCGTTCATTTTGTGTGTGTGATATGCAGGTGGTAATAAGTATCTTTCCTGCACGGCTTTCTTCAGCTTCTCCCAGGTAACGGATCCGTCTGCAATCCCTTGATCCCTGCACCATTGCTTCCACCAAAGTCTGGCTTCACCGGTGTGTTTTAACTTGGCGAGCATAACCTGATTGGCGGGTGCAATACTGGCTGCTTTGAAGTAATCCTCCATGGATTCAATCCAAATTTCAGCATCAGCTTGGACGAATTTGGCTCTCCCGTCAAACTCGGGTGGCTTGATCTGCTTGAGAAGGAACTTCTTCTCCTAGATCACAGCAGTACTTGATGTAGGAGGCGAATTAGGAACCTGTACTTGGGTTTGTGTCTGAATAAAGGTTTTCTTAACGTTATTATACGATATTTGACGTTAGCTTATATTACATCTTTAATTCAGCTATCTTGTAAATAACGTAGCTACTTAACTTTTTATCAACTCTTATCCATAGCCAGACATTGATAAAAAGAAGACTTTATTTGTATTTATATGGGCATAGCCCTTTCAAATAAAACGTTTCATGTGATGATAAGCCAATTATTACATTTAGTTTGGGGAGAACAACGTTGTATTGCATTTATCTACAGGAACTGTGTAATAGTAAGGTTTTGGGTCATGGATCTTCAGGAATCGATAAGTCATTGGAAGTTCAAGATATCCTTTCCGTTGGAATCCATATTTCTCATGGCGGCCCAACACTTTAATCTTGTCGGCGGGGATTACACGGGTTACTTCCTCATATACATATGAGTTCATCTCAACCCTCCAACCTCGAATATGTAAAGTCCAATTTACGTAAGCTTCCACAAAAACGAATAGCTTCACGACTTTTAGGTCTTCCAACCACTTGATCCTCTTTAGGTTGGTCTGTAGATAAGCAAACCGGTGGGCAACTATATAGTAGATTCCTGAAGCACCCATCCATCTTCGTTCCATGTACAAAGGTGATGGATTATAGATCTGCTCCAGGATTTTCATCATCCCAATTCTTTGTCTATAAAGCGGAGAATGCATTGTAGTCATAAATATGACCCGAAATACCAAAAACTTGTTTCACGCTTCGTAATTCTGCAAGACAGCATTGAAGGTAAGGAAATGTTTGGACAGCAACAATTTCTTTACTTCATTTCATTGAGATCTCATAAAAACAATTCCGTTGTTGGTCGGCTCTGATACCAACTGTAACGTGTCCACTAGTATCATCCAGGACACGTCTTAGCAGTCCATCGGAAAGGATGTCTAGAAAGCTCCGCCCGACACTCCCATGGAATGTTACGGGGTTTGTGATCTAGGGCTTTCCGCGTTTGCCACGTAGCGGAAGTATTTTGGCTGTTCCCACTTAGGATCAACCGTAATTAGGGTTTCCCTGATTGGTCATTTCCTAACAGCAACTAGCGTCAGACCCAAGCGAACTACTTTATGCATAAACGCCAGGTCCGAAGCAGATTCACGCTGCACTTGGTTCAAAGAGAATGGGAAACGAGAGGGATGCAAATCTCAACCTCTCTACCATAAGGCATAGTCCCATTCTGTTCCCCTAAAACATCATAAATCGATTAAGACATAACTCTAGGTCAACGCTTTTGTTGTTCGTGTCCTTTGACGATTATCCTGCTGTTCTTCGAGATTTGAAAAAAGTTCCCACCCAACCGGGACCACCCAACCATAGGACAGACCCATGGCCCATCCTCTGCACTTTCCTTAGTTTTTTTTAGTTATGTAATTATCTAGCATATTAATTGGACATGTAACAATCAACTTCTTTAATTAAACCGTTAAGCATTGGTTCCTTCACGTAATCTTATCACGTGACATAGAAAGGCAATATCAACAAGTTCTTTATTAACATATCATCATATTTATCTTTGAAATACAAGCAATCCCGCCCATAAGCTTGTCCATAATCCGCCCGAAGGCTATCTAGGAATCCACAGGGATCACTATTCCAAGTTTCCGCCCATAGACTAGTATACGGGCCTCGAGATCCAATCCTGAGTCACTTAGCCTCTTGTGCAGGACCTGGAAGGCGAGGGATTTACGGCCAAAGCCCCCCTGGCACCCAAGCGTCCTCCTGCTCCAAGTAGTGTTCAATGGAGAGACCTCTCGCGGCGGGTTCGGCCCACGTTCCTGGCGCGGTCAACAACCCCCTTGGATAAGGTCAAGTAGACAGTCGGGGGTAACTGAAGCTGCCTCTCCCTTCAGGCCTTCAACCTGAAGTATAGATATTCATTTAATTTGTAATTTAATAAATCAAACAGTGCTCTAAAATCTCTAGCAAGCACAAACATTTCCATTGATTGATCTTGTTATTGGAAAATTGCTAAGGAAGGAGTCTTTCCTTTCGAATGCATCCAGCACTCGATCCGGGGTGTCTTGCAACTTGGCAAGATCCCTTATATTCTGGGTTAGGGCGTACCCTATTAACCTTACTTGGTCAACCCTAAAGTTCATTGGATACTTTAGTTTCCGGTTTTTAATCTTCCTTACTTTAGAAGGATATCAAAGAATACATCCTTTTGCAAGATAACTTGCGTAAGGATCCGCAATCCTTGTTGAGGGTGTTTAACCTTTCCTCACAAGACCATATGACTTCATACTTGCCGCGCAAGTCTTGCATCGTACTATGCGATAATGGAGTTACAAAGCAATTCCTTTTAGTTTCTTTAAACTGACGTTTGTCAGTCCTAGGGTCTCTTAGCTTTTATTATTTTCTTTAAGAACCTCAGGGACGAGCCCTAGTTCTTTTACGTTTACGATTTACTGACCCTACAATCAGGGAAGGCGGGCAAGTATTTAAAGTATAAATGTTTCTTGGATTTTGAATCATTCCCAATGAATATTTCATAACATAGGTATTTCTAAGTTATAGTAATTCGGTTAACTTTTAGAAAGTAATATCAAGATCACTTCTGCACGATTTGTTATCTATGTGTCAATTGATTTTTCAATCCTAAACTTTATCGATTTCAGGTTAGGTAAATTCAATTAATCTTCTTTTTTTTTCTTGCAAACAAAAACTCATGCCAAATAAGCAATCTTTCCCTTGCTAAATTATGCAGTTAGCAATGATAACTTCCTAGAGTTTAAGCATCGCATGAAACCTTTCATGAATTTCACCTTCCATGATGATTCAATGTAACAAGAATAGGGGTTAATAGTGCAAGATGCAGATTTATACCTTCTAGACTTAACCAAAGTATACTACTTTAGTGGGTAAATAATCTTGCTCTTAATTTGTTTCAATGCATAATGCTTTTTGAAGGAAAACTATGTTTATACTTTATTTATTTTGCATGTTTAATTAAACTAAATTCCTTCATCGTAAATAACTAGGACAAAATATATCTTATCCCTAACAATTCATCTTGCACGATTGAATTAGAATCGATATAAAAATTAAGAAGGCAAAACCTGGGTTTGGGGTGAGATATCCACATGGATACCGGGAGATGACCCTCCCGCAGCTACTCCTTGGACTTTCTTAGGCGACATCACAGTTGTAATCCTTCGTACGTGAAAGCAGCTTTACACTCCTTTTCGGAGTTCCACCATCGCTTCAATACTCTTCTTCTCTCTTTTGAGGCAAGGAATCCTTAAGGGATTGACCACGAGAAGGGGGTAATAAGACCTTTAAGGTCTTAATTTCTTCGGGAGGGCAAGGTTTACAAAGCCTAAAGAAAAGGCCCTATAGGGATTTATACACGGTGAAAAGGGTGTATGTGAGTGTGGTTTCAAAAACATATGAAGGGGCCTTGGGAGATCTTTGGGCACGGGAGTGAAAGGGTATGGGAAGGGGGATCTTGAAGGGATTTTTGGACACGGGGGGTAAGTTCCAAGCCGAGGGAAAAGGTGAAGGGTGAAAGGGGGTTTCAAAAAGCACAAGAAAGGGGTTATAGGTTAAACATGGGGGTTAAGGTGGATAAGACTTTTCAAGCCTTAGTTCTTTTTGGGGGGTTCCATCCAAGGGAAGGGGGCTTAAGGGAGAAAGGTCTTAAGGCTTATAAAGCACGGGGGGGGGGGGGGGGGTGGTTACTGGGTTTTGAGGCCAAGGGGAGTGGGGGCTAAGGTGGATATGAACCAGGGAAAAAGGGGGTTAAGGAGGTCCTTAAAAAGGATCTACACCGGGAGGGGGGAAAATTTGAAGGCCAACACAAGGGGGTGGAAGGGCTTTAAGGGGCTCCACGGAAAGGGGGGCTTCTTTAAGCCCCCCTTAGAAGCTTCAAGAAGCTTCTTGAAGCTTCTATGGGCTCAAAGGGCCACATGGGGAGAGAGGATGGAGGCGGCAAATGTTTGATGGAGGCAGCGGCAGCTGACGGTTCCGACGGCAACACACAACCTTCCTTCTGCGGCAGCAAGGATGTTTACCGCCTTCTCCTCTCTGTTTGAAATAGCCTTCCTCCTCTTCGTTAGTCGCCGACAGTATGGCGGCTTCCATGGTCACCTTCCCTTCAGCCTTCCCCCTCTTTGTCAGTCGCTCGCCGACAGTATGGCGGCTCCCATGGTCACCTTTTTCTTCAATCTTCCCCACAAGGGGTTTATATGGGAGAGGGAGAGGTACCTCCCCTCCCCCACGTGGAGCGAGTGCATGCCCATTCCCTCCCACGAGCTCTAGCATGATGCTCAGTCATTGTGCTTCCCCTCTCTCTCCTCCAGCATGATCGTCGGCTGGGGGGAGGGAGGGGATAATGATAAAAAAAATTTGCCCTTATTGCACATTATCCTTTTGGCCTTTGGAAATATTACAGATATTCTTACTAGTAATCAAGGAGGTCACCCTTCACAAGGTGCTTCTTCCATTGGTTGCCACCAAGGTCACATAGAGCTTATTCATATATATGTAAAGAGAGCTCTCTTGCATGGATATTTATATGAGGATATCCTCCTTGAACAATGGGTTGGTCTACTATAAAATCCATGCAAACATATTCCCATTTCATTTGGGGAATCTCAAGAGGGTGTAATTGTTATAAGATCTGAGATACACGCTCTATTTCATATATACTTAAAATATATATGGTGAATATTATGTCGGCACAGAGAGAGAATAGATGAGAGAAAATAAAGATGTAGAGAGAGAGAGAGAAAGATAGAGAGATTGAAAACACACTAGGGACTGGAAGATGGGCTAGTTCCCCCCTTGTGGAGTTATATTATTGACAAGGAGAAAGCTCCTGTGTTACCCATAAACCAGTTCTTACTTGTAGATCTTGGAAACAAGATCATGGCTCCTTTGATAGTATACAACCAGTTAACACTTGCACAACTTGAAAGTTGGCACCTTTTGATCCTTCTTGAGTCCATCCTTCTCTCCTACACAATATGTGTAGGGATCTCCTCTTGGATCTTGATTTCAACAGAGCTTCTGCAACACTTTCACCTTCTCTCCTACACAATATGTGTGGGGATCTCCTCTTGGAACTTGATTTCAGCAAAGCTTCCGCAGCACTTGCATCTTCTCTTCTTCTCTTGGATGCATGCAAAGTGATGCTTCCTTTACCTCCCCCACACTCAAGGAGAGCCTCCTCTTTTATAAGCTTTCAAGATATTCTCTTCTTGGAGAGAGACTTGAGTGCCAAGATTGGAAAGGTTGATCTTCATGCAAGATGTGGTTGTTCCACGACCTGCTATGCAACACCAATTTCAAGATATCTCTCTGTGCGTTTCTTGAATGAAAAAATGTCCAACACAAAAGTTGTAGATCTCATTGTTTCCAATAACCTTAGCGAGCCATTTTTAGAGATCATCTTTCTATCGTGAGATATTTTAAAAATGGATTCACCATGTCTATTTCAAGAAAAACAACTTTAAATTGTACTCTTAACTTGTGGTCTATGCAACCACCTTAAGGAGAGTTCATTAGATTGCCTTGGGCGTCAACATTAAGATTGACTTCCACACAAAATCTTGTGTCATTTTAGACCTTAGAAAGAGAAAATCACTCCTCTCTTCACTTCCAAAGGATCACGTCTCTTGTCTTTCTTAGTGAGAGAATTACCTCTCTTGTCTTTCTTAATAAAAGAAAAGACCTTAAACCTTGACTTGTAAGGGAGAGGATGACCCCACATGAATGCAATGCTCATTACACACAAGTAAATGTTCCCAGGCATCCCCAGATGCACACATAAATACATATACACAATGTTAATACATTTCCTCTTCTTAGAACTCAATCCATCTTCATTTATGTGTAACTCCTTGGTTCTTATGTACACTCTTACACTTGGCAGACATTTCTTTCCCCCTTCATAACTTGTACTGCCTATACCAGATATCCTCGTCACAATGCTCTGATCACCCCATTAAGTGATTCACTAGGAATAGCGATCTCTAAATAGTCTCATGGCCATGCTAGATCATCATCAACACTTAAAGAAAAGTGAGTCATTAATTTATTGACATAAATTTACTAAAAAGAGAATGCGTAATAAGCAATCAATTTAGAGATAGTAATTCACAAGGTAGTTTGACAATTCGGCCTTGATCCTTTCATAGTTCAAGCATTGGATCATCTTCTTTTTTCACTCTCAACTTTGGGTACATAAAACCTGTGTTCGTAGTACACGAGTTCTTTTAGAAGGAGATAATTCCTAAACTCTTCACTTATCCTTTGGAGTATTCTTCTCTAGTTGAACAATCTTCTCTCAATGTATTTCGGGTCATCAGGAGCTTTAGTGGCCACACATCAAGAATGAAAGAGACTAGTCTAAAATTTAGAGGTGTTTAGAGCATCATGCTTAGGGATGATTATTTTCAAGAGCCCATATAATCGGAATATCTCCTTGATGAATATCATAGTGATATTTGAAGCCTTATGAGTTGTTTTAATAGGGATAGCATGAACTACTTAGTATATATATATCCACAATCACTAGGATTGAGTTATAACCTCCTTGAAAAATGGGTAGGTCTATTATAAAATCCATGTTGATATATTCCCATTTCATTTGGTGAATCTCAAGAGGGTGTAATTCACAAGGTAGTTTGCAATTCAGCCTTGACCCTTTGGTAGTTCAAGCATTGGATCATCTTCTTTTTTCGCTCTCAACTTTGGGTACATACAACCTCTGTTAGTAGTACAAGAGTTCTTTTGGAAGGAGATAATTCCTAAACTCTTCACTTATCCTTTAAAGTCTTCTTCTCTAGTTGAACAATGTTCACTCAAGGTATTCGGGGTCATTAGGAGCTTCAATGGGGCCACACATCAAGAATGGGATTGGAAGGCATAGAAATAAGACTTGTGAGGCTTCCTTTCCTTGCGAGGTTTCCTTTCCTTGAAGGGTCTTTGATTATTAGGAAATTTGGAAAGTCTTTGTGACAATTGAGAGCATCAATCCCACAAAATTTTCCTTACTAGGGTAATACTTGATCTTGAAGTCAAATTATTTTAGGACATTGATCCATCTTCTTTGTCTCATGTTGATATTTGGTTTAGTAAAGATCCACTTGAGGCTCTAATCATTAGTGATGATGAGAGTGAACCTTTAACCAGTAGATAACGGAACACTAGAGTTTGAGAGCATCAATAACCCCATTAGTAGCTCCAAATCATATGTACCATGGTTCTTCTTGTATGGTTTGAGCTTCTGAGAGGATTTGGTTATGGGTAAACCTTCTTACAAAAGTATTTGAGTCCACTATTGTTGTTATTGAACCATTATTTGAGGTACTGTTCTCTGGGGCCAATGTGGATTTGATGCATTGTACTATGGCATTGTTTGTATGTAGGGAACAATCCTTGGGACTACATTTGGTGGGTATGCCATTCCTGGCATGGGAGGAGATAAGACTTCTCTTCCTGAGGTCATTGACAACCTAAGAAAAACTTCCTTTAGAATGTCTTCATCCAAATGATGGTTGGCCCATCTCTTCAGTATGGATTCCATTCTAGAGGCATATGCTTCCATCCACTCACCATAGGATCGACTTAACTTCATAAACTCCCCACAAGTATCTCTTGATACTAGTCACTTAGTGCTTTTTGGGCACTTATGCTTGTTAGCATACTCAATATCATTTCTTCTGCTACTGAAATTTGAGAAATTCGGAGCTAATTTATTGCTGTTCCTGCAACTGTGATAGTTCGCTTTAAGGGGGTCGAATTTCACACCTAGCAGACTTGCATCAAGCTTATCCTAATGAAGAAGGGTCTTTGGGCCATCACAAGTGGCAAAGAAAAAAAGCATCATGATGCAGAGCTAGCAGTCACTTGGCAAAAGAATGATAATAAGGCTCAAGCCATTATCAAACTAGAGCTAGATGACAGCTATATCCACCACGTAGATAACTGTGATACTTCACATGATACATGGAAGAGACTTGACACTTTGTTTTTCATCAAAGTATGGTCTCTTGATTGAACTTTTTAGGCTTGACATGAAGTCCAACACATCACTTGCACACATCTAAATTACATGGAAGGATTTCTAACCTAGCTTACAAGAATCAACATTAAAATGGAAGAAGATGTTTGCATTGGTGTTTTACTTAAATGTTTGCCTCCTGAATATAATAATGTATCAACAACCCTAATCAATATGCCAAACCCTAAGCTTTTTGATATCTAGGCATCACTGTTAAAGGAGGAAAAGAAGCTGAAAACTAAGGAAGAACCAAGCATCTCTAGAGATGAACAAGTGTTATATATTGGCAATAGGTACAAAGGCAAGAAGGACTAGCTTAACTGTGATTTTTGCAAAATGATTGAACACACCGAGAAGTTCTTCCATGCTAGAAAGAGGTACCAGAAGGCCTATCTTGCTGTAGTAAAGGAAGAAGAAGAAGACCATGGAGCAAAGGAAGAAGAAGAAGAAGAAGAAGAAGAAGACCATCACAAGAGCAGGACAAGCCTCATCAGTCCTTCTACGCCTACTGTGACAGATTGTTTTAGCCTTGTAATGTCTAAAGCCCAAATGCTTCTATCATAAGCTTGTAAAATCCTCATGTAATCTTGTACTACAGCCTCTGTACACTTTGTGAGGCCCTTGTTATAGCCTCTAGATGTCCACTATGTTTGTGGTACCCATACTTAGCCTTTTCTACGACCTCTAGTGTTTTGCTATGTTTATGGTGTGCCCACACTTTGTAGGTGTTTCTTTCACTAAAGCCTCTACACACTTTGTAATTTTGGTTGTGATTGAGGAGGGGTGTTGAGATTTGCAATCACATCAATGCTGCCTCTTTGCAAGAGTAGATGGGCTGAGGATATGCAAGCTGGAGAAATCCCACGGGCATAGAGAGAAAGACTGGCACCTACCCATCTCTATATAACATTGTACTTGGTTGTCACTTTCATATGAGATGAATGCAATGTCAATGTCATCTTACTTTTCAGTTTAGTGTACTTGCTACTTGGTTTGTGTCCTTCAGTCAAGTCACTTTGTATTTGTCATGTCCAAGTACATATGAGTTTGGTTTATGTCTACAAGCCTCCATAGCTGCCATGCTTTAGATCATGTGTTTTCACACTTCCCCTCATCTTCCCTACCTATCCCATGGGCCGTTTACACCCTATCTACACTCCGCCACCCCCATCTCCCTCACCTACCACATGCCACCTGCGCCTCACCTTCCCCCCGCTTGCTCCCTACTCCC
Organism: Lygodium microphyllum; assembly: GCF_053477565.2. Taxonomy (NCBI): domain Eukaryota; kingdom Viridiplantae; phylum Streptophyta; class Polypodiopsida; order Schizaeales; family Lygodiaceae; genus Lygodium; species Lygodium microphyllum. The sequence goes on from NC_141146.1 coordinate 92,087,923, forward strand.
CTTTCCCTTGCCCATCCCCTTTCCCATCCCACCATTGTGCACCCCCCTCCCTATCCCTATTTCCCCCGAGTCAACCCATACTCCTTGATCCCCCCCCATCAAACCCCCCTCCCCCCCACCACCACCACCCATTTCTACCCTTTGCCCCCCCTTAGTTTCTCCCTCCCAAACCCCATTGTTCCTCCCCTTAGTCGCCATCCCCCCAACTCATTTTCACCCTTCTCCACCTAACCATAAAAAATTTTCACTTCCCCCACCTTCACAATATGGAAATTTTCTTTTTCCCTCCTCCCCTTGCCTCGTATTTCGACCCTTCTTTTGTGTCACCATGCGGGTGTTCGTCCCTTCCTTTGTGTCACGACGTGGGTGTTCCTCCTTTGCTCGTGGTAAATTTGGAAAAATCTAGCAAATTCCCATGACCAATTCTCAACTTTTTCCTTGCTAATTGAACAACATATAGATTTTATAATAAAAATCCAAATCCAACATCCCTTCCTTTGTGTCACAACGTGGGTGTTCCTCCTTTGCTCGTGCTAAATTTGGAAAAATCTAGCAAATTCCCATGACCAATTCTCAACTTTTTCCTTGCTAATTGAACAACATATAGATTTTATAATAAAAATCCAAATCCAACACATCCAAATACAATTAAAAAAATATAAAAGAAAAAACAAAATAAATCAAACAAAATACACGTGGTGTTGTAGTATTTTTCCTTACACTGTAAAATTTTCAGCTAGTTGAAGTGTATTTTGGATTGCGTTGTGGTCATGATCCTTCCTCATTATTTTAGCTAATTTTTTGTGTGCACATTTAGACACACTTGCATTCACACCCCCTCCAAGTATCTCATTTATTTTTCTTATTTCTTTTTTTTTGTTGCACTAAACATCACAACTCAATGCTAAAAGGAACCAGTTGACAATATTTTTCATGGGCATTAGTGCTATACACACATATATTTTAATTAAAATTAATCATCCATTCACATAACATCCGCTTTGTGCACTAAATACACATTTTTAATTTGTAATAAAATGAACTTGCTATCACAAATGCACGTGCTAAAAATAAAGTACTCCACACACATTAAATTTCTAAAATTGAACATGCATTTAGAGACTTTAAGTCAGGAACAATGCCTAGGAAACGTTGAAGTATTGTGAAACTTAATAATTTTTAATTAATAGGTAAAATGAATCACTATTTTCTTGCTAAGGTTTATCACTTAATAAAACACATCCACTGCTAATTAATTATTAAAAATTTCATTCAATTCAATTTACCCCTTTCCCTCATATTATACAATTCCCTTTCTAAATGAAGCACTACCTGGGATGGGTGACATGGTTGTTAGTCTCAATACTTGTTGACTGTCTTAGGCAGGTGTGGTTTGGTTATTAGTGTGTTGTGGTTAGTTTAGTCTAATTTTCTTTCGTAATATTGATTCGAGTCAAGGAGACACTATGACTTGATTATATTTTATTTGCATTGCATGATTACGAGGATATTAGGTGCCTATTTGTGTGTACTTCATGAACCTTTTGGTTGTTTAAGTGGAGAGGTCATACTGAAAATTTTCAAGATGTGGATTGCCTAGGGGGGTTAGTCGGTCATATCCATGTGAGTAATTTCTTTTGTCAATATCTTATTCATTGCTATTATAATGTTTTGTAGGCATTCCTTGTGATGATCTCTGTGTGTGTGTGTGTGGTGTGTGATCCATGTAAATGGTGCCTCATACTCCTCCCTCGGTCTAGTATATTCCATTGGTTTCTCATGATTATTCGTAGTTGCTAGAATCGTATTCTATTTCTAAGGCTGAGTTACCCAAATTTGTGGCTCTTCCACTGCCACTTGTCCACTCCTTGATGATCTTGACATGTGTGATTAGTTCTTAACTTCTTATAACAAGAGGTTTAGCTTTGTTCATAACATAGTTATCCTCATGATGCCTAAGAGCATGGGAAAAGCTCTTTCTTTACCCTACCATGGGAAATATTTTCCTATTCCTTGTCAACTTTTCTTAAATGAGGACTTTTTGAAGGTTTTGCAGAAGCAAACCATGGATGTCTTAGATCCTAAGCGGGTCATTACTACTTTGGGAGTTAGTGTGTCCAAGATTTCTAACACTTTTTGGAAACGATTGTGGTAAATCCATCAAGACAAGTTCATGCCTACCAAAACCCCTTCTAATTATCTTTCAAAGGAATTGTTTACAGCTTCCCACATGGTGCTAAATAGTATCACTATTGATTGGAGTTCATATCTCCTTGCTAAAATGGATGAGCATTTTATCTGAGTGGTTCCCCACCACTGGTTGATCCTCCAGTGGTTCCTCCTCCTGAAGATCATGATGTCATCATTGAGGATACTGATCCACCTCCTTTGGTCATTTAGATGAAATTTCTTAAGCGAGTGACTGAATTAGTACGAGTTTTCACTCCTTCAATTTTAGTTCCTATTCAATCTTGTAGTATGATGCCTACTTTTCTTACAACACCTAATCTTTTCAGAGCACATAGAGATGGTACTCTAGATATTTCAATTCCTTCTATGCAATGTTTGGTGATAGGAGATGCAATTACATTTGTGTGTAAATATATTCAAAGATCTATTGAACTCTCAATTACTACTTATATTTAGCAACTCTATTCTTCTTTTTATGAGGAGGCACAATAGTCCAAGGAGAAGTTGAACAAGGCTAATATTGAGCTGGCCTTTGCCACCACATAAAATTTTTTTGACCTCTGTACATAGACGGAGCAACATGCTAAGGTCATTGATGCCTAGAAAGAAGAGATGTCTACTTTGCAAGCTTAGTTGGTAGATAGCAAATCTAAAGTCATTACTGTGATTGAGGAGAGAGATAGGTTGTTCAAGGAAGTCCAAGAGCTGAAAGCTTTGATAGATGTCCAAACAAAAGAGCTCAAATCAACCAACATTATCATAGATCAGAATAATATTTAAATTCAATAGCTTAAGGAAGAATTGGCTTAGTTCCATTTTGCTTCATAGAGTCCTTATGTGCAGCTAGTTCCTTCCTTATCCCCTACAGATTTAGCCATTCTTCAAATAAATTAATATTATGTCCTTTATTCCAAGCCAAGGTGGAAATGCTTTAGTCAAGAATGGACTTATTATGGACTTATTTTGAGCAGTTCCAATAATTTATTCCTCTAGATCACTCCTTCTTGGTGCACTATTACCAACATAAGCCAACATTTTATATTAAGCTTTCCACAATGGATTTATCTCCTCTAGAGGATAGTTGGAGTGGAGCTTGGTCTTCTGATTTATTGATTGATGTGGTAAGAATGATTTTTGAAGATATTGTGATTCCAGATACCATGCTTATGTCTTACATGTACTTGTGAGGTGATTTATTGATCCCAAATGATCAAGATTTGTCTTGGTATGCTAGAGATATGGTATTGCAAGTTGCTTTATATGTCAAATATTTGGAGTTGCAGATAGATAAGCTGTTCTAGATATATTCCTCCAAAGTGACTGATTGCCTTGAAACTTGTTGGCATTCAATGATTGATTTTGTGATTTTGAATCAATGTCAAACCAAAGCCTCTGCTCATGTGCAAAAGACTAACTAATTGAGGGTGGATATCTTAGTCCACCTTTCCAAAAAACCTCCATTTGATTCCTCTTTCTTTGATGCCTATCATCGCAGATCTGTGATAGGTCCATCAATGCCTTGTTTATCTTATTATCAATAGATGGCCCATAGTTATGAAGCCTACCTTTCTATTTATAAATCTACTCTACATATTATTCTACCCCTTATTTTTCAACCCTAAGATGCCCCTTAGATCCCTATTTTCACTCGCTGTTCTTTTATTGAGGATTGTGTCTTTTCCCCTCCTCCTCCTTGTCCTTCCCCATCCACAATTATTCTTACCACTTTTCCAACATACTTGTGTTAACAACATTTTTTCACTGATTTTTCTAAATTATCAGATTATCATTCTTTAATTCATTCTTCCTTTTATGATTTTACTTATCCGTTCCGTCACCTTCTCTTTCTTGTTTCTCTTCCATCTTCTAACACTTTTATGCTCATCCCCCTCAGTTGGTTAGTGGTTACAAAGGCTTTGATCTCAAGATCCTTAGACGTCGAGGATCGAGTTCAATAGATTCTCTAATAGGACATCAAATAAATTTGCCACTAAGTCGAGGAAAATGGATAATTGCTAGCCAAGCTTTTTAGGATTATCTAGCTGAAAAGTATTCTTAGTATTTAGATCCTTCAATGAGAGTGACTATCACTTTGCTTGGTATCTTGCCTACATGCACTAACATTCGCATGATGATCAAATCTTGGAGTTGTGTATGAATGTGAATGTGGATATTGATCCACAACAATTGGATATTTTGTACTTTCACGCCCTTTGTTTTCCTAGCCAGTATCTTGTATTGGTAGTGGAGAGGATGTGTTGCTTACAAATTTTCCAAAATCCTCCCAAGACTTTTGTAGATAAATATTTGTCCATGGATAATTTTTGAAATGACCAAGCTTTTAAGCGAGATCACCTTCATTGATATCCTTGGATGTATTTTGATGATTTATTTTGTTATATTTATGTTTTGGAGGTACCATTCGGGTGGTTGTTTTGTGTTTAGTGTCTGTATTGTGTGTATTATTTGTTTGATAGGATCATGATTGGATATTCAAACTATTCGAGAAGATACATTTTTGGAGATTCATGGCGATGATAGATGGATGCATTTAGATTTAAAAAATTCTCATATTATTTAAGAGTTTATTTAAATTTGGTTGTTTTGATTAAGTATTGTTTATAATATCTTGCTTTGGAGAATTTTCTTGAATAGTGAATTATATACCTTTTTTTTTTCTAGAGATGAAGCTAGAAGCCCTTCTCAGTTTGTTGATTGGATATTTTAAGATAAAATGATGAGCTAATATTTTGAACTTTTATTCTCTTTTTCTAAGGTTTTGGGACCCTCCTTGATTAAGTATGGGGATATGTAGAGGGTTGATATTACTATGTTTTTGACACTTTTTTGTTAGATTTTTGGGTGAGTTTTGTATGATTTGAATGATGATTGATTAGTTTGGAAGTGTTTGAGAGAGTTTTGGATAAGGTTAAATAGTTTTGAGAAGATCATGATGTTTTTTAGTGGAGATATGATGTGGTGAAAGGTTATGTTAAGTGCCTGATAAGTTCTGATTGGTTCTGTTTAGCTTTTGTTTTGTTTTGATTTTTTTTTGTATGAGAGGTTGGAATGATAATTGATGAAGTTTAAGGGTGTTTAGAATCTTATTGAATGATTCTTGATGGTTTTAGTTGAGTTGAATGCTTTTTGATGACCTTTTGTATGGTACTATAGACCTTCTATTGAGCTTCTGTAGAGCCTCTATCTCTATTGTATTTTTTTTTTGTATGTCTCTGTAAGTGTTTTATGGGATGAATGTGTAGCTTGGGAAATTTTTATAGTCTTGGAAAATGATGAATAAAAGTTCAAAATAGCTCAAAGAAGCAAAATAAGTAACTGTTGAAGACTCAAGTAAAGACTAAAGTGATAGTGACATTGTAAAGCTACAAAAGGATGGCTCTAGTGACTCTTTCTATCAAATATACCTCTTAGGAGGGGTATCCATTACCAAAGAGGGATTATGGAGTATTATTTTTCATTATTCTAATGTACTATTGAGAGAGAGCATATGTGTGAGAGATAGAGTATGAGAGACAACCAATTTTCAATGAGAAACATTGTATCTACATGAGAGAGACTATGAAGATGATGAAAGATGAATACTATGTGATGTTTTTCATTAAAAGTTGATCTTCCTTTTGTGTCATTGTAGTTCTTTGATAGTTTCTATGAAGAATGTGTTGAAACTTTGTTGTGATAAATTCGTGGGAGAATGGTTATATGATGTTGTGCGAAAATTGGTGTTGTTTTTCTTCTGGTGGTTGATTAAACTCTGAAGAACATGCTTGTTGATGATACAAGATAGATTTTCTTGCAGTAGATTCCCCTTTTTTCTTAGTGTTCCTCTCGAGGCTCCAAGTATCCGTGAAACAAGCCCTTCTTCTCTCTACGAAGTCTTTGTCTTCAAAGGAGTCCACCTAACCATTTAGATTTCTCGATCAAGATTGCTAGCACATGTGGACTCCTTCTCGTGATGGCCCCAAAGAGAAGGTATTTTGCAGTGGGAAGCTTAGGAGTTACGAATACGATTGCAAACCTAGTCAACGTGTCATCACATGCAACATAAGAGCAGGTTCTTCCATGGATTTATGATTGTTTACTAATACACAAATAGGAATCTAAGTAAAAGAGTTTATGATTTGGTGAAGAAGTTATAGTTTTTTAAAGAAAAAAATCAACAAAAGAAATATACAATAAGTAAAAGCCATTAATTTAGAATTTTAATTTCTGAAAGGTAGGATAAATTGCATGACATTGTGATGTATTGAATAATTTATCTCTAGTTTCTTATAAATAAAAGAAAATTTTTATAGCATTTATAAATTATATAATGTAAAAAAGGATAAAACTACATTGAGAATATTTATTTTAGCATTTAAAAATTATATAAATGTGAGAAAAGATAAAAAGTAGATAAAATATTTCTTTTAGCATTTATAAATTATATAAATACAGTGAAAGATAAAAATTATATCCAAATAATTTTGATTTTTTAAAAATTATATAAATATAAAATAAAGTGAACATTATATCAATGATATTTTTTAGTATTTATGATTTACTTAAATATTAAGAATAACATTTTATATTTTTATAATTATAAAATATTAAAATTTTAATTTTAAATGGTATTTACAATTTATTTAATATAAATAAAAATAATTAAATAATTTAAAATTATTGATTAGATATACTCTCTTTAAATAAGAATTTCATGATTATTAATTAGGGTAAAATTATAATATACATAGCTCATTAGAAATTATTAAATCAAATACGTGACTTATTTTGAATCTAGGATATTCAAACCAATTCACTAGCCAATATGACAAGGTAAAATATGAGTCTTAGATCACAAGACAACAAAAAAGGACTATATAATTCTCCTTAAGAAAAATAAAAGTGTAAAAATTCTTAGAAAGAATACTCGCATTGTTGATTCATGTAGTTTCCAAGGAAAAATTGTGATTCCAAGATCCAACTTACTTTTCATAAATTACGATAAATTCTAATTGATTAAGAATCATAATGAGGATAAGAGACCAACCTTTAACAAGGATTACAAACAAAAATTGCAAACAAAGACTAAAGATAACCAAGGAAAGATCCAATGAAGGAAGACTAAATCAGAATTTAGATATCCAAAAAGGGGCTTTAGAAAATGCAAATTCGAAGAGAAATTAGGAGAAATCCAAGAAGTTAAAAGAGGGCCAAGTTGGAAAGAATTGCCTCCAAGTTAAGATCTTGCTCAAATTGCCTCTCTATTTGTATAGGAATATTGCTTAAAGAAGATTTGGTTGTGCTTGTAACGCTGCATACAATTTAACTTGATGCACTTAGGAAGTTGATTGAATTGAATAAAAATTCCTAATATGCTAAGTTTGCAATATAAAAAGGAAAGCATACTAGACCTTCCCTAAGGCTAGTTTCACGAGTCCCTTTTTTAAGGGGTATTTAGTTGCTGCCACAAAGAGTTTCGGATCCATCTTGATGGCACGAGGTCTCTCTATAGGGGGATCCTTGGGTAAGAGGAGTTGAGGGTGCTAGGGGGCTTTGGCAAGTAAACTCTTAGACTTCTAAGAATCATCCAAACCCCTACACAACTTAAGATGGACTTCTTGAGGTTCAAGTACTAGTTAGGGACAAAAATCTTGGAAAAATAAAGGCCTTCGCATTGTTCTTATATATGGACGGAAGGTGAACACTTGTACAAGAATTTTTATTAAATAAAGAAGCTATTTTTTTTGAAGGATTGTCTTCATTCTCTATGTGTTGTGATTTAAATTACGTGAACAAACATTGTGATTAAAAAGATTAATTAAGAGAGCTAATTTAATTTGTACATCTTAAATATATTGAGTAAGTAGACAACTAAAACTATCCAACTAAGGAAAGTGGAAATGCATGATTCCTGACGAGTTGGCCCTAAGACAAGGTGGTCTTGATAAGTTGAGAGCTTTTTCACAAATTTGATGTGTTAGAGTATAAGAAATATTGACTCCTAGAATCAATTAGAACCTTGAACCCATATCATTTTAGGGGAATGGAGTAAGACTTTGCCTTACTGGAAGAGGGGTTGATGTACTCATGCTCCCCCTGGTTTCTCACTCTCCTTGAACCAAGTGTGATACAAGTCAGTTGCGGTTTGGAAAATTTTGCACAAGCAGTTGCTCGAAGCCTCTGACACTAGTTAACCCAAATATGATACCTTAGTTTACTTAGAAATCGAAATTCAAGTTGATTCTCATAGGAACAACCAAGACCTTCTGTTGCAAAGTGGGCTTGAGAGAGTTTAATAAACAAACCTCGTGTTATTCAAAAGAGTACCGAGCATGCTAGGGATAAAGGAACCTATGCCTAGCCACCTGTGCATTAGTTACCCCAACAGTACTTGCACTGTGTATTAGTTACTCACACACATGTACCCTGCAAGTGGAAGGCGGTCATCACTCTCACTTCATTCTTTATTCTTTTAGCCACATTTGAATAAAGGGAAAGCCGTTCACACATTATGACTATTGTAGTTCCCACATCTTCTCTCTCTCTCTCTCTCTCTCTCTCTCTCTCTCTCTCTCTCTCTCTCTCTCTCTCTCTCCTTACACCGTAGCTCTTATTATGCTCCATGCTTCCACTTCAAGGCTCAATCCCTTTAACTAGTATTAAGGCCATCTTCCCTAAGAGCTCGAGCTCGACCCGCGACATTACTTTAGCTTGTGGAGAATACCATTAGTTCATAGTTTTAATGACAACCATGACTTCTTCTGTTCGAGGTGAGCTTTGATCTCCTGCTTCTTCAACTTGTGTAGGCTTCTTCAAGGCCACGAGTAGACTTGTTTAAGTCCCCTAAAGTGCCTTCCTAACCCCATTCCCATCAACAAACATAGTAGCATGAGTAGCAAAAACAACATGCATTGTGCCTGATGTTGTGGCCCACTTCCTAACTCTCTCGGATATATCCTCTAGCTCCTATGAGCTCCAAGTCACTTTTTCCTTCTTCCCCAGCTCCTTGACATTAGCATTGTGTATCTTGGGCATCCTTTGAAGCTTCCAATCTCTATTCTTGTTGTTTATTAATAGCAAACTTGCTATCACATATCTAAAATAGTGTCTACTCAAAGATTATGGCTCTCATATTGCTCTACTGATGTTGGCACATTGGTATACATTTGGCTATTTCTTGGATATGCTTTGTGGGTCACATTGAATAATAGGGTAGCATACTATTTTATTAGGGATCTTGTATGCCTATTGCCATTGGATACTTCCCGAGCACTTTGGTATGACTTTGGTTGCTACACTGGGGTATAGCATTGATCTTACATGCTTGGTTGTGCTCATCATGCTATTGAGCTAAGATTGAAGCTTAGTCTTATTGACTTTGACTATCATCTCTCATATGGATGCTACATTCTTGGTTGTGTTATGCTAGACATTGATCTTTGCTTTTACTTGTAGTAGAGCTATCTTGGAGCTTGGACACTTGACATTGGTTATCATTTATCTCATTGGATGCTATAGTAAGAGCTTTGTTGACTACATTGTGTTTTGATACTCTTGATGTTTTTTACTTGGATCTTAGATACATGGATGCTACTCGCATGAAGTTTTGAGCTTTGATTGCTCATCTAGCATCTAACTTTTGTTCCAGTGAACCACTACTTAACACTTGGATGTACTATAGAGCATTTGATTATATAGTTGATCTTGAGCTCATTATAATGAGATATTGGGACTCATCGTAACATGTATATGCTCTCTTGACACTCATTGGATGTAGTTATCCTATCATGGGCTGATTTAATCTTTTGTCTTGGACATGGCATTTATGTTTGTCAGAGTGTTGACAATGGTATTTATATGCATTTGGGTTATGTAATGAGCCTTATTCAATGAAATATGCATCTAGTAGTTCTCTTGATTGATCTTGAGACCCAATCCTGTGCATGGCATCTATGCCTCTTGCATCTATGGTTACTGACACACTCAGCTATGAAAATCTTCACAGTGCTAGTTGTTCCTAGCTTTTCTTTTCCTGATTGCTCATAGTTGATTGTTTCCATAATCCTGCAAGTTACTATAGCAACTTGTCATTTTAGCTCTATGCATTCTATTTGAGAAAAATCACCTAGATTTGACAGTTTCATGCCTCTAGTCTGTAAACAATTGTTTATTTTGGAAATATCCCTTGTTTTTAGATTAATTTGGCAGTGGATTTGGGATTGATTTACAGGTTATTATAGCAACTTGTTTTTTTCCCTTCTTGTGCACTTGCTTGGTCTCATTATGACTGGTGGTTCTAATGATAGTGTTATTTTTAAATTAACAAGTTGGATGGCACCAACTACAACTATTGGAAGGCTCAATTTGGCATGTTTTAGTGTAGAAAATATAGATTAAGCCTTTGAAACATGAGGGTTTCAAGTCCAAACGTACTGATGCAGATGATTGGATTGAGGAGCTATGTAAGCCTATGATCATTTTGCCCCTCTCTAGGTGGGGTTTTTATAATGTTGCCTCTGATGATGGGAAGTCCGCATGGGACTTATGGGATAAGATTTGTAATTTCTATGACAAGTAAAGCCCTATTTCTCATATGTATTTGGCTAAAGAAACTCACGGACCTTCGCAGCATGAAGGAGAGCACTTCCATGTCAACCCACTTAAATGAGTTTCATTCCATTCTCATCCATTTGTCTTCGCAAGAGATTGAATTCAAGGGTAATCTCCCTCCCTTGTTCCTATTGGTTTCACTGCCTAAATCATGGGATACATTTCGTACTTCTATGTGTGTAAACATGCCTACTAAAGGGTTAAATTTATAGGATGTAGAGGGTGCACTCTTGAATGAAGAGGTTAACAGAAAGAATGTTGATACTTCCTACACCTCTCATTCTTTGATAGTTAGAGACTCATAGTAAGTCTCGTGGCCGCAAGTCCTCATTAACTTGTCATTATTGTAGGAAAGTTCGACATATTTGGCACAATGCCATAAAATGCATGAGGACAAGTGCAAGAAAAAGGGCAAGGGTAAAGTATCGGACAATTGTGATTATCACAGTATTGTCCTTAACAAGTCCAGTGTTAATATTGAAGAGATTAATGTTGTGTAGGCTGATTTTGATAATAATTTTATACTTGTAACTTCTTCTCTTGATACTTCACAACTAACCAATGCCTTGTCAGGATATATTCAATATTGATTGATAGATTTAGAGGCTTCCTTTCATGGGACCTCTCATAGAGAGTGGTTTCACTTCTATCGCAAAATGATTGGATTTGTCTATTTGGGATGGCATTAGAGATAGTTGTATTGGTGATAAGTTCAGGTAGCATGTTCACTCTTCATGATGTATGTCATGTAGCAACTCTCACAAAGAGACTTATCTCTACTGGGACTTTGGATGATACAAGCTATACTGTTTCTTTTGGCGATTCCTCATGAAAGCCTTACTTGTGGGAATCTTTCATTGCACATGGTGTTAAGTCCTACAATCTCTATTACTTGCTTGTTCTTGGGTTAGTTGATCATGTTTTGGCAGTGGATGTAGTTTCACATGTATCTCTTTGGCATCTTCGGGCCTTGGACACATGTCCTCAAAGAAAAAAAAATTCTTGCATATTTGTAGTATCTACTACCCCCACTGACTATAAGTTTTTTGAGTCTTATGATCATTGCTTGTATGGCACAATAGACACATAATATGCATAAAAAGTCTAGTATGATAGGTATGGGTAAGCCTTTGGATCTTTTCCCTTTGGATGTATGTGGTCCCATGCCCTACAAGTCATTAGGTGGCATGAAGTACTTCATTACCTTCATTAATGACTATACACATAAGGTTTGGGCATATCCTATTAAGTAGAAATGAGAAATCTTGGCTACATTTGAGCATTGGCTTACTTTGGTTGAGAACCAATCTCCGTATATAGGCTGAAATACCTAAAGTTAGATGATGGGGATAAGTATGTCTCTAAAGCCTTTGAGTAGTTTTGTGATGAGAGGGGTATTAAAGCATTAGTTGACCACCTCATACACCCCACCCTAGAATGGTATGGCTGAGGGCATGAATAATATAATTCAAGAGTGATTTCACTAGGTAGGCTTACCATAGAATTTTTGGGTTGAGGCAGTTACTATTTCCATATGCTTGATTAATTAGTTTTCATATATTGCTCTTGGCTCTATCAAGTTGTAGAGGAGGTATGGTTTGGAAAACCTCCAGAGCTCCATCCTATGCTCATTTTCATGTCTTTTCTTTTTTGCCATATTCCCAAGAACAGGTGCAACAAGTTGGATCTTAAGTCTTTGAAATGCATCTTTCTTGGTTATGGAGATGTAGGTGAGATGGGCCATTGTCTATGGCATGTGCAAGCTTGGAAGGTTATTTGTAGCCATGATGTTGTCTTCCACGAGGGAAAAAAAACATAAGCAGCTTGAGCATGTCATTGAGGTATGCAGGGTGATATTTCAAGAGAAGCCTCCTCCTATTGTAGAATCGGCTAAAGAGCTTGTAGTAGCAGTGGGGCTCATGTTGTAGTGGTCCATGTCCTTGATGATCCACAATATATACATGCCCCATAAACTATTTTGATGTGGTCTACTATTAAAGATAGATGATAGCTTGATATTTTTGCATATGGATTATGTTATGGTGACAGATACTAGTGAGCCTCTTATTTATGATGAGGCAATGCATAGAGGTGATAAAAACTCTAGGAAGAGGGCCATATAGTTAGAGTATGAGTCACTGCAAAAAAATCATATGTGAAATTTGGTTCCTTTGCCTAGTGAAAAGCATGTTTTGTCATGAAAGTGAGTGTGCAAGTTGAAAAGTATCCTTGGATACCCCAAGCTGGCATATAAGGCAAGATTTGTTGCTATGGATTTCAAGCAGGAGCATGGTGTGGACTTTGATAAAGTTTTTTCTTATGTTGTGAAAATGACTACCCTATGCTCGGTATTGGCTTTCATTTCTTGGCTTGACTTGGATCTTTATTATATGGATGTCAAGATAGCTTTTCTTCATGGAGACTTGCATGATGAGATCTACATGGAGTAGCATAAGGGCTTGCAAAACCTAGCAAAGACCACTTAGTGTGTAGATTGAGAAAGAGCTTTTATGACCTTAAGTAGGCACCTAGGGAAAGGTACCACAAGTTTGATGCTTTTATGCATTCATAAGGATATTTCCATAGTGATATGGATCTATTTTTATACATGAAGAAGGCTCCCGATGACAGCCTTATGATTTTGAGACTCCATGTGGATGATATGCTAATTGCTAGGAGTGCTCATGATGCGTTGGATGCCTTAAAATTTCAGCTAAGAGCTTTGAGATGAAGGATATGAGACATGCATCACATATTCTTGGGATGCGTATTACACACGATTTCTCTAACAGACTCCTTTACTTGTCACACAGAGAAGTACATCTAGAAGGTCCTTGAGTAGTTTCAGTTGCAAAATGTTAAGCCTATTGGTTGTCCTTTACCTTCTCATGTGAATGTTACTTATGTCGATTGTCTATAGTTTGATGAGTAAAAGGTAGAGATAGCCAAGATCCCTTATGCATTTGCAGTGGGTAGTCTGATGTATGCCATAATAGCTACTTATCCTGACATAACATTTACAGTGAAAGTTGTGGCACGCTATATGGCTACACTTGGCCAATGGCATTAGGATGTTGTCAAGGGTATCATGAGGTACCTAAAGGGAAAAATAGCTATGTGCATCTATTATGGTGGCCAGGATATGAAATTTGTGGGGTACATTGACTTTGATTATGTAGGACATCCAAACAGTACAAAGTCCAACTTTGCACGCTATGTCTTCACCTTTACTGAAGATGTTGTTTCTTGGATGCCTAGGGTGGAAAAATGCATGACCCTATCTACTACATAGGCAAAGTATATCGTAGCCATTGAGGCTTGTAAGGAGACTATTTGGTTAGGCTATCTAATGGTGGTGGCACATCTTGGCATTATTAATGTGGTCACTACATTGCATTTGGATTCTATGAGTGTATTCAGTTGGGAAAGAATTTGGTCTTCCATGCAAAGATGAAGCACATTGAGATGTGTTACCACTTTATTAGAGAGGTCATTGAGGAAAGTCCATCGTGCTTGTCAAGATCTCAACAAACCAAAATCCTACAGATTTTCTCACTAAAAGTCTCTCAATAGAGTGTTTTGCCTTTCTTAGGAAGTCGATGGGCATTGGATGGGATAACATCTTTACTCATCCTATTGTACTCTATGTATACTTGTACTTTGTCACTCTTTTCTTGTTCTCTCCTCACTAGGGACAAATTCTTCTTTAAGTGGGATATTGTTAGGGGTAAAGGCGCTAGTGCCTAGTCACTCATGTACTAGTTATACTGACAGTACTCGCACCGTGTATTAGTTACCCGCATACTTGTACCCATTAGGTGATGGGTGTCCATCACTGTCACTTCATTCTTTATTCTTTCAGTGACATTTGAATAAAGGGAAGGTTGCTCACACATTGTGACTCTTGGAGTTCCCACATCTTCTCTCTCTCTCTCTCTCTCTCTCTCTCTCTCTCTCTCTCTCTCTCTCTCTCTCTCTCTCTCTCCTTCCACCATAGTTCTTGCTTCTACTTTGTGCTTCCACTTCAAGGCTCACTCCCTTTAGAGCGATGCTACCTAGAAAAATCATCTTGATGGACCTCTAAATCATGTTGTTAAGGATGTCTCAAGTAGTCACTTCACAATTATGAACAACTATTTGAGAATTTTAAAGTTTACTCACATGTGTAGCAAACTCATAGACTGAGACAACATTCAAGCAAACAAAATAAACTAATTCATATTTGCTAATTCAAAGAAAAACTAAATCAATTTGAAGCATATGTTTGAGCTAAAATTATATTAATATAATTGAAGCTTTCAAAATTGTTATAGTTCTACTAGACTTTATAACATTTGAGTTTCCTTCCATACAAGACACCAATCAATGATACCTACTCTTGGATAATTCTCTCCTAACTAGAAAATTCAGCATGATATTTTCTTAGTGTATAGTATAATGTAAGGTTCCTAACAAATGTGCCATCACCATGTATGGCACCAATCAATGTGCATAGTATTGAGAGAACACGACCAAAGAAGTCATATAGCATGTCTATACTTGTGTGTTTGAGATTTGGGTCCTCTTTGAGCTTATGGACAATCAACCCTTCTATCAACAACATTTATAAACACACTTTGTAAATGTGAATAGTACCACAATTTACAACCTTATATTGAAATGTATTACAACTTGATGTTATCCCAAGTTCAATCAATAGTTGTGGTCAATGAAGTGAGTAATCTTGCTTGAGTTTAATTGGTATAGGATTTAGGGTTTTAGATTTACCTTGAATCCTAAACCATAAATCCTGAACGAATGCAAGTGTTGAGGACTTTGGCTTGATCTAGACGTGTGTCTACTTAACTGAAAGGGTACTGTAACGTGCCTGCCTATTGGCTATCTAGGCATGTTTTTAGCGGTGTGCCTGCCTATTGGCTATCTAGGCATGTTTTTAGCGGTCCATCGAGGGACGAGTCTAAGTGATGTCACCTGGCACTCCCATGGAATGTCACGAGGTTTGTCGCCTAGGGTTTCCCGAGTTTGCCTTGCAACGAAACGTTCGTGGCCGAACCCACTAGGATCGACCTGAAACTTGAGTCCCTAGTGGTCAAGGTCTCCTGATAGCGTTCTAGCATGGGTCCTAGACATCCTACTTTACGCAGAGATACCCAAGCCGAAGCAGCCCCATGCCGCACTTGGTTCAAAGAGAATGGGAAACGAGAGGGATTGGCTGATCAACCTCTCTTCCCATAGGGCATAGTCACATTCCGGTCCCCTAAAACAGCATGAATCGGGTTCTAACCTAACAATACCTAAAGGTCAAATGTTAGTAAAACCTTGTGAGAAGCCTCATAGTTCTCTGGGACCACCCTGCCATAGGACAGACCCATTGGAGTTCTGCCCACACCCGCTTCCCTTTATAGCTTTATTTTTCTAATTAGGTCCTATCACATTTATGTGTGAAGTTCAGAGTTAGCTTCCTTAATTAGGCCTTTTAGGGAATGGGGTTTGTTCGTGTAATTTATGGCAGAGGCAGGAATATAGAGCAATTTGACAAACAAGTTCAAACAAGTTCCTTTTCTTCAAGTTAATCTTTGCCTCCTACCCATACATGAGAAATTATGTATCCCTTTTGTCCAACAGAAGTACTCGGTCCAAATCACATGGCACCATAATTTGCATCCATTATCTAGAATAGGATCTTCCAACGCCATCGACATCGGGCTCACAACAATCTCTAGCGCCATCTCGGACTCGAAAAGGGGTGTCCGAGCTCCACTGAATCCAAGTGATCTAGGAGTGAGACACAATTTTCATGGATGGCCTTTTCACCACTCAACCTTCAGCACGTGAATCGAGCAGTGCCCTCTTGGGTTGAAATGTGATGTGACCTTGGAGATGATCCACCTACATGAAATATCCTTCCTTAATTAATCCAATTAAGAATCAAGCATAATCAAGGCAATCGGCCCAATATCATCTTCAAAGAAAACATTCCTTTATTTTCCATGGCAATTTGTCATCATAGACCCTCGCCATGAATTTACCATCAATCACAAGCACTTGGAGTAATCATCCAAACCACAATCCAACAATCAGTTGAATGTACAAACATTTAGGGAGCTGTTCGATCAACCAACAAAAATAAATTGTATCTTTCCCAAATAATACAAGAATAGACGCGGTAATAATTCCATCGCATATTCACTCTCCCCCTTGGGATAAAAGAGTGATTCTATGCAAAATTTACTTAACACTTGTATGCATAAATTTTAATGTCATTCTTTTTACTATTATGCCATGCATAACCCTTGACAAATTCTTCCTTGTAATTGCTCTATCAACGAATAACCCATATGAAACTAGGTGCAATTAACTTCCCTTGATACATGCACTTTGCAAGCTCCATCTTTTGAATATGTGAGATGAAATTTATCCTTTTCGATGACCTATACTCGTGCATCATAGTATGGGGCATAACGTATCTATACGAGAATCAAAGTAAGCATCTATCAATTTGGAAATACATTACTTACAATTGGTACCCTAGTTGGATTGACAATGATATCTTTGCCCGAAGATTTCTTGCTGGTTGTAGGATTGCCATCCCACTACAAGGGAATGGGGCAATAGCGACGGCCATTTGCGACACAAAAAAGCGGTGTCGCTAAAAGCGTCGCTATTTGCGTCACTATATGCATCTCTATTTGCGTCGCTATTTGCGTCGCGACGCAAATAGAGACGCAAATAGAGACACATATAGCGACGCAAATAGAGACGCATATAGCGACGCTTTTAGCGACACCGGTCTGGGGAAAAATTTTCGAAAACCCGAGCGTAACATTCGTCAAGAGAACATTTGCGAGAAAGAATGAAAGAGAGAGCGAGAGAGCTTAAAGCTTTGAGAGAGAGAGAGAGAGAGAGAGAGAGAGAGAGAGAGAGAGAGAGAGAGAGAGAGGGAGCTCATCACCATGCCGCCGCCACTATATATGAAGAAGAAAGAGAAGTGTGCAATGGAAAAGGGAGGGAAGGTGCAAAGAGAAGGTACAAAGGGTTTCATCTTCAAGCCTTTGAGGTAGGTACATTGCCTTTTCTTGCTTTATTTTTGTGTTATCTTGTTTTCTTTTTTTGTTTTTCTTTGCAAAGAGATACATGGAAAGAGAGGGAGGGAGGAAAGAAGGGAGAAGAATGAAGGGAGAGAAAGAGAGAAAAAGGTAGAGAAAGGAAATAAAGAGAAAGAGGAAGAGAGAAATGAGAGATGAAGGGAGGGATAGAGGATGAGTGAGAGAAACAACGAGAGAGAGAGAGGGGGAAAAAACAAAGAGAGAGGAAACAAAGAAAGGGAAATAGAGAGAGGGAGAGGGGAGGGGGAGAGAAATAGAGAGAAGGAGAGGGAAGGAAGAGAGGAGGAGGATGTAGAAAAGAAGGGTGAGGTAAAGAGAGGAAGGAGAGTGAAAAGAAGAGAGAGAGAGAGGGAGAAAGAGAGATAGAGAGAAAAAATAGAGAGCGAGAGAGAGGGAGAGAGAAATAGAAAAACAATGAGAGAATGAGAGAGAATGTTAATAAAGAAAAGTAAAGGGAGAGGGGGAGAGAGAGATAAAGAGAGGTGGGGTGACATTTCTTTCAATATCTTTGTTTCTTAAGCTTTTTATTTTCTATCTTTGATTGTCTTTGCAATGAGATGAGTTGAGTGAGAGTGGGGAGGGAAGGAGGGAGAGAAATAGAGAGAAGAAGGGAGGGGAAGGAAGAGAGAGATGGAGAGAAATAAAAAACAGGAGAGAGAGGGGCTTCATAAAAATTTGTCAAAACCCGAGCATGGCATTTTACAGGTTTGTAAACAAGCAAGAGAGAGAGAGAGAGAGAGGCCGTTCCCACTGCTACCATCCATGAAGAGGGAGGAGACAAGTGTAAAGGAGAAGGAAGGAACTCCCGAATAAGAAAAAATGAGAGAAGTACGAAGGGATTCTTCTTCAAGCTTTGAGGTAAGTGCATTATCTATTCTCTCTTTGTTTTTCTCTTTTCTTTACTTCTCTCTTTCTTTTTGTTGATGAGTGTATTGAGAGAAGAAGTGAGAGAGATCAACATGTACAAGGAAGATTGAGAGAGAGAGAGAGAGAGAGGTCGCTGCCACCGCTAATCCACCACAAAAAGAGAGGGGACAACTACAAAGAAGAAGGAGGGAGCCCGTGAAGGAGAAGAAGAAGAAGGAGAGAAGTGCAAAGGGATTCTTCTTCAAGCTTTGAGATAAGTGCATTATCTATTCTCTCTTTATTTTACTCTTTGAGATAAGTGCATTATCTATTCTCTCTTTGTGTTTCTCTTTGTTCTTCAAGCTTTGAGGTAAGTGCATTATCTCTTCTCTCTTTGTTTTTCTCTTTTCTTTACTTCTCTCTTTCTTTTTGTTGATGAAGAGTGTATAGAGAGAAGAAGTGAGAGAGATCAACATGCGCAAGGGAGATTGAGAGAGAGAGAGAGAGAGAGAGGTCGCTGCCACCACCAATCCACCATAAAAAGAGAGGGGACAACTACAAAGAAGAAGGAGGAAACCCGTGAAGGAGAAGAAGAAGAAGGAGAGTAGCGCGAAGGGATTCTTCTTCAAGCTTTGATGTAAGTGCATTATCTATTCTCTCTTTGTTTTTCTCTTTGTTCTTCAAGCTTTGAGGTAAGTGCATTATCTCTTCTCTCTTTGTTTTTCTCTTTTCTTTACTTCTCTCTTTCTTTTTGTTGATGAAGAGTGTATAGAGAGAAGAAGTGAGAGAGATCAACATGCGCAAGGGAGATTGAGAGAGAGAGAGAGAGAGGTCGCTGCCACCACCAATCCACCACAAAAAGAGAGGGGACAACTGCAAAGAAGAAGGAGGGAACCCGTGAAGGAGAAGAAGAAGGAGAGTAGCACGAAGGGATTCTTCTTCAAGCTTTGAGGTAAGTGCATTATCTATTCTCTCTTTGTTTTTATCTTTTCTTTACTTCTCTCTTTCTTTTTGTTGATGAAGAGTGTATAGAGAGAAAAAGTGAGAGAGATGAACGTGCGCAAGGGAGATTGAGAGAGAGAGAGAGAGAGAGAGAGAGAGAGAGAGGTCACTGCCACCGCCAATCCACCACAAAAATAAAGGGGAAAACTGCAAAGAAGAATGAGGGAACCCGTGAAGGAGAAGAAGAAGAAGGAGAGAAGCGTGAAAGGATTCTTCTTCAAGCTTTGAGGTAAATGTATTATATCTTCTCTCTTTGTTTTTCTCTTTTATTTACTTCTCTTTTTATTTTTGTTGATGAAGAGATGAATAGAGAGAAGAAGGGATACAAATCAACACAAGGGAGATTGAGAGAGAGGGAGAGAGAGAGAGAAGCTGCCATTGCCACTACCATTGCCACCACATCCACTAAAAGAGAGGGGACAACTACAAAGGAGAAGCCAACCTCTGTCTCTTCTCCATCTTGCCCTCCTCAAGCTTGCATGGCAGGCACCAAGCAAGCATTTCCCCATTTCTCGGCCATGGAGAGGCCTCATGCCAAAGCTCGCCACCTGGAGTACAAGGTGGAGCCTCCTCTAGTGCAGCAACAACAGGTACTCCCCATAGAGCACAATGACCACTAGAGAAGAAGAGGAGATGGAAACCAGGCACAAGTGTGAGATAGCCCACCAGTAGGAAGGTAGACTGCTACAGCTATGACGATAGAAAGAAGAGCCTACATGATGTACTACGTGTACCTTCTATTACCAAGAATCTATTGTAGATTGGACAGATGGCAGAACGAAATTTGCAAGAATCTAGTGTCGGTTGGATAGATGATTTCAACTGATACACATGGCTGTACATTCGGAAGTACAAGGATGAGGTACTCGATGTCTTTAAGCAAATGGGTTTATAATGAGAAATGCAAGTCAGATGGTTCGTTGGAAATGTGTAAAGCCCGGCTCGTTACAAACGGATATGCACATCAATACAGCCTAGATTATGAGGAGACTTTTAGCTCGGTTGCTAAGATGGAAATGGTGAGAATAGTCATTGTATTAGTGGCTTCTAAGGGCTGAAAATTATGAAAAGTTGATGTCAAAAATGCATTCATGAATGGTGACTTGCTTGAAGAGGTATATATGGAGTAGCATGAGGGTTATGTATACAACCTGAGGTGTATATGGATACTAACTAGCAACCCCGTCTATCATGCTAGATCCAAACACATAGAGATTCATTACGATTTCATCAGAGAAATTATACTTGTAGGACAAATTGATCTACTTCATGTGAAGACACAAGACCAGGTAGCCAATATCTTTACCAAATCACTTGGTAAAGAGAAATTTGTTTGTTTCATGGATCTATTTGGAGTACAGTAACTAATCTGAGCTCAAGAAATGGAGTTTGAGAAGGGGGAGAATAAGCTGGAGTAAGCAGAAGATCAATGGCACTTATTCATACCTCAGGGTTCTGACTATAATGAAAGCTTGAAGTGAAGCTCTTCTTCTTGGGCCTAACAAGTGATAAAAAAGCTCCTTGATTAATACTTTTTTGAATTGATTATATCTAGCTTTTGTAATCACAATCTCTTTTTCTTCTCGGGCCTAAGCAAGTGATGAAAAAGCTCCTTGCGAAATACCTTTTCGAATTAATTATATCTTGCTTTTGCAATCAAAGGATTCAGTTTTTTTAAAATAATCTGATACACAGTTTTTAGACATTAGACATAGCTGACATTGACAAATGACTTATGCAAGAATATTTAGTGCATATAGCTAGAAGGGTGGCAGGGCTGTATGCCCTGCCACCTATTTTTTTCCCCCTCTGTAACTGTCGCTATTTGCGTCGCAAATTTACTCTGCAACCGTCGCTATTAGCGTCGCTATATGCGTCGCTATTTGCGTCGCTAACCCAACGTCGCTATATGCGTCGCTAATTGGGTTAGCGACGCAAATAGCGATGCAAATAGCGACGCAAATAGCGACGCTAATAGCGACTCATATAGCGACGAATCGATCGCGTCGCTAATAGCGACGCGAATAGCGATGAAGGGGATAATTTTTTCCATGAATAATTCCGTCGCTTTAAACGTCGCTATTGGGTCTATATGTTGTAGTGTCCGCACGTGACATTCTTTGCTTGGGGACCATTGTCCCAAGTAGATTTGAGAGATAATGAAGGAGTGGATTTTGAGATGGAAGAGTGTAAGAGAATATGGCTTAGTAACTCTTGCTGGAGGGGATCCTGGAAAAATCAGTGATCTGATGCTCAAATCATAAATCAGATGGTTCCATTGAATCCAAAAGGGAAGTAAAATCCTAAAACAATGCAAGATACCTGGTTAGAAATCTTTCAGATCACTCCTTTTTCTCCCTGTTCAAAGTGCTGTCTATTGCTTGCAAACTGTGATCGCGGCGCACTTGATTTTGCCAATCTCTCTCTTTTTTATTTCTTTTCATAAAATCTCCAAAACTAAGTAAAAAATATCACTTTTCTTTTTTTTTTAAAAGACATCCAGTTCTAGAAATCTACATATATTTTTAGGATAATATCTAAAATATGCTATTTTTTGCCCAAAAATCTAATATTTTTGGACCATCCATACTATACACATTAATACTAGTGATAAATATGGCTCATAACTCCTGTTCATGTTGTAACTTTCGTGAAGGGTGGCTACAGTCCTTATCAATCCGAGAAAAATATCGGATTATGACTCTCGATTTTTTAAAACATATATATATACATATATATATATATACATATATATGTATATACATATATATATATATACATATATATGTATATACATATATATATATATATACATATATATGTATATACATATATATATATATATATATATATGTATATACATATATATATATATATATATATATATGTATATACATATATATATATATATACATATATATATATATATACATATATATATATATACATATATATATATATATATATATATATATATATATGTATATATATGTATATATATATGTATATATATATGTATATATATGTATATATATATGTATATATATATGTATATATATATGTATATATAGTTAGTTAGTTAGTTAGTTAGTTAGTTAGTTAGTTAGATATTAACGTTAGTTAGTTTTTACTTTAGTTATTCTTTAGTTAGTAATCTTACTAACTTATTAATTGACTAACTAACTTTTAAACTAACCAACTAGCTTTTAATTGCATGGAAATATTATAGGTATGCCTACAAGACCTAAGTTTATGCTAGTTTAAGGTTTTAGGGTTCAAGGTTTAGGATTTAAGATTTACTCTTCTCCCTAAACTCTTAACACTAAAGCCCAAGCCCTAAACAATTGCAAGTGTTGAGGAAGGACTTAGGCTAGACCTAGGTTATACCTACTGAGTATAAGAGAGGTTAGAGTAATGTGTAAGATGAAAAAGAGTATGAAAGATAAACATGTAGTAAGAAGCAAGCTATCTTGCAAAAATGAGTGGATTATCATGGCAACCAACATGTGTTGAGGAGTAATTTGGATTAAGATTTTGGTTTGGTTGGCTTAATAAATGGCAATTTGGTTTTATAATTGGTAAAAATTGAATTTTGCATTATATATTACATGGTCAACTAGTTTTGGAATTTACAATGATATATGCATCTCAAGTCTCCAATGACATAGATCTAATGTGGGGTGAGATGAAAAAATATCATATGGATGGTGTGAATCCATTTGTTCTTCACTCACAACTTCTTATAGTGTGTGGCCTATAGTCCTTGTAAATTGCAACATTCTGCTATGGCTTTCTACGAAGAAAGGACACATGATCCTTAGCTTTCTCATTCTTGGGATCTACAAAGTCAAGAACATGGATGTCTATCTCTATCCATTATTTGATGAGCTCAAGATTTTGTGGGAGGAGGGGATCTCAGTGGAACACATTAGCAAGTATGATGATCGGTGGTCCGCTCATATATGAGCCATTCTCATGTGGACCATGCATGACTTTCTGAGATTCGAGAAGTAATCATGTAAGTGGGATTTCATTCTCGTTGTTGATATCTAACATGACTTGTTCAAGTTTCTGTTGACTAGATAGAGATATTGTAAGAGATCTGGTTACCTTAAGTTATCATGCATGTTTATTGTGTGAACCACAGTTAAAGGACTCTTGAAGGTCTCGGACCGTGAAGAAGATGGTATATCAAGGTCAACCACTTTCTTGTCCGAGGGTCATGAATTGAGAGAAGGTTTTCTTGGACAACCTCCAGTATGAATGAATGTCTAAAGTTGGTGCGAGTTGAAAACAATCCATGAGGAGTCACATCTAAGTGTAATGTGATGGTTTCCTAGGGAGGTCAGTCATAAAGATATGTATGTATCACGTGGGTTCAACATAAGGGATTTTTAAAATACCATTTTTACACATTTTTCACATACAAAAGGGTCCCATATAAAGGGGTTACTTACAAATTGAGTAGAAAAAGGTTATGTTTTACAAAGGAAAAATTCATAGATAAGGATATTTATAAATAGGCCTTGAATACACGTGATATAGAGGGTATACATATAATGAATTACCCGAGGATGGTTCTTAGCTTTCTATGAGTTGCTATATTGGAGCCACTTATTACAAATCAATCATTTCTTGGATCCCATGCATATTTTTAAAAATCTGGGTAGCTTACTGTGGAACCATATCACAAGAAATAGAGATATTGTAGGGGCACAAATGGATTTGAAAGAGGTAGGCAAGATGGAGGCGATTTGGATCTTTGACAATTTCTTCTAACTACCTCATGCTCCTTGGATCCTATTCACTAAAGAAGAGTGCATGGTGAAGCAAATTATCAGGTCTATCCGCACCCTGATGGATATAATGCATTCCCTCAAGTTTACTTTTTCTAAGATGACCAACTATCGGGAGGGATTGGAATCCCATGATTAGCACAAGCGAGGAGTGGTGGATATGGTATGTCTCTTTGAGAAGTACCTACCCATGAGCATGCTCACAATACAAACTCACCCCTTTGTACATTTCATGAATTAAGTGGAGATTGCAGAACCCATCCATATGCGATGGATATTCTTCTCAGAGCACTTCGTAAAAATCTTGAAGGGCTTTGTGCGACAAGGAGCTCATCCAAAAGGCAACATGGCTAAAGGTTGGCTAGTGCCCGAGGAATTAGTGCTAACACTTAATACCCCTCTCATCATAAAGCTACTCAAAAGCCTATACCTAGACGTTCTCAACCAAAGTAAGCCAATGTTGAAATGTTGCCAATAATTTTCATTTCTACATAATAGGATATGCCCAAACCTTATGTATATAGTCATCAATAAAGGTAATGAAGTACTTCATGCCACCTAATGACTTGCAAGGCATGGAACCATATATATCTAAAGGAACAAGAGCTAAAGGATCACCCATACATATTATACCGGAATTTTTATGTGTTTGCTTGCTATATAAACAATGATCACAAGACTCAAAACCCTTATAGTCAATGGACGTGAGACTATTGAGAGTCTCGCACTACTCCTACTATTATTACCTCTAACTGTCAAAGCATGAGAGGTGTAGGAAGCATTGACATTCTTTCTATTAACCTCCTAATTCAAGAGTACACCCTCTATATCCTGTAACTTTAATCTTTTAGTAGACATGTTTACACATATAATAGTACAAAATGTATCCCATGATTCAAGTAGTGTTACCAATAGGAAGAAGAAAGGAGATTACCCTTGAATTCAATCTCCTATAAAGACAAATGACTGAGAATGGAATGAAACTCATTTAAGTGCACTGACATGGAAGTGCCCTCCTTCATGCGAAGGTCCATGAGTTGCTTTAGCCAATACATCTAAGAAGCAAGGCTCTGCTTGTCATAGACATTGCTAATCTTATCCCATAAGTCCCATGTGGACTGCCCATCAAAGACAACATTATAGAAAACCCGCTTAGAGAGGGACAATATGATCATAGACTTACGTAACTCATCTAGTTCAACCCAATCATGTACATCAATGAATTTGGGTTTGATGCCCTCATGTTTCAAAGGCTTAATCTATATTTTTTACACTAAACCTCGCTAGATTTAAGCCTTTCAATAGTTGTACTTGGTGCCATCCAACTTGTTGATTTAAAGATAGAACTTTCATTTAAACCAATGGTCATAAAATGAGATTAAGCAAGTGCACAAGTTGCTATAATAACCTACAAATCAATCCCAAAACCACTACAAAATCAAGCTTAAACAAGGGTTTTGGCCTAAATAATGAGCTATCCACAAAGTAGAGACAATAAACTATCAAATCCAAGTAGTTACTCTCAAATAAAATGCATAGAATTGAAATGACAGGTTGTTGTAATAAATTGCAGCAATATCCAAACAACAACTATAAGCAACCATGAAAAGAAAAGCCAGGAAAAACCACCACTCAAGAATGTCACAACTACAATGTGTCAGTAACCATACTTGTAAGAGGCATAAATGTCATGCACACGATAGGGTCTCAACATAAATGAAGACAACTACCAAATGCATAACTCATTCAATAAGGCTCAATACATAACCCTAAGGCATATAAATACAATTGAGAACACTCTGATAGATATAAATGCCATGTCCATAGGATAATTGCATCCAATGAGTGTCAAGAGAGCATATACATGTCACAATGAGTCCTACTATCTCATGATAATGAGTTCAAGCTCAACTATATAACTAGATGCTCTATTGTACATCCAAGTGTCAAGTAGTGGCTCCCATTAGCACAAAAGTCATATGCTAGATGAGCAAGCAAAGCTCAAATCCTCATGTGAGTAGCATCCATATATCCAAGATCCAAGTAATATACATTAGGAGCATCAAAACCCAATGTAGTAAGCACAGCTATTACTGTAGCATCCAATGACATAAATGATAGCCAAAGTCAAATGTCCAAGCTCCAAGATAGCTCAAGTGCAAGTCAAAAGTGAAGCTTAATGTTCATCATAACACAACCAAGAATGTCACATCTATATCAAAATACATTTAACAAATGTCCCATGTATCATCCAATGATAAGAGACATGTAGTATCTCAACAAAATTCTGATTGTGGGAGAAATGATAGTCAAAGTTAATGAGATCAAGCTCCAATCTCAGCTCAATAGCATTCTATGGGCACAATGGAGTATGTAAGATCAATGGTATACCTAGTGTAGCAACCAAAGTGCTCAAGAAGCATCCAATGGAAATAGGAATTCAGGATCCTTGATAAAATACTATGCTTTCTTGGTATTCAATGTGGCCCACAAAGCATCTCCAAGAAATATTCAAGCATCTACCAATGTGCCAACATCAGACGAGCATTAGTAGAGCAAGCCACAATCTCTAAGTAGATACTATTTTAGATCTATGAGACAACAAGTCTGCTATTAATAAATAGTAAGAAGAGAGATTGGAAGCTTCAAATGATGCCCAAGATTCATAATGCCGATGTCAGGGAGCTAGGGAAAGAAGGCCAAAGTGACTTGGAGCTCATAAGAGCTAAAGGATATGCTAAAGAGAGTTAAGAAGTGGACCGCAGCAAGGCGCAATTCATATTGTTGCTACTACTCATACTACTTATGTTTGCTAATGGAAATGGGGTTAGGAAAGTACTTTAGGGGACTTAAACAAGTCTACTCGTGGCCTCGAGGAAGCCTACACAAGCTAGAAGAAGTGGGAGATCAAAGCTCATCTCTAATGGGAGAAGCCATGGTTGTCATTAAAACTATGAACTAAAGGTATTCTCCACAAGCTAAAGTAATGCCGCATGTTGGTGAGCTTGAGCTCTTGGGGAAGATGGCTTTGAT
Organism: Lygodium microphyllum; assembly: GCF_053477565.2. Classification (NCBI taxonomy): domain Eukaryota; kingdom Viridiplantae; phylum Streptophyta; class Polypodiopsida; order Schizaeales; family Lygodiaceae; genus Lygodium; species Lygodium microphyllum. The sequence continues at coordinate 92,115,506 of NC_141146.1, forward strand.
ACCATGTTAAGGGAGTGAGCCTTGAAGTGGAAGCATAGAGAAGAGGCAAGAGCTATGGTGTAAGGAGCAAGAGCAAGAAAGAGAGAGACACACACAAAATGTGGGAACTCCAATAGTCATAACGTGTGACCGACCTTCTCTTTATTTAAATATCAATGAAAGAATAAAGAATGAAGTGACAGTGATGGGCACCCACTATCTCCAAGCTACATGTGTGAGGGTGACTAATACACAAGGCCACTACTATTGGAGTAACTAATACACAAGTGGCTATGTACATGCGCCTTTACCCCCAACACGCTTGATACTCTTATGAATAACATGAGGTTTGCTACCTAGACTCTCTCGAGACCACTTTGCAATGGAAGGTCGTGGTTCTTCGCACATGAGAATCAACCTAAATTTCAGTTTTTATTAAATTAAGGTCTCCTATTTGGGTTAACTAGTGTCACACTTCGAGCAATTGCTTGTGCTAGATTGCCCAAAAACTTCAATCGACTCATATCACATTTGGTTCAAGGAGAGTGAGAAACAAGGGGGGGTATGAGTACCTCAATCCCTTTGCCCTCAAGGCAAAGTCTTACTTCATTTTCCTAAAATGATATAGATTCAAGGTTCTAATTCATTCTAGGAGTCAATATTTTCTATACTCTAACATATCAAATTTGTGAAGAAGCTCTCAACATACCAAGACCACCTTGCCTTAGGGCCAATTCATCAGGAATCACGCCTTCTGCTTCCCTAAGTTGGATAGTTTTAGTTGTCTACTTACTTAACACATTTAAGTTGTATAAATAAAATTAGGTCTCTTAATTAATCTTTTCGATCACAATGTTTGTTCACGTAATTTCAATCACAACATACAAACAATGAAAATAATCCTTTGAAAAAATAGATTTTTAAAGGAAAACACTATAGTAGAGAATTAGGGAATCTCTCAAGTTCCACTCTCAAATTAGAAATAAATATTTGACCATGTGGCTAAATCTTAATCCCTTTTTTGAAGATGGAACTTGGTACTATCATCTATATAGTATCTAGAAAAAGTTTCAGCTTCAAGGAAGGGAACCATGTGTATTGACCATCCTATAAATTCACAAAGTATATGAAAATTTCCAATATTTCTAATATATTGTTGTAATAGAAATTCTTGTACAAGTGTTCATCTTTAGTCACATATGGAAGAATGGCACGAAGATCTTTTTTTCAAGATTTCTGTCCCTAACTAGTACTGGGGCCTCAAGAAGTCCATCTTAAGTCATGTAGGGGTTTGGATGATTGCTAGGAGTCTAAGAGTTTACCAACTAGAGCCCCCTATCACCCTCAACTCCTCCTACAAAAGGATCCCCTACAGAGCGACCTCTTGCCCCTATTAGGGTCGGTTCAAAACTCTCTAGTGGCAGTAGCTAATCAATCCCTCTTGAAAAATGGACCTGTAACTAGCCTTGGGGGAGGTCTAGTATGCTCTCCTTTTTATCCTATTGCAAACTTAGCATATTAGGATTTTTAATTTAATTCAATCAACTTTATCATTTCATCAAGTTAAACTTATATGCACTGTTATAAGCACAAGCAATTCTTCTTTAAGTAATATTCCTACACAAATAGAGAGGCAATTTGAGTAAGATCTTAACTTGGAGGTAATTCTTTCCAACTCAGTCCTCTCCTAACTTCTTGGAGTTCTCCTAGTTTCCCTTCGAATTTGCATTTTCTAAAGCCCCTTTTTTGAGATCTAAATTCTGATTTAGCATTCCTTCATTGGATCTATACTTAGTTATCGTTAGTCTTTGTTCGCAATTTTTGTTTGTAATCCTTGTTAAAGGTTGGTGCCTTATCCTCATTACGAGTCTTGACCAATTAGAAATTATCTTAATTTGTGAGAAATAAGTTGGATCTTGGAATCACAATTTTTCCTTGGAAACTAGGTGAACCAACATTGCGAGTATTTTTCCTAAGAATGTTTAGACTTTTATTTTTTCTCAAGGAGAATTATATACTTTCTTTTTGCTATCACATGATCTAGGGCTCGTATTTAGCCTTGTCATACTAGCAATGAATAGATTTCAATATCCTAGGTTTAAAAATAGTCACATATTTGATTTACTAATTTCCAATTGGCTATCTATGCCATAATTTCAACTTAATTAATAGTGGTAAATTTTCTATTTAAAGAGTGTCAGTCTAATCAATAATTTTTAATCACCTAAATTTAATTATTTTTATTTTTCTTAAATGAATTATAAATATCATTAAAAATATTTTTTTATTTCTATGATTTATAAATACTAACAAAATTCATAATATTTTTTAAGTTCAAAAATACTATAAAATAGCCTTGATGTAATGTTTGCTTTATCTCATATTTACATAATTTGTAAATGCTAAAAGAAATATTTTTAATGTAAATTTTTACTTTTTTATATTTACATAATCTATAAATACAAAAAGAAATATTCTTGATGTAAATTTTATCTTTTTCTACATTTATATAATTTATAAATGCTAAGAGAAATATTCTTGATGTACCTTTTACATGTTTTTACCTTTACATAATTTGTAAATGCTAAAATAAATATTCTTGATGCAATTTTATTTATAAGAAACTAGAGTTAATTTATTCAATGCATCACAATATCATGCAATTTACCCTACCTTTTAAAAATTAAAAATTAAAAATTAATGATTCCCACTTATTCTACAATTTTTTTTGAAATTTTCATTGTTGTTAGAGACTGTAGCCTCTTTGCTAAATAATAAACTCTTTTACATAGATCCCTATTTGTATATTAATAAATGATCACAAATCCACAGAAGAATCTGTTCTTGTATTGTGTGTGACGATGTGTTGACTACGTTTGCGATTGTATTCGTGACTCCTATGCTCCCCACTCTAGAATACCATCTCTTTGGGGCTATCATGAGAGAAGGGAGCTTGCGTGTGCTAGCTTCAAGCTTTTATAGTCTTGTTTAGAAACTCTAAATGGTTAGAGTGACTCCTTTCAAGATAGAGACTTTGTAGAGAGGAGAAGGGCTTGTTCCACAAATACTAGAGACACGAAGGATAGATGAGTCTTTCACAATCCGAAAGGGTGCTCTCTTTGTGTTTGATGATGATCTCTTCTTGCTCTCTTCATCTCAACTCTCTCTCTCTCTCTCTCTCTCTCTCTCTCTCCCCCCTTCTTCATTTATCCTCCCTTATCCTCTTATTTTCTTATCTTCCTTTTTTCCTCTTATTTTATTTCCCTTCTTCTCTCCCCTATTTCTCCTCCTCTTCTCTTCTCCTCCTTCACTTCCCTTCTTATCCACCTACCTCCTTCTCCTCTTCTCTCCACCCTCTGTGTGTGTGTGTGTGTGTGTGTGTGTGTGTGTGTGAGTGATGCCAGGAGGCATATTTCACGGTGGATTCCGTGAGATTTTACGGTGGACTCCGTAAACTTTGATGACCGGGACTCATACACAAAGTGGATTCTTTGTGCGAGAAGTTGATGGGGACGTCTGTCCTTTTCGGGTGTTTCATTAATTTAGTGTGTACATGGGTGATTCCATAGCGGGTGATTCCGCAAAATGCATATTAAATTAATAAACGTTTATGAGTTTAGAGTACGCACTCGTAATAAATTAAGGTTAGGATTTATTTCTAACCAGTTGATTTATTTATGTAGCTGAAGACTGCTAGGTATTCACTTTGGCGGTTTAATTGTATTATTTTACTAACGATTGTGAATGCTTCAGTTGATGTGTAGAGATAGCAGCAGTGGCGGAGGAAAGCATTGGAGGATAGCGAGTATTCGATTTATGGATTATATTTTGATGGGTGCATACCTTAGGCATGACGCTTATATTTTGTCACGCCTATTTATTGAGGCGTTGGATATTTATTATTATTTTGTATGCGCATGGGCGCACAATTATGTTGGACATTGTATTGGGCATGCCAGACTATTTGGGCACCGCCCACTAGCTTTATTCCTACTTTGTGTTAAAGCAAACTCAAAAGCTAAAAGCTTGCTATTTTGTAATTTGGTCTATTATTTGAGCTTGAAGACGAATAATACATAAAATACATGCTTTGTGGAGCGCTCACACAAGGCATGGGGGGAGATTGCAGCCAATTGGTCTCTTGCTCTTGTCGTTCATGCTTTTTACCTTGTAATTTGTGCAAAAAGTAGAGTTCTATGGTTCTTGGGGACCTTCCGGCATTCACTACGCGAGCGTACAGCATCCGATCTGCGCACCTCTGTGTGTGTGTGTGTGTGTATGTGTGTGTGTGTGTGTGCGTGTGCAAGTGGCGGGAATCACAAATGTATTAGCCTAAGTTAAGGTTTAAAACAAGGCCTTTATAACTATTGGCCAAGGCTATTAGCCCTAGCATATGGGCTTGCTCTAGTGCTTGTCCTCTCACCATGGAGCTCTCCTTCCCCTCTCGTCAATATGTCTAAGGTTGTGTAATAGGTACAATATACTCTGCAATGGCTACAATGATTGTGTGAGAGAGGTGGATGATAGTTTCAAGGGGGTGGTGGTGCCCAAAATGATGATAGTAGTCAGTCGGTCAACCTCTTGACTCAAGATAATCTTGCTTCCATTTTACATCATTCTTGCATTCTTTTTTTAAAAATAATGTAGTTGTGTTGAATAAATACAGATAGTTACATCAAGAATCGACTATTGTCGTTGATACTTGCATAGTAAGAGAAAGTCATCCACAAAAGGAAGGGTGGGGGGGGCTAGAGCTAGAGCACCTTGCGTAAGCAACATACTACGACTTTAAAAATATAAGACTTAGTCAAAATTTTCTTGCACATGGTAACAATCTCTCTTATTAGAGGTCATGAAACTCATCCATTGGGAGCCTCGAAAAAACCTTATGGTGGACAACTAGATTCTTCATGCTCCAAATCCTCCTATTTCTTAAACCTTTGACTAAAACAAAAACCTAGTTAAAAGGCTCCTCATTATGGTTGTCCATGTCTCCAAAAATGACAGTTTTGAATGTGATCCTTCCATCAAAACTAGCCTTCTCCAACCATTTGTTGAGATTTAATTGAAGCTTTCTGACCTCTATGTAGTCTCAAATTCAAAGGTGGATAATTATCTCATATTTTCTCTTCCAAAGTGTGCATTGTGGGAATTCATAAATGTAGATAGATTATCTTGTGTACGTTATCGTAGCCTCCTAAGAATGACCTACCATAGTAGAACATTGGTGTGGTGGGAAGGGATGGCTGATCACACGTGCTTGAGCCTATGTTTCCATTGCCTTAAAGTGGTATGAGCAAAGAAGTGTTTTCAATCTTCTATGCTTTTGACAAAGACACTATGATTAGAAAGTTCCAAGTCTTGACTCGTCTTGCATTTTAGGATCAGTTTAGTTGATGGGGTGACCAAAAGTTGGATAGCATTGGCATCTAATTGAAAGTCAAGGGTAGGCTAATTCTCCTCTACTTGACTTGATGATCTTGCATTCTTGCTTTCATGGTTTGGAAGGGGCTGAGCGTATGGTTGATGTCAGATATCGTACATGTAGCTATGTGAGAGATAGTTGATAACCCTAATCACACCAAAGTCCATATGTTGTGATTATGGTGCTTGATCACACCATTATATCTGGACCATATGGAAGGGAAGAGATGTAGGGAGGATGAGAGTGAGAAAGAAAGACTAAAAGAGAGACAAAGAGAAGCGAGAGTACGATATATTAGGTTTGTTTTAAAAAAACTCCCATCGCTTATGGGACATTTGGGACAAATGTGTCATTTATGTGATGCTTGCACAATTGCATGGATTATGGGACATCCCTTATCACATAGACCATATATTACTTTGAATGTCGCTTAAGCCATGGGTAGAAGCAATGCTTAGTGACAGTGCTTTGCGTCTTTAATGCAACAAAAATTGGGGTTGCTATGACCCACAAATTATATTATAAAAATACAAATTTCAAGAGAAAAAGAGTTCAGAACCATGTACTAGTGAAGTACTATGACCACATCTACACACATTGTACATGCAAAACATTGTACACTTTGTTGCAGCCTAGGTCATAGCTAGGATAGAAATTGGTCTGCGAACGCTTTGGGCCATGGGTGGGAGCATACCACATGGTTCTACACAAATCGAAACGAGCACAAACTTGAATGATTGGAGAAGCACATTTGTTTCGATGCTACATGACACTTCAACGCTTCCAAAACCATATTGGTATGGGAACCATTATGGTGGTGAAAAGAGGTCCAATCCTCGAGAAATAGTGCGACGATAAACCAAACCCTTATTCATGCTCACTGCCCTTCATGTTAACATTAGTCTGCAGCTAGTATTCGATCATCTTCTAATTATATAGCCACGATCCAATCCTAGTTTAGTAATACAACTGCTACGATCATGATGGTGATGATGGCGAGTCGATCACGCACCGGGCGCAATGATTATGTGGCAGCAACGACATTCCTGGTCCTGGTGACGCTTACTATATTAGCGCATGTGATGACTGATTACGATTCGTGCTCTAGGACTGCTGTGGAGGCTGCCGAGAATGACGACTGTGGAAAGAACGACGAGAACTGCATCTTCTGGCAGAGTTGCTGCCACGACGCCGACGGCTTCGCCTACTGCGGCTATCGCTGCAGCGCCAATGCAATTGCGGCATCATCAGATACAGGCCGATCTTCTTCTTCGTCTTCTTCTTCACCAAAATCATCATCAAAATCATCGTTGCCTTCAGCCTCCTCCTCATCAACGCTACTGGCGCCGCCACGGAAGCTTATTGCCCTCGACAATATTATCAATTACCACGACACTATCCTCATCTAATTACCAACCAGACATATGATCTAATCATCAACCAGAACATATGATCTAATTATATAGCTACCCCATATTCTCTTGCGCCAACATCTGCGCCCACCGCCATCTTCTCAGTATATCGTTGTAGTAACTTTAATAAGGACTCATAGCCACATGAGATATCTAGAGTCCGCAATCTTCCATCATACCTTTATAATAATTACACCTCCTATATGCTGATTCCCCTTCGATGTAGCCACATGAAATATGTAGAATCAGCTAGAGTTTGTTCGCTTTTCTTTTTCTGTTTTCCGATTGTGTAACGTTTGAGACGTTTGGTAGGGCTTCATTCCAATCTCTCCACCGCGCTCAATCGTAACATTTGAACCCACGACTTACCATCGCTTATCTTGCAGGCCGAGCAGCTTTGCCATATCTAGACTTTGTTGACCACAAACTACTACTAGCTCACAAGGAGCTTGTGAACACTTCCTATATAGGAGAACCTGTTTAATGTAGGAAATTCTCTAATATTTCCTAGGTCATCCATATGCATTCCCTACATGTAACTACGGAATCACTTTCACCATATGTCATAGCACGAAATTCTAGGCATGCCTATATGAAATCCCTACATATAATTAGGAAATTCTATTTCCCACATCTTATATTAAGGAGTTATAGCTCATATAACTATGGAATCCCATTCCCTAGATATCATGGTCGGGAATTATAGGTCACACAACTAAGGAGTTCCATTCCTCGGATCTTGTACTAGGGCATTAAAAATGGCCAAATCAAGACATGTTTTGTCCAAATCAAGCACCATAAAATTATGCTTTAAACTAAGTAGTCACTTGATTAATCCATGATGGGGTCTATTTTATTCATCTCATACCCTCTTGGTACAATAGTACTTCTCATCCTCTTTTATGATCTAAGATCTTAAAATTCTTCTCCTTACTCCTCTAAAGATTATTTCGGTGGTGCACCAAGCCCTATGAAGGTAAATTGATCAATAATTTCGTATTGACCAGCATTGGACCTAGCTTAATACCTATAGAAACCATGAACCAATTGGAGTTAACTATTTGTGCACCTTCTTTCAAACTTTTCTAATGCACCAGTATATCCAAAAGAGATGAAAATGATCGTCTATTTCAAACTTGCACAAAGGGCAATGTCCTAAAATCCAACGTACTCCATATCCGTATATAATCTCCAAGCAAACAAGTGGCAAGAAGCTCTATGCAGAAGTCAAAGAATTCAACGTTAATTGGCACTTGGGATGGTGATCTCAAGATTCTAAAGTGTATGTCTAATTGTGACACTGAGGCATCACTATCATTGCTTTGTCCAATTTGCATCAAAACAAACAATTCTTCTGAGGCTAGATAATGTTGTGTGGAAGGGAGGAGCATTCGCATGCAATAGAAATGCATTATCAAATATGTCACATCCTGACGAGATTTGGATTAAAGCCATATTTTCAATTATAAAATGTCTATTTTTGAACTTTGCATTGCCTCATGTGCATATTTGACAAGTTATTGACTAGATAACCAACACAAAATGTGTTAGACTTGCAAGCCTGGTTTCTCATTACAACTTCATTAATTTCCTATTCAAAGCTCTGATACTACTTGTCATAAAGGGACCCAAGAGGAGAGAGAAACAGGAGAGATAAGACTACAGGAAAGAGAGAAGAAGAGTGTAGAGGAGAGAGAAATTCTAGACAAGGAGAGATAAAGACAAAAAACAGAGAGAAAATGATAGGAAAGAGATGGTTGGCAGCCATGAAAGGACAATAAGAGCTAGAGAGGTGTAGGAAAAAGTTGTATTGTTGTGAAAAAAATATTTTCTATACATATGTCCTTGCCCTTTTTATATGCCACTAATTCATCTCTTTAGAGACATACAGTGAAAGGTCTATGTAGAGGTCTCCACGAAAAGAAAAGTCTATTTTTCTCTTTTGAAGGTGTAGGCAAAGGTCTATACAAAAAGAAGAGTCTATCTCGCTCTCAAAGAATTCTTCTATGCTTGTCTCCTCCATTGGACCACTTGAGTTTGTTGTCTTCACGTGTTACAAGCCTTCCTCATCCTTCACTTCTTGGAAGTTTTTCTCCCCTACCTGCATGCTCTCCTTCTCTACACTAGGATATTGCTTTCATCATACACTCGAGTCATATGTGGTGTTAAAGGCATAATATATAACCAATAATGTTGTTGTGGATTAGGATAAAAGATCACCAATATGAACTCAATTAAGAACTTGTTACAAAATAAAATATATTTATGATTTTCATTTCGCTAAATTAAAAGGAAAAAAAAGGACATGCACCACTCATAGTGACTTGGCAAGACAAATATCGTGTCATAAATCATTTCACTTTTTCTCGTAATCTACCTCTAGAAACCTAGATCACAGCCCTCATTGAATGGTTGCCCCTACTTCTTCGAATACTACTCTAAACTAGTGTACATCAAATATGATAATAGAGATGCTATGATAATCAAACATGAAACCACCTTGTAGGTGTGAACTGCATCAACTCCTCCAAGCCCTCAATGTATCTTGACATATCTATGCCAAAATTTAGATTGCACTACCTCTTGTTTCCTTTTGTGGCGACCTCATACCAATGAAGCCACTTCTCCATGGATACATGATGTAACATACAAAAAAGATTCACCTTCTCCCCTGTTGTTCCATCCATCCATTTCTTTATCTCATTTTCAACAACCATATCTCTAGTTAGTCTCTCATCATCCTTCAGTGTCCATAGTATTCTATTGCTTGTATCCAACCATCATCTAAAATAACTTAGAAATATGTACAAATGCCTCCGACACTAGACAACTTTTAACCATGTTGCTCTAGATGAGTCCAATATTTGTAGCATGCTCAATTAACTAGTCCTTAGCGGCACAATTTAGTGGCCCATCAAGATGTTAGCCATTTTTGCTTCGTGTTGCACATGTATAGGATTAGCTTTGACACATGCAATCCATTCTTTTAGACACTCATCTTGTGGGGACTATGCTGTATAAGGTTTGATGGAGTTGTCAATGCTTTGTAGACCTAGACATCCTTGATGCTAGTGAGCTTTACATATATATCCTCCATGCTGCTTGAGCATGAGGTGTCTTTATGGTTAGAGGGGAGGTTTCCATGTTAGTATGGTGACTCGAATGAGGCATTTTTACCATTAGAGAGGGTGAAGAAAGAAGAAATCTAAAGCCTAGTGTTATCATTGTGGTAAGAAATCTAAAGCCTAGTGTTATCACTGTGGTTCTAGAGAGTGTGTGAGAGGGTGACAAGGTGGGGTAGGTGAGCATCAACTATACAAGTATATAGGTGCACATGTTCTTCTAGATAGGGACTTTCTTTATGCATCCAGACAAAAGTCTATTAGGTTTTGAAATCTTAGAGCTAGGATTGACTTATAGGTTCATGACTCAAGGAGATGTAAAGAAAGGGTATTTCTTAATATCCTTTGAATGCACGTTATATAGATTATTTCTTATAGGTGGACCCCTTGGAGTTCACGATAGGCTATTATTTGATAGAGAGTAGGATTGGCTCCTAGTCTGAGCTCACATGAGGGGACACTTTAGAGGTCTTGTCCAAAGGCAGGGAATCCATGTTCATGTATACCCAAAGAAAAATTTTGACGAGATAATTATGTATGCTATTATGAGGCATTGACAATAGACATAACAAGGTGCCACAATTCTCTCTATTTTCAAGATTTGGCATGATCAACATTGATAATTGGGTTCTCTTCAAGGCAGCTTGATAGTGGCTTGATCACCCACTAGTACCTAGGTATCCATGCTCTTATTTTGACGTGTTTGTTATATGGACTATGATGATTCATTATCATGATCATTGTATTGTATCAGATCACCCATGATTTGAGAGAGGGTGTGAGCGATATTGTCAACTCATGTGTGAGTTTGTCCATGCTAGAGTGATCTAGGTAGTTGGTATTTATTTTAGGCATTTCTTATTGGTCATTTTGATGGTGATTACACATGGTACATGAACCCTATTGATACCCTCTCAAACTACCTTGACAAAAATTACAGACAAGTTCTTAGCACCAATGTTATCTTGTTTCAACATGGCACTCTATCAAAAGTGGATGCAACAATGGAAGCATAGAAGAATGCTAAAATAAATTTTTGACCACAAAGACATAAGAGAAACAAAAGAGAAAACACAAGAACACTACAAAGGATAACTTAAAGATATGCTTGGGAAATGGAATCCATGTACCAAACATGAAAGGGTTGCATCCAACAATGAGTCATTGGACATTAGCACTAGCTCCCTCTTTGCAACATGACATGCACTAGAATTTGCAAGTGATGAATGACTGAATGTGGATGAGGGAGTTGTAATATATATATTAAGAATAATGCAATAACTGCATCAGGTCAACTAGCATTTAATGATGGTCGACTAGCAACAAATGCCATTGTTAAGAAGGAAAAACTTGACCTAAGAAAGAAGATTATGCTAGCAATTAGACAATGCAAGCCTTGGAGGAGAAAGGATGGTGTTTTTATGCACTTTGAAGACAATGCATATGTCATAGTTAATCCAAAGCGAGAGATGAAAGGGTTTGTAGTAATAAGTCCCATTGCAAAGGAATGTGTTGATTTGTAGCAAAGAATAGCCATGCTACTAATGCTACTGTTTGAACTTGAGAAATATAACATGCAGTATCTCAATGTAGACTAGATTCATAACTTTTTTGCTACAGTTAGATACTGCAAAAAGGAGGCAAAAAGTTAATGTTTAAATGGCAATTTCTATTAGGAGAGTTTGGAATCAAATGGGCACAATAATATTTTTACTCCTTGCTACACTAGCTCCCTTGTTTAGCTAACACTTGCTGTCGTAACACATTATACACGCACCAAAGTTGTATTATGCCACTCAAGATATTATTTCTCCCTGGCTCTACAGACAAGATATATATATATATATATATATATATATATATATATATATATAGAGAGAGAGAGAGAGAGGTTTTTTCCTTGACACTTCTTCTTCTTGATGTTGTTGAGCTTAGGGTTGAGTTAGAGCCTACAATTATCAAGAACAAAGATTAATCATTCAAAGAGTTATTGCATGAAACTATTGCCCTTGTATGATGCATTGTTTTTATTTTGGTTGTTTTTTTTGGATTTGTCCAAGAGTATCTCATCAAATAGTTTACTTTGAAGGCTTTCCATCATCATCTCTATTGCGGCTATGAGACATTGCCATGACCAAAAAGGAGAAAGCTACCTATCTATTTCAAATAGACCAAATAGATCAATTTGGTTCATTGAATAGTATAAGCAAATATATGCATCATATCCATTCATTTCTTCTTTTTTTTGGTCGGATTTTTCTTTTTTGTTATGTTATTTTATACTCGGATTTTTCTTTTTTGTTATGTTATTTTATACTTGTTGGACAATGTAGATATGGCATTAGCAGTCTGGAATCTGGAGCTTGATGTACAAAACCCAATCTCATGACGAGTCCTAATGGCAGGGCCATAAATGTATTCATTATTAGCCATCAAAGGTAATCTGAGCATACTTCTTGATCTTTTGTAATACTATCATTCCATCATAAAAAAATAATAGGAGAACCTACTTATAAGGAAACCTTGCACACCAAGAGAAGATATGAATTCATGCAAGATTGCATGATAATCATTTTAGGGGTTCTGTCAATTTGTGAACTTAGACAAAAATACAAAGGTGATGTTAAGGAGAAAGTTGCTAATGGCTTACCTCTTACTATTTTAGAGAGCTTGTTCAATGAAGTGGCCATAGCCTAAGGCCTGAATTGTGTATGGCCAAATAACAATGGATGGATGACACTAGTTGTTGATTGTAGCACAGGCTAACAAGCTACAGGTGATGTTGATACGAAGCTGCTGATATTGTATGGAAGGCTAAACCTAGATCTCAACTGATCTAATGGGAGAGGTTGTAGGACTTATTTAAAGGGTGTGTTTGTGGACCTTAAGGGCTTATTCAATTTCATCCCTTTTCTTGGATTCTTGGAAACTCAATCTTGGTATTACCAATATCAACTTGTATGCGTTCGCCTTGTACTTGCCCTCACCACATGCAATATCTATAAACATTATTTTTGGGGCCATTTTCTCTTTCTATATTGTGAAATCCCTTATTTTGATAACCTTGTACTCCAATATCTAGTTAGAGATGGATTGAACAAGGGTATCGCATATGATATCAAAGGCAAAGGTCAACTTAGGACATGTGATCCTCACTTATTATTTCTTAGGTAGGGCCATATCCTTGATGATGGTTGCATCCTCCACTTATTATCTACATTTACATAGATCTCATCATTGCATGAGGTCACAAGGCTCTCTTCTTCATTCGTGTACTTCTTTGCTTGAATCTTGCAATTAGCATGAGATTGGGAATGGTGCTCATGATTGGACCTGTGACAAGTGATGGAGAGCTTGTGTGTTGTTTTGGCATGCTATGGTTTGGAAGTAATCTTCTTTGCATCATGTGTATGTTCAACATTTTTTATTTTCATGAAATAGGTTGCTTATGGGCACCTTTTTGACATCTCCTAATGAAACTAGAGATTTTGACTTGCTCATCTTAGAAGAAGATGGGACCAAGCTCTTTGATCTTAACAAGAATTTTTTTTTACTTGCTCACTAAACCTTGATTTGTGCAACCATATTAGGATGTAAGTAGGAATAGACACCTTGATATAGAGCTATTGGTTGCAATACTAGTGTAAGAAAATGGAAAGGGCTACCCATGTGTTTTAGTTGATGTCACTCGACTTGTATGAAGATGCTTGAATTGTGCATCTTCGAGGTGTGCAAGTGATTCTTTCTTTAATTAATATACACAATGTAGAAAATATTTAAGCTATGTGATGCAAGAATGTGCAAGCTAACATTTGAAGATTCTCTCACAGAGGTAGGCAATGGCAACTATAGAGGTTTTTACAAGCAAATCTACATGGGTCAATTTTTCTAACTAACAGTTATATATGGAGCTAGATTACTGAGCTTGTGAAAATGTTCTGTGTCTGTCTAGATAATGATGGGTTCACCAACGGGGCTTTCCAATTGCTGCAAAATCACAATTAATACACCAATTAGATAGTCATCAGCATCCGATTCTTTATATCCTTCCATCGTACCTGCACCACCTTGATCTTCACACAAGCCTACCAAAAGGCCAAACCTTTCAGAGAAGGAGCTCTCATCCATCACTATACTCTTGCTTGCAACCTCAAGAGTCTTCTCAAATGCCTACTCATCCAAGTGTATGACAAGTGCAGCACCATACAAGATGCAAAAGCATGGCTTTCCATTTCACATCATTGAGATGTGCACTCATGGAATAACCTCATATGTGCATGCATGCATCATCAAAAAGCTATGAAGGCTTTCCATCTCTTTGTTTGAATGCACTAGGAGCCAATTCCACCTAGTAGAGATACCCTTGTATGCATCCTTTTTGTCTCAACACAATACAAAACTTGCAAAAGGGAAATGGTGCCATATAATTTCTATTCTTAAGGAATTGCATTGAATATTGTCCTAACAACTGCAATTGTGAGCATGTATAGCAACTATACTTGCATCATTAAAGCACATTTGGTACTCCAAAAACTACCGATGCGAGATATCATCTCATGGAATGCCATGATTTTTGCAATGTTGCAAGAGGGAGTTGTACTTTACAAAGCTACCTTTGGTGCTATCATATGTGAAAATAATCAAGGGTTCATATCTTCTAAGAGGTCAAAGAGAGACAGTTGGATGCAGTAGCGATTTCATTTTGTGTTGAAGATGTACAACATTTGTGGATGTATAGACCATGCAAGGAAAGCTTTCAACCAAATGTCTATATGTGACAGATCTCATGGAATGTGATGATTTCTAGCTATGCATAGCTCAATCCTATTGGTGGTGCATTTCATCTTCTCTACGAAATGTTGCAACAAGATTTTTCCATGGATAAGAGTACTATAACCAACATCTTTGATGCTTATGGAAGTGGGGAATATTTAGTGGAAGGCATGATTGCTCATGCTTACCTAATAGAAGGTGTATTTGAACTCAATGTTGTTATTGCAACTGCACTTGTTGATATGAACAATGTGTTGCAATTTTAAAGATGCCTTGAAGATGGTCTTCCTAAACAAAATAAAAAATCATGTGGAGTGTGACAATTTCAGCATAGGTTGATTAGCATTATGATAGGCATGTGCTTGAATTTCTCAATTCAATGCAGAGCAAAAATATGTATCTTGATTAGACTACTTATATCACTATACTTGATGCATGTTCTAACCTTCTAGATCTAGTGGAAGGAGAAAGAATCCTTGTTAGCATAGTGCTACAAGGGCTTGATTCATTAAACTCCATTATAGCTTCTCTTATTCAAATGTATGGAAATAGCAATAGTGTTTCAGTTGCATTTAGTACGTCCAAGAGAGCTCCTACTAAAATTATCGATGTATGTAATGTAATCTTGGCAGTCTACACACACAATAGTCTATTTACTAAAGCATATAATTCTTACAAGGAAGTTGTTGAGATGAGTATTTCCTAACAATGTAACCATTATCAATGTAATTTTTTGCTTGTGCTACAATGAGTTTAACCTTAATAAATGTAAATGTCTCCACTCAAGCATCATTGTATTTTCTCTTGATAGAGATGTTTTTATGTTCAATTCACTTTTGAATATGTATGGCAAGTGTAGCAATTTAGAAGATCCTTGTTCATTGTTTAGAAAAATATCAAACCATGATTTAGAATTATTCTCTTTCATGATTGCAATATATGTGCAACATGGATAGGGTAAAAAGTTGGCTTTTCAACTTTTTGAACAAATGTATCAAGAAGGAGCCATTCTTACTAGAGTAACATTGACTTGCATTCTTGTTGTTACTATTGCTAAAGGAAAATAGATTCACAACTACATTGTTTGTAGTGTGTTTAGAGAATATACTACATTGAACAATGCTCTCATGCTATCTATGTCAATATGATTTTTTGTTAGAAGCACATAGCATTTTTATTGAACTACCAAGCAAAGAGATCGCAGTGTCTTGGGATGCCATCATTTCAACTTATTCTCAATGTAAGCACCCTAGGAAACTATAGAGATTTATAATAAAATGCTTAGAGAAACATCTCTTGATAATATTACATTTGCTTCTACTCTTTCAACTTCTGCAATTGTAAGATCCTTAGGTAATAGAATGCAAATTCATAATCTAGTTACATATAGGTCTATGGAATAGGATGTTCTTGTTGTGAATTCTCTCATCAACATGTATGGCAAGAGTGGTCAACTAGGATGTAATGAAAGAAACTGAGAGGAGAGAGGAGAAGAGCTGAAGAGAGAGAAAGAGAGCAAGAAGAAGAGAAGAGAAGAGAGGAGGAAGCCATGGAAGCTGGAGATGAAGGTGAAGAATATGATCTTGATAATAATCGGTTGCCCTAATTATATACCCAGGTTAGTGTGACTCTGTGTCTAAACCCTAGTCCGTGTGTATCTCGCTTGTTACAATCCATCCCCACTCTGAAGGTTTTTGCCCTAAAAAACAAGGAGAAATAGAGGCGATTTATGGGTGGGCTAAGGGAGGATTGTAGAGTACTACTCTGAGCCCTTTGACAATGAAAATTGGGTGGGTAGAGACTAGGGACAACATGCAGTCTAGGACCAGCCTGCTGAAGTAAAGAGGTCATAACTTTTGATAACCTGCTCCAAATAGGGCGTACCACATGTCGAAATGGAGCTTATGATGAGTACTTTCAACCTATGTAGGATGCACATGCTTGATATTTGAATAAGCACAATACTATTCTAAAACAGTGTGCAGTCTGCAGGCAAAGGGTGGTCAATTGGGGCATGACTGGCTAGTTTTCTAGCCGTTGGGCCTCATGAAGGTAGGGAAACTCATTGATGATGGTTGCTGGGTGCCAAGAGGCTTCTTCCAAGGATAGGACTTTCCATTTGATGAGGTATTATTTAATGGATTGGGACCGTAAGTGCTTATCTTGCTACCCAATGATTGCTTCAGGGATATATTGAGTGATGCCTTCTTGATCTATGGGGGGAAGTTCTTCCACATAGTCCATTGAGGAGCCTAAAAAGGGTTTCAGTTGGTTGACATGAAACACATTGTGGAATTTGGTGGTAGTGCGGAGTTCTAAGCGGTAGGCCAAGTCACTAGCTCTCTTCAGAATGCGGTATGGGCCATAGAAGTGGTGGGCCAGCTTGTTATTGCTGCCCTCTTTGAGAGTAGAGTAGTGGGACTTAGCACTTTCAAAAGGACCAATTCCCCTTCTTGGAATTCAAATGCCTTCGTTTCTCATGAGCATAGAGTTTCATGTGTGTTTGGGCCTTTTGAAGGTTCATTTTACATTGCTGAAGTAAAGCTTGCATGCGATCCAACTCAACCTAACTCTGAGGATTGATCTTATCATTGAATAAGAGTGTGGGGAGGGGAACCTCATAGAAGGCCTCAAAGGGGAAACTCCAATGCTAGAGCGCGTGGAGTTATTATATGCAAACTTAGACAAGTGAAGCCACGTATCCCAACAGTGTTGCTGTACATCAAGGCAAAAGTGCCTCAAATATATCTCAAGCCATTTGTTCACTCTTTTAGTTTGGCCATCAGTCTAAGGGTGGTATGCAGTGGATGGAGAAATCTTGGTCCCCATGGAGGTGAAAACTGTCTACCAGAAGTTATCATAAACTTTGCATCCCGATCATGTACTATGGCCTATGGCAAGCCATGAAACTTGAAGACATTTTCCATAAACTGAGTGGCCACCTGAAAGGCAGTGTATTGGATCTTAGTGGGGATAAAGTGGGCAACTTTGGTGAGGCAATCAATGACCATATAGATACTGTTCGACCTTTTTTAGTTGCAATACGGCCAGTGATAAAGTCCATTGTGACGTGGGTCCATTTCCCTTCAGGGATAGGGAGAGGTTGCAAGAGGCTAGTGGGCCTAAGTGTACTATCCTTGTTTTGTTGGCATGGAATACATTTGGTCACAAAGTCCTTGACATCCCTCCATAATCCTTTTCGATGAAATCTATTGGCAATCCTGTCATATGTTTTGAAAGCATCCAAGTGACTAGCAATGGGGAAAGAATGCATCTCTTCCATGATCTTCTACGTGAAGGGGGAAGTGTGGGGGATGAAAATCTTGTCATGGGACCAAATAAGGCCATGCTTAAGCTGATATTTGGAGTTTTTAGCCATGACCCCATGCTGTAATTTCTGAAATGTGTGGCTAAAGTGATCGTCTAACATGTAAGCCTCCTGAAGCTCTTCAACTCAATCACTGTGCAATTCTAAGATAGAGGATGCTCTACATGCCCACATCCGAGAGAGTGAATCAACCACAATATTATCATTGCCCCGAGTCTGTGAAATATCAAAGTCATAGTTCTGTAAGGTTGCCACCCATCGCCTTTGCTTAGGATTCAAAGTAGAGTGAGTCAAGAAGTACTAGAGGACTCGGTGGTCACTTTTTACTTGGAAGTGGCTGCCATACAAATAGTGGTGCCATTTCTTGATGGCATGGAGGATGGCCAACATCTCCTGGTCATATACATTCATTTGCATCTCCTTCTTATCAAGCTTGTGGCTCTCAAATGCAATCACACCATGCTCTTGCAACAATACTAAACAAATATCTCAGCCACTGGCATCACAATGAATGGTAAACAACTTAGAGAAGTCATGGAAAACAAGGATGGGGGCTAAAGTAAGCACGTCCTTTAATTGTTTGAAGCTATGATCTGCAGTGGCATCCCAAAAGAATGACTCTCTTTTCAAGCGATCAGTCAAAGGTGCTGCAATGGTGGCATAGTGCTTAATGAAGCATTTATAGAATGAAGAGAGACCAAGGAAGCCATGCAAAGAAGTGGTGGTGGAAGGAGTGGGCCAGTCTCTAACACATTGCACCTTCTTCGGGTTAGTCTGTATACCATTTTTGCTCACAATGTGTCCCAAGTACTCCACAGATGTCTGCGTGAATAAGCATTTTTCTCTCCTTAGCAAAGAGTCGATGCTCTCTCAATATGTCAAACACCCTCCGAATGTGTGTCAAGTGCTACGTAGATGACTTGCTATAAATGAGGATGTCATCAAAGAAAACAAGCAAAAACTTGAACAACAAGGGCTGTAGGATTTTTTTCATGAGGCTTTGAAAGGTGGCAGGGGCATTAGTCAACCCAAAAGGCATCACTAGAAAATGATAAAGCCCATGATCAGTCCTGAAGGGCGTTTTGAACTCATCTCTTGCCCGCATACGAATTTGATGGTAGCTAGATCGCAAGTCAATCTTAGTGAAAAAGCATGATCTTGAACTCCCTCTAGGTGGATAGGCTGTCCATGCATCATAAACTCCATGTAAAGTTGAGAAAAGTCCATAGCAATCTTCCCCAAATTTTTTAGCCAATCGCAGCCCAAGACAATGTCAATGGGGCCCATATCTAGGGCAATTAGATCTACCAGTGCCACATAATTTTCCGCCAAGCATAAGGGAACTGTAGAACATACATGTGTGCTGATTTCTTCTTCTCCATTTGCTACTTGGACCTTCAAGGGGTGGTGCAATGCCGTAGGGGTGCATTTCAACTAATCAGTGGTTGATTTATTGACAAAACTGTGAGTGCTTCCACTACCCACAAGGATAAAAACATGTTTTCCATTGATACTGCCTTGAATGTGAAGGGTGTTGGGGATGTGGGAACCCGTCCAAGCATCCAAGGAGATCAAGCAAAAGGAAGTGGGAGGTGGGTGGGATGTGAAATTAAGTATCTGTGATTGATGGAGCACCACCCGGGCAAAGGAAAATCCATCCTCGGGGTCATAGAACTACTCTTGATCAACATCCTTCGTCGGCTCAACCTAGTCAAGGGGCAAGTCATCCTCCTCAGTGTGCCAATCTTCCATGACATACATGCTATGAACTTTGACCTTAGCTGTCTTGTATGGCATTTGGAGGCATGATCAAAAGTGTACTTATCTCCACACTTAAAGCATAGGCCCTTTTCCTTTCGTTCATTCACAATATATGGGGAGATGAATTGTTGGCTACTGGATCCATGGGAAGGTGATGCAGTGGACTGTTTAGTTTTAGCATAGTTATTCTCAGCATTAGAGCCCAATGCTATCCCAAAAGTGCCCATTTTTCTTTCAACATGGAAGGCGAGGTAAGTGGGTATCTTGGGGTTGTTACTAAGCATAGAAGTGCCTTGAAAACTACCTCTGTATGGGGTTGATCGTGAAAGAGTGTCGGGTTGTCCAATACCTTGCTGAAAATATTCATTCTTACACTACTTTATTGCATCTCTCTCAACTAGTTCCATTGCATCAAATAGTGTGGTAGGTTTTTGGGCCATGACATCTGCTGATAGGCTCCGTTCCAACCCATAGATATACTTGTGCAATTTAGCATCATCGCTAATGCTCTCCACATACATGGCAAATTTCATGAATTGATTTGTGTATTCAGGTATAGTGAGGTTACGTTGGTCAAGAGTGTACCATCGTCTATCAACTGCTCTTTTTCCACAGGGGACACAAAAACTTGGACCATATGCATTTTAAAATCTTCCAGTCAATGAACTGTTGATTCTCTCGATTGATATAGTGCCACCATGTGTGGGAAAATCCTTCCAAGTGGAGAGAAGAAAAAAGTATTTTCTGATTGTTAGTATGGGGGTATATATTGAAGTAGGACTCCAACTTGGACGTCTATTCCTCCAAGTCAGATGGTGAGGGGGATTGCCCATTGTACTTTGTTAGGATGACCTTGTCGCGCAGATCATTGGGGCCATGCTGCCCATGAAATCCTTGCTGTCCATACATCCCGTGGTGGCCATACATGCCTTGCTATCCATACATCCCATGTGGTGCATTAAGCCCATGTTGTCCATTATAACCATGCTATCCATGATTTCCAGGCTGGCCATTTGTACCATATTGTCCTTGATGGGGAATATTCATATGGGGTGCATGGGGGCTCCTAGGAAGAGCGGGGGAAATCCGACCAAGGTGGAAGAAGGCCTCAAATGGATGTTGGCTGCATGGTGGACGGGGGAATTCAATAGGGGCTAATCATACGCATGAGAGGGTTCACCGATCTCATAGGTAGAAGGGGAAATTCCCTTAGCACCAAGTATACCCTATGGACCGTGCAATGGTTCCTGATGTGGAGGACATCTAGATTCATGCCTAGCGTCATTGGTCTTTGTGTTTGAAAGAGCCATGTGATCGATTGCTTCATCAAACTTGGACATCATTTGGCGGTGGTTGGTGACCATATCATTATGTCGTTCCATATGATGAAGCTCATGCTGACAGAGGGTGTGATTGAGAAGGGTGTACGACTTCATTTTAGGCATTTCCTCCTGTATGTCACCATGGTAATCCTGTGCCAAGCTTGGTTCCTCATTCATGGAGGTCCAGGAGTCTCTAATCTCCCTCTGGAGTTCCTCTTAGATCTTGCTTTTGCCTTTCTGGAGAGCCATCCGGATGCAGTTCACAAGACCTGCTGTCAGTAAAAGGGGCGTAAATCTTTGTAGGAAACTCTAATTGATGAGGGGCTCAAGTCGGAGGGGAAAAAGTCCTCTTTGAGATGAGATATTAACCTTTGTGATAGAAAATGATCGGAAATTTCTATAATGGATTTACTGTGCTTTTCCTAGAGCAGTCTGCACCCTATCCACAGTGACCCTAGTGCACAAAAATGGGCATAACTTTCAAACCATAGCTCCGATTGGGGAGGTTTTTGATTCAAACAAGAGGGGACAAAGCCCTCTTCAAGAGTCAAATATTCAAAACACAAATTTCTACAATAGGATCTTCTTGATTGTCCTCCAGGACTGTGATAAAAAAAACACAGCATGTCCCTTATTGCCAAGGTCTTGCATGGATAGAGCATAGTTCAAGGGGCTTGATCAGAAACATCAATAGCATACCAAGCATACTGAGCATGATCTCAAAGGTCATTGCATACCCATGGGCTCTGCCATTAATGGATAAGTACATTCACTGCCATACATCTCTTTTGACTGCATGCACTTCAAGTGTCATACATGGGTGCCATTAGCATTGTGGGGATGTCCAAGAGGGATGATTGGGGCATGGAAGTGGAGCTCATGGGAAGTACTTGCACCTGCATACAAGTATTAGGCTACGGATCATTGGGAGGTGGGGAAAGTTCCTCTCGAGCTGGGTTGTGCATCCCTTCAAGGTCTTAAGTGCTAAGGGAGGGTCTCCTCTCTTTTGTCTTACCACCTCACCTGGCATCGGCCTTTTTCCTCAGCTGGAGTATACATGGCAAAAAATTTTATTAAGCAATCAACATGAGATGCATTGGAAAGGAGACATTTGGCCTTTTCATGAGATGCAAGGAATGATAAAGGTGGGGGGTAGGGGTTACCTTGGTAGTCCAGTGACTCACTCGCTACTACTTACCCAATTTACAATGGCTATTTCTCATTTTGGGCTCATCCAAGATCACAAGACCAAATGGGGGTCAATGTTAGCCATTACAATAAATTTGAGAAAGAGGTATGATGCATGCATACAAAGAGGATTGAGCTATTAAACCCATGCAATCTTGAATCTCTCCAACAAGGATTAATCTCAGCAAGTGGCTAAGTTGAGAGATTAAGACTAGATTGGCATACCTCTTTAATGCTTGGAAAGACAGTTGAAGCATACATCATCATGATGCCCGAGTGCTCCATTGATCAAGTCTGGTTGGTTGGGGCATCTGTGGAATAAGACTTCAGCATTCGAGTGCTCCTACTGATGAGAAAGGCTCCGGTGTTCGTCTTGAGCTTGAGCTTCAAAGATGGGGAGCTTCAAGTGAAGCTTTCATGGCTGCCCACAAAGCTCCCATGCATGCTAAACTCCATGGCTTCATCCGGCAAGAGAAATCATTCACGGGCTCTCTGGGTCAGAGATGACTATCTTGAAGAATCCATGGCTGCCCTCAATTGTTCCAATTGTCTTGCTGCTATCCACCTTGGAGGCTGAGTTCCGGGAGCAAGGGTGCCAAGGGAGTGAGGCAATATGCTGGATCAATGCCCTAGAGTGGCAAGGAAGGGGAGGAAAACAGGAGGAGAAGGGCAGGAGGACTGGGAGAAAGGTAGGGTAGCTAGCGTAGAATGCGTCACAAATTGCGGGGGATGCCCTGTAGGCCTTCTGGGCAACAACTCCGCCAACCCACTACTTGATCAGTAGTAGTTGGTTGGGTCAAGTATAATGTTTTGGGTCTAGTTGATGTTGGGGAGCAGCCTCAGGCTAGATCTTGGGGTTTTTTTGGGCTTGCAGCCATGGCATCTTGCAAGAGAAGAGAGAGAGAGAGGGCTAGACCAAAAAGTAACCGAGGTTTTGCCCTCTTCCAACTCCTAAGACTCTAAACTTGGCTTGGGACCCCTAAATTTTGCATGCAAAGAAGTGACAACCTACTATTTTAATCGTTTTAGCTCCAGATATGTCTGAGTCTCCAGCCATAGCTCCTACTTGCTCCAAAAAGCTGAAGTTAACTGCAGTCCTTCTTGTTGTACTTGTACCTGTAAGCTGAGTAACTAGAGTTTTTGAGATTTGAAAAGGAAGAAAGGGAAGGAGAAAAGGACCAAAGATTGAAGCTCTGATACCACTTGTAATGAAAGAAGCTGAGAGGAGAGAGGAGAAGAGCTAAAGAGAGAGAAAGAGAGCAAAAAGAAGGGAGAATACTAGAAGAGGGGAGAGAAAGAGAGAAAAGAGGAGAGAAGAGAGGAGGAAGCCATGGAGGTTGGAGATGAAGGTGAAGAGTATGATCTTGATAATAACCAATTGCCCTAATCTAGGGCTCTTACACCTTATATAGCCTCTCAAGCACACACAAGCAAGCAAAGAGAAGAGAAGAAGAGAAGAAGGCGAGTCTCTTATTGCCACACACCAAAGAATGAGCTCTCATTCACTTTTTGAACTTTATATAGAAAACCCTAAATCCCCTTTGGGTGGTCACCCCCTTTTTACATGGCCAGCCATAACCTAGGCCCTTTTTTCCATTGTTCTCCTATCTTCCTAGCTTCCTTCCTACTGCCCATCTACATTTACAATTTGCACGGTGCTCTTAAAATAAATCATGGTGCGCCTTGTGCTTTTTTACAAAAGTATTGACTTGCGCTTTTTCTTGTGTGCCTCTCCTTGATTGAGGACTTTTTCACACTTCTTATGTTTCCTAAATTTTATTGGCATGCCTTCATTCTCCATTCCGCTTTTGCCTTGGCCTTGTTTTCTACTTTAGATTTTTTGGATTTTCCACCTTGTTCGTCTGAGGGTAACATATGTAAAGGCTACATATAAACCTACTCATTCGAGAAACTCCATACTATATATATCACCATGTGTTGCACAAATACAACAAGCATCCATAACCAATGTATCATGCTACCCCAAACTATTGAATTTTGAGAGCTAAAATAGTAGTTTAATAGTCCAAGATCCACGATATTCAACAATAACTGCAAATCAATTCTTAAAGCGACAAATTGATAGTCATTGGGAGCACTCAAGGGTCAAGAGCATGTCATTCTCATAGAGAATAAGGATGAGAAAGTCCCTACCATCTCTGTAGACACAAAGAGTTCTATCAATTGGACTATGGTGAAACCCAAGAAGTAATCAAATGAGTATGTAACTTCTCATACCATGCCCAAGGTACCTCCTTTAAGCCCGGTAATCCCATGTGCAAATGATATATCTTACTCTCTAAATTTGGGGTTTGTGCAATATGTTCATCTACATGCAAATACTCATTTAGGAAAGCAATTTTACATTCACCTACTTCACTTTTTACTCATGATGCATTACTAATACAACAATGCATGATATAATGCATACATGAAGTGGGTGCAAAGGTCTCAAGCTAGTCAATCCCATGTTGCTAGCATGCCCTTCCTTGGTAACAATCATGCTATACCACCCACTTTTCTATTGAGCTCATAGACATGTTTTGTGCCTATGCCACATTTGCCTATGGGGAAGTCACACAACTGCCATGTGCCATTATTGTCAATGGAATCCAAATCCAACTACATGCCCATCATCCAATGCTTATGAGTAGCCTCAAGAGAGGTCAAAGAACAAAGGTCTATTGTAGTTAATTAGAAATTTTTTGAGAAATATAACATAGGCTAAGTCTATATCCTATGTATGTACTAAATAAAAGTGAGGCTATGTGTAACGAGACTTAAGGGTCAAATGGTATCTATCACTTAGCAAGATACTTGTGTGTAGATTGTTGAATGGAAGAAAAAAGAGAAGAATGAAGAAGATTGCTTGAGTCTCCATATCTTGTGTCATCTCCCTTCTATTGCACATCCATATTGATTATTTTAAGTTGATATTAGAGCCAAAGTGCAGAATCAAAAGATCGGATGAAGGAGCATTGTGATGAATGGAGGTCTACATCGAATTGAAAGCTTGTTGTTTGCCATTAAATCACATACAAATCCTCATCTAATCCACCTGAAATAGGTACATGGAATTGCAAAGCAATTGGAGCTCAAATTTTGGGCACTAATGCTCGCTCTAAATGCATTTAGGGAAGCCAAAAGGAGGCTAGAATCGATTTACGGCAATAAGTTTTTGATGAGTTCTGGCGTTAGATTGGCTCTTGTATTGATTGCTAGTAGCACAGATGCTACCTAAGCTCAATGAGCAAGGGGCTTGCTTGTCACTCAGAAGCTCAAGGGCAACTTGTTGAAAGCATAGGGCTTGCTTGGAAAAGAGAAGTAGGGGGTTGTACCATGATAGAGACAGAGAAAGAGGAAGAGAAGATTGTTTATAATTCTTAGTGGGTAATGAATGAGCTTAAAGCTCATAATCAAATCGATCAGGATGAGAGTATGTTTTCACCACATTCAATCTATTGATTGCACAAGTCAATCCACACTAGTTGAAAATGGTGATGTCTATAATGCCTTCTTTTGTTTTTATTAAAGGCTATTAATCCTTAGCATAAAGGCTAATGTAACCCCCCACACCCCTTGCCCTAACTAAACCATTTTCACACTAAGATGGAGATGAAATGGTTCAAAATTTATGTTCATGCTGGAGCAGATCATGAACCGGTACAAGGTATTTTCACATTGTAACCCTTGAAACTAGTTATTTTGGTGAACCAATTCACAATTTGTATGTTCACATTGCAGCCTTATTGAACTAGTTGTTTCAAGGCTAAAAGGCCAATTTCTATGCCAGTTTTAGGTGCAAATTTGAAGGGGGAAAAGATCAAAAAAATTCCATGAATATTATTACGAATTGAGCTTCTTTGGGACTTCATTGTTGGCACAAATAATACATAAAATTTGTAGGAAAAATGGTCGATTTTAGACCCATATTTTGATGCTTTTTGGGTTGTACGTGCATTGTTTAGCCCCATTTTCATTGTTTCTTGCTGGATAGTTAATGTTTAACATATGACCATGATGTACATGTATGTCGTAGCAATTAAACACATGTATGATTACCATAGCAGTGGAACTTAGTTTGTGTGTATTTTCTTGGGAATTGTCAATGCTTTTTTGTCTCATATCTAAATGGTTGATGCTCAAACTTGTTCACGTGCTTGGATAGTGGTTTTGCACATTGCGTATTACTATTTGAAATTACAACTATCATAATATCAAAAACCACACATATTACTCAGATTGTTGGTGACAATTTGATTAATGACAACTATAGTGTATGGTCTTATTGGATAGAGAATTTTTGGATGGGGAGAGATCTATGGGATCTCATTATTACAAGTGAAGATGCATGTCCTAAACTTCTTGATGAGCCCATGAAGGAACAAAAGAAGGCCTATAAAGATTGGATAGGCAAAAACAGGAAGGTCTTACACTAGATATCTATAAGCATTTTAGTGACATTCATTCTGCACATCAAGAAGGCTAGTACATGCAAATATGCTTAGGAGATGATTGAGAAAATGTATGGCACTTGCACGGAGGCAAGGAATTTACAGCTAAAGTAGAGACTGCATGGTGCATGGCATGGGAATCAAAGTATTAGTGACTATCTGGTAGATTTAAAGTAGATTGTGGAAGTCCTCGCTTCGATAAATGCACAAGTTGATGATGATGATTTGGTTTTTGTTACTTTGAATGGACTTGGACCTACATACAAGTTCCTTGACACCTCCATTTCTATAAGAGGTGGCTCTATTCTTGACATTAAGGAGTTGATTTCTTTTTTGTAGAATAAATTAAATTGGGCCTTAATGCATTTCGCAGTGGGAAGAATGCAAGTCAAGATAGTGTATTTTATAATCAAAGAGGTTGTGATAGCTCATCTAAAGCTAGAGGATCTTGATATAGTTGTGTAGATAGCTTTGCATGTGGTTGTAGCTCTTTTGGACATGATAATTTTATGCCTAGAGGTAGGGGGAGATCCTACTCTAGAGGTAAAGGATGTTCTACTCCATAGAGAGATGGTGCAAGTCGTTACTATGGGCAATTTGGTTACTTTGAGAGGGAGTGCTATCATAAGCAAAATATTTTATATACGGGTCGAGCAAGGACCAAATTTGGGCATTATATAGATGGATATAGTGATACTCATCACCTAGAGGTCATCTCTTTGTTATGGAGCATGTACTTGGCAGTATGACACATGCCCCTAGAGAGGATAATTGGTTTTTGGATCCAACAACTACAAACCATATGATATGTCATGCAAAATGGTTTGATAGAAAGCAACAAATGCAAAGTGAAGAGTATGTGGCTTTGAGATGATACATTGCATAAGATTACTCATATTGGCAGTGTTCCTTTGGTGATTGGAGATGGGATAGAGAATAAGCTTGGGGATGTCTTGTACATGCCTACCATCACTAATATTTTGGCTTCAATTGGTCAAATGACTGATCAAGGGCTGCCATTCAGATTTAATAAATATGGTTTCTTCATTGAGGAGTTTAGAAATGGAAAACCTGGCAGGCTTATTGCTCACGATCAAAAGAAAGGCAAGTTGTTTGCTTTCGATGTATGAACTCTTGTCATACAAAGTTCTATGTATATTAAGATTGGACATGGACAGGATAGAGATGTTGAATCACGGCATTGAAGAATTGGGCATATAACTTGCAATGGCTTAAACAAATGCAATCTAAACATGTTGTTTGTGGGCTTCTGCAGTTTGATTATGTAAACTATGATCATGTATGCAAGGCTTATCATTAGTTTGGCAAGCAATCTAAACTCCCATTTCCAAAGAGGTGGAGTGTTAGCTCATATCCTTTGGAAATGGTACATTTGGATATTGGGGGTCCATGTCAAAATGTTTCTTTCAGTGGAAGATGCACGTTTGATATCACTTTTATTTATGATTTCAAACATGGGTTTATTTCTTGTAACATAAGAGTGAAGCATTTGAACAGTTTGTGGAGTTCAAAGCTATGGCAGAAAAGTAAATTGGTAGTTAGATAAAGTGCTTGAGAGTAGATAATAGATGAGAATATATATCAAATGAAATCTCTGACTATTTGAGAGATCATAGGATCAAGAGATATGTTACATGTAGATATACACCACATCAGAATGGTGTTGTAGAAAGAAAGAACATGATTTTTGTGGAAGTTGCAAGGTCTGGGATGAGCTAGATGCACATGCCTTTGCCTTATTGGGATGAGATAGTACATACTATAGTCCACATTATGAACAAGACACCTATAGTCTTGACTCATTGCATGTCTTTGTATGAGAAGATGTATGGAAGAACACCCAGGGTTGCATATCTTAGGGTGTTTAGTTGTGTATGTTATGTTCATGTCCCTAATGATTTGAGGAAAAAGATGGAACCGAAGGCTATCAAATGTATTTTCCTTAGGTATCTAGATGACAAGAAGGGTTACAAATGCTATAATCTTGTCACTAGAGAGGTCTATATAAGTAGGGATTTAATGTTGAATAAATATGAGTCATGGTATATGTTGAGAATCAAGCTCGTGATCAGTATCACCAACATGACCGATCTTATCTAGACAATTGTAGTCTTAGCTATCACTCTCCATGTGTGTTGTAATAACTGAGTTAGACTCAACCACAGTTAATGGTATGATCAATTAGTGACCTAGTGTGTTTTCAGTTATATGTGACTAGACTTTAAAAAAAGTATTATGGAGTAATGAGAAGTAGAGAATAAGAGAGTACACTACTCTTTGTTGTTACAACTCCACGTCTCTCTCTCTCTCTCTCTCTCTCTCTCTCTCTCTCTCTCTCTCTCTCTCTCTCTCTCTCTCTCTCTCTCTCTCTCTCTCTCTCTCTCTCTCTCTCTCTCTCTCTCTCTCTCTCTCTCTCTCTCTCTCTCTCTCTCTCTCTCTCTCTCTCTCTCTCTCTCTCTCTCTCTCTCTCTCTCTCTCTCTCTCTCTCTCTCTCTCTCGCTAAAATCTTGACAT
Source organism: Lygodium microphyllum (assembly GCF_053477565.2). Classification (NCBI taxonomy): domain Eukaryota; kingdom Viridiplantae; phylum Streptophyta; class Polypodiopsida; order Schizaeales; family Lygodiaceae; genus Lygodium; species Lygodium microphyllum. The sequence continues at coordinate 92,144,805 of NC_141146.1, forward strand.
GGTATCAAAGCCAGGTAGCATGAAACCTAGTGAGCCTGTGAGCTCGGATTGTGGGAGCACGAGTGTGAATCTCTGCAGGAAGACATTAGTAGCCATAACAAATCTTTGAAGGGTATGTATTAGTTCTTTGTGAAGTCCATATTTCCTTGAGCTTGTCGAGGCTTGATAGAAAGGATCAATGACATACACTGGAGCTTGGGAGCATGCCTTAGTGGCTAGCATAATGAGAATGCATTCAACATGACTAGTCTAGATTTGCGCTTGTTGATTTACTATGTGAACAACACAAGTGTTCATACTGGTGAAGCTTGAAGTGTGGTTAGTGCAGCTAGAATGATACTTGGCACTATGGAGCATCATATATGAAGAGTATTATTCAGCACGCATGTCATCAATAAATGCTCGGTTGTATTGAGCTATTGAACAACAACAGATTACTCCATCCTAATTAGCGTGACCTATCCATAAATTATGCCTATTTTTTGAGTGAAAGATGAAATTGTTTCAGCTATAAATTGTTTGGATTTAGGATATTCAACCTCATGGGATGCTTGAAGTGAGAATGGATTTAGTCACATGCATTTGGCATGATTAGGAGAAGCTCAAGCATAAACCTGAAGATGAATTTTCAAACAAGGTGTTGTTCTTAAAGAAGGGTAGCTCATACTTGGCTTCATGAAGCTTAGTTGGTATCTATAAATGCTTGGATAATTGATCCATGAATGTAGGATAGTTCATGGAGTGCAATGAACCTTGGATGCTCAAATCTAGAACTGGGTCATTGCTAATTATGATAGAGTGGTGGCTATTTACAGCATGTGAGCAATGTACCTGCCATTGTTACTAGAAGATGGAACAAGCATTGATGCTTCTATGACCATGTATTGACCTCAAGATATCGTGGAACATGCATACTATGGTTGGAGACTATTTTTGAGCTGAGAATACCTTTGTTTTAGCATAATAATTCATTGCTGGTTATTTCAGACTATTGTATGGTCACACTGAATGTTGAGACATAAATACATAAATTGCATGCAGTCAATGAGATCTACATGCAATGCTACTCTCCTCCTATGTTAGGACAAATGGCTAGAGATGTTTGACACACTTCTATGCAGAGAAATCATTGGTTATTGTTGAGTTTTACTGTCATAAACTCTTGGACTAAAACTTTCGTGATTGAACTTGAATGAAGTTTCTAGGATTCCCATTTGAGAATTGATGTCAGCTACATGTTAGTTGAGCTGGACTGAATTGAATGCAGGGTATGTATATATGTACATGAGTTTCTTGAGTGTTATGCAAACATTTTAAGCAATGAAAATACACATTGGACTGCAGGGAGTCAAGCATTGACTGGTTGCATAAAGCATTGAATACTTTTACTTGCAAATATGGCAAATGCTACAATTACTTATAATATTAATCAATTTGTGGGAGAAAAGCTAGACAATAAAATCTTTGCTTTGTGGAAGTTCAGGATGCAAAACTTCTTGATTGGCAGAGGAGGCTATTGGGGGATCTGAAGCAGAACCTGAACTGCCTGATTGGAATTGGACTCATGATCAACAGAGAGCACATTGACAGTGGTTGGAAAGAGCAAGCAAAGTGCTACATTCGTTCTCCTTATGCATTTCTGATGTGATGGCTATTCAAATTACAAGCTGTCAGTCCCCAAATAATGCTTGGGATATAGTCATGAATAATTATGGTAATGTTACTCATGCCAGAAAGATAAAGCTGAAGTAACAATTTAATAACATCTAGAAATGGTAGGAGCATTCAAGCTTATAAAACAAAGATAAAGACCATAACAGATCAACTTGCTACTATTAGTTCTAAAGTCTCAAAGGATGACATGATTTGCAGTTACATTAAATAGACTAGGCAAGGAGTATAAAGCTTTTGATACTTCGATTTCTATGAGACCAGATCCCCCTGATTGGGATGAATTACTTGCATTGTTGCTACATGAGGAAGTCAAACTTGGTCTCAATACAGGCTCAAGTACCTCTCAGAGCAAAGATACCATCTTTTACTCTAATCAGCGAGCTAGAGGTGGTAGAGCTCGTGGAGCTTTTCGAGGTTGTAGAGACACTTGAAATACATATGGATAGTAGCAATAGAATGCATGGTAGGCAAAGCTCGAACGCACAAGGAAAACGAGGATCTGGAGCCTTTAGAGGTATGGGGAGATCACTTAGAGACTAAGGTTGCTCTTGGTAGTCGCATGAGTAGTCTAACATGGGTAAAGACTATCATTATTATGGAAGATATGGACACATAGCAAAGGACTATCATAAAAAGCAAGCAAATATGAAGGCAAAAGGTAGACAACATGGAAATTATGCATCTTCTAGTGGTACACAAGATGATTAGGAGATAGGTTGTTTGCTATGCAACATGTTCCTAAGAATACATCTATACAAGGCAAGGATGAAAAATGGTATATAGACTCAGGAGCATCCAATCGTCTGACTCCGCATGGTGACTGGTTTGATGAGATGACAGCAGATTCCCATGGATATGTATGCATCGGTGATGACACACAACATGATATTCAGCATATAGGTGTGGTTCTGTTAATCATGCCTGATGGTAGGAAGAAAAGTCTATATGATGTACCACATGTGCCTTCTATTACTAAGAATTTATTGTCAATTAGATAGATGGCAGAACAGAACCTGCAGGTCAGATTCAACAAAGATGGCTACTTTATTGAGGAATATGGAAATGGATACAAAATAATTGCTAAAGACAAGAGAGATAACAAAATGTTCACTTTGGACGCATCTATCCGTGAATTGAAAGTAGCCATGCTTGCCCATGATAATGGAGTAGTTAGAGATGTAGAAATCAGGCACAAATGCATTGGACATGTTTGCCCATGATAATGGAGTAATTAGAGATGTAGAATTTTGGCACAAACACATTGGTCATGTAAACATTCAGAGGCTAAAAAATATGTAGCAAAAAGAGGTTGTACTTGGCTTACCAAAGTTCAAGTATACAGATCTTGGACATGCTACTTTGCTTGTTAGTTTAGGAAACAAGGTTGGTTTCCATTTATGAGACATGTTCGAAACAGTTTGAGACCCTTGCAATTGATACGTTTGGATGTATGGGGTATTGCACATAATGCATATTTTGGTGGTGCCAAGTATTATGTGTCGTTTATCGATGATTTCAGCATGTATACATGGCTCTATATCCTGAAGCACAAGGATGAGGTGCTTGATGTATTCAAGGATTTTAAGACACATGTTGAAAATGAGTTTGGAAGTTATATCTCATGTCTAAGATCTGATGTAGGTGGAGAATATGTCTCTGGAGAGTTTGACAGATACTTGGCAAAATATGGCATAAAAAGGCAACTCACATGCAATTACATACCATAGCAGAATGGTGTGGTAGAGAGAATGAACCTTCACTTATGGAAGCTGCCAGGGCAATGTTTAATAAAAAGAACTTGCCAAATGCTTATTGGGCTGAAGCAGTTGTCAATGTTGTTTACGTACTGAAGAGAACACCTACAACTGGAATTCATGATTTCACATCGCATGAGAAGTTATATACTCACAAGCTTGACATCAGTCAGTTCATTGCTAACGTATATGTACATGATGAAAAGAGGAGAAAATTAGATCTGAAAGCTATAGAAAGTGTTTTTTCTTGGCTATGCATAGGATAGAAAGACCTATAAGTGTTATAATCAGTTTACTTGAGAGACCTTGATTAGCAGGGATGTAGTGTTTTATGAGTTGGCATCATGGTATGGTGGTCCAAATGTAGTTGTGTTTTATGGACCAACTAGCCCTACTCATGTTGAAAATTATCCTTTAGCTCTAGTACTACCATGAGTGGACCTACTAACGATGGTACTTCTATTGTTAGTCCTTGGACATGACAACTACGTAGTCATGTTTCTGCATCCACTGATATAGATATGTCAGTGAGAGGGAGATTACATAAAGGCAAAGAGAAGATGTTTGATGATGTAACTAGCCAAGCGTGGTAGTATACTTTTCTAAATAGAAAACTAAAGCAAACCCAATTGAGGAAAGTGGGAGGCTTCGATCCCAACAATCAGACGCCTATGGCTAGGTGGACCCAATAAGTCGGGTAATTTTCTAACACTAGATAGAGCTTATTAAATCTCGACCCTCCTAATATTGGTAGAATTAGTTACCAAGTTTACTACTCTCCCTACCCATAAGGTAACTAATCCTACCGATAATAGGGCCCCCTAGCTTATGGGTAAGGGGATCAACTTACACTCTCCCCCATCTCTCACTTTCTTTGAACCAAGTGCAATGTTAACCTCACTCCTACCTTTGATTGATTACAAAGTGGTCTTTCTTAGGTGGGCGTTAGATTGCTGTTAGGGGTGACTTGTCCATGCTTCCCCTATGAAGTAGAATTGAGATTCCCATGTTCAACTAAGTCCTAGGTTTCTCATGGGGAGACTAGATGGTGATATGCACGGATATAAATTTTGGGGTCAACTAGTAAGAGGACTCCTCTGTGGGTTTGTTGGAGGAGGCACCTCCAACTCACACGTGGTATCAAATCCTACATTTCAAAAGAGCTTTTAGTGTAAGGTTAAGTAGTCAATGTATAAAATGATTTAATAAAATAACCATACTGGTTTGAAGAAAACTGTTGTTGAACACTAGCATACACATTGTGCCCACAGGAACTTAGTAATGAGGAAGCTACACGTTTGTGGGATATTTTTCCCATCATGTATCAAGTAGCCTTAGGGTCAAATAATTTCTCATACCACAAGGCTATATTTGAGATAATGAAAATGATATTTATTCCTCCAATTGTATTGCAACCTTATCCTAACTCATGGTGCATGAGAGATTTCTAGCCAAGGAATAGGTCACATATGGGGATATACTGTGGACCTAACATCCTTCTTTATTACGAGCTATGGAGGACTTGATGGACTGAACAACTAAGGATAGTTAAGATATACATTTTGTTTAGTGCCTTTGTTGAACGGTTACTAGACATTGGGAATGAGAATGAGCCTATACCTAAAACCTTATGGGCATATCAGAAAAAGCTACAAATAGTACTACATGAGAGAGTTGTAGTAGTGCCAAGAAGGCCTTATTTTGGCACGGGATGTTTTACTTACCCCCAAGAGCCACCATATTATGTTGTTTGCCATGTACATGAGAATCCACCAAGATATGAGAATATAGACCCTGATACTTTTCATGAGGAAAGGATCCATGAGATGGTGTGTTGTTAGATCATAGTATGATCAATATATCTTTGTAAATACTTTTCATAAATATAAAGTCTCGTTATTATTTTTGAAGAGTGTGAGTTATGAGCTTATGATGATAGTTGAGTTGCTTTGACAAAGTACACTTTATACAATTTATTTTTGAGATCATGCATTCCACTACTTGCCTGTCAAACATGTTGGAATTAAGAGAGAGTGTAATGGCTATCTTAAAGAAGACTCGTCTATGGAGTTGTTTAGGCTTATGAAGGGGATACGATTGGAGCCCAACCTGGGGACGAAACGACCCTTACTTTTACTTAGACTCAACTATGTATGAAGATGTGAAAGTCCATCTCAAGTTGTTGAAATGGCTTAAAGAACTAAAACTAGTTCAATATTTCTTATTTGAAGGGCCAATGCCAGAGGGAATGCTAGAACTAATACAATTACCCAAGGACCAAATGGGATAGGCAATAGGCAATGTTACTAATGCGGAAGGACTGGACACCTAAGGGCAAATTGTCATAACCATCCTCAAAATCCTAACCCAAACTAGGTTGGTGGAAGAGGCCGAGAGAATGGCAATAACAACCCAAGCCATGGACGTGGAAGAGCAGCTGGTGCTTGGGTAAATACCGTGATTAGACAGCTCAAGGAATTCACATTAGGTGAAGAAATTGAAAGAGGATCCATTCATGCTACTGTGGAAAGGAAAGAAGCAAATCACCAATGTTCGGTAAGTCAATCTCCAGCTACTTACAAAGGTACACCATTTATAATCTTGATTAATTGTGGTAGCACTCATTCCTTTCTTGCACCCAAAATAGTTAAAAGATTGCATCTAGAATCTAGGGGGGAAAGCTAGAAGAAGTAGAGTCCAACTAGCCAAGGCAAGCCGACTTTGGAAAGGATTGAAGAAAGGTCAACCAATCTACATGATCCGGTGTTGAATAAGGTCGAAAAGACTAATGAAGACACTCTACCTTCTTGGATCAATGACTTCGAGGATGTCTTTCCAGAAGAATTGACTCAATTGCCTCCAAATCATGAGGTTGATCATGAAATAGAATTGGTTCCTTGAGCCATCAATTGCCTCCAAATCATGAGGTTGATCATGAAATAGAATTGGTTCCTTGAGCCAAACCAATATCAAAATGACCGTACAAAATGTATATTCTTGAAGTTATTGAGCTTAAGGAGCAACTAAGGTAATTGATAGAGCAAGGATTTATCCACCCAAGTAATTCACCTTGGGGAGTGCTTGTCCTCTTCCTAAAAAAGAAGGATGGAACACTTAGACTCTGCATTGACTTCAAAGGACTAAACCAAGTTACGGTCAAAGAACAAGTACCCCATACCCATGATAGATGAATGTTTAGATCGCCTACATGGAGCCAAGGTTTTTTCCAAGATTGATATCAAATCTGAATCAAGGAACAAGATATTCCAAAGACTCCCTTTAGCACTAGGTATGGTCATTATGAATTTTTGGTCATGCCATTCGGATTGACTAATGCCCCACCAACCAAATTCAACCGTCTAATGCAGGACATCTTTTGACCATATCTAGATGACTTTGTGCTAGTATTCTTTGATGATATACTAGTGTACTCCCAATCAATAGAGAAACATGAAGGTCACTTAAAGATCACCCTAGTAACACTCTGTGAAAATCAGCTCAATGCCAAGATGAGTAAATGTGTATTTCATACCGACAAGATTGAGTGTCTTGGATACATTGTTTCCACTAATGGAATCTCAGTAGACCCTACCAAAGTAAAAGATATCCTAGAATGGCCAATACCTAAGACAATAAAAGAAATCTGAGGATTTTTGGGACTGACCTGATGATACCGAATCTTCATCAAAGATTATTCCCTCATTACTACACACTGAACAAATCTTTTGAAGAAAAATACAGTAATCATTTGGATCATTGAGCATCAAAAAAGATTTGATAAGCTTAAAGAAGTTGTAACCATTGCACCTATACTAAAACTCCCTAACTTCGGTCAACTATTTGAGGTGATCATTGATGTAAGTGGACTTGCAATTGGTGGGGCGCTAGTACAACAAGAAATACATGTGGCCTATACTTCTAGAAAATTGAAGCCCTGCAAGTCCAACTATGCCATGACCTTGAGTTATTCATAGTAATCCATGCCTTGAAACTATGGAGGCACTATCTATTGGGAAGGAAAATCACTTCAATGATTTGACAGATCATAAAAGTCTTAAGTGGATCTCCACCCAAGCTAACCTAAACATGAGGCAAAGAAGATGGATAGAGATACTGCAAAAGTTTGATTTTGAAATCGAATATCATCCAAGGAAGGACAACACTATTGTAGATGCCTTAAGCCGAAAAGCCTTTCTTAACAACATTGTTGAAGTTCGAAGCTTAAGAATTGTATCCATACCTAATAACCCAGTACTTGAGCTTGTACGCCAAGCTATTTCTTAGGATAAGGAATACAAAGGACTCATGGCTAAGGTACGTCAAGGAGGAAGCTTTGACAAAGAAAGGTCTAAGATTAAAGATTATCGTACTAGCAGTTATCTATATTACCATGATCGCCTTTGTGTCCCAAATGGACCAAAAGTGAAGGCCAAGATCTTATGGGAAGCACATGACATCCCCATTGCAGGACATCCGGGGTATGCCAAGATACTCATTGCAGTTTGTAAGAGCTATCATTGGCCAAGATTGAAACGGGAATGTATTAAAGTATGTAACTCATTGCTTGAACACAATAAGACCTTAGAATATCTTCAATGGTCTGCTTCACCCTCTCAATTGTTGAGATATCGAGCTCCACTCGTGATATGTCAGGGTGACCATTGTGCATTTATGTCACCGACTTGTCAGTTGCAGATGCGGTTGGTACACCGCTCATGAATAATAGCTAGATGACAGCTATCCTTATCTACTCTAGTTCGTGACTCAGTTAGTATGCCACCTTAGTTAGTTGAGTTTGGTTTGAAACCTATATATAGGGTTCTTCTATTTCTTTTGTACTTGAGTTCTTTTTGGCTTACACAACTAAGAATAGGAAAACTGTTTTCAGCCTCCACCCTTGTGTGTATTCCCCCATTGTGCAAGCAAGAAAGCTACAAGTGAGACTCCTTCCTTCTCTCCCACAATCTTGACATGGTATCAGAGCCTTGTTTGTCGTAAGGAGCTCAAGAAAGCAAGCCAAGCTCGCAGCATTTTGGTAAGAGGACTAGTGTTGCTTTCATTTTTCTGTTTGGGAGCAAGTCTCTGCAGGTAGCACAGCCGGAAAGTGCAAGAGTACATTGTCTCAGGTTGAGATGCCCTTCGCGGTGAAGCAAGAGGGCAGTATATGCTGTGGAGAGGGCTTTAGCCCATGGTGACCCTGTTTTCTTTATTTGAGGCCATTTCGGGGCCTGTTTTGGAGGCGGAAGTTTTCTGCACGCACTCAGGAAAAGGCCTTGTTTTATGCTGTGCGACCACTGTCTACAGGTCGGTGAAAAGTTACCACATGAATTGCATCGTATGCTTGTGTGCAGAGGCATTTGGGAGTTACAGAATCATCCTTGGCTCCTGTTTATGCAAAATCGTCACTAGGAAGTGACTGTGTGGTCAAATACCACTTTCGCCAGTTTTGCAGATTTGCCCTTATGAGGGTGAAGCTGTGCTTTTTGCAGTGACAGAATTTTTTGCAGTGTTCTGTAATGGCGTCTGATTCTCTTTCACAGATTGTAACTGAAAAGCTTGACAAGAACAACTTCCAAGCATGGAAGTTTAGAATGACAAATTTTCTTATGGGAAAAGGATATTGGGAATTTGTTGCAGGAAATGAAGAAGAACCAGTTCTTCTTGATGTTCCCAATCAATAGCAAATGCAGGCATTTAAAGCATAGCATGAGAGAGCCAGGAAAGTTATGTACTAGCTGTCTATTAGTATTTCAGACTCTATGATTGTGCATATTCAGGATGCAATTACGCCAAAGGAGGCGTGGGATACTTTGTCAAAAATGTATAGCACAAATACGCAAGCCACAAAAATGCAGCTCAAGCAAGAGTTGCATAATGTGCAAAGAGAAAGTATGAGCATCAATGACTACCACATGAAGGTGAAGAAGATTACAGATGCACTTGCTTCCATTGGGTTGCCAGTGGAAGATGATGATTTAGTTTCTGTGACCTTGAATGGTCTAGGAAAGGATTATGCACAGTTCCGAACATCCATTTGTGTCCGTGAAAGATTTTCTGATTTTGAGGAGTTGATTGCTCTTCTAATTTCTGAGGAGCAGAGAAATGGTGGTGCATCTTCGTCAGGAGGAACTTCAAAACAAGCTGTCTTCTACTCAAATGCTGGAAGAGGTAGAGGCAGAGGTAGAGGAGGCCGATCTGGAGGCCGTGGTAGAAATCAGAATATGCAGCAAACTCAAGAAAACCAGTCCTATGGAGGAGGACGTGGTAACTCTAGAGGCAAGGGGAGCCAAAGAGGTCGTGGTGGATGGCAAAGAGGCCAAAATGCAAACAGTAATGTTGAATGCTACTACTGTGGTAAAATGGGTCATATGGCTAAAGACTGCTATAAAAAGCAGAATGACATCATGAATGGAAAATTGCAACAAGGAAATTATGCATCTTCTAGTAGACAGGGTGATGACAGAAATGAGCATTTGTTTATGGTGCAGCATATGAACAATTCTGTGACAAGTGCAGAAGAAAGCAATGATGTATGGTATGTTGACTCAGGTGCATCAAACCACATGACAGGTCATGCAGAATGGATGGAGGATGCAAGGAAAATGGAAAAACCAGGATTTGTGGAGACTGGTGATGATACTGCACATCCTATTGTGCAGATTGGAAAAATTCCTTTGTCTATGCAGGATGGGAAAAAGAAATACCTGTCAGATGTATTTCATGTCCCGACTATCACCAAGAATCTAGTTTCTGTTGGTCAAATGGTTGAGCAGGGCTTGCAGATCAGATTTAATCCTCATGGATTCTTTGTTGAGGATATGAAAAATAAAGGTCGCTTGATAGCAAAAGGAAAGAAGAAGGGCAGAATGTTTACGTTGGATGTAGACATGCCTAAATTGAGTGCAGCAATGTTTGCACATGGGACCGGTGTAGTTGTAGATATTGATATCTGGCATAAACGCATTGGTCATGTTAATGTACAGCGACTTAAATCAATGCAAGCCCAAAATATTATTGCAGGCTTGCCTAAATTCAAGGTTGCAGAAATGCATAAGGTATGTGAAGCCTGTCAGTTTGGAAAACAGGCAAGGAAACCATTTCCTAGACATGTTCAAGAGAGTAAGAAGCCATTGGAATTAATCCACTCTGATGTGTGGACTAATAAAGCTGCATCTCTTGGAGGCTGTCATTATTTTGTCACTTTTATTGATGACTATAGCAGAAAAGTTTGGGTGTATTTTATGAAAAAGAAAAGTGAAGTTTTTGGGCATTTCAAAACCCTTAAAGCTATGGTTGAAAAAGAAACAGGCCTGCAGATAAAATGCCTAAGGTCAGATGGAGGAGGAGAGTACCTATCAAATGAGTTTGCAAGGTTCCTGCAGGAGCATGGCATAAAGAAGCAATATTCATGCAGTCATACCCCACAACAAAATGGAATTGCAGAAAGAAAAAACAGGCATATTGGAGAGGTATCTCATGCCATGCTCAACGAAAAAGACTTGCCAGATTTTTATTGGGCTGAGGCAGTTGCTACAGTAGTCTACATAATGAACAGGACTCCCACTACAGCAATACATGGGATGCCTCCAAAGGAGAGGTATACTGGTAGGAAACCAGATATTTCTCATTTGAAAATTTTTGGCTGCATTGCCTATGTTCATGTGCCAGATGAGTTGAGATCCAAGTTGGATCCAAAAGCTGAGAAGTGCATCTTTATTGGTTATTCTCTGCAGCAAAAATGGTATAGATGCTATAACCCTTCTACTCGTAAGTTTACAGTGAGCAGAGATGTTTTTTTTAATGAGATGAGTAGCTGGTATAAACCAGTAAATGTGATTGATAATGTAGATGCACAAAATGGTAATGTTGCACAGAATTCACAGCAGCAGTCACAAGATATTAGTGGACCTGGAGCGTCCTCTAGCAGTGGTTCACATTCTTTGCCATGGACAGGCAGATTGAGATCAGGAGAATCTTCTCAAGGCAGTGCAAATAGTGGTATGCAGGTATCACGAAAAGGAAAAGAGAAGGTAGATCAGCCCATGTTTGATGTGAATGCAGGTCACTCTTATGTGGATGGTGAATCTAGTGGCTCAGAACTGAGCATTGATGATGAGTTAGGTATTCCTTCTATTATTACACCTGGAGTAAGGAAGACCAGGGATGTTTTGAGAGCATCTGGGAGTGAACTTACTTTGTGCAGGTCTACCAGAGCTAGGTATCTTGTGGATAGGCTGAAATATGATGGATTTACAGCCATTCACTATGCATATATGGTCAAAGTGATACAGGAACCAGAACCCACTTCCTTTGAGTAAGCCATGGGAAAAGAAAAATGGGAGAAAGCCATGGATGAAGAAATGGATGCCTTGGAAGCAAATGCTACATGGGAATTGGTACCTTTGCCTAAAGATAAGAATGCAATTGGTTGTAAGTGGGTTTATAAGGTGAAACACAATGCAGATGGTTCTGTGAATAGATACAAGGCAAGATTAGTAGTCAAGGGGTATGCACAAATATATGGCATTGATTATAAAGAAACATTCAGTCCAGTTGCAAGGATGGCAACTGTAAGAGCAGTCATTGCTATGGCTGCATCAAAGGAATGGTCTTTACATCAGATGGATGTAAAGAATGCCTTCTTGCATGGTGATTTGCAAGAAGAGGTATATATGGAGCAGCCACCAGGTTATGTACATGCTGTTCATCCTGAGTTTGTTTGCAGGTTGAAGAAAGCATTGTATAGCTTAAAGCAAGCACCTAGAGCATGGTCTGACAAGATAGGACAGTATCTTGTCACTATTGATTTTTAGATTTCCAAGCCAGATTTCTCACTTTATGTGAGAAAAACAAAGAAAGGTATTATGCTACTTGTCATTTATATTGATGATTTGATTATGACAGGTGACAGTGATGAAGATATCCTTCATGTGAAAATGCTATTGAAGCAGAAGTTTGAGATGAAGGATTTGGGAGAGCTGCGTTATTTCTTGGGCATTGAGGTGATTAGATCACCAAGTGGGATACAGCTCTTGCAGAGGCAGTATGGATTGGACATGCTGTCCAAATATGGGATGACAGGCTGTAAGCCTATTTCAGTTCCTTTGGAGCAGAATGTGAAGCTGAGCGCAGATGTAGGTGAACTTCTGAAAGACCCTACTATGTACAGATGCATAGTAGGAAGTTTGATTTATATGACTATTACCAAGCCAGATTTGAGCTATGTTGTTGGATTGGTAAGTCAGTTTATGCAGGCTCCAAGGAAACCGCATTTGGATGCGGCTAGACGCATACTTAGGTATGTGAAGTCCACATTGCAGTATGGACTGTTTTATGAGACTGGGGTTCAGATACAGTTGCATGGATACACTGATGCTGATTGGGCTGGTAGTATTTCTGATAGACGATCTACCAGTGGATATGTGTTCTCTTTTGGGAATGCTGCAGTCACTTGGAGCAGCAAGAAACAACCTACAGTTGCCTTTCGAGCACAGAGGCTGAGTACAGGGGTGCAGCAATGGCTGCATGTGAGGTAGCTTGGTTGCATAAGCTACTTTATGATATGCATCAGTCTACAGATGGGCCAGTTGTCATTTATTGTGACAACATGAGTAGTATACACTTGGCAAATAACCCTGTCTATCATGCTAGAACAAAGCACATTGAGGTGCATTATCACTATGTGCGGGAGAGGGTTTTACTAGGTCTTATTGATCTAGTTTATGTCAGCACAGAGGATCAGGTAGCTGACATATTCACGAAGGCATTGGGCGCAGAGAAGCTGCGCAAGTTCAGAGACCTGCTTGGTGTGCAGGAATTGGGATTGAGCTTGAGGGGGAGTGTTGAGATATCTCCACTCGTGATATGCCAGGGTGACCGTTGTGCATTTATGTCACCGACTTGTCAGTTTGCAAATGCGGTTGGTACACCACTCATGAATAATAGCTAGATGACAGCTATCCTTATCTACTCTATTTCGTGACTCAGTTAGTATGCCACCTTAGTTAGTTGAGTTTGGTTTGAAACCCATATATAGGGTTCTTCTATTTCTTTTGTACTTGAGTTCTTTTTGGCTTACACAACTAAGAAAAGGAAAACTGTTTTTAGCCTCCACCCTTGTGTGTATTCCCCCATTGTGCAAGCAAGAAAGCTACAAGTGAGACTCCTTCCTTCTCTCCCACAATCTTGACATCAGTTTGGCCATCAGTTTGAGAAGTATAAGCAGTACTGAAGCATAACTGTGTTCCAATTGCTTGGAATAGGCAACTCTAAAACTTAGAGGTGAACCTGGAGTCTTGGTCACAGATTATGCTCTTTGGCAATCCATGTAACCTAAATACTTCATTGATAAAGACTCAAGCAATGTCAGATGGCTTATAGGTTGTTTTGACTGGGATCAAGTGTGTAACTTTTGTCAATCTATCAACCACTGCCATGATGGAACCATCTCCACTAGCAACAATAGGTAATCCAACAACAAAGTCCACACTTATTGACTCCCATTTCATTTCTGGAATGTCCAAGGGTTGTAACTCTCCAGGAAACTTGATCCTTTCTAGCAAAGAACCGAGATGATGGATTGAACATCTACCTCTGGTGGAGTTTGCTTATAACATTGCCTTTCAACAAACAATCAACATGTCGCCATTTCAAGCCTTGTATGGGCAATAATGTCTTACACCTCTAAACTTATTAGATCCCACTCTCAAGGTAGAGGCTTCTAAGGTTATGCTTAAAGAGATGGACCAACAAATCCAATTGATCCGACATGACATTCAAGCTGCTCAAGATCAGTAAAAGTCCTATGCAAATCTTGAAAGATCCATAAGAACATTCAAGGAAGGTGACATGGTGTTTCTAAGGGTAAGGCTTGAAAAGAACTCATTATCCTTGGGGAAATACAAAAAGCTTAGTCCAAGGTACTATGGACCATATGAAGTAATCAAAGTAAAGGGAAGGCAAGTCTATAAGCTTAAGTTGCCACCCCATCTCAAGATTCACAATGTATTTCATTTAAGCCTACTAAAACCTTATGTACCAAACCCTGATCATGTGCTTAATGACGAACAAATAGTCATGCATGCCCAAGAAGTTCTAGAAATGCAACCCGAGAAGATTCTAGATACAAGGGAGAAACCTCTAAGAAGCCCGAATCCTAAGAGAACACCTAGTACCCCTTATGAAAGAATACCCCTAGTTTCTCTCGAGATAAGGACATCTTGATTTCGCTATAACGAGGAAAGAATGTAATGTGCCCATTAATTAGTTTATTTTAATAAACAATGTGCATATACATTCCAAAAATTTATTTATGTTGAAAACAAAATGGTAAAGATTGCACATTTTTAAAACTAGCTCTAACTATAAAGATAATTGATGAGGTGCAGAGCCCCTCTTTGACATCATCAATGATGTCATAAAAAATGTTGAAAGAAAGCGTTCTCTCTTTACCCCCTCCCCCCCCCCAGAATACTATATAAACAAGGATAGAGCATCATGTCAGAACAACAACCCATGCAGAAGTCTCTATGTTGTTGTTGACGTGACAAAGCTCTGTTGCAATTAGCTCTCTCTCTCTCTCTCTCTCTCTCTCTCTCTCTCTCTCTCTCTCTCTCTCTCTCTCTCTCTCTCTCTCTCTCTCTCTCTCTCTCTCTCTCTCTCTCTCTCTCTCTCTCTCTCTCCACACCTATACAAAAGCACTACTCAAATCCATCAAGCTTCTTCTATGGCTCCCAAGAGACATCGAGATGCGGAGCAAGGTCATGCTTGAAGAGCTCGCCAACGTGAGGAAGTAGTCACTGTTGAAGTGCAAGCGGAAGTTACCCCTAAATCTATTCAACTCAAAGGACCAATTATTCCACAACAAACTAAGGTTGCGGTCATAACCCATAATCACGATGGATGACTGAACATAGATAATCAAGTTTAGTACATAGGAAAATGATTACTTTTAAGCTATTAACTCTACAATTTTCTAATTTTTCTATTTTATGTTACTGATTTTTTACATCTTACGATAAAATAAGGGATAAGTTAGTAATGTTAGAAAAACCCATAGGATAAGTTTGTTACATAGATTACGATTAGTTAGAACGTACTTAAACTTACAAAAACATGTTAGTATTATCAATTGCTTTTTAGAAAAGAATACGAGAATTGATGAGGGGGATAGATTCTATGCATCGCATACATTGACAAGTGTGTTAAAAATGTTTTATGGTTATGGTTGTTTTTGGATTTTTGAATGATGAATTATGTCTCTTATGATTCTGTGCTTATAACAGTTGGACAAGTTGTGGACTGTTGTGGTTCGAGAAGTTGGGGTCCCCAACCCAATGCTCCCTAACACTCTGTGGAGTGTGGAAAAACTCACCTATGTGGGGATCCTATCCTCCCAAGGAAGGTAGGTGTTTTTGGTTTTTGATCACTCGAGCACTTGACAGAGCAAAGGGCCGAGTGATAAGTGCCTCTGCTATGTAGGATGGCTCCTGAGACTCGGTGAAGCTTAGAGAGGCTTTGAGCCAGTAAATTTATTGTTGACCATGCGGATGGAGTGCGATCACATACAACCCAATCCTATGAGATTGGAAGGTCCTATCAACAATGTCTTTTTGCGGAAAGACGATTTTGTACCACTCTGTGAAGTGATGGTTTTGCTTGTTATATTAGTTTTATGAAATAAAGTATTTCATTTCTGAAGTGTTTGTTATGTGTGCTAAAGATTGAGTCTGATAAACCCAGTTTAATTGAGTAGTAAAAGGAAGTTGTTTTTTATATGTCCAAACAGGGTGGTAGTATGCTTTGCTAATTAAAAAATTAAAGCAAACCCAATCGAGAAAAGTGGGAGGCTTCGATCCCAACAATCAAACACTTATGGCTAGACCCGATAAGTCGGGTAACTTTCCAACTCTATATAGAGGTGATTAAATCGTGACCCTTCTAATATCAATAGGATTAGTTACTAGGTTTAACACCGTTTTCAGAGCCCGAAGTTGAGATTTTACCTTATGGTGGGTAGGGGGATTGAGTTACACTCTCTCCCATCTCTCACTCTCTTTGAACCAAGTGCGGTATTGACCTCACTCCTGCATTTAATTGATTACAAAGTGGTCTTTTTTACGTGGACGTTAGATTGTTGTTAGGGGTGACTTGTCCACACTTCCCTTGTGAAGTAAAACTGAGATTCCCATGTTCAACTAAGTCCTAGGTTTCCCAAGGGGAGATTGGATGATGATGTGCGTGGATATGAATTTCGGTCTACTACTAAGAGGACTCCTCCAAGTCTATTGGAGGAGGCACCTCACACCACCCAAAGACTAATATGGCATGGGACCGCAAACATCTAAATGAACAAGAGCCAAGGTCTCACCCATCTCCATAGAGCTAAACTTCTTATGAGTATCATGAGTCTACCTACCATACAAAAAATTATCACAATAACCAAACCAAGAGTAGCCAAGGGATAGGAGATACTGCAAATGAGTCAAAACTTTCACTCATTTAAGTGACATGTGCCTAACGCGATGATCTCATAGAGATATGAGGAGACGAGTGACAGCCAATACATGATCAATAGACCCAAAACAAGAAAACAATAAAGACTATTAATTTTGGTACCTATATATATAAATGAGGTTTCCATGAGTAATTTTCCAAGCAATATCACCTTTAAAAACATGATAACCAACATTATCTAACTGTCCAATAGAGATAAGGATTTTGGTCAAGGTTGAGACATGACATATATAATGCAGAACAAAAGAAGTACATTTAGAAAATTATAAAGACATAATCGATGCCAATAATATCACATACATGATCATCTTCCAAGCATACTAGACCAAAAATGGTATGGTATGTATAAAACAATTGCCATGCTGACCATCCATCAACTATGTGGCACCAAGTGAAGAAGCAACATATATCTAATTAGCTGAACTATACTCCAATCATTAATTACTTTAATATTAACAATGGATTTAAATCTGGTCATTTGATGACTTAGCAGTATCTTGCACTTTCCCTTTGCCTTCATCATGCCTATCATGACATATCTCATGGCATTGTGTGGCCATATGTGTCCATGCTACTCACAATAATGACATGTAAAAAAAGACTTAAGACTATTTGATTTACTATGACCCTACCTAGAGATCTAGGCTTAGACCTATTCTATTGTGGATCTCTACCATAACTATCATAATTTCAATAAAGCAGCCCCAAAATTGAGCCAAAAGTGTATGCAACAAGAGGAGGACAAATCTGTATACTAATCTCACAAGCTAGAAGCACTAGAGTGCCTAAAACAAGTGTCTCCTCTCAATAAAATATCACAAAGCTCCATAAGACTACAATAAATGAGAGGTCAACTATGGGCAAATGCCCAATATAAAATGCTCCCACTTCCAAGGAAGTCAGAATAGCAATGAGACTTACAATGCAACTAGTAATGATCAATAAATAATATGCAACTCCAAGTACCAAGTACTATTAGAGAACTAAAAGTGTTAGATATATATTACACTAGTGTTGTCCATAAAACTATAGTAAATGAGAGGTCAACTATGGGCAAATGTCCAAGATAAAATGCTCCCATTACCAAGGAAAATTGGTAATGATCAAAAAAATGCATGCAACTCCAAGTACCAAGCATTGTTAGAGAACTGTCCCAAACAAAGGGGTAAAAAGTACATAGGCTAACTATGCATAAGAGATCTCAAAGCAATGATGATATCTACCAAGCTACAACCAACTCACTGCTCATGAATAGTGAAGCTCAATATATAACAAAGTAGGTATCCATGGATTGACAATTTTCTAACAAGAGGAAGTAGCAAATAACCAAATATCAAATAAAGATTAGTCCATAGTGATTAATAATTACAATGAGAAAATTTTCATAAATCAATGAGCATATAGAGAAATCGCACAGTTAAATCCAAGCTTTGCAAGTAAAAATTTTGAAAGTATTGCCATTGGAAGTAAAACAAAGTATCCAAGAGCAAAGAAAGCTCAATGCATGTATACCATAACATCATGAAACCCAATGATGCCAAGTAATACATCCAAGAGCATATGAATGCCATAGACATCCAAGCCCATAAATAGTACATCACTAACTAATGCAACCTCTTGCAAATATGAATGTAAAGGATGTTGAAGGCTTAAATGACTAGATTTTTTGGTTGATTTTTTATGGATTTGAGTGATGATTAGTTATTTTAGAAGTATTTGAAAGTATTTTGGATGAGATTTATTATGTTTTGGAGGCCCATGATGATTCTCAGTAGAAATATGAGGCTTTGTGATGTTCTGATAGGTTCTGTTGAGGTTCTGATTCGTTCTGTTTAGCTTCTGTTTTGTTCTGTTTCTCTTTTGTATGGAGCATGGATTGATGATTGATAGAAGTTGAGGTCTTTTGCAAGCTTATTGAATGGTTTTTTGATAGTTTGGAATGGTTTTAGTATGAGTTATGTGGTTTGATGCTTTCTATTGACCTTCTATGAAATTTTCTATTAATCTTCTGTGAGCTTCTATAAATCTTCTATATATCTTCTTTAAGTGTTCTGTGGAATGCATGTATGATTTTGGGAAAGTTTTCTAGCCTTGGAAAGATGTGAATATAAGTTCAAAAGAGCTCAAGGAAGTGGAAGAAGTAGCTGCTGAAGACTCAAGAAAAGACTGGAGTGAAGTGATATTGGTGAGCTATGAAGAGTCACTATAGTGGCTTTGGTGACCTTTCATATCAGACACACCTTTTGGAAGAGACATCCACAACCAAAGAAGGATCATTATGAGTGATTATAGATTATTGTAGTGAGGATATGATATACTATTTATTGAGAGAGAAAGAGAGAGTCAGAGATAGCCAATTCTATGCAAAACAATGTATCTTTCTATGAGAGACTATGAGAAAAAACTAAGAAGACAATGAAGGTGAATACCATGTGATCTTATTTCTATTCAAACTGGTGTTTCTTTTGTGTTTTATTTGTTGGTTAATGAATTCTATGAAGAATATGAAGAGAATGATGAATTTTGTTGAAGTTAAAATCATGGGAGATTGTTTCTATGATACTGCGTAAAGATTTCTTGCTAGTGGTGTTTTTTTCCTTGCTGTGGTTCTCTAAAGAATAAAACAAAATCTTATTGATGTTACAAGATAGATTTTCTTGCAGTAGAAACCCCTTTTCCTTAGTGTCTCTCTGGGGGCTCCATGTTTTTGGTGCGCAGCCAGGGAAACTTGCCATCAACAAGAATTACAAAAGGCTGAAAATGAAGGAAATGGCATTGCCAAGAAGAGAAGAATTCAATGGATGCTGGCAAAGTTCCTTCTACCACTAAAGAATAGGAGATTCTCATTTCAAAGCCACTTTCCATAAGAAGTTCATTCCACAATGGCAATAACATATTACCATCATGATGCAGGCTCTATGTGGTTGACAATTTCCTCTTCTTGTTGACGTAACAGAAACTTCATCTTGGTGGCAAATTATTTAGGAACAAACCGAAGTGTAGAAATAGAGAGAATAACCATCCATGAAAGATTTGACATTCATTGAGAAGTTTCCAGACATCATCAAGTGGGAGATCGTGAAGAAGCTTTAGGAATCGTGGTCAGTGGAGGTTCACGAAAACAAGAAAGAAAAGAGTTGAAATTTGTTCGTGGATGCTCAATAGCAGGACACGTGGGATGCATAGTGCACTGACAATCCAATTAGCAACCCACTGGAAGTTGGTAGATAGAGTGTTCTTCACAACATACATTGTTGAAACCGTTAGAAGCTGGCATTGTTATGATGATGGCACAAGAATGATCCTCAAAAGAATGAGTTTTGATACCTTCAGAGTAGAATATCTCCCCCTCTGTAGTTTGAAGGCTGAATTCAAAGACTTAGAGAAGAAGGAAGTAGAAGAGATGTTGACTAGAGAGTCCTCCAGAGACTAAAGTCCCTTTGATTCTATTCAGTTGAGTACAGACTAACTAATTGGAGCCAACCCCTTGATGAATGACGCAATCAAGAGGCAAGTACTATAACGAGTCTAGAGGTACGTGAGAAGAGAGAAGGCAAAAATCATGGACGAGAATGAGCTTGTAGCAGAAGCCTCCTTTGACACCCTAAAAGTACTCTTTATAGAAGTCCCCATGGCGACTCAAGGTCCCCTTCCTAGTCAGATCCATCCTAGAAATATTGATGATAGGCCAGCAAATGTAGTCCCACTACCCATTTTTAAGGGAGAGTACAATGAAGATCCTGATCTTCATGTAGCAGAGTTTATGGTAGCATGTGTGGCTAACAATGCCAGAACCCTTGAGCATTGGTTAGCAATATTTCCCGCCACTTTCAAGGGTGGGGCATTTCAATGGTATGAGAAACAAGCAGTTGGAACTTTTGGCACATGGGACGATTGACCTTCCTCACTAAATTTAGACGTGAAGGTTTTGAAGAGCGGATGCGAGAGGAGTTCATGAACCTAAGTCAGTCCTCTGGAGAGTAGAAGCTTATGTATCAAGAATGGAATCCATTCTGAAGAGATGGACCAATCATCATTTGGATGAAGGCATCCAAAAAGGAGTGTTCCTGAAAGGACTACAACCAGAAGTTTGTAAGTTTGTGGAATCAAGAAGACCAATCAATCTGCAAGCTACAATGGAAGGTGCAAGATTGTATGACGAAGTTGAAGCAAGGTTGTCAATGACCTCAAGAAGAGGAGTTTTACCTCCTCCCATGCCAAGAATGGTATAACCATCAAATGTAGTCCCAAGGACAGTTCCCTACCCCTACCCCCAGATGGAAACAGTGCCACACTATAATGCACCTAATCCATAGTGGCCGTAGATAACAATGACTCAAATGGTGGTTCAACCACAATAGCAGTGGTCTCAAAGAGTTTCTCCAATGGTGACTCAACAATAGTGGAACCCTACAACTAGAATCAACAACCCCAAGTCTCAATAGGAGCTCTGGATCAAAACTAGAACAGAGAACCCTCTCGATCAACCCAACCAGTGTATGCAATAGTCACAAAAGCTTCCCAAAACCCTACTACAAGTACTTCAAGAGGTGAAAATATAAAGAACTACCTATCCAATTTATTGGCAAGTATTAAGAAAGAACTTATGGATGTGATTACACAGCAGCTATAGATGTTGAAGGTGAATACCACCAATATATCCACTCATGCAGGAGGTGGGAGAGATGTGATGTGTTCTAAAACATGGTGCGGAAAGTGCCATCAAGCAGGAAATTTAGCAACTGAATGTACCCAAAAACCAACCATTCCTGGAGCCTTCTATTCATATTGATTGAGGAACAACCATACAAAGGATATCTACTCTCTGAAAGAGATATATGAACGAAGAAAGAAAGATGAAGACACAAGATTCAACTTACTAGAATCCAAAATGACAACGCAAGACATTGGGCCAAAGCCTAGGGAGTTTGATTCTAATTTTGGTCCAAGGAGATTTCCCTCTCAAAGTTATAGAGGACAACAGTCTGGCGGTGGCTAGAGATCAGAGGTGGAGTGTTACAGATGTGGAGAAAAGGGTCATATCTCACTCAATTGTCCAAACCCTAGAAGGTTTGTGGATTATAAGCCCTTATGCAGTCGATGCAAAGGAGAAGGCCACACTGCAAAAGATTGTCCAAGTCTAGCCCCTATGAAATCTACTTCTGATACCCAACAGAAGACCCAAGAACCTCCTTCCAATTTGGTGGAATTGGAAGTGGCCATAATAACGCGGGCAAAGAAAGGAGAGCCCATAGTTCTAAAAGAGAACGTTTCCTTTGTCAAGATTGTGAAGTTCAACCTTTTGAAGGAAAAGCAGAACAATGCAATCCATGACAATGAAGTACATAGTACTACAATATAGAGCCACAGAGACAATTGCAGAGATATAACCAGAGGTCCAAGAGATAGAGGATGCAGAAGTACCTCCTCATGTAGAGGGAGCACAGATGTTGCCACTCCTAGAAGAAAAATGGAAGTTAAAAGTGGATGTGGCCCCATTTCCCAGTCGATTGGAAAAACCAGTGGATCCTATCAAAGAGTATGATTTGGTCAAAGATCTATACACTTTTAAACCAAACTTAACATTCCAACAGTTGTTGATGTTGTCTCCTAGCTATCAAAAGAAATTCAAAAGCATACTAACTAAAAGAAGAGGCTTAAGAATTATTCCCTCCGTGGCAACCAAGTCAGATAGAGCCTCAGAACCCGTAAAGGAAGTGGATGTGGCTAACGCCTTCCTGGATCCTGGAACCCCAGAGATTGGCATATGGATTGAAGGGTGCTTTATTGTAGATGTATTGATTGATGGAGGCTCATCAGTAAACATAATGACAGGTGTGACAATGAAGGATCTAGGATTATAAGGAATGCAACCAACCCATTGGCTTATCAGATTGGCAGACCAAAGTAGAATCAAATCATTGGGCATTCTCCCATATGTAAAGACAACCCTCGTAGGAAGAGACTATTAGCTGACATATCTGGAGGTCAAACAAAATTCCTATGGGACCTCATACCCTCTGCTGTTGGGAAGACCTTGGCTTTTTGAAGCAAGAGCAAGGACGGATTGGTTCAAAGGAACCCTAACCCTAGGCAGATGACCCAATAAAGTAGTATTGAAGTTGTATGGATCGCAAAAAGGCAATGGATCCACATCCATCGAAGTCATAAAAAACTCCTCCAATGAAGTAACAAATGGTACATCAAGAGATGAAGAGGTTGTCAAATAGATCTTTTCCAAGAAAACAGAGGCACAGTCCCTAACAATGGGCATTATAAGCCAACTCCCAAAAGATGCAAAGTCTTTGTCAATGGGTGAATACTTCTTGTCTAACCCAGGAACAACTTCTGAAATCACTACTGATAGTGAGATAGAAGCATGGATGTATTACTCTCCCTGTTACATGGCCATAGCAGAGCCAAAGACAGAGGCAGAAGGTGAAGTAGAGAACATGTTCTTCTCTTAGAAAGCTCCTACAGATGTAGAGTCAGAGTGCTTGAAGAGGACGATGATGAACTTGAAGAAGGAGATTATGAAAGTGAGACATAAGAATCTATTCCATCCAAAGAAGGCATGGATAAAGAGAGAGTCTCGGAAGCCTCATAAGCAAAAGACTTCATGCTGTTGGATAGAATGATGATGGTACCCTTTGGACTAGTGAATGGATCTTCTCATATGCAAAGCCTTTATAAGAAATGGATTAAGAAAAATAAGACGTCTTTTATCAATGGTTCTTGCCACCCTCATCTACCCTTGCCAAGAAAGGATGATGATGATGCCCCTTGTAACAAGCACCAACCCCAAGGGCCCAATAGAATTTTGAGAGTCCCTGTTATGTGACATTCTTGGATGCATCCTCAAAAGAGGATCCCTCGAGCTCCGAGGTAATTAATACCCAAACCAAATCCAAGACAGCCTTGATACCATTTCAGCATCCCAAGGAGCAACCCAAGTCCTCACTGAAACAAGAAGTCGGGTCTAGTGGGATATCAGAAGAAGACACCACCCCCTTAAAGGAGTCGGATTTGTACCCAAAAGCAGTCCATGGGACCTTCATCCATGAAGTGGAAGGTGAAAGGCCGTTAACCTTTGTGGATGCAGATGGCACTGAACGCCACTTGAGGGTGGGTAGCAACCTACTAGAAGGGGAGTTGTCGATCTTGTACGACTTATTGAAAGAGAATTTAGATGTGTTTGCATGGTCCTACAAAGACCTGAAAGGGATTGATCCCACCATATGTTAGCATCACATTGACTTGGAGCCTAATGCAAAGCTAGTATGACAATGACAGAGGTGCATGAATCCAAATTACTCCACCTTGGTGAAAGCAAAGCTGCTGAAGCTTTTGGAAGCCGAGTTCATCTATCCAATGGCTAATAATGAATGGGTTTCACCCATTGTGGTTGTATCCAAGAAGAATGGGAAGCTTTATATATGTGTGGATTTCCTCAAATTGAATTCCAAAACCAAGAAGGATCACTTTCCTCCTTGTTAGATGGCTTTTGTGGATACAACCAAGTGCAGATAGTAGAAGAAGATCAGTCCAAAACAACCTTCACCATAGAATGGGGGACCTATGCTTACAGGGTGATGCCATTTGGGCTCTGCAACACCCCTACTACCTTCCAGAGAGTCATGATGGTTGCATTTCAAAATCATTTGCACGACTTTATTGAGATATATTTGGATGACTTCTATGTTTACACTTTGATCCTTAAACATTGGGGACATTTGAAGCAATGATTTGATCGATGCCGCGAGTATGAGATTCCCCTCAACCCCGATAAATGCATATTTGGAGTTTCTTCTGGAGTTCTGTTTGGCCACATTGTATCTGTAGAAGGGATATCAATAGACCCTGCAAAGATTGAGAAGATCGCAGTCTTAACAACACCAATCAACCTCAAATGGTTGAGGGGATTTCTAGGCCATGTGGGCTACTGCAGAAGCTTCATAGCCCATTTTGCAACAAAGGCAGCTTCCTTGCACAAGCTTCTAAGGAAAGATGTGGAGTTTATTTGGACAAAAGAATGTGACAAAGCCTTCAACACTCTAAAGTAGTGTCTGATTGAGGCACCATCCTGCAACATCCTAATTGGACAAATGAGTTCCATGTACACAATGATGTATCAGTTGAAAGCTTAGGTGCAATCCTATGCCAGAAGGGATCCTCAAAGCTGGATCAACCCATTTATTATGCAAGCAGAAAGGTCAGTGATAGAGAGCGGAACTATATAGTGACAGAGCTAGAGTGTTTGGCAATGGTGTTTGTCCTAGAGAAGTTTCACCACTACTTGCTGTCAACTCATTTTAAATTTTATGTGGATCATGAGGCCCTATCCTTCCTAATGAGCAAAGCAGATGTGAAGGGAAGAATGATGAGATGGCTCCTTCTATTCCAAGAGTTTGACTTTGAGGTAATCACCAAATCTGGTCACTTCCATGTTCTGGCTTATCATCTGTCACGTATCTTGCAAAATGCAAAAGAGAAGCAGGATGATCCAGACCTCGCTAATGCTTGCTTATTTCTAGTCGAAACTGTCAACCCCTGGTATGCAGACATTGCCATTCTACTGGCAATCCAACAATATCATCCTAGAATCTCTAGTGGGGAAAGGAAGAAGCTTCTGTTAGAATCAACCCCCTACACCCTGTTAGGCGGTGCACTATACAAGAAAGGCAAAGATGAAGTGCTCAAAAGATGTGTTGCAGGAGATGAGATTGTTCTGAAGGCTTGCCATGCCGAGCCATGTGGAGGCCACCTTACGAGAGAAGCAACAGCTAGAGAGGCTCTGTTAGCAGGATACTGGTGGCCAACCCTCCGTAAGGATGCCTATGACTATTGTAAGCGATGTGATACATGTCAACGGATGGGAAAATCCACCAAGACCAGTGCCATGCCACTATAACCTATCCTTCCCTTGAAGCCATTCAAGAATTGGGGCATCGACTTCATAGGTCCAATCGATCCCCCCACCAGACAAAAGTAGAACAGATACATTTTGGTATGTACGGATTATGTCACAAAGTGGTGTGAAGTTAAAGCTCTGAAGCGAGATGATGGAAATAACATGGCCTTGTTCCTGTACGATAATATCATCACCCGTTTTGGTAGTCCCCTAGAGTTGGTAAGTGATAAAGGCACTCATTTCATTAATAAGGTCATGGAAGAACTCATAGAGCTCAAAAGATCCGTCATCGCAAGTCCAGCCCCTATTACCCCAAAGCCAATGACCAAGTTGAAGTCACCAATTGCATCCTCTGCTCGATCCTGACAAGGATGATTGCCACACATCGCCGTGATTGGGATGATCGACTTACAGAGGCCCTCTGGGAATAGAGAACCTCCCATAAGGCAGCTATAGGACAGACATCCTTCCAACTGGTGTATGGTACATAAGCCATTTTTCATGTTGAACTAGAGTTGCCCTCCCTACGAGTGACTATCAAGGAGCGCTTGGGAGATGTCGAGTCCCTGCAACATCGTCTCCTGCACTTGGAATGTCCAGATGAGACTCGTAGGATGGCTCTATAGTGCATGAAGCCACGTAAGCCCGATGAAAGGCATATCATGACAGCTTCATCAAGCAGAAGGAGTTCAAGGAAGGTGACTTAGTCCTTGCTTATGATTCCTGATTTGGCAAGTTTCCATGCAAGCTTCAACAATGCTAGATGGGTCCTTATAAGGTACTTGCCATCAATCCAAATGGCTCCAAGTCCAAATAGTCGATGCTTTGGATGATACCTTCCTTATTAATGGCTATCACCTCAATAAGTATTACCCTCCCTGGGGATCCTGACAATCACCGTCAATAGCTTCATTATTCATTGCACAATGGTCGAGATGGCTTTACCTGATGCTCCTGATAACCCTCTCGTCGATTCTAATGATATGGTTTCATCTTGATAGTCCCTCACAGCCACCTTCCCCCTCCCCTTGGCTTCCTTTCCATCTAATTCAACAAAGGTGGCAAGGATGGTTCTGATATATATGGCATCCCTGCCATTCAACACTTCAAAGATAATAAGAAAAAGAATATATATATATATATATATATATATATATATATATATATATATATATATATATATATATATATCGGTCATGGGAGAAAAGGACCTTCAACATGCAATTCGAGCATCAAACTTGTTGGCTACCTCCCTGGATAGGCTTCTTCATCAATCAATCCACATTGATACCATCAACCAGACAAAGCTGATATTCATCGACCCAATAATTGAGTGATGTGAGCTTTCATCCTAGTAGGATGGGCTATGAGTATGGGCTACCCTCTGTATTTATCAACAGAGCGCGAGATAGAGGGTGGGATGAGTGACCAGTCCCTTTCCTTCAATTCAAATGAGAGGTGAGCTATGTGGAATGGAGGGTTGCATGCACGAGTTGGGCCTCTCAATGCACGAGCGATTGTGAGGATAACAATAATTTGTGTAAGTGTTATAAGATCTGAGATACATGCTCGACTTTCTTATATAATTAAAATATATATGGTGAATATTATACTGGCGCAAAGAGAGAACAGATGAGAGAAAAGAGAGAGAGAGAGAGAGAGAGAGAGAGAGAGAGAGAGAGAGAGAGAGAGAGAGAGAGAGAGAGATTGACAACACACTAGGGACTAGAATATGGGCCAATCCCCCCCCTTGTGGAGTTATATTATTGACAATTCAATTAGCAAGCTCCTCCGTTACACATAAACCAACTCTTATATGTAGATCTTGGAAACAAGATCACGGTTCCTTACATGATATACAACCAGCTAACACTTGCACAACTTGGAAGTTGGCACCTTTTGATCTTTCTTGAGTCTCCTTCTCTCCTATACAATATGTGTAGGGATCTCCTCTTGGAGCTTGATTTCAGCAGAGCTTCCTTAGCTCTTGTGCCTTCTCTTCTCCTCTTAGAACTTGATTTCAGTAGAGCTTCCACAGTACTTACACCTTCCCTTCTCCTCTTGGATGCATGCAAAGTGATGCTTCCTTCACCTCCCCCACACCCAAGGAGAGCCTCCTCTTTTATAGGCTTTCAAGAGCTTCTCTTCTTGGAGAGAGACATGAGTGTCAAGATTGGAAAGGTTGGACTTCATGCAATATGTGGTTGTTCCAGGACTTACTCTGCAGCACCAATTTTGAGATATCTCTCTGTGCGTTGCTCAAATGAAAAAACATCCAACAAAAAAGTTGTAGATCTCGTTGTTTCCAATAACCCTTGCGAGCCGTTTTTAGAGATCGTCTTTCTATCACAAGATATTTTAAAAATTGATTCACCATGTCTATTTTAAGAAAAATAACTTTTTAAACTATACTCTTAACTTGTGGTCATGCAACCACCTTGAGCCATAGATAAGGAGAGTTCATTAGATTGCCTTGGGCCTCAACCTAAAGATTGAATTCCACACAAAAGCTTGTATCATTTTAGACCTTAGAAAGAGAAAATCACTTCTCTCCTCACTTCTAGAGGATGATATCTCTCGTCTTTCTTAATGAAAGAAAAGACCTTAAACCTTGACTTGTAAGGGAGAGGATGACCCCAAATGAATACAATGCTCATTACACACAAGTAAATGTTCCCAGGCGTCCCCGGATGCACACATAAATACATATACACAATGCTAATGCACTTCCTCTTCTTAGAACTCATTCCATCTTCATATATAACTCCTTGGTTCTTGTGTATACTCTTACACTTGGTAGACAATTCTTTCCCCCTTCATAACTTGTATTGCATGTACCAGATATCCCTGTCACAGTGCTCTGATCACCCCATTAAGTGATGCATTAGGAATACTGGTCTCTAAATGGTCTCGTGGCCATGCTAGATCATCATCAACACTTAAAGAAAAGTGAGTCATTAATTTATTGATATAAATTTATTAAATAGAGAATGCGTAATAAGCAATCAATTTAGTGATAGTAAGGATCGATTTGCCCTCTTGTATTCTCAAACAGAGTGTTAGTCACAGATGTGGATCAAGTGTGACTGGTGTGTCCTCAAAACAATCATCGAGAGGTGAGATTGAGGGGCATTATGATACTTGGAGTCATGTACGTTCACATTTTCCTATACACACACGAGATGGGTTTCTACCATCACCACAAGACACGTCACTCTCTTTTGTGCACTGCACTATCAGGCTCTCTGCCCTTCCTACTTGCACCTATGCTAGACAGGGTTGGATACACTTATGCACCATCAATTGTGCACCTTGGCATGCTCCTTCTACCCCATTTTCCTTGTCAAAATCTAAATCGGGTGTATGTTATAGGGTCCTTTGCAAGCTTCATCGAGTGGTGTACGTTATGGGGCGAGTGATAGTTCTTTCCTCCCCATTTGAGTAATTGTGCACTGCGTGCAATATCCTTCGTCATCACCTGAATTCCTATACCTTCATCAGCAAAGCTGCCTCCCTGCATGCTGTTGCGTGGTCCTTGCCACATTGGATGTATGATGTGAAGACATCTTGGTACCTCTTGTAGAGCCGACTGGGACACAAGATGCGATGTCAACAATCAACTGCAATGCTCGGTAAATTGTGCCAAGTATTTCTAACCCTACACCTTCTGTTTGCAAGTGATGGTCATGTTTTTAAGTGTGGGGACGTTAACATACAATCTAGTGATACGTCTTGTATTCATGCGGAGTCATTACACCCTATCCCGTAAGGTTTTAAGTGTGGGGACGTGTCCCTGTGCGTTTGTCGAGCATACATCTTGCATATATCATTCACAAAATATGTGTATATCCCATGTCTTCAATTTATCTTAATGGGTCCCTTGCCCACCCACCAGCCCTCGTTTCCCTTACCTACGAGACCGTTCCTATTGTTATTTTTCTTTACACATGTTTTGGTCGTTTTTCTATGTGACCACACCCTAAGTTCATACAAACCCAAATCTCACTCTTACAATCATGTGTATCCCTTTAAATTGTACATTTTTTCTTTTTACCGCCCCCTGTTCCGATCAACGGATTGAAAGTTATTCATTTTTGAAGTGATTCCCACACATTGGATGTTTTTCCATGTGAACGCTTCTTTATTATTTCAAAACGCTGATCTGATGTGATAGCCCTATCCTACACCTTCCATATGATATTTTTCATTTTTACACCCTATCTTTTCGATGCACAATTTGTCCGTTCTTAATTTTTGTGGGTTTTTGTGTCTTTTTCACGCGTATTTTTGTCCTTTG
The DNA here is from genome assembly GCF_053477565.2 of Lygodium microphyllum. Taxonomy (NCBI): domain Eukaryota; kingdom Viridiplantae; phylum Streptophyta; class Polypodiopsida; order Schizaeales; family Lygodiaceae; genus Lygodium; species Lygodium microphyllum. The sequence goes on from NC_141146.1 coordinate 92,174,956, forward strand.
TCCATGCGAACCTACACTATTCTCCTCATCATTCAATTATGAGTGGATAGCCTTGACCGGACCCCCTTCTTGCCCATTTCTCATTTTTCCACCGCCCTGTTTTGACCTATAGATTTTTCGTTCTTAAATTTTATAAGTGTTTTCAAGCTTCGTTTTCTTGTTTTTCCCATGTGAATGCCTCATAACTCCATCGGAACTAAGTTATAATGTCCCAGCTTTGAAGATCATTTATGTCCAGGCATTTCTCATTTTGAGTACCCTCCATTCCAGTGGATGGATCATTAACTATTAATTTCCAAATCCCTTTTCGGGTACGATTGTTGGGTTTTTCCCACGTGAATGCATCTTATTTTGATCTGAATTATGTTCCGATGTGATAGGATTGTCGGGCACGTTCTTTGACACATTTCTCATTCTTCCCGCACTTTGTTCCAATGAACGAATTCTTCCATATTAATTCCCGTATGCATTTTTGAGTTCGATTTTTGCATTTTTTTCGATGTAAACACCATGCATTCTCCTCGGACCCTCTATTGCATTTGTCTACTATCTTTCCCCTACCTTTCAACACATTTTTTGTTTATACAGCATTCCATTCTAATGCGCGGTTTGGATTTTATTAAATTTTTTTGTGTTTTTACGTGTGTACGCGCCTCCCGCGTTGCACGTAAACATCCGCGTTTTTCAATTTACACGTCTTCTGATGTGTCCGTCACACCGTTCATCCCCATGACGGTGTCTTGGTCATCTCCAGGTCCCACCATGACAAAAAAAAATTACCCCCACCCCGCGCCTGTGCATGAGACGACGAGGGGGGCCACCTTTGCTTTTTTTAATTTTATTTTTTAAGACTTAAAAAACTAATACTACCCTCCCCCCTCCTTGACGGTTTCCTCCTCCCCCCTCCTTCCCTCCTCTCTCTCTCTCTCTCTCTCTCTCTCTCTCTCTCTCTCTCTCTCTCTCTCTCTCTCTCTCTCTCTCTCTCTCTCTCTCTCCCCAACACCCCCTTCTCTGCTCCTTCTCTTTCTTCTTTTCTCTCTCTTTCTCTCTTCTTCTCCCTCCATCTCCTCCCCTCCTCTCCTTCTCTTCTTCTTCTTCTTCTTCTTCTTCTTCTTCTTCTTCTTCTTTGCCACCCGCATTGATGCTCGCTGCTGCCATGGAGACCTGTGGTCGCCCTGTTGGCCGTCCTGTCGCCTTGTTTGCATCGCCCCTGCTCGGCCACTCCTGTTCGCACCGCTCCCGCACGGTTGCTGTCTGGCCACCCCCCCACCCCACGCACCCTACCACCCTCACTACCCCACCACCCCACCACCCCTACCCCCTTCACCCCTCCTTTAGCCTCCCATTTCCCCCCCTTTTCCCACCCCATTCCCCCCCACCCCTACCTTAGCCCCCTTTTCCCCCAACCTCTCCCTTAGCCCCCTCTCCCACTTTTCCCCTAATCTGCAGCCCTTCCATCACTAGCCCCATTACCCCCACCTCTTATGTGTCTCCAAAATGCGATTGCAGGTGTTCATGGGGTCGTGTGCATTCGTGGGTGTCTTTGTGCCGCGCCCGAGGGCTGTGCGCGAGTGTTCACATGCACGGACACATGTGTTCTCTTGTTCGTGCGGTGGTGCAAACGTTAGCAGTCGTTCACGCGTTGTAGCCATTCCTACATAGTTCTACGCAATTCATATGTGCTAGCAATTGTTCATATGTAATTTTCAAACCCCAACCCATTAAAAAATCCATTAAAAACACCAAAAACCATAAAACAATTTAAAAACATAAAGATATATAAAAATTTTAAAAATTCACAGAAAAATAGCTGAAAAACTCCTAATCAATTGCTGATTTTTTGAATCATTTTTCTTTACTGAATACACATGAATAAATGACATAAAATATTATAAAATTTTCAAAATCCTTTCACAATTCATAAAAATTGTAGCATTAAAAAATCATTAAAATTTAAAAAAATCACAAAAAAATTCCACACACTCTTTCACATGATTTTCAATATTTCATGAGCTTACATTACCTATATAAATGCTGAACTCGTTTAAAGGAAAAAAGAAAAAACAAACCAACAAAACACAACACAAACAAACAACAAAAAACAAAAACCGTGAATCCAATACCTAATTCATTCACATGCATTTTGAAATTTCAGACATCACTTGAAAAACAAAATGATCCAAACACAAACCCTCTAATGCCTCTAAACATAAACTTTAAAAAAAAACAAACAAACAACAACAAACACACAACCTAAAAACCAATCTTATCTACATTTTTTACCCTTCCATCTCCACAATTTAAAAAAAACAAAACATAAACACCAAACTAAAACAAAACCAAACACACAACTTTAATGTTAAACGAAACACCCCACCCAAAATCCTATTAAATGGCCGATAACTCTTAAAATAGACCCATAAAATTTTTCCAATCCCCCTTCCCTAACGATGTGATCATCCACATTGCACAAGTCCCCCATCTTTTTCTTTGGTGCATCATGGTATTCATATTTTGGTTTGTATTTGACAAGAGGTAGACTATTCCCTAGTCGCCTTGCTGTTACCACTTGTGGATTTTTTTTTCTCTTTTGTGTGGATTCTTTGGATGCAGAGTACGTTTCAAACCTTGCGGTGTCCACCCACCGCCAAGTTCCTTTCCTTTTTCCCTCTCCCATGTCTACCATAACACACCATTAATTGTAATTTACAATCTACCGATCGTTTCACCCACCAAATGAACACACTGCATATCATAATTTGTAATTAAAATGAACTCGACTGTTAATTATAAAAGGAACCTCGCCATTGCACGAGCATTGTTGCACCATAACCCACGTAATTTGTAAATTAAAATCCATTCATAGTGCACGTGCACACGCGTTACAGACACATTTAAATTGTAATTAAAATAAATCCCCTGAAGTCAGGCATGCATGTGCTTTGCATCAAACATCATATAATTGTAAAAATGAATTGCATTTTTAGAGACCCCTAGTCCGATTAGTTAGTTATTTTATCAGAGTGGGTTTGAACACCATATTGGGAAATATGGGAATTTCCCATAAGTTTGGGACACGTGGTCAAATCTTTGGATTTGTCATAACTTGAATACTATAACTCCAAATTGAGCGCTCTATAGCTCAATAGATTCCATTTTTCAAGCGCTTTCCAATGATAGGTCACATCATATCGTTTTGAGAAACTTATGGGCATATTATCCGGGTGCCACCTTTTTAGTATTCAAAAAATGGGAATTGGGAGATTCCCAAACTCACTAATATTGTGTTTTTGGGTTACGAAATCAATCCACCATGCATTAAGGGTTTAATTAAAAATGAACTACAAATTAATTTGTCATTGATTAAAATGAATGTGATAGTGATCACCCGCTCACTTCAGCGCACTTTAGGTGTATGCTCAAAGATTATGGGGATTGGGATTCCTTAGTCTAGAGGTCTACCGTATTTGTCCATGATGAATTGAGTCAATCATTCTGTTTTCGGTCGAGTTAGTGTCTGGGCTATGTTATGCTGCAATTTCTATATTTCTTTTTGCGTGCTTGATTATCATGCATATCACAAAGCTTTCGAACCTACGTGTACGTAGGTCATGTGGATTTTTTTCCGTAGACTGTGGTTTGTTTGGGGAAGTCTGGTCCAGTCCTTTTTTTTTATGTTGCAACTTTTTCATGATATCCTTCTTAGCTGTGGTTTTGTTTGGGTTTTGCAAAATTTTTTCCCATTTTCCCTTGGTTATGTGTATGTGGACATCCTGTGTAGTCTAAATGGCATCGTCTTCCTCTACTCCCCCACTTTGTGATCCAGCATGTGCCATTTTCAGTATATGATTATTCCCTCCTTCTGGACGCGGATTGTATTCGTCATGCTGGTCTTCATCCTTTTGTGGCCCTGAAGTTTCTATTGGTGGACAACACAATCTGCTACTCCTTTGTGGTGTCATACAAGAACTAGTCTAGCTTGGTTTATAATCGACGCTTTGCTTATCCACAACCAACATTAGTGATACATTGTGTTTGCCTCTTTCAACTTCTTTTGTCCCTAGTGAAAACCAATTATTGATAGCTGAAGAGATCCTTTCCCTTATTTAGAAGGAGACATCTACCCCTTTGGTGTCCAGCAAGGTTATTACCAGTTTAGGGGTTTCTATTGCTCTTATCGCCTCCCCAATATGGAAGCAACTTTGCCAGTTTCTGCAAGATAGATTTATGTTGGGCAAGCCTGCATCTAAATGTCTCTCCAAGGAGTTTTTCACTACTTCTGTTCGGATCCTGGAAGGGGCTAAATTTAAATGGTCAGTCTTCATGTTAGCCAAGATGGATCAACATTTCCAAAGAGTCAGAAAAGGTTAAGGCAATAATATGTCTTATGGTGCTCTCCTTCAAAAGATTACCACTCTTGCCCCTCCTCCTGGTGGTGTGCCAGTGTGGCTGATCTTGCTTCTCTTCTGAAGTAGCCACCCCCTTGTGTTCCCTCCCCTCCCCATTATAGGCAAACTCAGATTCAAAGGATGAGCCCCCTCCAAGATTTTTCCGAATTAAGCACCGACATACTAAAGGGCCACCTAATCCCTCTACAATATTAGCTACAGATCCTCTAGTCAAGGATACTACTCCTCCTATTTCTAACAATTCCCTTCCTGCGTTCCTCTCATGTCCTAATCTATTTGCAGCTTAGAGGGATGGACAGCTGGATCAGCAGATTCCTGCTTCCTTACATACATTGATAGCTAGACCGTTGCTCTCTCAGATAGTTTCTAATGTCCAGTCTACATTGGAGACTTCCCTTGCATCCTGTCTTCAGTTTGTTTACACAGGAGTGTATACTTCCTTGCAAGACAAGGTGGATTCATTGACCAGCCAGTTGAGTAAAGCCTTGGAGGATTTAGCATCATAAAAAGCTACCCTGAGTGACATTGATAAGCAGATGACTGAGGTGACTATTTTGATGGATAACCAGACTATTTTGATGGATAACCAAAAAGCCAAAATTCAGGAGTTGGAAGCTAAATTAACTACATTAGAAGCTGAGAATCTGTCCTTAACAACTGGCAAAAATGCAGCTCTTGAGGAGATGTTAGAGACAACTCGTAAATTGGGAACTTGTGAAGGTCAACTACAGCATTCCCAAGAAACTGTTGAGGCCCAAAAGAAGATTATTGAGGAGCTTAATCAGAAAGTTGCCACTCTCTCTATTCCTCCTCCATCCCATGTAGTTTCTTCAGTCGTATCTTCTAGGGAGGAGCTTGACCAATTGGAGCATAAAGCTAAATTGTGTGTGATGGATTTGCTGCTAAAGTAGAATGCCTCCAAGAGCGCATGAATTGTGTGCAGGAAGATTTTATTCACTATACTGACTTGGTGTCACCGCCTTATTCCTTTTGGGTAAAATATCATCGGCACAGATTTGCCTTATACATATCCTTAAGGAATGTGGATTTGGAACCTCCAGAGGATAGATGGCTCCCTGGTCTGCAGATTTGTTGAGAGTTGTTTTTTATAGATTCGTGGATGAGCTGGTTTTCCATGAAGTTCAGTTATTATCTTTTATATATCTTACAAGTCATTTGTATATCCCTGATGAGGAAGATCTAAATGTTTATGTGGGGATGTGATCTTGCAAGCTGTTATGTATGTGCACTCAGTGGAGCTTTTGCTAACAGAGAGTTTAAAGACTTATCATGAGCAGACATCTTGGTGTAAAGGACATGCCTGGCATCCACCTTTGGAGATTGCTACTTTGGAACCTCGTCGTCTCAATAGTGTATTCCATAAATCTGATATCCAGCCTTTAGAATCTCAGTTATTGAGCTATCTTGCTAATCATCCATTATTTACTGATTTCTTTTTTCAAGATCTTCATTTTCATTGTTCTTTCTATCCATTAGATCCATTAGATCTTTTGTCTTATTCCCTCATATCTTATCATTTTCCTTTATATGTTTCTCTTCTTTCGTCTAAACCTAATACCATTCCTCTTTTATCTTTTACCCCTTCTGGGTCGCCTCAAATTCCTGTGTTTGCCATTTGTCCTTTTATTGATGATTCCACAATATCTCCTACCTCTTCCTACCATTCCTATTCCTTATGTTTTTTCGACAAATTCCCTTCAAACATTTTTTATGCATTCTCCATCTTTTTCACCTTTCTTATCACTTCATTTACCCTCATTTTATGACTTATCTTATTCTCCATTACAATCTTCTCCTCTTATTCCATTGCCCTCTCCATCTGATTACATTAACCTTCCTCCCAGACAGTGCTAGATACACCTGGCTATGATCATGACATTCTTCGTCAACGACAATGGACGTTGCATGATTCTGTGAAAGGACTAGTGTTTAACTGGCCTTTTATTCTAGGGTCCTGGGATATATCAGTGCATGTTCGAATTCTTATCTTCATTTTGGCAGAGTACATATTACTTCGAAGGATACCCGTGTTCCTCTTGCAGCTCATTTTTATTAGTATCTTGCCTTCATGCATCATCAATCTCATTTGAATACTTAGAAGAGTATCCCCCGGTTGATCATAAATCCAAATGTGGATGTAGCTGCTGCTCAAATGGATGTACTGTATTACTTTGCACAGGCCTTCCCCACCAGGTTTTATCATCTTACTGGAAAGGATGTGTTGTCTCCAGTTCCTCCAAAATGCACCTCAGTACTTTGTAGATGAGAACAAAGCCTTGGAACGTCTTAAACTGAGTATGCAATTTAAGAAGAAACATCTTCATCCTACTTAGTAGAAGAGGGTTTTCATGATTGTATCATCTTTTTTCTTAATGAAAATATTTTTATTTACTCTCCATTTTTGGGAGCTTATGTCATTTAGACTACGTAGTTTTGTGTCAAGTGTATGTGTATGTGTATGTGTATATATTATTTTTCTCTCAAGTGGAGTTGAAGATGAAGATGGACCTGATCGTGAAGCTGATTGATGGATGGATGGACAGAAGAAACTTCTTGTATCGCTTAATATTTTGTTTGTTTTTTTGTTGATTTTAAGAAGTGTTAATGGATAAAGGGTTTTCCTTTCGTTGTATTATTTATCAGAGATACATGTTATAAGTTGGGGTCGTGGTTGGATGGAGTTTTCATGAAGATTAATATTGAAGATCAATTATTTGAGCTCTTGAATGAACTTGTGTTTTCTTTTTCTTAGGTTGCAAGGATGCTTCCCTTTTTAAGTGTGGGGATATGTTGAAGGCTGAAATTACTAGATTTTTTGGTTGATTTTTGTTGTTTTTGAAGGCTAAATGGTTGATTTTTTATAGATTTTGAGCGATGATTAGTTTTTTTGGAAGTGTTTGAAAGTGTTTTGGATGAGATTTATTATGTTTTGGAAGCTTATGATAATTCTCAGTAGAAATATGAGGCTCTGTAATGTTCTGATAGGTTCTGTTGAGGTTCTGATTGGTTCTATTTAGATTATGTTTTGTTCTGTTTCTCTTTTTTATGAAGCATGGATTGATGATTGATGGAATTTGAGGTCTTTCGCAAGATCATTGAATGGTTTTTTGATAGTTTGGAATGGTTTTAGTATGATTTATGTGGTTTTGATGCTTTCTATTGACCTTCTATGAAATTTTCTATTGATCTTCTGTGAGCTTCTGTAAACCTTCTATAGATCTTTTGTAAGTGTTTTGTGGAATGTATGTATGATTTTGGGAAAGTTTTCTAGCCTTGGAAATATGTGAATATAAGTTCAAAAGAGCTCAAGGAAGTGGAAGAAGCAGCTGCTGAAGACTCAAGAAAAGACTAGAGTGAAGTGATAGTGGTGAGCTATGAAGACCCACTGTAGTGGCTCTAGTGACCTTTCATATCAGACACACCTTTTGGAAGAGACATCCATGACCAAATAAGGATTATTATGAGTGATTACAGAGTATTGTAGAAGAAGAAGGGTAGCCATTTGAAAGGATGCACAAGCTCTAGCTATTGAAGGTTTACATCATCTACCAAATACTTAAGAGGGCTACTTAAGCCTTATGCTTAACATGGTAGCTTGTCAATAAGTTATGGGCTTGCTTGTGGCTAGAAGCTTAGGGGATAGTTGCCAAACAAGATCAGGGGCTACGTTTATTGAAGTGATAGAGAAAAAGGAGAAGTGGATTCAAGAGCTTCCTTGCAAATAAATATATTAATGTAATGTAAGAAACTAGTAAGTTACCTATAGTTCTTGTTTTATTCTCAATCATGAACTTTTATTGAGGAAATCCCAAAAATCCATTAGCAACTAAGAAGCATGCATCTACAAGCAAAACTAAGGAGCTTGCATCTAGCAAGGGGGTAAGAGGAAAATTGAGGAAATGCATGGTCCCAACCAAGGAAAAAGCCAACAAGAAACAGAATCATGGTGATGACATTGGCCCATTGCCACCACAAAGTTTCCCACAGAGAACCTCACAAAGTTTCCCATATAGGGCTAAGTAGACCCGCAAAGAGCACTAGAAGGCTCCCAAAATATCCTAGTTAAGTCCCCACAAAGGGAAAGTGAAGCTCAATACTCCTCTAGAAGATCCCCTGGCACCAAGTAAGTAGCCAGAGACTAGAGTATCTCCTTAGATACCTTGGAATACCCTAGCTGCTAGGGATATACAAACAAGGCCCTTGTGAATATATATAATGTCTTGTATTAATACAAAATAAATAGTAACTCAATGATTTTTGGTGATTTATTGAGTTTATCTTATTTCCTTAGGAAACATTAGTTTTTACCATTCTCTCAAGTACATTCAAATCATTCTAGTCTTATGTGAACTAAACCACTTATAAGGCAAATGGAAAGATATTTATAAAAGTGATGATTTCAACTCTTTGAAAATCTTACAATGCCCTCTTGAGGTAGCTCAAAACATGTATATGATTTTTTTTGCCCTTCTTTCAATCAATTCACCATTTATCACAAATAAAGATCTTGTATGCATGGTTGCTGATAGACTTTGAATTGCTTCTCTGACGACTGCCAATGCCCATTTTTTTTAAACTAACAAACACATTTGATTCTTATCCTTTAAGTAGATAGTCACTTTAAAATTATCATTGCTTTCCTCATAGTCTCTTCTATCTTCTATGTCGGAAAGAAAGATGTAGTGCTTGCCTTAGAATGTTTGATTGTGTTGCATGAAATTCTTCTTCTTTTTGTTCTTCTTCTTCTTCACTCTTCTTTTTTTTCTTCCATTCAACAGTCTACACACAAGTATCTCATTGAAGTGATAGATGCCTCTTTTGACCCTTAAGTCTCTTTATACAAAGCCTCAATTTTATTTAGTGTATACATAGGACATAGACTTAGCCAATGTTATATTCCTCAACACTCCCCCTCAAGCTCATGATGAACTTGCAAATACAATACCCCAAGTACACTTATAAAGTACTCAAATTTATATTTACCTATTGCTTTGGTAAATATATCCATGACTTGATCATTGGTTTTGACATGTACCAAGTCTATCTCTCCATCCATGACTTTCCCTTTGATGAAATGGTATTGCACTTCAATATGATTTGTCCTTGTATGGTAGAGTAGATTCTTCGCCAACATGATGCTACTAATTTTATCACAATGCATGATAACTCCACCATCCATCTCAATCCCCATATCACATAAAACTAGTCTTAGCCATATTGCTCACATGATGCCAATGATATACCTCTATACTTTGCTTCTATGCTTGACAAAGCAACTATGGGTTACTTTTTATTGCTCCAACTCACCATGATTGAACCAAATGAAAAAGCATAACCACTAGTGGATCTCCTATCCATAATGCTTTCCTACCAAATTTGCATTTGTGTATCCAAACAATGTAGGCTTGATCCATGTCTCATAAAACAAGCCATAGCTAATTGTCTTCTGCACATATCTCAAGACTCTCCTCATTGCATCCAAATGTGACTTGGATGGCTTTTGCATGAATTGGCTTATCAATCCCATTGAATAACTCAAATATGATCTTATTATGGCTAGGTAGATCAAGCTACCAACCATCTTCCTAAACATAGTAATATCCTCAACATATTGTCCATCAGCAAACCATCTTTATGTTTTGATCCAATGGTATATCCATTAGCTTACATGATCTCAGCCCATTCTTCTTTAACATATGATGTCAAATTATTTGTGCAACCCATGCTTTAATTTAGCAATCTCTCGTTCAAGAGTACCTGTAATGATAAGACCAACATAGATGACCACAACTATCATTCCATCCTCTATATGTTTGATATAAAGTACATAATCAGCTTAGGTGAAATTCCATGCTATATAAGGACTATTAATCCTCTCACAACAAGCTCTAGATGCTTGCTTCAATCCATACAAAGCCTTCCTTACCTTTCATACATAATGTGGATACTTATGGTGTACATACCCTTCCCGTTGTTCCATATATATTTCCTCTTCCAATACACCACTCAACTTTCAAGAAAGCATCCTTGACATCCATTTGATATGATTTCCAACCATAAATTGAAGCTAAGGCAATCACTAATCTCATTGTATTCATCTTTGCCACTAGACTTGCCACTAGACTAACCGTCTCCACATAGTCCAATCCATATGTATGTGCATACCCCTTTGCAACCAACCTTGCTTTATATCTTTTCGATGAGCCATCCGACCTGTACTTAACCTTACACACCTACTTATAGTCAATTACTTTCTTGCCATAAGGAAACTCAACTAGATTCCATATCTTATTCTTGGTCAATATATCCATTCCCTCATCCTTCCTTTCAATATTTGCTTTCGATTGCCTCTTCAAAGCCAGTATGCTCTACATGCTACACATAAGATATCATGTGTGCACAATGCATCTTCATAAAGCCATTCTAGTTCAACGTGTCAAAAACTAGATGGCTCACTCTATTCAATCTCTCAAAACTGAGGTGCACTAGATGGTATCTCAACCGTTCTTGCATGCAGTAGTAAATAGTTTTTTGCACTCTTTAATCCTAGAGTTCTAACATGTGGTATCCCAAACTCATCCTCTAAACTTTCACCCGTTGGTTTCTTTCATTGTGCAAATTTTTCCTTCTTTTGTGCACTCCTCAACTTGCCATTCCATGGGCTATAACTCCCGCCACTTTCTTCATGGACTTGAGGTATAGACATGTTCTCAATATGTTGATTTCTTTAACCATTGTTTGCTGTAACTTTCATTTCATAACCATCACATCATTACTCTCATAAGCATCCATCTCAACTACAACTTTCAATCTATATTGTCAAGATGACAAGAGAGAGAGAGAGAGAGAGAGAGAGAGAGAGAGAGAGAGAGAGAGAGAGAGAGAGAGAGAGAGATGTAATAGAGAGTAGTGCACTCTCTTGTTCTCTACTTCTCATTATTCCATAATAATTTTTTTAAAGTCTAGTCCCACAACTAAAAACACACTAGGTCACGAAATGACCGTACCACTAACTGTGGTTGAGTCTGACCGACTCAGTTATTACAACACACATGGAGAGTGACAACTAAGACTATAAATGTCTAGATAAGATCAATCATGTCAGTGATACGGATCATCACGAGCTTGATTCTCAACACTTTCCCTCAAGCTCAAGCTAATTACTATACTCTAAGTAGCTCTCTGAAATGCACAAACTTCTATTTACTAAGTGATTTGGTAAAGATATCTGCTACCTGGTCTTCTATCTTCACATGGAGTAGATCAATCTTTCTAGCAAGTACCATCTCCCTGATGAAATGGTAATGAACGTCTATGTGTTTGGATCTAGCATGATAGACGGGGTTGCTAGCCAACATCACACTACTGAGACTGGCACAATGCAAGGTGACCTTCCTGTCTAACTGTATACCCAAGTCATGTAGCACTTTCACAAGCCAAACTGCTTAATGCCGCTAAGGCTGCACCCCTATATTCTGCCTCTATAGTACTAGATAAAGCGAGGCATAATTGGCCCAATCAACATCTGTATAACCTGTCAAGCCAAATGACTTTTTATGCTCATAAAATAGCCCATAATCAATAGTACCCTTCACGTACCACATAATCCTTGACTACATCTAGATGTGGCTTACGAGGCTTCTCCATAAACTGGCTAATTATCCCCACTACATAACTGAGGTCAAGACATGTGATAGTGAGATAAATTAGGCTACCCACCATCTGTCTATACATAGTGACATTCTCTATTTCATTCCCAATATCAACTGCAAGATTGACATTTTGATCCAATGGTGTTTCCATGGCTTTACACTCCATCATGCCATATTTCAGCAACATATCATGAGCATATTGTTTTTGCAATAGCCATATACCTTAAGGTGTATACACAACCTCAATCCCAAGGAAATATTTCAGCTCTCCAAGATCCTTCACCTTGAATTCAACATGTAACCATGACTGAATTTCAGCAATCTCATGGTCATCATCTCTAGTAATGATCAAATCATCCACATAAATCACCAAGAGAACATAACCATTCTTTGTCTTCTTTGCAAACAAGTTATGGTCTATATCACCCATCTGAAAACCAAGCTACTATAAATAAGTACTGATACTCGGTGCATGTTTTAGCCCATACAAGGCCTTTTTCACCCTGCATACATGTGTCGAATAGTTAGGGTGTACATAGCCCTCAAGATGTTCCATATACACCTCCTTAATCAAGTCACCATTCAAGAATGCATTTTTGACATCCATCTGCCATAACTTCTATCCCTTAGAACCTGCTAATGCAATGACTATTCTTACAATTGCCATACTGATATGCATATCCCTTTGCAACCATCCAAGCTTTATACCTTTCCAATGAACCATCTGCCTTGCATTTCACTTTATAAACCCATTTAGAGCCAATGGGTGTTTTTTCTTTAGGCAAACTAACCAAATCCCATGTTTCATTTTCAGCCAATGCTATGTATTCTTCATCCATGGCAACACACCAATTTTTATATGCAACTACCTCACTGATCTTAGTAGATTCTTTGTATCCCATCATTTTTATCATGTATGCATAATGTCTTATTAAATATCCATTATATGTCAATCTATCAATTGGTTTCTTGACCCTTTTAGACCTTCTCAATTGTTATTCACTATGTGATTTCCTCTCATGAGGCGGCACATACATGCTTTGCCTTGCTCCAACAAGCATCATAACTAACAGTATGCCCAATTCACTTATCAAGACTGTCACTGCCAAATGACTCATATCCAGCTATAAGCACGATGTTCGGATTTTCTCAAATTGATTTTCGACTCTGTTTTCATGTGTGTTTTTGTTTTTTTTCCCATGTGAACGCACTCTACCACTCTCGAAACCGCGTTCTACCTTACCCACCCTGTCGGATCCTTCACTGCCAACATTTTTTGTTTTTACCTCGCCGGCTTTCACATGACAGATCTCTTCGTATTAATTTTTATTTCCCGTTTCGAGTGTATATTTTCGGTTCTTCCCATGTGAACGCATCCTTGTCAGAATTGCGTTCTCATCTATCAGGCGTGCCTAACACGTCATTCTACACACTCTTCTTCTTTTCATGTTTCATTTCAGTGGTTGAATTTTTTAGTATTATTTTTTCTATGAATTTACATTCTGATATTGCGCGTATTTGCAAGCGAACATCCCCAATTATGGCTTATAAGACGCGTTGACACATCCATCATGCCATCCTCCACCCATGCGTGTGCCTACTTGCCCTCTCCATCCTAGGAATGCAAATTTTTTTACCCTCGCCCCACACCCACGCGCGGGATGAGGGGGATGAGATCGTTTTTAAACCAAAAGAAAAAAAACACGACTCCATCCATGACTCCCCCCCTTCCTAATACCACCCCCTAATGGCACCCTACTACCCTCCCCTAATGGCCCTCCCCTAGTCCCCCCCTTACTATGCCCCCCCTACCCTATGGCCCCCCTTCCTATGCCCACCCCCCCTACTATGCCCCCCCTACCCTATGGACCTTCCGACATCCCCCCAACCCTTTCCTCACCCTCTCCTATCCTCGTGTCTATGGTAGGGGGGGTCTTTAAGGAGGGGAGAGTGGTGATCGACGGCCCCCTTTTTGCCCCCATCACATCCGATCATCTGGGCCGTCGATCACCATTGACTGCGAAATTCGATCGATATTTGTCTTGTCGCCCAAGTGCCCAGTGTCGAAGGGTTTGTGAAAGCAAAGTCACGTCTTCAGAAGACCTTGAAAATTTTCAGGATAAAAGATCAAACAGATGAATAAGCAAGATGAGGAAATAAAACCAAGGCTCTATTTTATTTTTGTCCAAATATTTCTTGTTGATGTACTCTTTTAACAAAAACACAATTTTGTCCCTTATAGATGCAATATTGCATGTTTTAACTCAATTCGTCATTTTACTGTTGCTATAACAGCCTAGAGGGAGCAGGCTAAGAACATCTATCCAAAGGTTCCAAAGGTGATAAGACATCACAAGGGCTAAAGGACAACCTGTCCAACTCATCTGTCCATCTGAAACTCTTCTTCCTTTTGATCACAATAATCACTTTTTAGTGGCTAACTGATACAACCAGGCCTGCCAGACGGAGTTTTCTTGTCTGCCCAAAAGCCTTATTTGCAGGCACAAAAGAAGATCTAAGTGATAGCATGTATGGAAGATAGGAATTTCAAAGCTCAATTGTGACTGAAGTCCAAGAGCACAGCAGTGCCCATTTCATAAGCATGCTCAGATGACCATAAAAAACCTGCGCAGAGCTCCTTCGAAATGAAGTAAAATGCCTACTCTATGAGAAAGTAAAGGTACCCTGTTTTAATGACATTGCTTCTCTGTAAAGCAGTAAAAAAAAACCAAGAATTTATAGTCCTTATCATCTATATCTGTCTCATGTCATATGTTAAGATAAGGTGAGAGAGGTAGCCCTCAAGGCACAATAGAATAGGGGCATGGAGCAATGTCGAAGTTCTGCTTCAAGCACAGATGAGTATCTAGCATACTCAGATTTGGAATTGGATTCTTGAAATTCATGCCATTCTTGTAATTTGGCACATTGAGCTCACCCGCCATATCAACGAATGCAATCAGATGGCTTGTATTGCTAGCTAGCAGTTATCTTTCCACATCTGTTCTTTGTGATCACAGGAAACACACAGAAAGCTCCAACACCAAGCTCAGGATTGGATGCACAAACTTGCGCTGTGAACACTTTAGTGGAGGTATTCATGTTAAATTCCACAAATGTATTGGGTTTCAAGGCATCCCTCTGCCAGTGGAATGCAGCTTGCCATTCTAGAGTGAGAAGCGAGCTGATTCGGCCGATTGATAACTGGTGGTACCAAATCCACAGGTGGAGGTCGTCGTTGCCCATTCCCCATCACTTAACGCAGTTCCTTCCCTCCTCCAAGCAGCTTACAACACAGTCCCTCCATGAATCTCCTGATTGTGATTAGTCGAGATTTTTCTTCTGAGCCGTAGCCACCACAGAAGTATGCGCCTGACGATGTCGTATTAAGGACAGTTTGACTCTATCTCGTAAATCATCCTTGGAATTCTTTTAATGTCGACAGCAGCTTTTTCTGAGCTCAAATCTTCTGCCAAGATGGATTAATCGTCCGTGGTGAATGGCTAGTGATTATTTTTCCATGGAAGCTCAGAGCGGAAATTTTCTTTACCATTTTTACAGACCGATCAATCTTTTTTTTTCTAGCCGCTTTTTCAATGATGCTTTTTTCTTCTTTCGTCGCTCATCTCCCGTCCATTCCCTCCAAATAGCAGCAGAGTACCATCTATCTTTACCCCTCTTTTCCATGTTGGATCAAAAGCATTCATTAGCCACCATTTTTGAAATTTCCTGCGCCCCCCATGCCATCCTATTTTCCTCCCGATTCCTCTGCGTTCCTTTCCTCCTTTCGCCTTCTGATTCCCCCAAAAAAAACTCCCCCCCAAATTCGATTCAAAAACAAAAGCTCCTCCTTGTCCTCAGAAAAGCAAAAACAGCCAATAAAGCTCTCTACAGCCCAAAATATCCCCGACTCAGTGCGAGCCCAAAAAAGGCCGACTTCCACAAAGAAGAATATAAGTAATAACTCCAATGCTCCAAACATCAGCCTCTGTGCTGTATGATCGATGAAGAACTTCAGGTGCAACATAGTAGGCACTTCCCATGATGTCATTAAGTCTCTCCTCTGGCTTGACAAAAACCGACAGACCAAAATCAATAGCCTTCATTGATGCAGCTTCATCCTTCGTTGTGAAAAGAAAATTCTCTGGCTTCAAACCCCGATGAACAACACCTTGCAAGTGGCAGAAGGATACTATGTTCAAAATTTGAACCACAATAACTTTTGCATCCTCCTCAGAGTATCTTCTGCCCCGTGAGAGAATGCGATCCAACAGCTCTCCTCCCTCGCAAAGTTCCATAATCGGCATATCTTGAAATAAGTGTAGCCCATGAGATTGCATCTCAAGTTACCAGTCTACCAAAATTCCTTATTCTTCTCCATCTTCGGCATAGAATGAAAGAGCAAACATAACAACTAAGTATGTACAAAGTACCAAATCTCATGCACAACTTTTGGGTGGTTTTCACACCTCGAATGCGCAGCAATACGACATCCACCCCCTCTAATCCTACGCATCCTCCGGATGGGCCAACTACCCATGATCGTTATCATCAAGATCCACAAACAGATCAATCTCTTCATTATGCATTTCCGGTAGATCAACAAGATTATCTGTCATATCATCAGTCTCTTCCATTGAAGTTTATTGTCGTTGCTCTTCTCTTGAAAATTCTTCCAATGCATAATCCTCATCATCTCTTTTCTTGAAAATCTTGATTCTTTTTCCAGCAATAGGCACTCTAAGCACTGTCCCATCCAATTCAGTCAGCTCATATGTTGCGTTATCAAAGACATGTCTGACTATGTACGGCCCAAACCATCTTTCGAAGTGCAGTATGCTAATTTTCAAGACTGCTATCAAAGACCAATACCCAATCTCCCTCTTCTATTGCTTTAGACCGCAAACGATGCCTGCTGTCAAACCTGTTCTTATTCCTTAGTCTAGCAACCTTCAACCTGTCAATAGCTAGCTGAATATCCTCTGATCTCCTCTCCAACTGTCGAATCCGAAGAGCTAAGAGCTCCTCTCTCGTCAAATCCTCCTGCCAAGGTAAAACTGACCAAGTCAAAGCACAAGTCTCAATCGGCATAATAGGTTTCTGACCATACATCAACTCTGCAAGCATATATCCTGTGGTCACACTATGAGTCGTACGATCAGCCCATAAAGCAAATGGTAGAAGTCTCGGCCATTCTCCAATCCGTCCTCTGCATGCTTTGGCTAATGCTTTCACTATCGGCGGATGCCCTCTTTCACTTTTCCCATTTCCCTCTGGATTATATGCTGTAGTTAGAGCCAACTTGATTCCTAGCTGAGAGAAAAACTCCCTAGCTTCATCTGCATCCAATTCACCACGATCCGCAGTGATCTTACCCACACAACCATACCTGCAGAAAATTTCCTCCAATAAGAACTTACACACTGCACTAGTGGTCTTCGTTCTCAAAGATCTGCCCTCAACATGATTGGTAAGATCCTCTCTAGCCAAAACACCTCATCTGCCATAGACCCATAGGCATGGTAACCAAATCAACTACCCACTTATAATGAATGCATAGCAGATAGGTCGGATGAAGCTCATCTCTATGACGCACTACTGAATACATCTGGCAGTCTCTGCAAGTCTCAACAAAGTGAGAAACATCTCTATACATGCCTTTCCACCAATATTTTTCCTTGATTTTCTCATAAGTAGCCCACACTCCTCTATGACTAGCCCAAGGATTCTCATGAAACTCCCTCATCACCTGTAACTGTGTCTCTCTATCGCAGACAACCCGCAAAGGTAATCCGCCTCTTTTCTTCGGATGTTTCCAAAGAAATCCGTCCTTGAGAAAATAACCATAGGCTTTCCTTCTGATCTTCTTGAACTCTTCATCTGTCCATTCATCTCTTTTGCTTAGTGTGCTAAGGTACCTGCCAATCTGCAACCAATCTCCAACATAGAGTTCTTCTATGAAAGCCACAATATCATAGACATGACAAACATGATCAACCATAGTGGCTGAAATTTCTGCATCATCCTCTTCTGCAAGTAGAGTCTCCTCATCATCATATCTAGCTCTAGACAACATATCTGCCACTGGATTATCTTTCCCTGCTATGTGTTTAAATTCCGGATTTAATGACTTGATGTATGCAATCCATCTCAACATGGCTATATCCGGAGTAGAGCAACTCGTAATCATACCAATCAATGGCAAGCAATCTGTCTCTACCACAACTGAAGCTCCAATAAAGTACTCCTTGTCACATTTGAGAGCCGTGACAATCCCCAATAACTCCCTCTTGATTTGCGGATATCTCCTCTGTCTCTCGTTTAGGACTTTCGCCCCAAACCGAATAGCATACCTATTTCCATCTGCATCATCTTGACCACAGCCCAACCTATGCCAATTGGACTAGTGTCAACTGTCAATACAATAGGCCTATCACAATTATAATCTGCTTTTCTGAGAGTAGGAGCATTCTGCAATAACTTCTTCAATTTCCGCATGGCTCTAGTGTGGCTCTCATCCCAATAAAATTTCTGCCCCTTTCGAAGCAGCTGATACAAACAATCTGCTATGTGTCCAAAATGAGGTATCCAAATCATATAAAACACACAAGCACCAATGAATCTCCGTACCTCCGAAGTAGTAGAACAATACTCTGCAATCTTGCCTATAGCATTCACCTTATCAGGTGAGGGTTTCCTGCCATAATATCCACACATATGTCCAACAATGACAACCTCATTCACTCCAAAAACAGATTTTTGCCCTAAAAGTGTCAAGTTCACTTCTTCTAACCTGGCCAAAATCTTCTCACATGCTGAAATATGATCAGCCACAAAGTATCTGCATCCCTGCTCATTTAGGCTCTCATTCTTCTCTTCTTCTGCACACCCCTTAATGGGCACATCATCCAAGAAAGGAATAGTAAGCTGAGGTATGTAATCACGAAGGACCTTATGCATGGCATTCATCATATGCGCAACAGAATTAGTGGCACCTTGAGGCAAGGTACAAATCCTGACAAGCCCAATAGGAGTTCTCATGGTGGTTATGTCCCTGCTTTCCAAAGCCAGCTGAAACTGATCATATCCTGAATACAAATCACCCAAAGAATAGATGGCACGTCCAGCAAATGCCTCTGCAAACTCATCCACAACTGGACCTATACCAACATTCCTGATAGTAACTCTGTTCACTGGCTGCATGTCCTAAATAAATCGGAGAGTACCATTTTTCTTTGGAACTATAAACCACCTGTTTGAGTATGGTGCAGATGAAGGCTCAAGGATACCCATCCTGATTTTCTCATTCAATAAATCAATCAGCTTTGGCAAGTGTGCTTTAGGCACTGGAATAGGTCGGAGATTCCATGGGATATGAGGAATAGTAAAAATGACCATAGGAGCAACAATATCAGGATTCACACATCCAATCTCATGTGGGAAAAAAGCAAATCCCCTTCCATGACGCTCAAGCATATCCAGAAAGCATTGCTTCTCTATGGGTAACAAGAAATCACCATTTCCAATTTTCAATTCAGCAAGAGTCTCTGCTGAAAACTTATGACCAATATGCTCCGGATTCCTCAAAATTTGCTGTTTAGCAGCCCTCTCTATTTGCTGATCACTGTCAGGTGGAAGCGGTACAGCAACCGGCTTCACCTTCTTATCCACAGTTTTGTATTTCATGTCAACCCTGGCTTCATTATGCTCTTCTGCATTACATAAACCTTACTGTAAATCAGCAATTCTGCACTCCAATGGCTGAATATTCTCAGCCCTCTGCTCTATGGACTGCATAGAAACAGCCCCAAACTCTGAATGCTGAAATATTTCAGCAGTAAACTCTGTTGGCTGAAAATTTTCAGCCCTCTGTCTCTCTGAAAGCTGATCATAACTAGCTGGAAACTCTGTTTGCTGAATTTCTTCAGCACTCAACACTTTTTGCTGAGTTACCTCAGCCTCTGACTCAATCTGTGACATAAAATCTGCAATTTCATGAAACATGTTCAGGGACTGCACTAATACATTACCATGACAATTCAGCATATCAGTTTTCAGCATATCTCCCATCTCTGTCATCGTATCTGCACAAATCACACTGTCATACATCCCATCTATGTGCTCATCATCCTCCAAAATTCCTGCATTTTTCAAATTTTTCTCCTTCCTGCATATATACTGCCTGGCAGCTCTAGACAACCTAGAAGTCTTCTGATAACTCATCGAACTGTTTGCTGAAATCCCAACAAACCCGGAGGAGAAAACACCGCTGCCAGGAGGCAAGAACTCCAATCTCCTTTGCTCTATACCACCGTCGTCTCGCGAAACGGCGGTACCTAATGAAAACCCGAATCCCTCACTGTGGGCAAAGGTGCATCTCTGAGAGTATCTCTGTTTCTAACATGGTTCACACATACAGTCATAAACTGAACTGCTCTCATACCATCTTTACTGCGAATCCGTGCATAAGCAAATCCATCATCCATGACCTTTGTTTCCATGCGCATCTCTGTAATGAATGGCTGTCCAAGAATTATGGGATACGAGCATGAATCTTGCACAAAGAAATGAAAATCCTCCTCTACATCACCAATAGAAACCCTGACACTAGGACAAGCAGCATATAAATCACCTGCAGTGTTATTGGCGGCTCTCATACGCCACCCATGCTCTACATCCATAGGCCATCTGTTACTCTCATAAACTCCACGAACTATGAGATTAATCTCTGAACCATGATCAACCAATGCAACATAAGGCACCTGTTTCTCTCCAATCTTTACCATCGTCTATGTAGTTGCCCTAGCCCAATGGCTCCGCGAAAAGTGACTACGCGGTATCATGACAGGCTCATCAATTTTAGCATAATGCATAGGCTGAACCCTCTTCTCTACCTGCGGAAAAACAGAAGCATTATCAACCATAACCTCATCATCATCCTCATCCAACTCCCCAATCAAAACTCCCTGTGTATTAGTGGTAGCCAATGCATGTCTTTTCCTCTTCAGGACCTCCTGAAACTGATCCTGAAACTCTCTTTTTGAGATGCCCAAAATCTCAGAAATAGTGAAAGTCGCCTCACTGCCAAGTATCTTATCATTAAAGATTTTCTTCATGTCTGTAGATGTCTCAATATCGGACATCAATCTGAATCCTGGCTGCTTTCTCTCTCTAGGCTCTTGCCTATTTTCTCTCTTTTGAGCATCCTCCATCTGTCGATCTGGCCCTGGTCTTGAAGACGGTCCTGCAGTAGGTGGAGTAACAAACTCACCCCCTCTAGTCTTCTTAGCTGCACTTGGATTTTCTTCATCCCTCTTACGCTTCTCCTCAACAAATACATCTGCACCATGAGATTTAGCCAAATAAGCATAAATAGAGTACCTGTCAACAGGCGAGTCCCAACATGTCTCTGATCTGATGCTAGAGCATGCACTAGTCAAAACAATTTGCTGAATTTTCCCCTTGTTTGCAGTCTCCATAGCATAAGTCCATAGTGCGGACTGAGTCTCTGATCCCTTCTCAATCTGTACTCCATATGCAGAAGCATCACCTCTAGCTGTCACATAAGAAGTACGCGCAGCCATGTCCTCCACTAACTTCTTCATTCCACCTTTACCAAAGTTGGTAGCAAGTGGAGCTCCTGTCTCAGTCAACCAAATCTTACCATCTTGCCCCCAATATACCAAATTCTGCCTCCTTGCATCCTGGAAAGAGTCACAATCCCTACAATGCTGATGCTCCGTACTATCACACCAAATACATCTCCGATCTCTCCTAGCACTAGGAGCACTCCTAGGTGCAGTAGGAGCACTAGAAGAAGTAGTAGGTACAGTTGAAGCAAACTGCTCCTTCAACTTTTCCACTAACTCCGCTTTGACTGACTCAAGTGTCAAATCTGTGATGCCTTTGATTAGGTCATCAAGAGAGGTAGGCACCGATGGAGTGGATGGTTTTGGAGCAGAAGGTGTAGGCATCGGTCGTGGAACAGGAGGAATAGGTGGAGTAGAAACAGTAGGCACTGGCATAGGCCAAGAAACTGGCTGAGGAGGAGAAGAAATAACAGGGATAGAAGTAGGCATAGGAGCAGATGATGGTGTAGGTGTCATGGAACCATTCTGTAGGCGAGTCTTCCATATCCTCCTCTTGGTCAAAGTCGAGACTGCATCCTGAGCATCCTGCCAATCAGTTTTAAGACCCATAGGCTTCGTGCGATCTTCAAGAAGCTCACCCAATTCTTCTTGAAGAGCAGGATCTGCAGCTTGCAAGAAAAGCTCAACTTTTTCAACATCCAATGCTCTTTGTTCAATGGCATCAAGCTGACTATACCTCTCTTCGAATTCTCGAATCAACTCCGAAGCAACGAGACCTTTGTTTGGCATGTAGACCCACTCTCGGAATGACCGCCGAGTAGCCATACCAAAGTCCTCAAGGAAGTATTCTTTTTTCAAGGCCTTCTTAAAATCTTGCCAATGTGTATTTTGAATAAAAAGATCAGTCACTTTTGTCCTCAATGCAGGTGTGACAAGACGAAGGAAGTAATTACTCATAAGTCCAGCAGGAACTCCAAAAAACCCCATCTTGATCTCATATGTCTTCAAATATGCTGAAACATTACGCCTGTCAAATAGCTTCTTCTCACTCTCAACTGCTTCAATAGCCTTAGTCGCATTGTTTGCATTCTCCTGCTCCGAATAGAGTTGCCTTTGCTGAGACAACTGCTGTTGATGCAATTGTTGTTGCTACTGCATATACAATTGTGTTTGCTGATTTTGGAGCTGCATATACATGGACATATTCTGCAAAATCTGCTTTAGATCCTCCGTTGAAGTACTTGACGCAACAGTCATTGATGGAGCTGAAGTAGATGCAGCTGGAGTTGTAGAAGAAGCTGAAATAGAGGCTGAAGTATCTCCCATCCTGAAATTTCTGCGACGCTTTCACGTCGAGTTCACCAAAGATGTCGAAGGGTTTGTGAAAGCAAAGTCACGTCTTCAGAAGACCTTGAAAATTTTCAGGATGAAAGATCAAACAGATGAATAAGCAAGATGAGGAAATAAAACCAAGGCTCTGTTTTATTTTTGTCCAAATATTTCTTGTTGATGTACTCTTTTAACAAAAACACAATTTTGTCCCTTATAGATGCAATATTGCATGTTTTAACTCAATTCGTCATTTTATTGTTGCTATAACAGCCCAGAGGGAGCAGGCTAAGAACATCTATCCAAAGGTTCCAAAGGTGATAAGACACAACATGGGCTAAAGGACAACCTGTCCAACTCATCTGTCCATCTGAAACTCTTCTTCCTTTTGATCACAATAATCACTTTTTAGTGGCTAACTGATACAACCAAGCCTGCCAGATGGAGTTTTCTTGTCTGCCCAAAAGCCTTATTTGCAGGCACAAAAGAAGATCTAAGTGATAGCATGTATGGAAGATAGGAATTTCAAAGCTCAATTGTGACTGAAGTCCAAGAGCACAGCAGTGCCCATTTCATAAGGATGCTCAGATGACCATAAAAAACCTGCGCAGAGCTCCTTCGAAATGAAGTAAAATGCCTACTCTATGAGAAAGTAAAGGTACCCTGTTTTAATGACATTGCTTCTCTGTAAAGCAGTAAAAAAAAACCAAGAATTTATAGTCCTTATCATCTATATTTGTCTCCTGTCATATGTTAAGATAAGGTGAGAGAGGTAGCCCTCAAGGCACAATAGAATAGGGGCATGGAGCAATGTCGAAGTTCTGCTTCAAGCACAGATGAGTATCTAGCATACTCAGATTTGGAATTGGATTCTTGAAATTCATGCCATTCTTGTAATTTGGCACATTGAGCTCACCCGCCATATCAATGAATGCAATCAGATGGCTTGTATTGCTAGCTAGCAGTTATCTTTCCACATCTGTTCTTTGTGATCACAGGAAACACACAGAAAGCTCCAACACCAAGCTCAGGATTGAATGCACAAACTTGCGCTGTGAACACTTTAGTGGAGGTATTCATGTTAAATTCCACAAATGTATTGGGTTTCAAGGCATCCCTCTGCCAGTGGAATGCAGCTTGCCATTCTAGAGTGAGAAGCGAGCTGATTCTGCCGATTGATAACCGGTGGTACCAAATCCACAGGTGGAGGTCGTCGTTGCGCATTCCCCATCACTTAACGCAGTTCCTTCCCTCCTCCAAGCAGCTTACAACACAGTCCCTCCATGAATCTCCTGATTGTGATTAGTCAAGATTTTTCTTCTGAGCCGTAGCCACCACAGAAGTATGCGCCTGACGATGTCGTATTAAGGACAGTTTGACTCTATCTCGTAAATCATCCTTGGAATTCTTTTAATGTCGACAACAGCTTTTTCTGAGCTCAAATCTTCTGCCAAGATGGATTAATCGTCCGTGGTGAATGGCTAGTGATTATTTTTCCATGGAAGCTCAGAGCGGAAATTTTCTTTACCATTTTTACAGACCGATCAATCTTTTTTTTTCTAGCCGCTTTTTCAATGATGCTTTTTTCTTCTTTCGTCGCTCATCTCCCGTCCATTCCCTCCAAATAGCAACAGAGTACCATCTATCTTTACCCCTCTTTTCCATGTTGGATCAAAAGCATTCATTAGCCACCATTTTTGAAATTTCCTGCGCCCCCCATGCCATCCTATTTTCCTCCCGATTCCTCTGCGTTCCTTTCCTCCTTTCGCCTTCTGATTCCCCCAAAAAAAACTCCCCCCCAAATTTGATTCAAAAACAAAAGCTCCTCCTTGTCCTCAGAAATATCCCCGACTCAGTGCAAGCCCAAAAAAAGGCCGACTTCCACAAAGAAGAATATAAGTAATAACTCCAATGCTCCAAACATCAGCCTCTGTGCTGTATGATCGATGAAGAACTTCAAGTGCAACATAGTAGGCACTTCCCATGATGTCATTAAGTCTCTCCTCTGGCTTGACAAAAACCAACAGACCAAAATCAATAGCCTTCATTGATGCAGCTTCATCCTTCGTTGTGAAAAGAAAATTCTCTGGCTTCAGACCCCGATGAACAACACCTTGCAAGTGGCAAAAGGATACTATGTTCAAAATTTGAACCACAATAACTTTTGCATCCTCCTCAGAGTATCTTCCGCCCCGTGAGAGAATGCGATCCAACAGCTCTCCTCCCTCGCAAAGTTCCATAATCGGCATATCTTGAAATAAGTGTAGCCCATGAGATTGCATCTCAAGTTACCAGTCTACCAAAATTCCTTATTCTTCTCCATCTTCGGCATAGAATGAAAGAGCAAACATAACAACTAAGTATGTACAAAGTAACAAATCTCATGCACAACTTTTGGGTGGTTTTCACACCTCGAATGCGCAGCAATACGACACTGGCTCCGCGCGTGCCCTGCTCCGAATGTGCCCGGCTTTGGAAGTGCCCGGCCCAAAATGTGCTCGGCTCCAAATGTGCCCGGCCCCGAGCGTGCCCAGCCTCGAAAGTGCCTGGATCCTGGGGTGCCCGGCCCTCGGCGTGCCCGGTCTCCGAAGTGCCCGGATCCTAGGGTGCCTGGCCCGGGGCACATTCGGTGCTGCGAGCTTTGCATGTGGCAAAAAAGCTAGCCATTCTCATGGCTTTCGCTTACAGGTTCTGGATTTTCATGGTTGTGATCTACTTGCAAGGATCTCTCTTTCAACTCTCTTTCTGGCGAGATACCCTTCTCCATTTCCAAGCTGAAATAGCTTGAGCATTTGTGAGCCCCGTGATTATATCTGCACAACTACAGTGTTCATTGGCTCATTCTTTCTTACGTTCATCTTGTTCTCTCTGAACAGGGTCCTGAAAAATAACATGATCGCGGGTCCTATCCCTTCGACCTTATCGCAACTTCCCAATCTGAAGATACTGTGAGTTACTTTCTCAGGCGTTTAGAATACGACGGTGATCTTATCACTGGCGTTTAGAATACGAATTCAGTCTTATCCCAGCTATTTTTTGCAGGGATTTGGCC
This sequence comes from Lygodium microphyllum, assembly GCF_053477565.2. Lineage (NCBI taxonomy): Eukaryota > Viridiplantae > Streptophyta > Polypodiopsida > Schizaeales > Lygodiaceae > Lygodium > Lygodium microphyllum. The sequence continues at coordinate 92,201,009 of NC_141146.1, forward strand.
CAATACCGGCTATCTGGAGAAATACCCACGTTAATTTATTGGAGTGAGGTTTTACAGTATTTGTAAGTTGATGAAGATCATGATTAGTTAGGTAGATGCCCTCCAACAATATATCGGATGGCTAAATATCTCTATCTTGGTGGTGTAGAGGCTTGAGAAACAATTATCTGTCTGGAACTCTTTCGGCCGATATGTGCAGGCTCACGGGGCTATGGTACTTGTAAGGGTCAGCTCTCTCTGCCTGGAAAAGCTTTAATCCTGGGATTAGAGGTGGTGCAAGCACGAATTCTCCTATATCATGGACATTGACGATGGAGCAGCAGCAGTAGCAGAAGGGTGGTGCGCGCAAACTCTGGAGCAAGGAGTGTCAACCCTCAGTATCGACGGCCTGCGAGACGAGAATTTTCTCAGGTGAGTTCCTCTACAGCTCTACGATCTATGTTGCACCTGGCATAGAATAAAGAATTCCACATAATTGCAGTAATTGCAAGGTATGTCATCCATGCCCGTAGTCGATAGCGTAGCTGCACAGCATGGTTTAGGGCTTTTGTGTCCAGGTGTGTTGTGGAGTTCATCCAAGGGCATGTTTCAAATTAAATGTGTGTTTGCTGGCTCCAATAGAATGAAGCCAAGCAAAAGACCCAGATCACAAGGGTAGCAAGCCATGCACGTGGCATCAGCTCCCCCCCAGACACCCCAAGCATGCTCATCAATGAAGCTTCGATCACAAGGGCAACAATCACCATCTCCTAAGCAAGCCATGCATGTGGCCTCACCATCTCCCGAGTACCCCAAGTCCCCTCGCGAAGGAAGCTCCGATCGCAAGGGCAGCAATCACCATCTCCCAAGCAAGCCATGCATGTGGCCTCACCATCTCCCAACGTACCCCAAGTCCCCTCGCCAAGGAAGCTCCGATTGCAAGGGCAAGAAGCCATGCACGTGGCATCACCATCTCCTCAGCCAGCCATGCATGCAGCATCACCATCCCCCGAGACACCCCAAGTGCCATTGCCAAGGAAGCTCCGATCGCAAGGGGAACAAGCCATCCACGTGCCATCACCACTCTCCCCTCAGCCAGCCATGCATGTGGCATTGCCATCTCCTGAGACACCCCATGTGCCCTCACCAAGGAAGCTCCGCTCTGGCAAGTTTGTTCCTGTGCGCAAATTTGTGGTGCCGCCGGCTCCTAGAAAGCAAGCAAAGGTGCAACAATCTCCAACCAAGAAACAACTGCCATTTTTTCACATCAATCGGATGCTTTCAAGGGAGTTCACTTGTAAGTTTTTATTTTTCGCATGTAAGTGGTTTCAATTTATTTTTGCACCGAGGTTTAATTGCATTGCCTAAACAACAGTTAACCACGATGCAGGTATGGAAGAGCCTGCAGATGATCTTGCTTAGGAAGAGGATCCTGTCCTTGACAGGCCTTCGGCTGATCTTGCCGATGAGGAAGATCAAGCCGCTGCCAGGTCTGCCGATGATATTCGTGATGAAGAACATCAAGTCCCTGCTGCTGACTCGTTGGCTGGTTCGGGGTTGGCACCAAGTGAGTACATTGCATGCCCATTTGAGATTATTTTAAAAACGTACACTATGGATTTCTCGTTGTTCTTGTCTGCAGATCAGAAACTGGCGTCAGAAAATATTGCTATGAATGCTGTCATCAAGTCAGATTGAATTCTGAACATTGTTGTTGTGCCATTTGATGCTTTGCCAGGCGAAACGACGACAAGTGCAGACACACATGGCATTGACCGAGGTGGTCCTAGAGCACGCCCTAGGCCTGTGCACCCCACGGATGATGGTATCATCCGAGCCTTCGAGATTGTCTTTGACAAGAATGGTCGATTGGCTCGCCGGTGCACTTGTGACCAGTTCTGCAGCAAGCGCACACACTTCTACTATCGACGCTCAGCCATAGAGGAACATTTAAAAGCTGCGCATGGCCTGAACATTGCAGTCCCTGCTGGAGGTAGAATAGGGCCTACTGATGCACGTGTATATAGCACCCACATGGAGTACGAGGAGCATCGTAGCCGCCAGAGATTCGAGGATGTGGAATTCAAGTGGCAGAAAAATAGAAAAAAGCATGAGACTAATTCAATGGTCAAAGGATGGAGGATATACAGTGAGTTGCCAGATTCTCAGAGGATGGGAGGTACGGAGCAATGGGTGGACGCGTACGTGGCAAAACAGATGAAAAGATACGATGCAAAGAAGGATGATCACATAAAGAGGATCCGTGCTCGCATTGCCGTAGGATTCGATAGATATGTAAGTGTATCTCTGTTCTTCAGTTTTTCTGCAGTTGACTTTGCTGGTTTCCGTTGATTTTTCTGCAGTTGACTTACTTTTCTGCGCTGCCAACAGCGGAGGACTGCAAGCACAGATGTTGGGGGCCTAGCTCGGACGCAATCATCGCACTATGCACAGTCAATAGACGTCGCAGATCAGGAGGATGCTGCTGCAGAATACATTGTTGTGGACACACCCATAGAGCTCTTATCGCCAGAGGGGCCTTCATTGTCGATCGCATCTTACGACATTACTGTTTTGCTTGGTCGTGTGCTATATGCATTTTCTGATGGTGACAGGGACACACGTAGGATCATGTTTGTATACGATTGATTCCGCTTGTGGATACCTATTTGCCTGCTTCTTTGATTTAACACTTTGATTATGTTGTGAAGATATCGATTTAAGTCAACACGCCTCCAACTGGAGTTGCCAGTACAGGGGGACTTCTTTGAACAATTGAAAGATCCCGCACAGCAGGCCAGCACCTTGGACATGAACTTCTTTGCGCTGTGGATGGAGTTCAGCCTGCAAGAGGAAATAAGCTGCAAATTCTGGATTGTTGATCCCCTGTGGGTTGGCTTGGCAGGCACTGCATCTACGAAGTCGAGCTTGGCCAACTTTATGTCTCCGATTGATGAGCTATGTGACATTGTGTTTTTACCCCTGGTCATGAGCGGTCATTGGACATTGTTTGTGTGCTTCAACTGTTCAGGGCATGGGGTGACTCAGTTGCATCAGAAGCCGGGGCTACTATTCTTGGATCTTATGAACAAGCCACCCACTCCATTGATGTGTGAGATGGCTAAGCTGGCCGTGGAGCAGATATGGGCTGCGGAGCATCGCCATGAAACCATACTAAGCAACCCTCCTGTGCAGGCGGTGATACCGTGCCAACCGAACGCCGTTGATTGCGGGTATTATGTGATGCATTGCATGCACCTGCTAGTGGAGGCTTGCTTGCAGGGAGTGGTTACGGCATCTTTTGTGAGTATATTTAGTACATGCACTAATATGGATTGATTTATGTCGGCTCAATCTAATCTGAATCCTTGTCTTCATGTAGCTGACAAAGCGATGGTTCGAGCACGATGATGTTGTGCAGATGAGGAGGACCTTGAGTCAGTGGGTTTCTCGCGTGGCCGGCAGTGTTTGAGTGGGCGTTGATCTCCAGCCATAGTTTCATGGGATGTTTTTGAACTGTGGACCTGGGGATGGGTAGAATGCATTGTACATGTTAGGCCATTCTGGCGAGGCTCTTGTAAAGACTTCATGTTTGCATCAATGGCAGTTGACTGTGCATCCACTTTCTCTTGAGGCGGATCAATTTTGGCTTTGTAAACTGTCAGCTTCCATTGACACGTTCATGTGGCTTGTAAACTGTCGACACTCATTAAGAAGATTACATATTTCTATTTGCAGCTTTGATGTTTGCCCAGAGTTAATTTTGCAATTCATGGTAAATTTTGACTACGCCATTTGGGGCTGTGACACGTCTATGTAAACGAGGGGTATTACGCAGTTTTTACTCTGGTTCCATTTCGACTTTAACTTTGGTTCCGTTTGTGTGGGCTTGGCAGTTTAACCTTTTTCCTATGATAACCATAAGTTTATCCTCAAGTCGAGAACACCAATTGTCCAAAGTCTAACAGCCAGTTCCATTCTTAGCCACACCTCAACCTTAACATTGGCAGAGATGTAGAATATCATGCTCTAGGAGGACCTGCAGTGAGACCCACTACACCTATCAACACCATTTCAAAATAGACTACTATTGATTGCAAAAGTGGTCTCACTGAGAAAAAGGTGCTAGCATACGTATGTTAATAGGTTAAAACAACACGTTGTAAACATGATCCAATCTTTTAACTAAGAGTCTACCAAAATGGCAACAAGTATGAAACGTGTTTGGCAGATAGGAAATATACAACTGTTCAGGGCACCAAAATAGACATCATGCTTAATAAATGGATTTCCTAGCTCTCGCATGGCTAGAGGCAAACCTTTCAGAAAAAGTTTTGTTTGTAAAATCATGATCTTTAATAACAGGAATCATCTCATGCCAAACAATTACTTTTGTAGGCAACTTTATGGTACTCAGGAATTGAAAGTTTAAAAGCCTATGCTGAGTAGATGTCTCATGAGTTGAGATTTAGCAAAATATTCAAGCACCTCAACCTACCTAATATTGCAAGCAGTACACACTTACATGGTGCACATTAAGGGTGTGTATGTATGCATGTAACATACATGTGTGGAGTGCACATGGTATACACATGCATGTCCCGCAATCAATTCAACAGCCTTTGACAGTGTCAATCAGCAGAATCCTTGTCAAACAGGCTCACAGATTACCACAGGATCTTCCCAATTTGTTCCCTGCCTACAAAGAGACTATAAAGCTGATGGACATAGCAGTTTTAATTAGGGGCAACCTAACACCACAAGGATATGGCAGGAAGGACATTGACAGAGTAGCAGCACCCATGATGCATAAAGTCTGGCATGCATCACTGAAACTGGAAGACAACAAACCGCCAAGCCAGTGTCTCTGTGAATTTATGGCTAGCTCAGAATTTAGTCTGAAATGGTACTTGTTTCTAGATCAACTACAGGTGTTATAGGCGATATCAAGCTGGAGTAGCCAGATAGATGCTAGGAACAGTAGCTCAATGATGGAAGCATAGGGACCATTTCCTATAGGTGTATCGTGTTTCAAACCTTACAATTTTTCTCATGTATGCAGTGTTTTGTCTTGCCTGCTATTTGTTTTGCCCCTACCCAGCAAAATAGGGAAAGAGCAATAAGCACATATATATTAAACAAATACACGCATGCTGACTTGTCTCAGAAAATCCACCAACACCAGTCCAAATTTGATGCAAGAATATATAAAATCACTTGTAAGAATCAATTGCTCATATATATGTTGTCATTCGACATATTCACAAAGACAATCAAAGTTCAAATCACCTATAAGAACCAATTAGCCATATATAGATGTTGACATTCCACATGTACACAAACAGTCAAAGTTCAAGCTTGAATCACATACATATTATATCCGAAATCCAAAGTTTATGGCTAACATGTCATGAAAAATAACTCCATTGTCAAACCAAAAATTTAGACTAAAATGTAAAATAGTAAAACTCTAGAATCCCAATAGACAATCATCTTGTGTTCTTGAATTCTGACATTGTGTTCTTAAAAGCATATTCTAACAGTCAGGAAAGAATTTCTACCTTTAAGCTTTTCATTAAATGTAGAAACACTCCAGTGCATAGAGATTGACCCACAGAATATATTAAAAGATCGAACTAGACCCAAAGCCCTTCCTCAGCATCATGCTGACAAAATAGCAAGGCTTTGAAAAAATTGTGAGGGATGATACAACACTATGCTGCATAGAGCTGTCAAGCAATCTGAATGCAGAAAAACAGGCTGCTGACTCACACACACAGGAGCAACAGCTTTAAGAAGGGCAATCAGCACTTTTGAGACTTACAAAACCAAGGCAGCAGAAACAGAAGGAATCTTAAAAGTAATTTTGGAGTTACTGTATACGAAGTCCAGCAATATAATCATAGCAACCACCTCAGCATTGCCGAATGGTTTATCTCAGCTTCCACTAAAACCATGCATAGGAATGGACTCGAAGGAGTCTTAAGGACCCTCCCAGAAGTTCATGAGGCAGTTGAGGTCCTTCAAATTGATCAAAATCGCTTACAATAAAATAGAGAGCTCTCTAAAGGTGCAGTACTCTTGAAGTTCAAAAACAGTCAATAGAAAATGACCTAACCATAAACATAACACTCATACTTTGATAATATTAGGCTAAGATTAAATGGAGTTTCGCAAGGGGTAAACCACCATGTTATATTAAGCAATCACCAAAGATGTGATAGATTGACATGCGTTTGTGAATTCCAACATATTTGATGATCATGTGTACACTCTGTTGTGTGTCAACCCACAAACTTCACCACTTGTCTCTAGCTTGGACTGCTAAACTTTTTTGCAGTACATGCACATATCCCAAAAGAACCTAATGTTTTAATCTTAAAATATGATATTTGCCAAGCCCATCAGCATAGCAGCCGACCATGCAATCCTGAAATTTACCCTGGCATGTGGTCGAATACAAGAAACATGCACACAAGCACACACATTTTCGCACTATGAGTTTCTAGAGCAAACTTTGCATATCCATGGTGATGCAGTACAAGATGGCTTAAGACAGCTAGACCAGCTTGAACCTCTTGTGGATGTCACTAGATCTCTAGCAAAGGTGTTACATACAGCAGCTCACAGAGGCATTCCCGTTCAATCACTAAGCTCTACTGTTAGGGATCAAGCTCACCGTCAGTGTGTCTTTATCTATGACCGACATCTATGACAGCTAGAGTGTGCAGCTGTCTACATGTGACTACATTAAATAAGTCGGGTTAGTAGTCAGTTAGTGACCTGACTAGAGTTAGTATGTCTAGTCTACACTTACACTAGGTCACTTTATCTCTGTATTGTGTGTGTTTTTTCAGTAAGAGTGTGGAACATGAAGGAATGACTTTGAGAGCCTGAAGGCTCATGACAATGGAGGTTCCCTGCCTCTCTCTCTCTCAATTTTGAACATGGTATCAGAGCCTTACTTGGTGGACCTCTTGGAGCAGGAGGGAGTGAAGATGATCTGCAGTTGAAGACTTGTGTCATTTTTTCAAACAGGCTGAATGCCATTGTAAACTGAAGGTATGCATTGAGTGATTGCCTACTCTATGGGTCAAGCTGCAGGTTGTGGCTTGTTTAGAGCCTTGTGAAGGAGGTATTAAGCACTAGTGTGTGCTCCATCAGCATCAACCTCAGCAAATCGAGCTGCTCGAGCAGAGGACGGATCTGCGTGAACTGCGCGTGTTTGCTGCTATCAGTTGTTGGGCTGCACTTCATCAAATGCAACACATCTGAAAAAAAAACAAATCAGTTGCTGGAGCAGAGGACAGATCAGAGTGGGCAGATCTGAAAAAAAGGCCAGCACTGCTGTATACATAGCATACATGGTATATGCAACACATTGAAGAGCTTTGGAAGCTCTCTGACAAGCCCAGAAGTACTCTTGGAGCATAGGTATATGCTGGAGATCATATGTACCTGTTGTGATCCACTGCAAGCTGATTTTGGTAACTGAAATGCTCAGATGTGGAGCATTTCAGACAGGCTGAAAACTGTCATTTAACATGGACATCAAGCATTTGTTCTTTACTGAAGCATAGTGTGACATTTGGTGACATCTATGAGATGTATGTACTGACATATGTATGTTAGAATGTTCATGGGTTGAGAAAAGCATTAAGTGCCACTGAATGCTGAAATTTTTGGAGCTGAAGCAAATGCAATCTCGTCTTTTGGCTGAATACAAATTGCAGAAGCAATGTATGACTTTGCTCATTAGAGACAGACAGTCTATGGTCACTACATAGTCATGCATTGACCTTGTCATACTAGAGCAAATGTATGGTTTGGTTTGAAGACACTTTGAAGTGGTTTGAAGCTGGTTATGCTGGTGTTTGGTTGACTACAACCTGCAAACAAAACTGTTGACACTTGTACTTGCTGATTATGCATTGTTTTGTGCTTCTATGCTCATGTCTGGAGTGACATATGTACTTGCAGTCATCTGAGAAGACTTGGGACATATATGACATGTGTGCATGTTGTTTTTGGTATCAAAAGTGTCGCTGTTAATCACAGTTTACAGGTTTAGACTGCATGTTTTTGGACCCTGGCAGTGGATCTATAGGAGTTCAATCTGAAGCAAGTACACGGCATATGTATTGAGAGTTATTTCTACGAGCTGGACAACTTGATTGTGGACTATTTTGGGCTGATACTGGGCTGAAATTTACTGGGTTTTTATTGCATTTAATTGCAGAAAATTGTCATCAAGTGTAATGGACTGAACTTAGTCAGTCGAACTTATTGACTTGCAGGGAGTCAAGCATTTGACATACACTCTGTTGCATCATGGCTAATGCACATGGGACTGATAATATCACGCAAATAGTTGGAGAAAAGCTAGACAACAAAAACTTTGCATTATGGAAATTCAGAAGGAAAAATTTTCTGGTTGGCAGAGGATACTAGGACTTATGCACAGGAGATGAAGCAGCTCCTGAATTGCCTGAAGCAAATGCAACAAATGAACAGAAGAAAGCTCACAGGTTATGGACTGAAAGAGCATGTAAGGTATTACATTGGTTTTCACTATGTATATCCGATGCTATGGCTATTCAAATCATTGGCTGTGAGTCTCCGAAGGATGCTTGGGATATACTGATGAGAAATTATGGAACCATGACACATGCACGGAAGATCCAGTTGAAACAACAGTTCAATAATATGTCTAGGAATGGCAGGAGCATCCAGGTGTATACCACGGAGATTAAGACCATAGCTGATCAACATGCTACTATTGGCTCAAGTGTATCAGAAGATGATGTGAATACTGTTGCAGCAAACGAGAGGATGTGCCAACTTTGCGGATGGGATCCGGAGAGCAATTACAAACCTTTCCAGTATGGAATCAGAGCCAATCCCAGCCACGTCCACCCCTCCAGAGAGCAATTACAGACCACAACGAAGAGAGCCACTCTAAATAGAAACCACAACAACAAAGAATGGGTTGCACTACATTCATTTAAGCATGGGTACCAGGAAGAGACGGAGATCGGAAACCTTTTACCAAGTAAGCTGAAAGCTGGACACTGTACAATTTCCCTCAAATATGCAAATTCTCAGTATCAAATTCCATTGCCGAGCATTGAGAAACTTGCATTGCATAAACTCTTGTAACAACAATCCAAAAGATTGGAACTGAGATGGCCAATGTACTATAGCGATACTAGAAAACACAGCTGACCCATCATTTTCTGCAAAGCTGTGTGCTCTGACCATGGTACTGAATGATAGAACAACATCCTCTGTAAGGACATGTGGGATATCAATGTCACCCAAGGCAAAGAAACCAATAAGGACATGTGGGCAATCAACGAGGACGTGTGGGCAATCAATGCCATGCAAGGTAACGAAATCAGGAGAGCCTAGGCATCTCTCTCCACAAGATGGAAATTGGACTAAGGAAAGCCGAACGCTTTTGTAAATACTTTCCAACAAACCTTGGAAGCACCAAATCCTGTCACCAAGAATATGCACAGACCAGTCAAGATCTCTGAGACCAACAAGGCCTCCATTTGAGGTGAATGGTTTCATGTTTTCCTTTACAGCATCAAAGACAGCCATTCCCTCCATTTTTGCGATGTCTGCCAAGCACCATGGTCCTGTTTGGAGAGTACTGCAAGCATTGCACACAGACTCCAGAGTGTGAGTGTAGCATTCCATGTCCATTGGAAGTCTGCTTATCACCTTTTCAATAAGCACCATTAGAAGAAGACCACATCAATCTAGATCCAAGAGAGTTCTGCAAGAACAAGACTAACAATCAAATGAGCTATGCTGCCATCTCTTATGCTGAGAACCGTTAGCACCACCCTCACAGAAACCTGACAATGGTGCCTCGCAATCTGATCAGACTAAGCCACGTCTTTGATCACAAAAACCAGACAAAGTCATCACAATCCTTTGCAAGTTCAATATATGAACAGCCCAATGGCCATCCACACACCCAAAGATTCATCTGCAAAGTTTCTATGTCAAAGAGTCCCTTCCCACCTCTAACTGTCTCCCTCCCCCACACTCAGTACATTTTATCTCGTTTCTCAATCTTGTTTTCCCTCAAAAATATGCATACAATAGCCTTGGGGTCTGCATAGTTGCCTTTCTGCTTTTCATTAGATATCAGAATAATCAACTGCTGTAGACTGTGTCACGCTGACATGATTATCATGCAATGCCAAACAGAATATGCATATAATATGCAGTTGATTATCTCGTTTCTCAATCTTGTTTTCCCTAAAAAATATGCATACAATAGCCTTGGGGTCTGCATAGTTGCCTTTCTGCTTTTCATTAGATATCAGAATAATCAACTGTTGTATACCAGAGGTAGCCATGCAGCTGAGAGAAGACTTGGCCATAGATAGCCCCAGTATCAACTTTGCAAGAGTGAGCACCCACATATAGACAAATTCACATTTTGAACTGCGATCAGACCCACAAGCAAACAGCTGGTGAAGAGCAATCAACTATTCAGCAGCTTGGGGGTGTGACAATCAGAAGACCCACGTATCATCATCATTATCATCTCTCAGCAAAGTTCCCCCCCAAATGCAAACGATTGCAGAGTTTTCAGAATCAGACAACAACCACAGGCCAGAAAGGCATACTAGACCTGGCACTTGCAGTCAGCTGAAATGCATGCCGTAAAAACATCAACAAAGGATATGACAAAAAGCTGTGGACTCAATGGACATCCCTGCCGCCTTAGAGATCTGTGTCCACAGAGTCCATATAGTCTGCCACAAAGAAACAAACTGACATGTTCGTCCTCAGACAAAAGTTGGGACACAGCAAGCAGTGCGTGGCCCAAGGAGCTGTGCTCTCTACTTAGAGGCCATAGTGGGGGGACCAACCTGCATCCGGAGGCCCTAATTGCCTCCACTGAGCTGGCACCTCACATTTGAACAAGAAAGCTCCTTTCCCCCCCTTCGGTTGGATATGCAATGTCTGCAATTGTTCCATCCCACAACATTGCATCGCCATGGAATGCAGTGATTGTAAGACCAGTCAATGTGCTACGAGCAATCTCTGCATTGCAATCTCTAGCACCCAAAGGCAGCATTGCATCACATGTTTTGCAAGCAAATGTGGACCGGTAGTCAGTGATTAATGTTTTGCTACAACAATGTGGGCACTGAATACGATCTTGCTGAGGAAACCTGATTCGTTTACGGCCTCGTTGATGTTTTTTAGGCAGTCGGCCTGTCTGATTCCTTGGGCGCTTAGGTGAGATTCCAATTTTCGGATCAACATCACTCTTCTTTGCACCATGCCCGAGTCTTGTCTCCGTCACATTTGCTTGGATCTGCCGAATACTTCCCCCGGATGGCATCTCAATGGTTCCAGGGGCAAGCAATCCAGCTATATGGCTTTGCAATGCTTTCATGTTTTCAATACAGCCCCTGACATCAGCAGCAGACAAAGAGGTTGCTACGTCCTCAAGTCTTTCCAAACTCTGACGTAGCTCGCTGATTTCAACCTGCAGACATGCATCTTTCTGCGATTCCATGATATCCACGTCAGCATCAACATCTTCATGCACCCCAACTGCTGGCAATGCTCCTCGCATGGACATAACATGGTCAACCACAAGAAGAGCATCGTGAAGATGTGAGAATTTGGTATGTAAAATTTGTATTAACCCAAGTAAGTGCTTGCATTCTGTGGTCTGGTCAGGGCAGTCACAGTAACTTGCTTGCACGGAAACATTGTACCAAATGTCCGAGTTTGACTCTCTTAAAACCTTGAATTGCATGGACTCCTCACTAACCACTAGGATAGTAGATGGGTCAAGTTCAAAGCACTTGCATATACGGTATCCCCCTTGCAAGCGCTTTGCATGGTCTTTGGATGCCCCTCTGTGTGCATATCTGCCCGACTTTGCAATCCCCTACTTCATCTTGAACCATTCAAGAACGGTTCCACCCATCCTTGTGCCCGTCTGACTATCACCAACCAATGCATGCACAAGCTCAATTATGGATCGATTGATCCTTCCATCTAGCAAGGTGTACTTAATGTACTACCACAATCGCTCTACCAAGTTTGTCGTGTCAACGTTTCCATGGTAAAACAATCGCCCAAATTTAGGCCACATATATCACCACTGGGAGCTTCTACCACACCAACCATGAGAAATGTAGCTTGTGACATCTGGAAACTGTGAGTACTCGCGCATGGTTGCATCAAACAATGTGGCAAAGTCTTTCTCACTTGTGCAATGCATTAATCGACTCATTCTCTGGTACAGGCAGTTTCTATCAGCACTTCCAACCTTTGGCAACAAGTTTTCTACCCAAGCTTTCTTGACATGAAACCAGCATAGTAAAATTCTGCATGCTACCAGCTGTCTTTCAGCATCATTGGACTTCCAGCAGTGTGGATCTTCAGCAATGACATTAAGAAGGGCAGAGTACTCTGCAGGAGACTTGTCGATAACAATAGTCGCTGGTCTCACGTGATCCATTCTTGCGAATACAGCTTTGATGGTTACTGTTAGTGCAGCAATCTCCTGTGCAGTCCCTGGATCAGCCAAACACAGCATGAGCCATAGAGGAATCCCATGCCCAATATGGTTTGGTGCGACGGCTGCGTACAACGGAAGACCGAACATATTGGTTTTGAAAGTGCTATCTAGAGCCCATGCATTGTTAGGAGACAGACGCTTGCACATTTCCAACATCCACTCGTCTTGCAGTATCAAAATAAATGGTTGCTTTGCCACATTTTCAGCAGTTGGATCATATGGCTGCACATACAACACCTTGCCAGCCTCCTTCAACTTATATGCCTCGTGCATCATTGAAACCCAATCATTGTCAGACACCTGACTTCCCATCCGCAACTTGTATGCCAATTGAGCAACCTCCTTTGGTATCATAAAGAATCTATGTCTTGCCCTATCCAAAAGAGGAACTCTGGACATCTGCCATGTTTCTTTCTTTGAGCTCATTTTTGCTACGTGTTTAACTGAACCCATGTCAAACAAATCATCCACACAACAACGCATTACATTCTCGTGCATGGGTAGATTGTATCTGTCACTACGAGTACCGGCTGATGCCCTTTGTGATCTGCGTATAGAAATATTGTAGCCCTGTCAAGCGCTGTTTTGTAAACCACATTCACGCGAAAGGGACAACCACATCGCTTGGATTGTTTAGGTCTTCACACAGTTGTGCCTCTTCTGTTGGGCTTACCGCTACGATGGCAATCATACCGTTCATACCTAACATCCGGGCAGCTTCTCTTCCATGGCCTGCCCTTTCTTAGCCGACTATTGTGCTTGATCTGAATTTCTGCCAATACTTCTTACATCTCGTTTATCCGACACTGAAATGTCCCAGTCACATTCTCTTGGGCCAGCAAAGTATGTTTAAACTCTTCAGCAAATACACGGCGCACTTTTTGACAAGCACAAGCAAGCACCAGGGCAGTCACATAGCTTGTTGGAATCCCATGATGCAAGATATCTGTACACCAATGCCTTTTCAGAAAGCTAAGAGTTTCAGCCAAGCTCCTGTGGCATCCATGATCTCTATCGAAGTGAGCATCCCAAACGATATCAGACCATTCTTCAACCCATGCAATGTAAAGCTTGTCTTTTGACTTCAAGCACAAACGGCCGTTCGCAGTAATGCATACATTCTCTTTTATTTTTCGCCATCTTCGTATATCAATGCTCTTGTACGGACATGCATGCCTCAAGCTCTCGATGGTTGCATGATTTGTGCTAGTAATATCCTGAGTCATTATCTCATACAGTGGCCTTGTAAAGGCTAAATATTTGGATGACAGGAAATCTTGCACGTTAGGCACATTTGTGTGTGGCCATTTGCGGTTATCACTTGAAGCATCATGGTCGTTTGGGAAGGAGTTGTTCCCTGCATTGGATTTCTCGCTGCTTTCAGAAACAGAAATAGAATCAGCATCTAAGGAGTATACATCTAAAGACATGCAATCTTCTCCACTGCTGTCAATGATGTCTGCTGGAATTTGATCCTCTCCAGAAGCATACGCCATGGAGCCTGCCATTTGCAAGGATTACAATGTGTTTACTTAGCAGGGGGGTCGCCTTCTTTGCAGAACGCTTGATTCTATGCATCGCCAATCAGACCTTATCCATTCTGTGCATCCAGATCAAGCACGAATTCCATTGCACGAATCCATTGCCATGCAAACATTCAAAAGTACCTTATCCAGTCAGTGCATCCAGATCAAGCACGAATTCAGTTGCATTTTGCATTCAAATGTACCTTATCCCTTCAGTGCATCTAGAACAAGCACGATTTCAGTTGCATTCTCCATCCAGATCACACACGAATCCAGATCAAGGCATGAATTCTCCGTGCATGTCGCATATTGGGTGCTTCGAAGGTGGTGCAAGCATTCAAATGTACCTTGTCCATTCATCAGCGCATCCGGATCAAGGCACGAATTCTCCATGCATGTTGGGTGCTTCGAAGGTGGTGCGAGCATTCAAATGTACCTTATCCATTCATTCAGTGCATCCAGATCAAGGCACGAATTCTCCATGCATGTTGGGTGCTTCAAAGGTGTTGCGAGCTTTCAAATATACCTTATCCATTCATTCAGTGCATCGAGCTGGATCAAGTATGAATTCAATTAACTGCATTATCCATCTCTGCAGATCAAGCACGAATCCAGTTGGATCAAGCTTGGCACGAATTCTCCATGCATATCGCACGCGTACTGGGTTGCTTCAAAGGTGGTGCAAGCCCGATTTTTTCATTCGAATTTAAACTCTGTTCCCTTTTTTAAAAAAATAAAAAAGCAGGGCCGAGCACCCCAGGATCCGAGCACTTCTGAGATCGGGCACGCCCGGGGCCGGGCACCCCAGGATCCGGGCACTTTCGAGGCCGGGCACGCTCGGGGCCGGGCACATTTGGGGCCAAGCACATTTTGAGCCGGGCACTTCCAAAGCCGGGCACATTTGGAGCAGGGCACGCGCGGAGCCGGGCACTTGGGCGACAAGGTAAATATCTTATCGAATTTCGTAGTCAACGGTGATCAACGGCCCAGATGATCGGATGTGATGGGGGCAAAAAGAGGGCCGACGATCACCACTCTCCCCTCCTTAAAGACACCCCCCTTACCATAGACACGAGGGGGGGGGGGGGGGGGGGGGGGGGGGGGACACGTGGTATGGACGGTTGGAAGGGGTCATAAGGTAGAGGGTAGGCTTCCCTGGTGGGCGGGCATTGTGGACTAGGGATTGGGCTCTGTCACTTTGGGGGGCGGCGGCCAAGGCCGGCAGGGAGGGCGTTCGGTGGGGATTCGGGGCGGCAGCCATGCATGGGCGGAGTGATGGCGGCGACCTCGGCGAGGGGAGGACGACGTCGAGCGTGCACGTCCGGGTAGCACACTGGGCGAGCACCGTAGGCGGGCGGGGTGCAGCAGGTGGCAGCGGCGCAAGACTCCACGGGCAACGGCCAAGGCAGGGCAGTGGCGTCGAGGCGGGATAGGAGAGAGGGAAGAGGAAGGAGGAGGAGAGGGAGGAGGATAGGCCTTACCATAGACACGAGGCCCACCAGGGAAGCCTACCCTCTACCTTGTGACCCCGTTCCAACCGTCCATACCACGTGTCCCCCCCCCCCAATCCCTAAAAGGCCCTACCCCCACCGAAACCTCCATATCCACCCGCCCAACCACCAGGACCCCCCAAATCACTAGACCGCCCAAACACCCCGCATACCATCTTAAACCCCCCGCCCCCCGTGCTTTTTTTATATTACAAAAAAAAACTACATTACCATAACATTTACATACAAACCACAACCCAATCTATATATATATATATATGCTTTAACACCAACCTCAACAACCATTTTTTTAAAAAAAACAAAATCCACACCAACATCCACAACTTTCACCTTCCCTCCTCTATTTTTTAAACAGTCCTTCCTCTTGTCTCTTTGCGCGTGACCCTCCATTTTTCTGTGTCATTCGTGGGTCTTGCCCTCCAAAGGTGTGGTTCGCATACGGGGCCTTAAACCTTGATACGCATTGTGATTGCGAGGATGCACGTGTGGTTTTTTCTCCATGGGGTGATGCGCTAGCTAACATTCGTACACAACTGGTTGAAAAACACTTTAAAACCACATGAAACTTTATAGAAAACCCATTAAAACCATAAAAATACCAAATAAATATTTTTTTTGGAAATTTTTGCTTAAAATTTTGATACTTTCTAAAATTTTTTGAATTTTTTCTTTTCTGAAAATGCCCATATAAAATTTAACATTTTTACAAAATACAAAAAACTCCTTAAGACAATAAAATTACATGAAAATTCCTTAAAATCCTTAAAAAATATAAATGGATAAGTAGACAAAAGTTTCAACAGCACACTACAAGCATATTAAAAAATTTTATATTGTGTTTTATTCTTTTTCACTTATGTCCTAATTTTTTCCAGCTAGGTGGATTTCCTATTGGCTTCCTTAGTGATTGTATCACGTCAATGTGGAGGAGTGCATATTCAATTTTTAGCTGCATACACACCCTTCCTAGGTATTTTTTTCCTTTTTAAACTTTTTTTTCTATCCCAAAATCCACAATTAATTATTAAAAGGAATAATGATCACCATGTTTTTCACGCGCTTTCACACCACACACACATAGTTTTTTAACTAAAATCAACCTGTTGTTCACTTAGCACGCGTTCATGTGCTACAAACAGCTTAATTTTAATTAAAAACGAACTAGTCATTACCAAAAAACACACGCTCGCAAAAAAGTACCCAACACACAATTAATTTTTAATAACTAAATTTGTATTTAAAGTCCCTTAGTTAAGATCCCAAGTCCAGGTTACGCCAAAAGCACTGTGTCAAACTTAATAATTTTTAAATAAATGATAACAAGGAATCGTTGTTTTCTTTTTAAGGTTTATTACCTAATAAAATTTCATCCATTATTCATAATTTTCTTAAAATGAATCCCTCATTACATTTCTTTCCCCTACATTGCACATTTCCCTTTTTAATGAACGCGCTTCGTGGGGATGGGAACGATGGAGTCTTATTTAGTCCCTCTTGTTGATAATGGTCAAAGAGTTCAAGTGTCATGTAAGTATGATAAATTCTTATGTGATTCTATTTTTTTGTTTTGCTCATGTGGACAAGTCAAGATACAGTATGTTTTTTTTTTCATTTTCTACTTGATATGGGGATTCATGGTATCTGTTTATCTGCACAGGACAAAGCTTTCGGTTGTAGGTGTGTAGAGGTCATGCCGGATTTTTCCTAGAATGTGGATTGCTTGGGGTGGTTAGTTAGTCAGTCAAGTCATGTGAGTTTATTATGATCAATACCTTATCTATTCCTATCATGTTGTTTTGCAGGCACTCATTGTGATTATCTATGTGTGTGGTGTGTGTGTGTAAACCATCTAAATGGCACCTCTTCAAACCCCTCTCCCGATCGAGTATGTGCCTTTGGTATCGCATGATTATTCCTTGTTGCTAGATTCGGACCTCGTTACTAAAGAAGGATTATCCAAGTTTGTGGGCCTTTCCTTACTGCTAGTTCCAGATGATCCTGACATCTGTGAATCAATTTTTAACCTCTTACAATAAGAGGTCTGTGTTGGGGGTAAAGGCGCCTCTGCCTAGCCACCCGTATATTGCTACACTGGCAGTACCCGCCACTACACGCTGCAGGTGGCGGGCGCCCCTGTCACAATTGGTTCTTGAGTCACAAGAAACTTAATTCTTTCAAAGGCTTATAGTTGCCTTGATCCCCAGCAAAAATGCATTCGCTTCTTAGTAAGGTTATGTAGAGGAGATGCAACATACGCAAAACCTCGTATGAACCTCCTATAGTATGAACATAGGCCCAAGAAACTTCTAACTTTATGTACAGAAGTAGGTGTAGGCTATTCAACAATGGCTCGAATCTTCTCAGGATCCATTCTCACCAAATTGTGAGAAACAATATGGTCTAAGTAATGAATTTTCGAAAGGAAAAAATCACTCTTCTTAGCATTGACTTGTAGTCTATGCTTGCAAAGCTCTTGATAAACAATAGATATATGTTTTCTATGCTCTTCTTCAGACCGTGAAAATATTAGAATGTCATCAAAGAAGACACTTGTGAACTTTGAGTGAGGTTTGAAAATTCTCACCATCATTCGATTGAATGTGGCAGGTGCATTAGTCAAACCAAATGGCATGACTAAGAACTCGTATAATCCAAATGTCGTATAAAAATCTGTCTTATGAACATCTTCAGGTGCTATCCGTATTTGGTGATAGTCACTCTTGAGATCAATGCGACTAAAGATACTAACCTCTTGCAACTTATCCATGATATCATCTATCCTTGGGATAGGAAAACGATTCTTGATTGTGATCTTGTTCAAAGATCTATAGTCTATGCACATACGGAAAGAACCATCTTTCTTTTGAACAAGTAAGACTGGAGAGCAGTATGGAGAAGAGCTAGGTTGAACTAACCCTTTTTCCAACAATTTGTTTACTTGTGTTAGGATCTCCTCTTGCTGACTTGCACTTACTCGGTAAAGCGGTTGGTTAGGTGGTGAGCCGCCTGGGATAAGATCAATTGTGTGATCTTCTGGGTGCTTAGGAGGTAACTCTCCTGGGAGTGAATCACTAAAACAATATTCATATTGTTTAACAAAATCATGTCTAGCTTGATCAATTAAAGAGAGGGGTTCTTTTAAAGTTAGAGACTTAGAAGCATTAGTTGGTATTGTGTGTTCATTAGAGGCACCAGGTGCCCTTGAGTCATTAGTTTCTTTTTACTCTCTCACAAAAATCATGTACGCAGAAATAGATTTCTTCATTTATTTAGAAATGCTAACATGACTAACCATTGGCACATGTCAATCTCCAGCATCAGCAATGCATACTATGTTCCGACCCTTGAATTGAAATGCAAGGGTCTTCTTAACAAAATCGAGAAGAGATCTAATCTTGTAATGCCAAGGCATGCCTAAGATAACATCAGAGTTACCTATGGGTGCAAGTAGAAAAGATTCTTGGTCACGGTAATTCCTAATTCTAAGATTCAACTTCCCTTGAATAGGAGTAGAATTGGTTGTAAGTCTTTCAAATACCAAACCTGATCCAATTGGTGTTCCCAATCGATCCGGTGGAATTTGTAGCCTTTCAACAGTATCTACTAACACAAATTTATTAGTAGACCCTGGATCAAAGAGTGTCAAAACTCATTGACTGTTGAATATCCCCCAACCCTTTAAGAGTTGTCTTTTCTTCTCATTTGAATGAGTGTTAGCTTGCACATCCGGAACAGAATTCGAGGATGGCGAAGGAGGATCTTTAACCACATTTGCTTCCTTCCTTTTGTGAGGACAATCAGGCTTCATATTCTCTAACTCACCATAAAGAAAGCACCTTCCTTCCTCTTTGTACTTTTATATCTCAGAGGGTGCAAGATACTTGTGCTTCTTCTTGTTACCCTCTGGCTTTGAATATTGGTCATGGGTAAAGGTAAGTCTTCTTCAATTAGTCTTGTCTCTTGGTTGATCATAGAGCTGCTCTTGTTTAGCTCTATAAGAACTCATCTCCAACTTTTGAGATGTACCAGGTGTATGCAAACTTTCAGCTATGATGGCAGACTCCATCATGTGAGATAAGGTTTCATGTGGATACACCTTCATGGTTCTGTGTAAATGAGGGAGTAGGCCAGCTTCAAACTTTCTTTTCTTCTCTTCATCGCTGATCTCCATGAAAGGAGTAACCTTAAGAAGAGTAGACCAAAACTTGTCCACATAATTAGTGACCTTTTCATGCTCTTTCTGGCCTAGTCAATCCCACTCCTTCTTGACATCATTCTCAAAATCAGGAGGCAAGAACTGAGCATAAAACTTATTCTTGAACTTTTCCCAAGTCGTAGGTTTCCTTCCCTCCAAAATGAGAGTCAACCACCAATTGCTAGTGGTGTCTTTCAAGTGCATGCCTATATGCCTTAGCTTGGACTTTTCTGAGAAATTACCATCAAAAAAAGTAACTTCAAATTGCATGACAAAGGCTAGCGCCTTAGCAGGATCTCTCTTATCGGAGTAAGAGTCAAACTTTATGTCCTTATCCCCAGACTTGAAGTCTTAGTCTTCTTAAGCTTGCTCCTCTTATGGTCACTCTTTGTTCATTTGCGGATTACACAAGACTTAGAACCAAGAGAGTAGAAACTAGAAGATGATTAGGAGGAGAAGGAACTTGAGTAATCAGGGGAGTAGCTAGTTGCTGAGGGAGATGACTCCCTCCTTATCTGCCTAACTCGAGGTGAGGTCTTTTTACTATTCTTGACCTAAGAATCCTTCTTCCTTCTAGGAAGCTTCTCAGAAATTGGGTGCTTTGCATCTTCACCATCAATTGGTGCAATGGTGTTTCCTCTAGTATCACCATCTTTTGGAGGATTCGATACTTCATAAGTAGCTTCTTCCCTTGCTCTTAAGCTAATCAATTGATGTACTTCAGGAATCTCCAAGAAGCTACGATACTCTGTCAATTGAGTCTATAATTGCTCACTTGTAGGTGCTTCATCAGTTGCCATCTTTACCTTCTTCTTGCAAGGATCGCCTTTACTTTGAGAAAAGAAAAGAGACCTGCTCTGATACCACTGTTATAGAATCCGAGATACACGCTCGACTTTCTTATATACTTAAAATATATATGGCGAATATTATGTTGGCACAGAGGGAGAATTAATGAGAGAAAAGAAAGATGTAAAGAGAGAGGTAGAGAAATTGGCAACACACTAGGGACTGGAAGATGGACCAGTTCCCCCCCTTGTGGAGTTATATTATTGAAAAGGAGCAAGCTCCTCCGTTACACATAAGCCGGTTCATACTTGTAGATCTTGGAAACAAGATCACGGTTCCTTGCACAATATACAACCGGGTAACACTTGCACAACTTGGAAGTTGGCACCTTTTAATCCTTTTTGAGTCTCCTTCTCTCCTACACAATATGTGTATGGCTCTCTTCTTGGCGCTTGATTTTGGCAAAGCTTCCGCAACACTTGCACCTTCTCTTCTCCTCTTGAAACTTGATTTCAACAGAGCTTCCATAGCATTTGATTTCAGCAAGGCTTCCGCAGCACTTGCACATTCTCTTCTCCTCTTGGATACATGCAAAGTGATGCTTCCTTCACCTCTCTCTTAGACCTAAGGAGAGACTCCTCTTTTATAGGCTTTCAAGAGCTTCTCTTCTTGGAGAGAGAGTTGAGTTGATCTTCATGCAAGATGTGGTTGTTCCACTCTGCAGCACTAATTTCGAGATATCTCTTTGTGCGTTGTTTGGATGAAAAAATGTCCAACACGAAAGTTGTAGATCTCCCTGTTTTCGATAACCATAGTGGCTCATTTTTAGAGATCGTTTTTCTATTGCAAGATATTTTAAAAATAGGTTTTCCAAAAAACAACTTTTTAAACTGTACTCTTAACTTGTGGTCCATGCAACCACCTTGAGTCATAGATAAGGAGAGTTCATTAGATTGCCTTGGGCCTCAACCTTAAGATTGAATTCCACACAAAAGCTTGTGTTATTTTAGACCTTAGAAAGAGAAAATCACTTCTCTCCTCACTTCCAAAGGATCACGTCTCTCATCTTTCTTAGTGAGAGAATTCCCTCTCTCATCTTTCTTAATGAAAGAAAATACCTTAAACCTTGACTTATAGGGGAGAGGATGACCCCAAATGAATGCAATGCTCATTACACACAAGTAAACATTCCTAGGCATCCCTAGATGCACACATAAATACATATACACAATGCTAATGCACTTCCTCTTCTTAGAACTCAATCCATCTTCATTTATATGTAACTCCTTGGTTCTTGTGTACACTCTTAGACTTGGCAAACACTTCTTTCCCCTTCATAACTTGTATTGCATGTACCAGATATCCCCATCACAGTGCTCTGATCACCCCATTAAGTGATGCGCTAGGAATACTGGTCTCTAAATGGTCTCATGGCCATGCTAGATCCTCAACAACACTTAAAGAAAAGTGAGTCATTAATTTATTGGCATGAATTTATTAAATAGAGAATACGTAATAAACAATCAATTTAGTGACACTTGAGCACAATGGTCATCCACACTTGCATTGAGCATATCATGGTATCAAACCTGGACGCATTGCAATTGTTTGCCAAATATTGACCTATGTAGAGTGTGTAAGGAAACCCGAGATGTAGGGTAGATGAACGATTTCTTGGGGAAAGCTTGGTAAGGAAATATCAAATCTCTTGGATTGTTCAAAATATATAAGAGTAGAGAGTGTTCGCATGTTTTTAATGTTAGAGTTTCGCATCGAGGGGCCAATCCTCGAGGTGTAGGAGAGCTGCAGTGGGGCCATGCCATTCAGCCAAGGGGTTGCCTCCTATGTTTGTATTATGTTGGTGTACTACACCAAGATGTGTGGGATCTACCTTTGAGGAGTAAGGAAGGGCAATCGTTGGACTATGTTCTACTACAAATGCAATATCTACAGTAGCAATTAGGGCAGCATGTCCCTTGGATGCTCTTGGTCGTGAGGCCGTGTGGGGTTTTCTTGTGAGTTTTATAGAGGCCCGACTATGCCTATAGCCAGTGTTGGGCCTGTTTTAGGTCCTAACAATAGGCTTCCTACATAGACTATGAATCACTGAGAGGTGGGCAAAGTTTTGCTCAAGTTGATTGGTTGCACCCCTTCGAGATAGGGGAGGGTTACCTTTCTATTATCTCACTATCTCCCTCAACATCCACCTTTTTCCTCAATGGGAATATCAACATGGTAGGAGTATTCTATTTAAGCAAAGAGTGATAAAATGCATAAATGAAAAACTCTTTTAGTCTTTGATCATATGCAAGATTTCATCGATGAAAATTGGAATCAAGAAATGGAGATTGGCTAAGGATCTTACCAATGCAATTTAGTGACTCACACTAATTCCAAGTACTTATCCTCTACAAAGTTTCACTCTTGGGTACAAGAGAGCCACACAATCAAATCAGAGTTATGCATCAATACAATGTAAATGGTAATCATGATGAAAGAGGACTAGTGGTTTTTAGGGTTTCAAAGAACTTAATCTCTACTGAGATTGTTGTCACAATCACTAGTTCGAAGAGTAAGCAAGCTGTAGATAAGTGAGTGATGGTTGGCTGCCATGGATTGTAGATGAAGACCAATTAATCAGTGCAATTTGTAGCGTAAATTTTGGGGCTGAATTTGGAGTATTCCACCTACTCAATGCTTCAACCTATATTTGTCTTGTTCCTTTAGGAAGTTTGGAGTCTTTTCCCCAATGGTTAAAGAAGAAGATAGAGTGATTACTAGTGAGAGAAAGGGCTAATACTTGCTGTCCACCATGAAAGCTTCTCCCAAAATCTTGAAAGAAAGAGGAAATAGAAAGCTTGTTTGAAATGTAACCAGACTTCTAACCCTAACTAACTCGATTTTCCTATTCTTTCACCATTGTACCTCCAAAATGGTCGATATCTTGTACACAACTTGCTATTTTTTCCATAATGCCTCCAACTTTATCTTCATGTACTCTAATTAGCTTTGAGGAGGTTATCCTTGATTCCTTGGTCTTTGCACTATCCATTTACAAGTTACCATGTCCTCAAATAACCAGAATGTAACTAGTTTGTGAAGGAAATCTAAAAAAAGATTGAACCAAATGGATTAAAGACCAATGCTTTGATACCACTTGTTAAGGAGAGGGCTGAGAGGTGAGAGAAAGGAGAACAGAAGAGAGGGAAAAGAGGAGAGACAAATATTAGAAAGATAGGAAAAAAGAGAGAGAAGCCATGAAAGCTATGAACAAGGAGGTGAGATAAGAGACAGTAATTGTATTATTGAAAAATATTTCACTAGCTTCTTACAGGTTCTAGGATATGAGTGTGTGGTTAGGATGAATGAAGGGTGATTAGGCTGTGCCCAAATGCTCTAAAGGGAATGTGTGGTTTTATGAAATATGCCCGATCAAAGGGTGCACTAATGGAGTGCCTAGGTGGGATGATGTGGGAGCTCTTGCTTGACCACCAAGACCCACAGACTACTTATTGCTTCAAGGGTTTCAAGCCGAATGTTATGGCTACCTCTCACATAGTCGTACGTGCTCTCAACCCTACAAGTGTAGTGAGCTTACCTTGATTCACGATTGAGTATCCTCCTCCCTCAACCACTCCGATAGCTCCACGATACGATATATGAGCTCAAGTAAGCTCAACCCTCTACCTCCAAGCTCCATCCTCCATAACCGCGCACACAAAACAAGAGAATAGACGAAAAAAAAAGAAGAGAGGAGAAGATGGAGAGCTTTTCCACCACGGTCCCTCACCCTCACACTCTCACACTCCCTCTCTTAAACACAAGCACAAGCATAAGCAAGGAGAAGAGAAGAAGAGAGCCACTTTAGCCACACACCAAGAATGAGCTTCTCTATTCACTTTTTGACTTTTTTACATGCCCTCATCCCTTTGGGCACCCATCCCCTTTTTTACATGACTGGCCATTTTAACCAATGTCTTCTTTCCTCATGTCTTTCTTCTTCACATGGTTTTTTTGCTCTTGCCCTTCTACGCTTGCAATTTTCACAGAAGGGAGCCTAGCGCTTGTTTGAAAAATGAGTTACATTGTGTCATGCGCTTTCCTTTGCTAGAATATTTGATGCACCTTGCTAGAATATTTGGTGCACTCCTACATTTTTTTTTTAGCTTGCCTTCTCTTTTGCTTTTCTTGCATGGGCCGTCTTCCATTTTTTACTTGGGCTTCCTTGGTTTTCCTTTGCTTCTTTTTGGGATGTATGGTCTGTAACATTACCCCCTTCCTACTTGAGCAAATCCCATGACCCTTGTGGGTAAGATCTCGGGTGTGGCTGAAGGTTTACCTTGTGGGTTGGTGATGGGTCTTTTGTGGAGATTGGACATGGTAGAGGAGCATGTCGAAATGGTTGAGATTGTGGAGACCGAGGGTATTTTGAGTGGGTGATGAGGGCCTTTAATGATGTCAATGGTTGGTTGCATCCACATTTACCTGAAAAGGAAAAGAAGAGTGCACTGTCTAGGGGGTGTGTCTACCTTACCATGTGGTGCATTGTTAAGGGTCAAAGAGCTTCCCCTAAATTAACCCAAAACAAACATCTCTAAGCTTTGCACTAAATAGAAGTTATTTTACTCAAAACATATAACATTTTTGAATACAGCTAGAAACATAGGCAAAGAAATCTATTTTGTTTTTTCATAATCACAACATTGGTTACAGGCTCATCTGTTTTCCTCACGTGAACAAACACAATCAGAAATCTCACGACTCCTCCTTCTAGCTTCCCAAAAAGACTCATAATCTACTCATGACTTTTCACATATGATCAGTTATAAAGGTTTAAAATACCCTTACAAAACCAAATAAAGAACTCCTAAGTTATGCCTTAATCATGCCTTTAACACTAGCACACCCCCGGTGGTTAATATTTTCCCAAAATAGTAGACATGAACCCACAAAATCCCTTGATTTCATTTCAGTCCTGAGAATTTCATTCTTGCATTCCTGACTATCAATTCTGCTTTGCTTGAATATTAGTTAAAATTGATTGAATTGATTTCTCAATCTCTGCATCATTTTTGCTTTCCTCCTCACCTCTTGGAACAACTTCATCAATTTTCTGAACATCTTCTGTACTAACATCTGTCTGAGTATCAATCACATTCACTTCTGTAAACTGTACATCTGGAATAAAATTCTCCTCTTGCACAGAAGTTTGCACTTCCCCAACAGGTACAATAGCCCAATTTTCAGTCAATACACCACCCTTTGACTTTTCAGAACATGTGGAGTTTTGACGTTTCGCATCAACAATATTCATTTTTATAATTGCATATTACCTATGGTCGATATCCACAATATCATGAAAGAATATGTGTGAAAATGAATTTTTTTCCACTCCCAACAAATTCAAATTAGCATCTTGGAACTTATTGAGCAAAAACAACTTTAGTTTAAAACCATTCATAGGTTTAGCCAACAATTTACCCTCCAAATCAGCCAACTAAAATGTTCATTTCCCTAAGTCCTTAAAAATTCTATATGGTCCCACATACCTAAGTTTTAATTTGCCCGGATGCTTGCCCAATTTAGAGTTATATATTAATACCAAATTTCCCTGTTTGAATTTCTTCTTCTTCAAGTACTGATTCATCCATGTAGATCTTCTATTTTGAATTACAGTAGCCTCATAAGCACTGTGAAATCTGTCTTCATCCAAAGACATCAACTGCTCCAATCTTTTTTTAAGTGAATCCTCCTGTGTTAATCTATTTGAAACTACCACCCTCAAAGATGATACTATGAACTCCATTGGCACCATAGCTTCCATGCCATAGACCAATCTGAATGGTGTGAGTCATGTACTGACCTTGAAGGCTTTTCTAAATGCCCACAGTGCTGAATTCAATTTCAGATCCCAATCCTTCATGTTTTCTGAAACAATCCTTTTAAGAATTTTAAACAAAATCTTGTTACTACTCTTAGCTAATCCATTGGCCTGTGGATGATATGCTGAGGACATTTTATGGCTAATCATATGAGTTTCAGTCAGAACTTTAATCACCTTGTTAAGAAAATGGACTCCCTGATTTGATACAAGTTCCATTGGTGGGTAGTCAAATCTAGTCATTATGTTATTGTACAGGAAATAGGCCACATCCTTGCCTTGTTATCCTTTAATGCAACAACTTCTACCCATTTGGTATAATAATCTGTAGCAACCAAAATATATATGTTTCCTGAAAGTTCTGCTACTGGCTTGAATGGACCCATAAAATCCATTCCCCACTTCTCAAAAGGGCCCAATGGCAAAACTGGATGCTGCCTCATTCTATTCTAATTCCTTGGATATCCATCCCTTTGACATTTATCACAAGCCTTTGTATAATACTGATGTGAACCTTTGATTACTGTTGGCCACCATAAGCCACTCTGAAATATTTTTATGTTGGTTATGTTACCTAAAAAGTGACCTCCAGAACTTCCTGCATGAGCTTTAGTTAACAATGCTACACATCTCCTGATAATTTGATCCACTCCTCTCTTGTACAGATATCCTCCAATTACTGAATAGGTTGCATTTCTCAATACTAGCTTTCTCCTGTGGTCTTTGGTCATTCCCTCAGGGAATACCCCTTCAGTAAGGTAATTAAGCATCTGTTCATACCAATCATCTGAGTTGGTTGCCTGAATTTGAAATAAATCTGCATCAGGTAAATCATCTGGTATCCCTTCAGGAGGTTCTCCTGACTCCAATTTGCTTAAAAAATTAGCAATCAAATGTTCTCTTCTAGGTCTATACACAATGAAATAATCAAATTCCTATAATAGCAAAATCCATCTAGCCAATCTTCCTGTTGGTTGTGGTTTATTGACCAAATAGATCAATGCCTGATGATCCACATGAATTATGATTGAATTTCCCAACAAATAATGCTTGAACTTTTTCAGTGCAAAGATAACTCCCAAGCACTCCCTTTCAGTAATAGAATAATTTATTTATGCTCTTGTCATCACCTTGCTTGCATAGTATACTAGTCTAAACTGGCCTTTCTATTTTTCCTGCATTAACACATCTCCCATTGCAATATCAAAGGCATCTCCAAACACATGGAATGGTAAACTCCAGTCAGGAGGCTACATTATTGGTGCTACTTGTAACATCTTCTTCAGTAATCTAAATGCTTTTTCATGTTCTTCTGTCTAGACATACTTCACATCCTTCTTGATCAACTTGGTCAATGGAACACAGACATGAGGCAAATATTTCAGAAATCTGTTATGCCACTTAACCCATCCAACAAATCTGCTCAATTCCTTCAAGTTTGTTGGTGCCTTGGCCTTTTGAATAGCTACCACTTTCTTGGGATCAACTTGCATTCCTTCTTCTGAAATGATATGCTCTAGTAAAATCCCTCTTTTACTAGAAAAAGCACATTTGGCTAGATTAAGACTCAACCTAGCCATTATGCATCTTTCAAAGCATAATCTGAGTGGATTAAAGTGAAAGCATCATCATCATCATCATCAACTTCCTTCACCATGCTAATACCCTGTGCATACAAGGCTCTAACTTCTCTGGGCAAAGTTACATTTGGCACCATGTTCATGTGCACTTTCTTCTTTCCCTTCCTGATTCTAATTTTAGCAGCTCCCCAATCCTGTTTGACCTTTGCTTGTTTGAACCAAGGCCTTCCCAACAAAATTGGATAAGGACTGTCTCCTTCATCCATTTTGAAAACCACAAAATTCACTGGGAAAGGTAAGTCTTGAAACTGTAATCTATTGATTTTGAAGAATTCCTAGAGGCTGAATTCTCCTCTAATCTATCATCTTCAGTTGAAAAGGAGCTTCTTCAAGCTTAGTAGCTTTAATTTGGTATACAGGAACTCAGGTAAAATATTCACACATGAATCTCCATCCAATAATGCTCCCTGAATCTCTTGTTCTTGAAAATTAACAGTGATTTTGGGTACTTTGCAATCCACACCTTCAGCTTCAATCTGACATGCTTCAGGTTCATCCACATATTCTTCCTCCTCACTCAAATTTTTGAGTACCTGTCTTTTAAACTCAGGGACCAAACTTAAAAACTAATCCATTGTAACAGTGGTATTCCTCAAAACTTTAGTTGTCAACTGTGCCTCCCTTATCTCTTGATGTTGGATCTCCTCTTGAATACTTAATTGTATATTAGGTATTTGGTGATGCAATTTTTGTTTACCATAGTCAATTTTTTTACTCTTCTGAATTTCCTTCAAACACCCCTATCCTGACCCATTTTTAATTCTCCCAATACTGAGGGTGTTTCATCTCTTATGGGATATAACAGGATCAGCCACATACTTTCCACCTAATCGTGTAATAACCAGAACTGATGTTGATTTTTTAGGAATCTCCTCCACTTGTATGCAATTTGAAGAATCACACTGGACATGCAACACATTGAGATAGTCCCCTTGTTATTTCTGCAACACAGGTTCATTAACTTGCCTAGCTTCCTCCACAATGACTACATTAGCCTGTGGTGGCCTATTTTTTTGTGCATGTGTAGGTGGTCTTTGATTGTTATATTTGATAATAGGAATACCTCTCTCCTCTCTGTGTTTACACCACAATGAGCAATTAGGACCCTGCCTGTGATTCATTCCTCCACAGTATGTGCATGGGTCATCATTCAAATTACCATTTCTTTGAGGATTAGGTGGTCCCCAGTTATTTCTCCCCTGAAATCTTCTAGGTGGACCTTTCATCGCTCTATTTCTTTCCAGCTCCACTGCATTTGTAGCTACTGCATTTTCCCTTGGCACTTGTTGTCTTGGGTTTGCCCTATTGTTAGGATTATACCAACAAGTAGCATCTTTGTGCCCATGCTTCTGGCATGTATTGCAATATGGTTTGTCCTTCTTCTGAGATGTTGAAATTCCCATACTCTTCAGAGTTACAATAATTTATTTATTCAGGTTCTCAGACTTGCTCTTTGTCTTTCCCTTTCCATTTTTTTCCTTCTTTCCCCTAGCTTTACTTCTCTGCTTCTCTTTCCTTTTCTTCTTTCTGCTTTTGGATTTAATTTCTTCATCTTCTGAATCATCAAAATCAGAATATGAACTGTCATCTTCTGAATTCGTAGACTCTAAATCTGAGTCTGAATCTAAATCCGTATCTGAATTTGAATCATTGCTATACTTCTTCTTCTGTTTGACTGTTCCCAACCTTTTATCTACTCTTTTGGCAACTGCTACCAATTGATTAAATCCTCTTGCACCTCCAGGAATATCTATACTGGCTATTGCAGTTCTCAGGGATTCCCTCAACCCATTACAAAAATATTCCCCCAGCATCTCAATGGTTGGCCTTTCATTGGGTGCAAGTCTTCCATTCAAATCTAAAAACTGTTGTATATAATTCTCCACAAGAAGCCTCTTTTGTTTCATTGTTTTAAGCTTCTTCAGAATATTAGCGGGTGTTTTCCACCTTCTGAATCTTGCCAGAAATGCTGTTTGTAATGCTTGTGTATTAGCAAAATGGGTTGCATCATACTGTGTAAACCAGTTCATAGCCTTACCCTCCAGTGTGGCAGCAAATTGCTGCTTTTTCACATCATCTCCATATAATACTCCTAGTCCACTTGCTTCCCATTTTGTGCTGAATTGAGATACATGGGCATCAGGTTCTTCCTTTTTGGACTCACCCTTGAAGTTTGTAAATTTGACTTTGAGATTTGTTGGATTAGGGGGTTGTGCCATTGATCCTGGCTATTGTGTTCCTGTAACCTTTCTTCTTGCTAGTTTTTTAGGCAATGGTTGAAACCTTAGTTTTCTCCTTGCTCTTCTCTGAATTTGAGACCATGCTAGCAGTCCCACAAATCGGTTTATGTTTCTCTCCTCCTCACTTGCTGTAACCTGTAATTGCTTATCAGTAGCAACATCTTCTACTGTATGCCTAGGACCTACTTCTTCAATCTGTACTTCCTGATCACTCACATACCCTAAATCCAAGATATCCACCTGACTGCCACTGCTGGACCTCTGTTGTTCTTTCTTCTTTTGTTTCTCTTCCTGTACTAATTTTACTTGCAGCTTGGTATAATAAGTTCCAAAACCTTCACCCATGTATTTTCAGCAGATATACACCATACGCCTATTCTATCGTTAGATCAGAAATCTTAGGACTCCTCCTTCTAACTTCCCCAAAAGACTCATAATCTACTCATGACTTTTCACATTTTATCAATTATAAAGGTTTAAAATACCCTTACAAAACCAAATAAAGATTTCCTAAGTTATGCCGTAATCATACCTTTAACATGCATTGTGTTCGTGCTAGTGGAACTAGGAGCTGGGTCAAATCGTAGAAAATCCTGGGGTGTTGTCCTACACTTGAGGACCCAGCTCGTGTATGGGAAAGTGCAGTGTGAGTATAGCTTAGGGAGACATTTCTAACCATAGGTGAGTGTGACCTTCATAGGTATATCCTGCCCTTGATGGGCCCTAAGCATAAAGTGGGGGTAAAAGGGCTAGGGAGTTAGGAACAAAGCCAGTCAACCTCGGCCACCAGATGTGCCTAACTTGAGAACCCCTAGGTGCGGTGATTGTGGCACTCATCAAGTGGGGTGTGTTTTCTTGCCTTGCCCTTGTCTTTGTACTTTCTTAGTGAAGGAGGGGTGTAACAGCTAGGAGACCCAAGGGAAGCTCATTTGAAACCCTGGTTGCCTAAAGAGAGAGAGTGAGAGAGAGCTTCATTGTGTGGACTTGATTCAATCTCATCGCCAACGAGCTCATTGTCCACTATAGGTATTCCCACACCTTCTCCTGCATGTGTAGTTAGGATCTGGAGGTGCTCGAGCAGTGCAAAGACTTTGATCGCTCGGCACGATGAATTTTGTGTCAGCTCAGCAAAAAATGTGTTGTCGCTATCGGCCCGTCCGAGCGACGACAACTCTAGGCCGAGTCCTAGAATTGGACCAACTTGGCATTCGATCCACCTGATTCGGCCTTATCGACTCGGCCCAACCCCACTCGGACAAGTTGACCTCGAATACTCATTGCTCGGCCTGCATCCGAATCAACCATTTGGACCACTTTGTACTTGGACCACATAACTCGGCCCTTGAACAACCGCACTCAAACTGTTCGAATCCAACACTTGGACCAATTGCATTCGGCCCTTTTTCGCTCCGCCCTCAACCATTCGAATAGGCCGAATGTTTGGCCAAATCAAACATTCTGCCCCTGCAATTCTGACCTATTGGGTCGAGTTTGATTTTTTAGAATTTTTTGAACATTGGACCAAACCACCTAAACATTGGTTGTCCGAACATTCGATGACCATACAGACATTAGAGAAGCCTTTCTAGCATAAGGAACAAAGGTATCATCAAGACTCAAGTGTACAGGCAACGCTAGTCGACCATATAGCGATTAAGTCTGACAATAGCACCGAGTGGAGTATTAGAGCACTATCGAATCATGACGGGGCAGAGAGAGTAGTAGAGAACTCTACAAATCAGCAGAGACGGCCAAAAACTATGTATACAGGCCTATCAAGCTAAACCCATGACAAGAGCAATGGAGTCGTTTAAGTACTTGTCTTCTCACTCACTTTGAATTCCAGCCCACAAAGCTCAAGGGAGAAAAGCTAAAAGCCTGATTTTGCACCGTGCATAGAAAAGAGCACACACATGCACACACGCACAGAGTGAGGGTAAATTGAGGACTGGTTGTAACTAATAAGGAACTCACCCAGACATAAGAACTTGAAGGAACCCATCAGTAAGAGAAGACCCAAGGACATAGAAGGGAGATCGAATCCCCAAGAGTAGGACCAATCCAAGGACATAGCCTAAAATCCAAACGCAACAAGGGCAGGCAATATTGAGGAAGTAGATCTACCCGACCTTATCAACTTGATCGATAACTTGGAAAAACATGAAGCCCTAAACATGGAAGGAGGCAGCACAGGCCATAGAAGCAACGAGGAGCTTAACCTAGGGGACTTCCCTGAGGTGGTCCAACATTTAGTGAACCAATACGACGCTCAAACCCAGCTAGAACACCACGGTAGGCCGATAGAGGACATCATAGCAGACCTATAGAAAGAAAGAAAATTGGCCCGTAGGGCTCTACAAGGCCTAGCTACGTATAACCAAGATCAACAAACTAGGAACTTATGCCAGAGTTTAGAAATGCGAGAGATACAGAGGGTGCTAGCCCTAGCAGGCAGAAATTGGTTAGAGAGCAAGAGAGAGCTAGAAGAAGATCTCACACTCAGCAAGCTCCTGTGACAAAGTGGCTGCTAGATAAAATGACCACTGAACGAAGCGCTACAGCATTGGCAACATCGCTACTGACAGGGTTAGGAGTCAACCAAGGCTCTAAGATCCAATAAAAAATCCCTGTGGTAGCAAAACAGCTGGACAAATACAAAGCTACGGACGACCCATACAGCTTTGTCGAACAGTTCAAGTAGGTCTGTAAGGCCAATGGCCTCCCTAATCCCCACCTCCAGTGCGGGCATCCCAACTACAAGAGTGAAAAGATTGACTTCTGTAGCAAACGTTGAATCTCAACAAGGACCCAAGTGACCAAAGGTAGAGGCTATCACCATGAAGCCACAGGCCGCAGGACCAAGATGAGCATGTCAAGGAGCTCTACGCTTAGTTGGAGAGGGCAAGGGAGGAGAAGAGAGCAATAGTGATGGCACTAGAAACGGAAAGGGAAGTGGCAAATGCCTCATAGCTAGAAAAGACCCACCAAGTGGCCTTGCAACACAAAGAAAACCATGCGCTAAAAGCAAAACTAAGGGCCAAGGAAGACAATGAAGAACAGTGGCGAAAAAGACTAGAGAAAGAGAACTAGGAGCTAGTCGCAATGCAAAAGGAATACAAGCTCCTGGTTCTACTGTAGGCGGAGCTCAAAGCATAGGTAAGAAAGCTTCAATCAACATGGAGGAGCTCGCCGCACTGGAAGCAAAGAGAGAACAAGAGTAGGAAGAATGGAGAAAAGAGAAGGAAGAGCTCACTCACATAGGGAAAGAGCGAGAATCAAACATAACATCTCTAGCATGCAAGCAGGAGGAGAGTTCCATGGAGATGACAAAGTGGGCTTAAGAGTGGGCAACTCACATTGAAGAGCAGATAAGAACCCTAGCACGCCTTCTAGATCAAGCTGAGAAAGACAAAAAACTTGCAAAAAGCAGAGCAAAAGCTGCCCAAATGACCTTCCAAACTCAACAACGTGCATTCTTAAATACCCTGTTGGACATCACTTAGACAGAGGAGGGAGAGCCCATGATGGCCGTAAAGAAGAAACTAGGAATGGCTCGTAGAGCACTGAAGGCTCGACTCCAGATGCCGCCACAACCTAGGGGGGCAAGCCCAAGCTGGGATGAACAACGCCATTATCCCCTATTGGCAGGCCTAACCTCACAGGAAGTGGATGCACTTGGGTTCCTCCAAGAGGAGGAGCAAGAGCTAAAGCCTGTAGAGGAAGGTGGAAGTGAACTTTGAAATGGGACCACGTGAAGATGAACTTGTCCCATCGCCTCCTTCCCCAAGGCTTGAAGAGCAGCAACATGTAGATACCTCCATGGAAAGAAAGGCGGCACTGAGAGAAAGAAGGAAGCGAATGGTGGAGGAGACACGAAAAAAATGGAATACCAAGGGAGTAAGGGTGCCCTAGGTAACTATCCCACAAAGCGAGGATGATGACCCGGCAAGTTTCCATGCCGATCTTATAATCTAGGAAAGGAAAGAGATGGCCAAGAGCCCCTTCAACGTCAACTTCCAATTCCCCACCACCCTGCGAAGAGTGTTACCCATCAAGGTGGTGGAGAAGGTGATTAACATCGGCAGTAGACTTAAACAGAGGTGGCTAGAGGAGACAGAGTGGAACCCCACCTTATGGGCTACCGAAGATGCCAAATTTTGGCAAGATAATGTTTTTGAGGTGTCAAAGTCTGTGCCTAGCTATGAATGCCAGCCTACATGGAGAAGAAGAATCTATGACACCAACCTGGACACGTGGGTGGATTTTTGCCACACTCAACCCTTCGAGAGGAATGGCCCAACCTTTATGCCCTACCCTCGAAGGGTCGGAGAAGATTTCGACCCTAGTGTCCATGGCCGCTATAACGTCCCTGTAATCTATAATCCCCATTGTACTACATATGAAAATGCCATCGCCTTCACATTAGAAAACCTGTATGATACCCTAATCTAGTTTACTAACACATTCTCATCATGCCCTGATCCCGCTTTTATTACCACTTGTAAATACCTTAGATTTCTTAGGATACTTTTTAGGCAAGACCCCACCCCGCAGGAGCGCGGCCTCCCAATGCTCCATTTTGATCCTAGCGCTATAGATAGTTGCGCGATGTCTCAACTAATGATGCGTGCTACTCTATTTCCTTCATTTTTCTTAGCTCTACTAGAGGATATGAATGATAGATACTTCACCTGCTACAATCATACGTTCCCCTCCTCCACCACCCTTCAAGTCCGCCTAAACCTCAAGGGGTATCTCCAAAGCTGTCAATTCCTTAATAAATCTATTAAGCCTCCTTCCCCACCTCACTCCAATGATGAAGATTGAACTTCTGTCACAACCATGTAACTTTACTATTATTATTATCAGTGGACAAAAAAAGAGAGAAAAGAAAAAGAAAAAGAAATCACACGTCTCCACCGCAATTTGTACATCCACCACAACCACTGCACCTCCTAGAGGTCCTCAAGTTAGGCGCGCCTGGTGGCCCCGGTCGGCTGGCTCTGTCCCTAACCCCCTACCCTCATTTTGATCCCCCACTTCCTACTTAGGGCACATCAAGGGTAGGACACACCTAGGGAGGTAACACTCACCTGTGGTTTAGACCTGTCACCCTAAGCTCCATCCCACTAGCATGCACGGCACGACAATGGCACACATCCATACAGACTGCACCTTTTTTCCTTTCCAGGTAAAAAAAAAGGCCCCACCACCCGCTTTAGTGACCCCATCATCCATGCAATGTCCTCTCCATCTTGTGAAACATCCTACCATGCCAACCCACCGAAGCAAGGGCCAAATGCAACATCCATGCTCAGAAAGTGAATAAAGAAGCTCATTTGGAACTATGCAGGTGAACTCTGCCTCAAAGAGTTA
This sequence comes from Lygodium microphyllum, assembly GCF_053477565.2. Taxonomy (NCBI): domain Eukaryota; kingdom Viridiplantae; phylum Streptophyta; class Polypodiopsida; order Schizaeales; family Lygodiaceae; genus Lygodium; species Lygodium microphyllum. The sequence continues at coordinate 92,236,714 of NC_141146.1, forward strand.
AACGATGGATCCATCTAACACCATCTTAAATTTCAAAGAAGGATCTTTCCACAAGGCATCCTCCAAGTGTGGATCCATCTAACATCATTTTGAATTGAAAAGATGGACCCGCCCCTCAACATCCCTTCAACACCAAGGATTATATCCAATGCCAGGGCCTGTCAGTTCCAAAAATTCCTCCAATATCAGGGCCTCTACCCAGTCAAGGGTCCTACAATTCCACAAATCCCTTCAACACGACTCGTATCCAAACTCAAAAAGCTACTTGGCCACTCCAGCAATAGAGTCCGACTCATCCCCCCAACAAGTGCCATGGTACTGGCACTCATGTAGGAGGAGGATAATGTTAACCCTCAAATGAACAAGGTGGAAAACCTAGAAAATCTGAAGCAGAAGACAAAGCCAAGGTAAAAGCAAAATGGAGAACGAAGGCATGCCAAGAAAAATCGAGAAACACAAGAAGTGTGAAAAAGTCCTAAATGAAGGAGAGGCACTCAAGAAAAAGCACAAGTCAATACTTTTGCAAAAGAGCACAAGGTGCATTGTGATTTATTTTAAAAGCACTGGGCCTTGATCCATGCAAGTTGTAAATGTAGATGGGCAGTAGGAGGAAAACTAGGAAGATAGGAGGACAATGGAAAAAGGGCCTATGCTATGACCAGTCATGTAAAAGGGGATGACCACCCAAATGGGTCTTTGTATATAAAGTTCAAAAAGTGAATGAGAGCTCATTCTTTGGTGTGTGGCAAAGTGGACTTTTGTTCTTCTCTCCTTCTCTTCTCTTGCTTGCTTGTGAGTGCTTGAGGGAGGGAATGTGAGGGAGTGAGAGAGTGAGCTTGTGAGAGTGAGGCATCTTGGAGGTGAAGCTCTCCACCTTCTCCTCTCTTCTTCTTATCTTCTCTTCTCTTCTCTTGCACGTGGCTATGGAGGATGGAGTTTGGAGGAAGAGGCTTGAGGATGCTTGAGCTCACATCACAAATCGTGGAGCTATCAGAGTGCTTGAGAGAGGAAGCAACTCAATCGAGTGTCAAGGTAAGCTCGCTACACTCGTAAAGAGGGATAATGCGTTGGCTATGTGAGAGGTAGCCATTAGTGCTCACTTGGAACGCTTGAACAATAAGCGGTCTGTGGGTCTTGGCGATTGAGCTTGTGCTTGCCTCTACATACACTATACTGAAGTACAAATTGACAATGACATTGCATTCATCTCATATGAAAATGATAAGCAAGTACAATGTTAAATAGAGTTGGGTAGGTGACAAATCTTTCCCTCTATGCCTATTGGATTCTTGCAGCTTACATGTCCTCAGCCCATCTGCTCTTACAAAGAGGCAGCATGGATGTGATTGCAAATCTCAACACCCCTCCTCAATCACAACCAGAAGTACAAAGTGTGTAGAGGATTTAGTGAAACAAACACCTACAAAGTGTGGGCACACCATAAACATGGCAAAAACACCAGAGGCTGTCACAAAAAAGGCTAAGTGTGGGTACCACAAACATGATGGACATCTAGAGGCTATAACAGGGGCCTCACAAAGTGTACAGAGGCTGTAGTACAAGGCTACATGAGGAGTTTACAAGCTTATGATAAAGGCATTTGGGCTTATGTACAGAGGCTATAGTACAAGGCTACATTAGGAGTTTACAAGCTTATGATAAGGGCATTTGGGCTTTAGATGTTACAAGGCTAAAACAATCTATCAGAGTAGGCATAGAAGGACTGATGAGGCTTGTTCTTCTCCTAGTGGTCTTCTTTTTCTTCTTCCTTTACTCCATGGTCTTCTTCTTCTTTTGCTACACCAAGATAGACCTTCTGGGACCTCTTTCTGTCATGGCAAAACTTCTCGATGTGTCCAGTCCTTTTGCAAAAATCACAGTTAAGTTGGTCCTTCTTGCATTTGTACATGTTGCCAACATATAACACTTGTTCATCTCTAGAGGCTCTCGGTTCTTCCTTAGTTTTCAGCTTCTTTTTCTCCTCTAACAGCGATGCCTGGATATCAACAAGCTTAGGGTTTGGCATATTGATTAGGGTTGTTGATACATTATTATATTCAAGAGGCAAAGTTTTAAGCAAAACACCAATGCAAACATCTTCTTCCATTTTAATGTTGATTTTCGTAAGCTGGGTTAGAAGTTCTTCCATGTAATTTAGATGTGTGGCAAGTGATGTGCTGGACTTCATGTCAAGCTTGAAAAATTCAATCAAGAGGCCATACTTTGATGACTTAGACTATGCACCAAACAAGGTGTCCAGTCTCTTCCATGTATCATGTGAGGTTATAGTTATCCACATGGTGGATGTAGTTGTCGCCTAGCTCCAGTTTGATAATGGCCTGAGCCTTATCATCAAACTTTTGCCAAGTGACTACAAGATCCGACTCACGAGGCTTCTTTTCTTTGCCACTTGTGATGGCCCAGTGACCCTTCTTCATTAGGATAAGCAATGTGGGTCTACCACATGTGAAACCCAACCCCCTTAAAGAAAACTGTTGGATATTCCTTGCCCATGTTGGAGTTGCAAGAACAGCTCCAAAATTCTCAGATTTCAACAGCAGAAGAAATTATCTTGAGTGTGCTAACAAGCACAAGTGCCCCAAAAGCACTAAGTGACAAGTATTAAGGGATACTTGATGCTTGAAAAATCTTCAATAGGTCTTCAAGAACTTCAAGGATCTTCAATGTTGTATTCCCCTCCTTGATTTGATGCTGAAGTAGCCCAAAAAATCTCAAATTTGATGTAAGCCAAAGCTAACACAAGTGACAAGAGTCATTGGATAAGTGTCAAGAGACACTATGCTTGAATCTTCTTGAAATGCTTCCAAATCTGCCAAGAACTCCCCTCCTCAATGATTTGATATGAGAGTATGCACTAGAACTTCAATATTCAGTCACATCAAAGTGGCAAAGGACCGATTTAAGTGTCGAGAGAGAGAAAATGAAGTAAAGGATGAGCTTGGAGTTGAGAATGGCTATGGAGTCTTTTAGGGTTTAGTAGGCCTGACTGTAATTTTAGCTATTGCAACATGTACACGAAGTATTATAGGGATATTATTTGTGAGGAGTAAGCTTACTCCATGGACTCAAAATGCCCTATGCAAGTCACAAGATTGCATTGCACACAGGAGCTGCCAGCTATACGATAGGAACACATGCAGATCTGGATAGCAATTGACAAATTACAAAATGCTGAAGCTATAAGTCACCAATGTTAGGGATTGAGGTGCTGATATGAAGTGCCATGATGTGTAGAGAAATCCCTTAGAAGAAAACGTGTGAAGTTAAGGCTTGTATCAAGAGATTTGAGAGCTCCATCAGAGGTAGGTACTGTGTGGCTATGGCTGCCATGGAAGGTTGATGAAGATAGAGTTGAGAAATGAGGTCATTAGTTATCCTTGAGCTAGGCAATGATGGAGGAGAGCTAAGAGAGAAGAGAGAAGACCTGAGACATGCTAAGCCATGCTCAGCTACACTCTGATACCATGTGAAAACACGGGATCTAGATCATGGAAGCTATGGTGGCTCATAGACATAGACTAGATTCATGTAGACACTAACATGACAGAGACCAAGAGACTTGACTCAAGAATAGAGAACAGGCAGCAAGTACACTATATTGAAGTATAAATTGGTAATGGCATTGCATTCATCTCATATGAAAATGACCAGCAAGTACAATGTTAAATAGAGTTGGGTAGGTGACAGTCTTTCCCTCTATGCCTATGGGATTCCTGTAGCATACATGTCCTCAGCCCATCTGCTCTTACAAAGAGGCAGCATGTATGTGATTGCAAATCTCAACACACATCCCCATCTTATTAGGATGAAGGTTCACATCACTCAAAGGATTGTCGATGAAGATCAGCTTCATCTAGTTATAATGATGTCAACTTGTATCAGTTAATGAAGAAGTGTACCCAAGGGGAGGTAGCCAACAAGTCTAGTACTTGGATTGCACATTAGAAATGTCATATGTTGTAGGAGTTAGAAGCACTAATGGGGTTGTAGGATATAGTGCACCAAGGGAGGTGGCTTTGGAACTGTGTTGTGGAAGATCAACTAGTGATTCATCTATTCTGGAGTGCAGAGTGTTGCCACCTTTTCCACAGCAGCTTCCCGCCCAAGGGTATTTTCCACCTTTTCTTGGAGTGAGGCCTATTATGGCAGGGAATTTCTTACTTTTCTCCCATAAAAATTTTGCTGTTTTTTTCTTTTTCCTTACTCTCGAGGGTGTTTCTACCTTTTCCAAAAGAATAGGTCAACATGATAGGGACCGAAGTCCTTTTCTCTCATGACCGATATATCTTTATGTTTTTTAAATAAGGAGATTGGCAGGAATATTGAGTATAAGAACCATCCTTGCCACCTCTCCTAGATCAAATGGGAAGGGAACAAAGGAGGGGTGGGAGGTGGTTGTGAGGGGCTAGAAGACCAAGGCCACCTCATTGGGATAATCAAGAGGGCTATTAGGAGCAATAGGCAAAGCCTGACCAATCGATGCACAAGGAGTGAAGGGGCTATCGACGGTGACTTTTAGGATCCACAGGGAGAGTAATATGTCTTTAGGCGATAGCCAACAATTAGGAAGGGATCATTAGAAGCATAGACTATTTGCACTTGGACAAAGCCATTAAGGTTGACAGTAAGTACCTTATAGAAGCCCATCCATCACTCTTGGAGCTTTCCTAGAAACTTGCCCAATCTCAAGTCATAGGCTAGGACTAAGTCACCATCATTAAACTCCTTCTTCTTGATGAAGCTATCGTGATTGGCCTTTCATCGCACTTGTGTGACTTCCATACAATGTAGGGCCGTCCTGCGAGTCTCGTCCAAACATTCGAAGTGTAGGAAACGATGCTACAGGGACTCATGATCACTAGGCATTCTTTGACATCCACGCATAGAGAGGACAATTCTAATTCAATAGGGAAAATGACCTCTGTACCATACACCAGTTAGAAAGGAGTCTATCATATAGGAGCCTTATGGGAGGTTCTGTATGCCCAAAGGTCCTTTGTAAGTCAATCATCTCAATCATGGCAATGTGCAACAACTGTCCTTGTCATGATCAAGCAAAGGATGTGATTGGTGACTTTGACTTGGTCATTGGCTCTAGGGTAGTAAGGCGTAGACTTGAGATGGCAAATCGTCTTGTACTGTACAGCTCTGTTAATTCTTCCATAATCTTGTTGAGGAAGTGAGTATCTCTGGCACTTACTAGCTCTAGGGGACTACCAAATTGGGTTATGATGTTCTCGCATAGAAACAGAGCCACGTTTTTGCCATCATCCCGCTTGAGAGCTTTGGCTTCACACCACTTTGTCACGTAGTCCATAGACCAAAATGTATCTATTCTACTTCCTTCTGGTTGGTAGATCAATGGGAGAAAACGAAGTTGATTTCCCATTTCTCGAATGACTTTAGGGAAAGGATGGGATGTAGGGGCATAGTGCTAGATTTGGTAGGCTTTCCCATTCATTGACAAGCATCACAGTGTTTGCATTAGTCATGGCCATCCTTGTGCACGGTCAGCCACCAATATCCTACGAGCAAGGCCTTTTTGGCTATTGCTTCTCTTGCAAAGTGTCCTCCACATGGCTCATCATGGCATGCGTTCAACACTATTCCAATCTCATCTCCTACCACACATCTTCACAACACTTCATCTTTTCTTTTCTTGTACAGAGAGCCATACCTAATAGGGTGTAAGGGGTTCATTCGTACATAAGCTTCTTCTGCTCATCGTTGGCAATTCCAAGATGATATTGTTGTGTAGTCAAGAGGTTGGCTATGTTTTCATACCATGGGTTTACAGTTTTGATTAGAAAAAGGGAAGTATCAGGGAGGTCAGGGTCATCCTGCTCCTCTTCGTCACTCTAAGGGATTCATGACAAATGATCAGCTAGGACAAGGGAGCGACTAGGTTTAATAACCACTTCAAAATCAAACTCCTGAAACAGAAGGAGCCATCTCATCATTCTTCCCTTCACATCTACTTTGTTCATTAAGAAGGATAGGGCCTCATGATCCACATAGAATTTAAAGTGCATCGACAGTAGTAGGTAGTGTCAAAACTTCTCCATGGCCTTTTCGAGCTTTGTCACTGTATAGTTTCGTTCTCTATTGGACTTTTCAGCTTGCATAATAGATAGGTTGGCCTAACTTCGAAGAGCCTTTTTGTCATAATACTGTGCCTGGATTGATGCATCAATGTGCACATGGAACTCCTTCGTGTCCAATCATCAACAGGTTGTAGGACGGGTACTTCAATTAGACACTACTTCAAGGTGTTTTATTGCCTTGTCACAATCAAACTCTGTATCTTTCCTCAGGATCTTGTGGGGGTTGCCTTTGTCGCAAATTGTGCAATGAATAGTATATAATAGCCCATATGTCCGAGGAATCCCCTCAACCATTTGAGGTTGGTTGGTGTTGTTAAAACTACAATCTTCTCGATCTTGGTAGGGTATGTTGCTATCCCTTGTATAGAGACAATGTAGCCCAAAAGAACTCCTAAAAAGATTTACTACTTTGTTGGGTCCTCTACCTAGGGTTAGGGTTCCTTGAACCAATCCGTCTGTACCCTTGCTTCAAAAATCCATGGTCTCCCCAGCAATAACAGAGGATATGAGGTTTCGTAGGAATTTGGTTTTACCACCAGATAGGTCAGCCAATAGTCTCTTCCTGTGAGGGTTGTCTTCACATATGGGAGAATGCCCAATGGATTAATTCTGCTTTAGTCTACAGTCTGATAAGCTACTACGTAGGCTACATACCTTACAATCCTAGATCCTTCATTGTCACATCCATCATTATGTTCACTAATGAACCTCCATCAATCAATGTGTTTGCAATAAAGCATCCTTCAATCCACATGCCAATCTCTAGGGTGTCGGGATCCAAGTAGGCATTAACTACATCTACTCCTTTCATAGGCTCTGGGGCTTTGATGGACTTAGTTGATGTTGAGGGAGCAATCCTTAGCCTTTTTCTTCTTGTTAATATGCTTTTGAATTTCTTTCAACAACTGGGAGAAACATCAACAGTTGTCAAAATGTTAGGTTTGGTTTAAAGGTGTCTAGGTCTTTGACCAAGTCATATTCTTTAATAGGATTCACAAGCTTCTCCAATAGACTAGGGAATGGGGCAATGCCTACATTTATCTTTCCTCTTTCCTCTAGAAGTGGCAACATCTACACTTCTTCTACTGGAGGTACTTTAGCATTCTCCATCTCTTGGACCTTTGGTCCTGTCTCTATAATTGTCTCTGTAGCTCTTTGAGGCACTGCAATGTTTTGTACTACATTTTTCTACTCTATACTATTCTGTTTCTCTTTGGAAAGATTGAACTTCTGCCATTTTGGCAGAGGGAATGTTCTCTTTTGGAACTATGGGTTCGCTTGTCTTGGCACGCATTATTGTGGAAACTTCCAATTCCACCAAGTTAGAGACAGGTTCTTAGGTCTTTTTTTGGGTATTAGAGGTAGCTTTCACAAGAGCTAGACAAGGATAGCCTTTTGTAGTATGGCCTTCTCCTTTGCATCAACTGCATAAGGGTTTGTAGTCCATAGACCTTCTAGGGTTTGGGTAGTTTGGTGAGATATGTCTCTTTGCTCCACATCTATAACATTTGACTTCTGATCTCTAACCACTACCAGACTGTCATCCTTTGTAACTCTGAGAGTGAAACCTCCTTGGGCTAAAATTAGGACCAAACTCTCTAGGCTTTGGTCCACCACTAGACTTTCATCCTTTGTAACTCTAAGAGGGAAACCTCCTTGGGCCAAAATTAGGACAATCAAACTCTCTAGGCTTTGGTTCAATATCTTGGGTGGTCATCTTAGATTCCAACAAGTTAAATCTTGCTTCTCTATCTTTCTTCCTTCTTTTATGCATCTCCTTTAGAGAGTAGATATCCTCTATAGTATGTTTCTTTCTTAAAAAGTACAAACAGAAGGATCCAAGAATAGTTATTTTTGGGTGTATTCAGTGGCTAAATGACTTGCTTGATGGCACTTTCTACACCATGTATTAGATCACATCACATCTCCTCCACCTCCCGCAGGATAGGATATGTTGGTGGTATTCACCTTCAACATCTGCAGGTGTTCTATAATCACATCCATAAACTCCTTCTTGATGCTTGTTGCGACTGAATTGGATAGGTAGTCCTTCAAATTTTCTCCTCCTCCCTAGAGTACTTGCAATAGGGTTTTGGGAAGTCTCTGTAATCACTGCATAGACTGGTTGGGTTGATCCATAGGGTCCTTTGTTCTAATTTTGATTCAAAGCTCCTGTTGTTGGGACTAGGGGTTGTTGGTTCCAGTTGGTAGGGTTCCACTATTGTTGTTGGGTTGCCATTGGGGGAACTATTTGAAACCATTGTTGTTGTCATTTGATGTACTACCATCTCTGTGGTGGCCACTGTGGATTTGGTGCACTATTGTACTGTGGCACTATTTGCATCTAAGGGTAGGGATAGGGAACAATCCCTGGGAGGACTGCATTTGGTGGGTATACCATTCTTGGCATGGGAGGACCTAAGACTTCTCAATAGCCTTGCTTCAACTTCATCATACAGTCTTGCACCTTCCACTACAACTTGCAAGTTAACAGGCCTTCTCAATTTCACAAACTTATAAGCTTCTAGTTGTAGGCCTCTGAGAAAAACTCCCTTTTGATGCCTTCATCCAAGTGATGGTTGGTTCATCTCTTCAGTATGGATTCCATTCTAGAGATATATGCTTCCACCCATTCACCAAAGGATTGTCTTAAGTTCATGAACTCCTCTCGCATCTACTCTTCGAAACCTTCACGCTTGAATTTAGTGAGGAAGGTCGTCCCATGTCCCGAAAGTTCTTGTTGCTGCTACTTGCCTCTCATGCCACTGAAACACTACACCTTTGAAAGTGGCGGGGAATATCTCCAACCAATGATCAGGGGTTTTGGCATTGTTGGCTACACACGCTACCATGAACTCAGCTACATTAAGATCATGGTCTTCATTGTACACTCCCTTAAGATGGGCAATGGGACTACATTCATTGGCATGTCATCAATATTTCCAGGATAGATCTGACTAGGAAGGGGACCTTGAGTCACCATGGGGACTTTTGTAAAGAGTGCTACAAGGGTGTCAAAGGAGGCTTCTGCTGCTAGCTCATTCTCAACTTTGATTTTTGCCTTCTCTCTTCTCACATACCTTTGGACTTGTTCTAGTGCTTGCCTCTTGATTATGTCATTCATTAGGGAGTTAGTTCCACCTAGTTTGTCTGTACTCAAATAATAAAATCAAAAGGGTTTCAGTCTCTAAAGGACTCTCTTGCCAACATTTCTTCTACTTCCTTTGTTTCAATGTCTCTAAATTCAACTTTCATTCCACTACAAAGGGGAAGATATTCAATTCTAAAGGTATCAAAACTCATTCTTCTAAGCATCGTTGTGGTGCCATCATCATAGTAATACCAGCTTTTGATTGTTTCAATAGTGTATGTTTTGAAAAACACTACGTCTACTAGCTTCCAATGGGTTGCTAATTGGACAAATAGAAGGTTGTCATTGTACCAAGCATCCAACATATCTTGCTATTGAGCATCCACAAACATATTCCAACTCTTTTCCTTCTTGTTCTTGTGAACTTCAACCAATCACGACTCTTGAAGCTTCTTTACAATTTTCCACTTGATGATGTTTGGAAAATCTTCAATAAAATCTAAATCTCCCATGGATGGTCATTCTCTCTATTTCTACTCTTCAATTTTCTCCCAAATAGTTTGTCACCAAGATGCACGTCTCTGTTGCTTCAGCAGGGAGAGGAAATAGTCCACCATATAGAGCCTACATCAAGATGGTAATATATATTTGCCATTGTGGGATAAATTTCTTGTAGAAAGTGGCTTTGAGAATTTCCAATTTCCAATTCTTTAATGGTTGAAGAAACTTTGCAAGCATCCATTGGATACTTTCCCTCTCAGTAATGCCATTTCCTTCATTTTCAACCCCTCTTATGATGCCTATTGATGGAAGTTTTCCTCGGCTACTGCGCACCAAAAACATGGAGCCCCAAGATGAAAACCAAGAAAATGGAAAATATAATATAATAAAATCTATCTTGTATCATCAACAAACATGTTTTTCATATCTTATGTGACCACAACAAGGAAAACAACACCAATCTTCTCAAATCTTCACGCAACATCATTTAACAATTCTTCCACAAATTATCACAACAAAAGTTCAACACATTATTTATATTCTTCATCAAATTAAAAAAAGAACACAAAGGAATGCTTCACTTTGAATGGAAATAATCACATAGTATTCATCTTCAATAGTTTCAAAGTATCCCTCTCAATCTCTCACTCATAGATACATTGTTTTGCACAGATTTGGTTATCTTGCACCCTCTATCTCTCTTATACACATACTCTCTCTCAATGGTACAATGAAATAATCAATAATAATCATCCATAACCCCTCTTTTGTGGTGGATACCCCTCCTAAGAGATATGTCTACTATGAAAGGTCACTAGAGCCACTACAGTGTCCTTTTGTAGCTCAACAGTGTCACTGTCACTTCAGTCTTTACTTGAGTCTTTAGTAGCTACTTCTTCCACTTCTTTGAGCTAATTTGATGTGTATTCATCTCTTACCAAGGTTAAAAAACTTCCCCAAGCTACACATTCATCCTACATAACACTTATAGAGGCATACAGAACAGAAACAAGACACAAACATAGGCTCTACAATCGGTCAACATAGGTCTATAGTACCTAGAGAAGGTCATCAGAAAGCATTTAGCTTAACTAAAACAATTAAAAATAATTTAATAAGCTTCCAAACACTCTCAAAATCCATCAATCATCATTCCAACCTCTCATACACAGAAATAAAATAGAACAAAACAGAAGCTCAACAGACTCAATCAGAACCAATCAGACACTATCAAAACATCAATAGAACATCATATCTCCACTTAAAACTATCATGAGCTTCTTAAACCTATTCAACCTTATCCAAAACAATCTCAAACATTTCCAAAACAACTAGTCAGCATATAAAATCAATCAAAAACCAAGCATTCAATCCACAAAAATAACAAAAATCAGCAAAAAAATTAAGTCATTTCAATAGTCAACAACATTGTATGAGAAACTATCCCTCTTCTGCAACATAGAGATTACCAAAGGTAGCCATAGATATCAACAATAAAATTGAGAAATGGTTCCACGTAGGACACTTTGTAGACTCCATCATCTCCACACTATGATTGGTAGGAAGAACTACCCACACCAACTTGGCCACTGTCATATTGTAAAGAGTGAAAAGACAATATATTAGTATTTATTTATGGGGAGTAAGTTGCACTAACTTGGTATAAAAGGTGTAAGAGATGTTATTTTTCATCATTGAGAAATTATCCAAGTCTCTTTCATCTTCAACTCCTTGCATAACTTCCACGGCTATCTTCTCTTTCTCTCTCTTCTTCCTATCTTTCTCTCTTCTCTTATAGTTTACTCTATCCTGTTTCTCTCTCTTTTGTACTCTTATCTCTCCTCTTTCTTCTCTCTCAATTCTCTTCTTGACAAGTGGTATTGGAGCTCCAATATTCGATCCATTTTCTTATCCATTTTTCACCTATTTCTTTTTACACAATCTGTTTTACCAGAGATATAGGCTTTGGTAGCTATTAGTAGTCCATCTACGGAGGTAGCAGACACCATATCTAGAGCTACTCACTAGAGCTTTGGGCAAGTTTGTAGGATGAAGGTCGAAATGCTAGATTGTCACAAACTTCCAAGCAAATTTTAGAGGTATTTTTTCAAAAGAAGGCTTAGAGGAGTTAGAAAGGGTTTTTAGCTACAATTACTTTTTTAAGAGAGCTCCTTCTTCTTCCTTCTTTCAAGCTCCTAGGGAGTTCTCAACAAGGAATCTTCATCTCTTTCCTTGATCATTAGCCTTTTACAAGATCTAACTATTTAGGAACTTGCCAAAGATCAAATGAAGCTTGTTGATAACCAATATGAAGTTAATTAGTTGAGATCCGGGAATTTGCTTCATATTTTGTGGTGCATCTTGCACTGATTGCCAAGCCATTTTACATTGATTTCAAACCATTGATCTTATTGTCTTGAAACTAATACAAGCATTAGCATCAAGTTATTGACATTTAACCTCAATTTTTAGCTTTATTTGGCTTCATCCTTTTATCTTTCTCCTAAAAAACCCTAATATACAATAGGGCATCCATAGCCTACTTTTTCACACTCTGAAATCTTCAATAAAGGATTCTTCTACACCTTCTTTGCTCATTTTACTTCAAGATACTTGCATCAAACTTGAAGATTGTGAATATTGAAATCATTCTTGCAAATAGGATGGCTTATAGGGTAAAGTTTTGGGGCATTCATGTATTTCAATCCTTCCCTTCATGTTGAGGTGTTTTATCTTGCTAAGGATCATTAGAAGTCCTTTGGAGCTATCATGGAAATTACATAATCGAGCAATCGAATCATTGGTTACATTCGGTACCTTCAAGCTTTCAACTACACTTGAAGAGATATTTCTTCAAATTTCTCTATTGAATCTCTCTAATCCAATTGCTTAAGCCATCATACATTTGTTGAAAGAGAGATTACTTCAATAATGGCCTTGATTTTTATACTTACATACTGGAAAATGCTTCATTATTGAAATTGTGGAATCCATAGAGTCATACATAATAGCATTTTCCCATTTTCATGCTTCCATCAAATTCTCTGTCTATGATTGTTTAATCCATAATCTTTGGTGCTTGTTCCATTGATAAATCCCAATAATTTGTAAAGCACAAGTTGGCAATTCAATGAGCCACCATTGCAAGTACTCATGCCACTAATTCTAAAGGATTAAGAGGTTAGTTATTGTGAAGGGTAGATTTGAATGTGCATTTACAAGGAGTTTCTCTAATAACTCGGGTCCTAGTGGAAGTTATTTGGATCAACACTATAATGCACACCAAGCTTCTAAAGGCAATTAAGCCTTTAATTAGAGAGAACTTCAAGATGAAATCATATTGAGCAAATACAATGGGAATTCTTCTTTCACATTAGATCTAGAGGAGTGAACATAAAAATTGGATTCATAGTTTGATATCTATCCTCAATTAGATTATCAAAAGATCCACTTTCTACCCTCCATTTACAAGGCTTTGCACATACATGGTGGAGGTATGTGAAAAGGGAAAATTGGCAAATTGATGGATGGAAAGCCTTCAAAGCTCAATTGGCCCAAGTAATTATTTCATAAATTGAGAAAAGAGAAGTTAGCTAGGAGATGATATCACTCGACCAAAGGAACCTATTAGTGAGAGATTACAACAACCAATCTTTGAATTTGACTATGTATGTAGAGATTATCAATGATGATGCCAAGTTTCACAAGTACATTTATGCCTTGGAACCTAGCTACTAATATAATGGCATAAAAGCCTTTCACTCTTTTTCAAGCAATTAAGTTGGCTGAGAGGTATGCTTATAAGTACAAGAAGGATGTTAATTTAGTACACTTTTGGACAAACCAAAAAGCAATCATAAAGCAATGAGAACCTGGAGGAACTTTGTGGAGGCAACATGCCTAATAGTAGCCCTAAAATTCTAACTTATCCACCTTTTATTGCAGCAAGAAACAAAGGAAGTCTTAAGATGGTAATCAACCCCAAAGGAGAGAGTAAGCAAGCTGAAAATAGACCAACAATGCAAGGTGTCCCTATGGATCTTTTTAAAGAGCACAAAGGAAAGGGCCTATGTTTCAAATGTGAGAAAAAGTACATTTTTTATCATGTAAATAAATGTGTGTACAAGAAAGGAAAAGTGTACAATATGTTTATCATTAAAGAGTCAGGGAAGAGGATGAAGTTCCTCTTGTGATAGACATTGCTGGAAAAATGAGGATTACAAGGAAGATAGTGGGCAAGACAAATTTTTTGACCCTTAGGAAGAATTTCCTTTCAATCCAGGTTGTCACATACATTTTGACCCAAGTGGACAAGAGAATAGTAGGCCATTGTGTATTACCACTTTGGCCTATTCGATATCAATGGATGCATGGATGGGTTTGAGGAGCCCAAGCACACTAAGAATTCAAGGAAGCATTCATGGCAAGATTGTGTATATCTTGGTGAACAATGCTAGTACACATAGTTTTATGAATAAGCAAGTAATGGATAGATTGCAGTGTCTTCTCACTAAATTATAGCAATCCATTAAGGTTCAAGTAGCCAATGGTGATGAGGAGATCAACACCCAAATGTGCTCTAAAGTTCCTCTACAACTGGTTGAAAATTATCTAGCATGGATGGCATTGATTGTTTTAGAGATGGGCCTAACATAAGCGATTGAAGATACATTGAAGGCATATTATAATATAGAACCTAAGAGGTAGATTTAACATCTACACTTGGTGAAGTTTGCCTACAATGCCTTCTATCATCAAAGCATTGTTCCCCATTTCAAATGCTTAATGCACAAGATTTCATATCCCCTTTGAACTTCTCAAACTCCACAATCAAAGTGGAAGCATCCGACAAGAATGCTACATGAGATAAAGAAACAAGTGAAGGAAATTTTCCATGACACTAAAGCCATTCAAGATTGATAGGCAGGTTATGTTGATCCAAAAATATTGGAGCACACATTCAAAGAAAGAGATATGATCTTCTCAATTATGTAACTAAAGAAGAGTATCCTATCATTACGAAAATTCAACAAATTAAGCCCAAGATATTGTGGTCCTTACAAGATCGTGAAATGCCTAGGATGACATGCATAAAAGCTACAACTTCCATCGCATGTCAAAGTTCATGATGTATTTCATGTGAGTCTTCTCAAGATTCCTAAACTAGAATATATGTTAGGTGACAACCAAATTATAATGCCTAGATAAGGAATCTTGGAGATGTAGCCTTAGAGGATTCGTAATACAAAACGAAATATCCTTGGTTGAAAATGGGATTATCTACCCAAAGCATCGCGTACATTGTAAAGGCTTTTCCAAAAATGATGCTACTTGGGTACATGAAGTCATTCTATACAAGGATCATTCCTAGCATCTCTCAAGATGAGATCATCTTGATTCTCCAAATGGAGAGAGGATGTAATTCACAAAAAAATCCTTGCAATATCATAATCTAGTTTTTGTTCTTGATTTTTAACATCAACACTTGGAGCAACAAGGAATCTTATTTCAAGAATATATTGGCTAATACAATGGCTTAGCATTTTTTGCAACATTAATGACTATGTTAACTATTTCTACTTGAGGTATATTGATGAAAATTACACTCGATAATGAGGTCAAATTTTATAGAAATCCCAATTCGTATATGTGGGTGATGCTTGAAAAGCTCTTTGCCTTCTCCAAAAGAAGCTTTCTAAAACTTTCTTTATGGTGTAAAATAAAAACAAGGCTTAGTTTGATGGTTAGTTACCTTGTAGTTTAAGTATGCTTGGGTGATGACAATATCGAGATGGGTGACCTCCTTGGAAGTTTTCTCTTTATGAAAATGGTTGCATCTTGTGCACAACCAATGATACTTATGAAACTTTTGTAACCTCATTGACAAGTATACCAAGGTTATGCCTTAGTCATTGCCTTAGTTATAAGTTTCAAGATAATGTCACTTGCCATTGTCACTTATTATGCATAGTGATATAGTGTAGGTGGTACTTGACTACAAACAATTAATAATAAATAAAATTTAAAGCTTTTTTTCAAGCCATAAAAGCTAGCCATGACAAAGTAGGCTCGTCTTATCACTTTGACATCTCAAAATAAATCATCCCCCCTCCATAATAATCAATTATGGAATTTGTAAATGTTAAGAAAGTATCCCCCACTCTCTCACAAAATAGCTCATCCCGCCCCATCCCTTAAAACTATATAAAACCCTACCATGATAATTAATGAGCTTTAAGGATATTTTAATAGGTCAAAGAAGGGATTGATGACTTGCAAGCTTGGATATGTTTTGAAAGGTCCTTATACTAGTTTGATGATGGTTTGCTAGACATCCAATACTAATAGCTATATTCACAATGAGCTTTTCTTTGTATCAGATAGAGTCCATCCATGGTGTTTTGCCTCAATACATGGCATTTTTCACCCAAATCCAATTTTGTGTCTAACCAAGTCAATCAAGGACAAAATATGATTTGTATTAAATCTAACAAGTAGCCCTTGCTCTCCAAGAGACACTAAGTTCTTTCTAATGGACAACACATATAATACATTAGACAAATATTTTGTCTAACTATTAATGTAATAACAAAAGAACTTTCCCAATGTTTGAAATCATGTGGCATGAATCATCACACTCTCCAAACCATTCAATATGGCTAGTTACACGGTTTGATGCATCGGACTTCATATACCAAACATCATCATGTGTCTCCTTTCTTATAAAAACATTCATATGTTGAATAACAAAGAAGCCCTGATTTTTATCATCATTCTACCTAAATGATGAGGCAAAATTTGTACTTCTTGTAATTTGCTACTTCTAATGTCATCTTTTTTGTCATAACAATGGACCATAGTAATGATAGATAATGCCACTAAAAACTCTATTCTTCCATCTACCTCTTCCTCTAGAGCTCCCCCTACCTCTAGAATGACCACATCCTCTTGAAATATGCATATCACTAAATTATTGACTCAAGCAATTTTATTAGTTACTATCCCACTAGCTTGTCCCATACCACAACCTCTTTAAGAGGACATGCCTCATTCGCTTTAATGGAAAATCGCTTGTGTATTCTTTTCCTAGGGAGAAATGCTAGTCTTGTTTTCGTACACATGACTTGTAATGTTGGTTTAGATGATATATTGAGCTTCAAATGAGCTTGGAGTAGTATATTGGACAAGGTTTTGTATCCAAGTTGAGATATTTAGATGGACAAGGTCTCTAGTATTTGAAACTGCTTGTGGCACAGCTAGAGAAATTGGTTTTTTCTTCAAGTACCTTTCTACCTTGCTTCCATGGTTGTTGTATTGGCATTGGCGTGAATAAGAATGAGAGAGAGAAAATGGAAAGGGATTCGAGAATACTAGTCTAACCGTAGGTGAGTTGAGCTCCCTAGGTATGTCCTATCCTTAATAATGTGCCCTAAGAAAATATGGGGGAATTTGAGAGAAGGGCTAGGGGGTTAGGACTGGAGTTGGCCAACCAATGCCATCGAACGCATCTAACTTGAGAGGTGTGGTGTCATGATTATAAGTGCATATTTATTTATTTTCATTAATTTTTTCCCTTGTTTTTTTCTTGAATATAAATATACAAATACCATACAATAAAGGCTTTCAACCTTACAAAAGTAGCTAGAAAATCTTAATAGTTGAAAGGGTGATCATAGTAGAGATTCAACTTTGCATTGATTATACTTTAGACAAATATTGTGCAAAAATGGTTGATTTGCAAGCTTGAATTCTAGGGAAGTTAATGCTAATGAAGAACCATAGTAGGTTGAGATGAAGATTGAGATTTCTAGAGGTTCATTACACATCTCTCCAAGGTAGTAGAGGACTTGAGGTGGCAACCAAAGTAAATCTTGCTTGATGAAGCAGGTTGCTTGATCATGCTTGCCTTCCTTTATTCCATTCACGCCAATTAATAATCCTATTCATCCTTATGCCTTCAATATCTTGCAATCTTGAGTTTTTCTTAGGAATTTCTTGCTTGTTTTTTCTTTGATGTTGACTTTAGTCTTGAGCGTACCATTTATCACCTATTATCTCCTGCATTCACTTGCTAAAAATTGAGAGCATGTGTAGTTGAGTTCAAGTGAATTGAATTTTTTAAAAATTTAAAATTTTGACTTTAAAATTTACCACTTACCAATTACAAACTCATTAGTGGCTCACTTTGTTGGTTGCTCCCATGCCTGCATGAAAATGTTGCAATGCTTCCTAGCTTTGTAGGGATATTGCTCTTGTAGTGTGCATGTATTTTTTTAAATATATAATTTTACATATAAAAAAATTGCAATGAGTTGGTTATGTTTAAGATATGACACAAATGTTACTTTGCTTAGAACAACCCAACAATCCATTTGTAGAAATCAATTTTGTATTGGAATGCAACATAAGTACCAAGGAATTGCAAGACTTTTTTTAAGAATTTTATTTAGTAAAGGGTAATCTTGGATTAATCTGGATAGCTTGATATTTTGTATAGTCATGAGTATTCATAAGAAAGTGGGAGGTATATACTTCGGCTCATCCTTAGGATCCCATATAGTCTATCTTTTCTTAGCAAGAGTCATTAGTTTGAGACCCAAGTTTTGTCATTGAAGCCCATATGGTATACTATTTTTTATCAAACTTTCTCTACCCTTGTACTTTTAGTTCTAGTGCTTGAACTTCCTCCACAATCTTTGGTGTGGAAAATCAATCAAAGCTTCTCAGCTTCAAATTTTGGCATATGCTACAAAAGTACGGAATCATTTCTGGGTATTACACACAAACATGTGCTTCCACATCAATTTCCAATTGAGAAACTCTTTATAGTAGCTGGCAAACCTCCAAGGTTGGTATGAATGGTCCCATATATAATAAATTTTGTTATGAAGTTCCTTATGAAATTCAATTATCAATCAATCCTCTTTTGTGCTTTTTTATTTTCCATCTCCATAGTAGATCTTTTTATCAATTCAGGATTTAAATTCAATGGAGATTTTACTCTTGCTTGTGCTAGTTTTCTTGTAGCTTGCCTCCTTCTTGGCCAAAGTACTAGGGACTTCTTCCTTGGTTAAGATGATAGGTATGGTCATAGCTAAAGGCTGCGATTCTTGGGGTTCCATATTGAATTTGGCAGTCGTAATTAGAAGGTAAATGGATCTAATTGTGGTAGTAGTTGATAACAACTACTTGGTTGGATCCTTGACTTCATCCCTTAGGACTTTCTTGAGTTAAGACATGAGATTAGACATTGTTTTCCTACTACTTTACTTCTCCCCCATTGTCTATATATGTGATAAGACATCTATGGCCAATTGTTCTACTTCTCCCCCATTGCCATCCAAACATATCCTTTAGTGCACAACTACACATGCAATTAGGGATGTCACGGAATAGGTTTGCTTGATGCTCTAGTTACATAGAATCCCATGAGCTTTGCAATCCCTCCTAATAGCACAACTTCAAGGTTTTGGCAAAAAAGGAATGTTTCTAAATGAGTCATGGATCATCTCTAAGGGCCTTTAGCACTTTCTCCTAGCAATAAATGTCTTTTGAAGTTAGTGCATGCAAGAAGCGAGCTTTTTTTGGAAACCTCAAGTTTTATTCCACATAGTCCACTTGGTCCTCTTTTTCTTTTGGGCATATTCAAGCACCAATGTTGCTCCTCCATTGCCACTACTTGGTTGGATCCTTGACTTCATCCCTTAGGACTTTCTTGAGTTAAGACATGAGATAAGACATTGTTTTCCTACTACTTTACTTCTCCCCCATTGTCTATATATGCAATATGACATCTATGGCCAATTGTTCTACTTCTCCCCCATTGCCATCCAAACATATCCTTTAGTGCATGTGACACCTAGACCCCATCGTGCGCAAACATTGAATATGAGGCCTTGGGAAAGTCTCCCTTTGCGTTGTAGGGTCCAAGTCAATCCTAGAAAAGTCTAATGAGGCCATGTATTGTAGTTCACAAAATTTCTACACAAAGAGAATGAGTGCTAGAGGGTCCAAGCTTGAAGTACATGACATGGGATGCACACATGTGGCTCATGACTCCAACACACCTAGTTGGATAAGGACATCCACGACCTAGTTTTCCTAGTGACATCAATATTAGATTTTCTTAAATTTTCAATAATCATACCAAATTTTATGTAAACATGCAATGTTGAGGACACCGAGAAGGAATTGCTTGCAACCCCTTGTTCGGTGAAAAAAAAATTCACAAGTCCCCTCAAAGAAATGATGGAGGAGACTTGTGAAAAAAAAACCATCTCGAGAAAGGGTTACGAGCAATCCTCTTCTCGACGAGTTGCTAGAAACCCCCTTCTTGAAAAAAAAAATCAAAGTAAGTCACATACTCTCTCTCTCTCTCTCTCTCTCTCTCTCTCTCTCTCTCTCTCTCTCTCTCTCTCTCTCTCTCTCTCTCTCTCTCTCTCTCTCTCTCTCTCTCTCTCTCTCTCTCTCTCTCTCTCTCTCTCTCTCTCTCTCTCTCTCTCATTTATCTCACTTTCTCCTTCTCTCATTCGTCTCTATCTCTCTCTCCCCCCTCTTTTTATATTTTTATTTAGTGATTAACTAAAAATAATTAATAATTAAGTTATTACTAAGTAATAAATTAAGTTGTGCATGTGTGTATGCGTCTCTCTCTCTCTCTCTCTCTCTCTCTCTCTCTCTCTCTCTCTCTCTCTCTCTCTCTCTCTCTCTCTCTCTCTCTCTCTCTCTCTCTCTCTCTCTCTCTCTCATTTATCTCACTTTCTCCTTCTCTCATTCGTCTCTATCTCTCTCTCCCCCCTCTTTTTATATTTTTATTTAGTGATTAACTAAAAATAATTAATAATTAAGTTATTACTAAGTAATAAATTAAGTTGTGCATGTGTGTATGCGTCTCTCTCTCTCTCTCTCCTCTTCATTCTTTTATGAGCGAGAAGAGGAGAGGGAAGTTTTAAAATAATGTTTGATAAGAGAGAAGAGATAAAAAATAAGTACTAGCTAGGAAGGTCAAATTATGTATATATTTAAGATATGTTTTAATATGAGAGACATAGTAGCTTGAGACTTTTTGAATGAACTATATTGAAATGTTTGAACCTTATGAATTAAAAAAAATCCTCTCTCTTGGGACATTTTTTAATCCTAGCATAGAGAACTAATAATTAACATAACATATAATGGCTATTATCTTTTGTATTGTATATTTGGAAAAATAAAGACCTTAGTTTTATACTATTGAAATTATAATCAAAATGTGACTTTTTTATCTAATTGTACTTAGACCAAAAACTTTTAAATAAAGGAAGTTGATCTCAAGTTGTGGAGAGAGAGAGAGAGAGAGAGAGAGAGAGAGAGAGAGAGAGAGAGAGAATGTGTGTATGTATTTTGATAAAGAACCAAAGTTATTGATATAAGAGAAGCCCAAAGGTGGTATTGTAGTATTATAGAAGAGAGTTGCTATAATTGGTTTAAGTTTATATATTTATATATTTATTTATTTATTTATTATATAAGAGAGAGAGAGAGAGAGAGAGAGAGAGAGAGAGAGTGTGTGTGTGTGTGTGTGTGTGTGTGTGTGTGTGTGCATGTGTATGTGTGTTGATAAAGATCCAAAGCTATTAATGTGTAGGAAAGGCCCAAATGTAGTATTGTAAGAGAAAGTTCAAAGAATTTTTAAAAAAGAATTTTTAAAAACACACACACACACACACAAAATGTGTGTGTGTGTGTGTGTGTGTGTGTGTGTGTGTGTGTGTGTGTGGTGATAAAGGTCCAAAGCTATTAATATAGGAGAAGTCCAAAGGTAGTATTGTGGTATTATAGGAGAGTTGTTAGAATTTTTCAAGCTACAAGAGAGAGAGAGAGAGAGAGAGAGAGAGAGAGAGAGAGAGAGAGAGAGAGTGTGTGTGTGTGTGTGTGTGTGTGTGTGTGTGTGTGTGTGTGTGTGTGTAGTAAAGATCCAAGACTATTAATGTAGGAGAGGGTCCAAGGTAATATTATAGAAGAGAGTGTTATAAATTTTTGAAGCCAAAGAAGGGGTACTTAGTCAAGGTGGATTAGAGTTTGTATATCCAATAATCTTTAAAGCTATGTCTTTAGTTCTAGAATATACAATAGACAAGCCTACCTTGATTTGTCTCTCTATATGTATGTGCATGTGTATGCATGCACTCACGTGTGTGTCTCATTAAGAACTTGTTTCTATATCTCTCTCTTATTCAAATACCTTAATTTTTCTCTCTATGTGTATGTGTGTGTGCATGCATGCACACATGCGTGTGTCTCATTAAGAACTTGTTTCTATATATCTCTCTTATTCAAAAACTATTATCATTAAAAAACTCTCTTTCTCTCCCTCTTTCTCAATAATATATATACTTATATATGTGTGCATGTATTTATGTGTGTATATTGAAAGTCCTAATACGCACACACACATGTACACACATATGATTAGTTCAAAGAAGTATAACTATATTTTATAGCCTATGAATATTAATATTACAACAATATGATGTCAATTTAGAAAAGACATGGACAATGAGAGATCAAAATGATGCTCTCTCTCTCTCTCTCTCTCTCTCTCTCTCTCTCTCTCTCTCTCTCTCTCTCTCTCTCTCTCTCTCTCTCTCTCTCTCTCTCTCTCTCTCTCTCTCTCTCTCTCTCTCTCTCATATTAAGCATATTGATTGAGCATCAAATTTATACTTATTTTTACAAATCAATATCTCTTCTTGCCACCATAATAAATAATCCACAAATGTGCAAGCTTTAATAATGAGTTTTTATTTTTTAACCAATGTTTAATGAGGTTGCTAGAGCCATGTACAAAGAAAAATGTTTAGTGAGTATTTGGAATGGATGCAAATATAGACCTGTTTATACACCAATCCATGCTTACGGAAGAGATCTTATGCCTCATATTTGAAAAGAGAAAAAAAAAATCAACGTCACCCATATTGTGACTAGCAAAGCAAAGACTCTGCTAATTCTTAGAGCAAATGCATTTTATTTTGTTGAGAAAATACAGACATACCTCGCTTGGTTAGCTATGATAAAATTTATGATAATCTTTTACTATCATTGTCTATCAATTTGTGGAACAATAGTACACTTGCTCGAGATCAATGTAATATAAACATAGATCTAGATTGCTTATAGAAATTATTTTGCATTGTAAATGTGAGAGACAGAGAGAACTAGCTACAAGTAAAGAGCGAACTATTTGTTGCAACATGTTATAATCCAATGTAAAATCGGTTTTGTCAAACCTAGAATATTCGCACAACTACTTTTTTATTGCAAACGAGAGAGAGAGAGAGAGAGAGAGAGAGAGAGAGAGAGAGAGAGAGAGAGAGAGAGAGAGAGAGCTCTATATATCAGTAAGGGAGAGTTGTTCATTGCAACACATATCACAATCCAATGTAATACAAGTTCTATTGATTTAGAGTGCTTGTGTAAATGTTTCCATATTGCAAACATGAGAGAGAGAGAGAGAGAGAGAGAGAGAGAGAGAGAACTATTTGTTGAAACACCTTTCATAATACAATATAATATAGATTCTATCAATCCAGAGTGCTAGCACAAATTATTTTTGAGTTGCAAAAGAGAGAGGGAGAGTTGTTTGTGGCAACACATATCACAATCCAATGTAATACAAGTTCTATCAATTTAGAGTGATTGTACAAATGTTTCCATATTGCAAACATGAGAGAGAGAGAGAGAGCTATTTGTTGAAACACCTTTCATAATACAATATAATATAGATTCTATCAATCCGCAGTGCTAGCACAAATTATTTTTGAGTTGCGA
This sequence comes from Lygodium microphyllum, assembly GCF_053477565.2. Lineage (NCBI taxonomy): Eukaryota > Viridiplantae > Streptophyta > Polypodiopsida > Schizaeales > Lygodiaceae > Lygodium > Lygodium microphyllum. The sequence continues at coordinate 92,260,239 of NC_141146.1, forward strand.
GAGAGAGAGAGAGAGAGAGAGAGAGAATATGTGTTGTGTGAGAGGAGAGAGAGACACACGCACAAAGAGAATGAGTTGCTTACATATATATATATATATATATATATATATATAGAGAGAGAGAGAGAGAGTGTGTGTGTGTGTGTGTGTGTGAAGGTGGTGGTGGTGGTGGTGGGAGAGCTAGCAGCGGTGGTCGATGGGGCGGCGGTGATAGCAATGGTGGTGGTGGTGAAAGTGGAAGTGGAGATGGGTACATCTAAGGCTGGAATAAGTGAACTATGTGGAATAAGAATAGAGAGGTTGCTAAAAAAAGCTCACTCAAAAAACTCACTTCTTGCCCTTCCCCTTTTCAAGTGGAAAGAACGTGGCTAGGGGTCTTGTTATAATGTGACACTGAATCCCTAGTTCTCATAGTGTGCAATGCCTTGGTGTGCATTTTCTCTTAACATGCAATCTCTTTCTACCAAATTGTTGGACTTCGTGGAGAAGTTTTCTATATTGAGAGGATTGTGCCTTCTTTCCTAGCAACTTGTTTAAGAAGCTTGAGGCAAGTTTCCTTCTCAAGTTGTGGTTCTTTGATAAACAACTCTAGGGGTACATGCATACCAATCTTGTGGTAGTTCTTGGAACCAATTCAAGTCATAGGTATAATCCTTGTCAACTAGCTAGTCTTGGTGAGTCATACATACTTCAGAGGCTATCACTTATACTGTAGTTAAAAGACTATGAGTTTGCACCAATTATTTTGAAGTATGAAGCTTCATTTATAAGCCAAGAAAAACCTAGTTTGACACTCAAAAAAGTCCCTCTCTCTTGAGCAAACCTCATTTCAAGTGACTTCTAGTTGCTTTTCTTACAATCAATGTGCTTCCCTTGTGATACTAGGCTAATGTCTTATGTGATTGTGCTAGGTCCCTAATACCAAAAGGTTGTCAATCGGTCCTTATGGTGTTTCAAGTTGCCCAATTTTGTCATTTAATGACATAACAAAAACTCTTCTAAGGATTTTGTGCAGTCGGTTGTCCTAATGAATAGAGATCTCATTCTCTCTTCTCAACCCAGACCAAATTGTGCACAAACATGCAATGCTAATAGACTCTAAAAATCTCCCCCTATGTCATAGGGTTTGCATTTGCCTTGTGTCTTGAGACCCACCCAAAGTGCCTTCATGGCACTATCCATCATCCTAGGCTATTGTCTTTTGTGATTATGATAGGTCCCTAGTCCCAAAAGGTTTTCGGTTGGCCATTGTGGCATTCCAAGTTGCCCAATTGTTGTCATTGTTTAGTGACATTACAAAACACTCTTTAAGGCTTTTGTGTAGTTGATCCTTATGGATAAAGATTTCATCCTCCTCTTCTCAACTCAAACCAAACCATGCACAAACATGCAATGTTGAGGGACTCTAAAAATCTCCCCCTGCACCATAGGGAGGACTAGGTCTTCCATTTGTCTTGAGATAAACCCAAAGGGCCTTCATCGCACTATCCATCATGCTAGGCTAATGCCTTCTATAATTGTGATAGGTCCCTATTCCCAAAAAAATTTCAATTGGCCCTTCTGGTGTTTCAAGTTGCCCAACTTTTATCGTTGTTAAGTGGCACAAAAAAACACTCTTCTTAGGCTTTTTTGTAGTCAATCCTAATTGGTAGAAATTTCATCCTCCACTTCTCAACATGGATCAAACTATGCAAAAACATGCAATGTTGAGGCATGCTGAAAATCCCCCCCCATGCAATAGGGTCTGGGTTTGCTATATGCCACACGATTCGCCCACATTTTCACTTGGTTTAGTATGGGTCCCTCGTCGTTTCACTTCACTTGGACCCATTCTTCTCCCTCTACTTTCCACACCTAGCCAACACAGATGCATCAATATCAAAGCCATTACATTCTATACATTTTCTCCAAGGGTTTTTCATGCTATCTTCCAATGAATGACAAAGTAATGTTATGTTAGACAATAGCATTGTTTTGTAATGTGCATATTTCCAACAAAGTGCAATTCATGAAATTGCACATTAAGATGTCTCGAAAAAATTATATCTTTCATGTATTATCTTCATTGTTTTTTCAGTCCAACCTTACGATGTGCATGCATACTTTTTGGAGAGTCAAAATATCTTTATGTGCATCATGAGTTCCACATTGGTTTCTTTTTCTATTATGTAAGATAAGTATTGTTTATTTTGCCCCCTCCCAAAGAAAATGGAGGTAAATAAAGGAAATACCCTAGATCATGATTCCCTAGGATTTAAAGATATTTTCCTCGGAGAGGAGTACCCTAGTGATGAAGGACCCCTTCTACAAGGAGTGTGTGATGCCAAAGAAAATGCAAAAATTCTAGAACTCCTAGATATCCAAGGTAACATCTATGTCAGAGAGGAAGTCATTGCTGAAGAGTCCCTTGTAGTAGAGACGATATTCTCAAGAAGTCACTGCTAAAGAGTCTCGTGCAAAGAAGCTATTCTCATTCCTCACAAAGCTAGCCATACTTCAAGCTTTGATAATGCGAGGAGAATGTTCAATGCTCCATTCAATCTAAATGAGATCATTCTAGCCAACATGAGTTTTGTATGGGATGAGTTCAAGGCGTACAAAGACCTTATGGAGTCAAAAAAAGTTGTAGAAGGTTCCAAGTACTTCATACATTTTTCATACTAGGGAAAGAAATATAACCCTCAGAGGATTGTAAGGAAGTGACTCCACCTCCCAGAGGATTGAAAGAAAACATTGAATTTCCCATTCCACAAAAGAGTTATGAGTTCTATGAATTCTACTCTGGTTTCTTGAGCTTCTTGGCTTCACAAGAAAAACTTGTTGACCCAACAAGGCTTTAAGGGACTGATTCCCTAACATAAGCATGTACCATTGTAGCATGCATGCTCTTTAGATCCACCCTTACATTTTTGGATTCATTATACTAAAAAACCAACATATCTTTTTTCTTTCCATTTGTAAAGTGCATTGAATCTTTAATATACTTGTAGACACCTAGGAGCTTTGTGATTGCCATGTTTTGCATTTGTCTCTCTTTTGCAATCATATATGGTCTAGGAAAATCTAAACCACTCTGATGATGTTGATGAAGGTTCTTCACCACCACCTTGTTAATTGATATGTACCCTTTTCTACTTATTGAAGCATTGTCACATGCTTCCAAAACTTCCCATAGTTCAACTTGTAAAATATTACACGGCGCAGCGAACAGAATCTGAGAAAGAGATAGAGAGTACACAACAGATAAGAGGAGAATCAGTAAATTCTTTAACTCCAAACAACTGATACAAAGATGGCTCTGTCCACCCGTGCGCTTCCACTGTGTGAAGCTTAGATGGCGATCTAGACAGAAGATAGGTGAAGAGCTTAAGGCTAGCTGGAACAACAACTCTGACTGGGTGAAAGATGAGTGTAAGATGGCTGCGAAGGGGTTTAGCTTTTATAGCCCGCGAAGGTCGTTAGGTCGGCCTGCTGACCGACCTACCATATGAGCCTCCACTAGTCGGCCAAGGAATATTCCAGGGAATATTCCCTTTACCATCGGGCCGGGGGCGCTGCCCCCGGACCCCCGCCAGGGGGGCCGCTGGCCCCCCTGGGACCCCCCAGCCAGGGGCCGCTTCCGCGGCCCCCGGACCCCACAATAGGGGCCCCTTTTAACTCCCTTACCACGCAACTCAATGCAATGTGCCTCGAGTTGCTACCAGCTTAACCACTCCGTCTAACCCAAAGATTAGACCCACAACAGTCACCTTTTTGCCATCCGGTCACATAGACCTCATCTGATATACAAGTCAGGACTCAACCAATGTCCGGGCTCACATTTGGCTTCTCCTCATAATGGGGGCCTTACAACTTTGAGCACCATGGATCATTGGTAGCACCTAATGAGGGTGGTGCATTGATCATATCTAACACCCCCCCTCAATGTCCACCCATAGGTGAACTATCTCCTCGGCCCAATGCCGAGTCTCTGAAGATGAACTTGAAGCAGATCCTTCGTAAGTGCTTTGGTGAAGATATCTGCTCCATTCTCCTCTGTTGGACAGTAGACCAATTCCACTATCCCATCCTCCATCAAATCACGCACATAGTGATACTGGATCTCTATATGTTTGGTGCGTGCATGAAACACTGGATTTTTGGCAATGGCGATGCAACTCTGATTGTCACATCTCAGCACAGTTGGTTCTTCATCCTGCACTCCCATATGCCATAGAATCCTTCTCAACCATACGGCCTCACATGCAGCAAAACAAGCTGCCTTGTACTCTGCTTCGGTAGAAGACAATGCCACTGTTGGTTGCTTCTTACTAATCCAAGAGAAAATTCCTGAACCCAAAGAGAAACAATAACCAGAAACTGACTTCCTGGAATCAATGTCTCCTGCCCAATCTGAGTCACAGTTCCCCACAAGAGAAGTTCCGAAACTGTATGTGATACCATAGTCAAGAGTTTTCTTCAAATATCTGAGCACCCGCATCCCAGCCTTCCAATGACTCTCATGAGGTTTGTTTGAGAACCTGCTCAAAACACCAACAGCAAAACTGATATCTGGTCTGGTGTTACACAAGTAGATTAGACTGCCGACCAACCTCCTATACCTCCCAATGTCTGCTAGTGCTGATGTATCCTCAACGGATAACTTTACATTCACCTCCATAGGTGTAGCTATCTCCTTGCACTCGGTCATGCCAAATGCCTTCAAGATCTCCCATGCATACTTCTTCTGAGAGATGAAGATCTTTCCTGGCTCTTGCCAGACTTCAATCCCCAAACAATAGTGCAGCAAGCCCAAGTCTGTCATTTCAAACTCAAAACTCAAAGCCTTTCGAGTTTGGTTGATCATATCTTCATAGTCACCTGTAATAAGAAGGTCGTCCACATATAGGACAATCACTGCAGACTTTTTACCATCACTGTAAACATACAAGTTAGCATCTGAGGCACATCTTTTGAAGTTTAGGTTTAAAAAGAACCTATCTATCCGTTGGTACCATGCTCTGGGGGCTTGTTTCAGCCCATACAATGCCTTCTTCAGTTTACACACTTTGTTCTCAGAATGGGGGGCCTCAAACCCTGGTGGCTGAGCCACGTACACCTCCTCCTTGAGGTCACCATTTAAGAACGCTGACTTAACATCCATTTGGTACACTGGCCACTTCTTGTGGGCAGCCACTGCAAGTACCGTGCGAATAGTGGTCATTCTGGCAGTTGGGGCAAATGACTCTTGAAAATCAAACCCTTCAACTTGTGAAAATCCTTGGGCAACGAGTCTAGCTTTGTACTTTTCTAAGGTACCATCAGCCTTGTACTTTACCTTCCAGATCCACTTGGTGCCAATAATCTTCCGCTTTGCTGGCCGATCCACTAGCTCCCAAGTGTCATTCTTCATTATGCTGTCATACTCCGCCTGCATAGCAGCCTTCCATGATGGATCTGCAAGTGCTTCTTCTAAGTCAGTTGGCTCCTTTACTTCTCTCATAATCTCAACCATCAAGGCCATGTTGACTATGTGAGCAGAAGCCCTCCTTTGCTCCTCTATTCTCTGAGACCTCCTTGGTCCGTCTGCCTTCTCCTCAACAGATGCAGGCATAGGATTATTGTGGTCATAGAGCTGCTTCACCCAGCGCGGCAATGGCTTTTCCGGTGGGGTGATGTCAGGTTGGTGAACTTTTTCCTCATCATCTGAAGATGATGCTTCCTCCTCCTTAAGGATAGGGATAGCTCTCGGGACAGGTTCATAGTGGACTACTTCTTCGCTTGATGATAAAGTGGAAGACCTTGCCTTCTCCTCCTCCACTGTATGCGGCTCCTCCTTGAACACCACATCACGGCTCGCGATGATCTTCTTTGCCTCTTGGTCATATAACTTGTAAGCCTTCTGCTCATCACTATAACCCAAGAAGATACATTTTCTGCTTTTTGGTTGTAACTTGTTTCTCTTCTCATCTGGAACATGTGCATAACATTCACATCCAAAAATTCTGAAATGTGAGACAGATGGTTTCTTACCAGTGTAAGCCTCATGAGGTGTTTTTCCCTTGAGAGCCTTTGTATAGCTCCGATTTAGAATGTAGACTGCAGTATTAACAGCTTCAGCCCAAAAATGGTTAGGTAATCCCTTGCCCTTTAGCATGCATCTTGCCATCTCCACAATGGTGCGATTCCTGCGTTCCACAACACCGTTCTGCTGAGGTGTGTGAGGCGTTGTCAATTGACGCTTGATACCTTTGCTCTTGCAAAAGCCTTCAAACTCCTTTGAGTTGAACTCACCACCACCATCTGTTCTAAATTTCTTCACACTTTTCCCTGTTTCATTCTCAACAAGTATTAGCCATTCTTTAAACTTACCAAAAGCTTGAGCCTTATCACGAAGGAAGTACACCCACATCTTCCTACTGTAGTCGTCGACAATCAACATAAAATAAGAAGATCCCCCCAAGGCCTGTGTAGGCATCTTACCACACAAGTCAGCATGCACCAACTCTAGAGGAGCATGTGCTCTATTCTTGCTTTCTTGTGGAAATGCCTTTCTCTGTTGCTTGCCCATCATACAAGCTTCACATGGTTCCTTCAATTCAGTTATTGTAGGTAGGTGAGCAACCATACCTTGCTTTTGCATCTCCTTCAATACTGCAAATCCGATGTGTCCAAACCTTTCATGCCAAAGCTTACTTGTGCCCACTCCAGCGGTGGCTGTAAGAGCACTTAGCTCATACAGGTTGTTCCTTCTTTCTCCTTTGCCAACAATTGTGCCAGCACTATCAATAATTTCTGCACCTGTCTTCTTGAACCTCACTTCATGACCAAGATCAGTTATGGCAGCAACTGATAAGAGATTTCTCCTGATTTCGGGAACATACAACACATTTGAAAGCTTTTTGACTTCACCATTTGCAGCAACAAAAGAAATAGTACCTGTGCCCGCAGCAGGGCATTTAGCATCATTTCCAACCGTCACAGTGATGGATTCTTGTAGAGGCTGCATAGAACTGTATAGACCTTTCTTGTTGGTCATGTGACGGGAGGCCCCACTATCCAACACCCAAGAGTCAGTGGTAGATTCTTCTTGCGCCGAGGAGCACACTTCCTCAATGGTCGCCATGAATAATTCCAACTCTGCTTCAGCCGTATTGGCTGTCTCTTTCCCTTTAGTTTTAAGGGTACCATTCTTTTCATCTGCCTTCTTGACACGACAATCTGCAATTGCATGTCCTTTCTTCTTACAGTAGAAGCACTCTCCTTGAAACTTCTTCTTGCCGCCCTTTTTCTTTTTGTCACCATCATTTTTGGTGGAGGAAACACCTTTGCCTTTTGCATTGGCAGAGAATGCAGCATCTCCATTGTTGCTTCCTTCTCGGGCTTTCAGCCTCAACTCCTCCTCCATTAATAATGCACAAAACTCCTCAAAAGTCAAAGCTTGAGGTCTCACCTGAGTATTAAGGGCAGTTACTAGTCCATCAAACTTTTGTGGACAAATCCGAAGACACCTCCGAGCTAGCTCTTCGCTAGTCTTTTGTATCCCAGCGCCAGCCATCTGGTCGCGCAGATTCTTAATCCGAGTGATGAATGCTTCAACCGTCTCTCCTTCAGCAAACTTCTCCGCTGCTAGTTGATTCTCCAAGTTTTGAATCCTTGTTTGGTTTCGTGTTTCATACTGACTCCTTAGTACATTCCAAGCCTCTGACGCTTTGGTTGTATGCTGAATCAGAGTCAAAACACTGTCAGAACAGCTTGTAACTAAGGCACACAATGCATCTGCATTCCTTCGTTTCCAAGCTCGTAGAAGATCTGCATTCGGAGGAATCATCACACTAGGATTTGATGGGTCGGGGGTAGGCTGTGGTTCTGCGTCAGTCCCCAGCACAGTCTCCAGAAGCTCATAAGAATCAAGGATAGTAGTAATTTTGAACTTCCACAAGGTGTAGTTTGTACCATCTAACTTGCCTTCGCTGAAGGTTGGTGGACGAATCCTCAGTGTTTGAATAGCCGGTACAGCAGCACCACCTCCTGCACCGCTTCCTGATGCGCCAGAACTGCTTCCCGGAGTCGACATCGTTTCTCTTTGCTGTTGAAGCCTTTGCCTCTTGCACTCTCTCCGATCTCTAGAGCCCCCTGGGCTCTGATACCATGTAAAATATTACACGGCGCAGCGAACAGAATCTGAGAAAGAGATAGAGAGTACACAACAGATAAGAGGAGAATCAGTAAATTCTTTAACTCCAAACAACTGATACAAAGATGGCTCTGTCCACCCGTGCGCTTCCACTGTGTGAAGCTTAGATGGCGATCTAGACAGAAGATAGGTGAAGAGCTTAAGGCTAGCTGGAACAACAACTCTGACTGGGTGAAAGATGAGTGTAAGATGGCTGCGAAGGGGTTTAGCTTTTATAGCCCGCGAAGGTCGTTAGGTCGGCCTGCTGACCGACCTACCATATGAGCCTCCACTAGTCGGCCAAGGAATATTCCAGGGAATATTCCCTTTACCATCGGGCCGGGGGCGCTGCCCCCGGACCCCCGCCAGGGGGGCCGCTGGCCCCCCTGGGACCCCCCAGCCAGGGGCCGCTTCCGCGGCCCCCGGACCCCACAATAGGGGCCCCTTTTAACTCCCTTACCACGCAACTCAATGCAATGTGCCTCGAGTTGCTACCAGCTTAACCACTCCGTCTAACCCAAAGATTAGACCCACAACAGTCACCTTTTTGCCATCCGATCACATAGACCTCATCTGATATACAAGTCAGGACTCAACCAATGTCCGGGCTCACATTTGGCTTCTCCTCATAATGGGGGCCTTACAACTTTGAGCACCATGGATCATTGGTAGCACCTAATGAGGGTGGTGCATTGATCATATCTAACACAACTATGTTTTAAAAATCCTTGATTAGCTCCTTCCACACATCTTTTCGTATAGAGATTGAAGTCAGGTTCTATAGCAAATTGATAATGTCCTCTCTTTTTTCGCATGTTATTTGCCTCATGAAATCAAAATTATTGAAGTTAATACATGTTATATTCTTTTTTATTCCTTGCTTGAATCCCCCACCTTTTGGTGTGAAATTGTCAAGGGTTATGAAATGTCTTTGCCTGAACCTAAAACCAGTCGATGTTGGTGAGGCTTTCAATTTTTCCACTTGATTCTTTTATGATTTAGTTTTCTCCATGAGCTTCTCCATTTCCTCCTTTATTATTTTTAACTCTATGTCTACCTCAACCAATCTATTTGCTTGTTGTCAATACTTTGCCTGCCAAGAAGAACGGTTGTGATAAAGTAATTGCCTCAATTTATGAACCTCACTTACATGTTGAGACTCAAAACGATTACAATACCATAACAAGCCATCCTTTCCATCTCCAATAAACCAAATCATAAAGAGTTCAAAATCTGGGTGATTAGCATGTTAATGGATCTGTTGATATAAGCCTCCATTTACCCATAGATCAGTGTGCTTCTTGCCTTCATCTCTCAAATTCTTGATCTCAAGTTCATTGCAAAGCACCTTTTGGTTCTTTCCTCTCCATGTGGAAAATTATTCTTTAATACTATTATGAATATGACTCCTCTTTTTCATTGGAGCTTCATCCATGTTTCTCAAAAGCAAAAGAGAGTGAAAGACATGGTTACAAGTGACTTCTTAAACCAATGCAAGTGCAAATGTAAATAGAAATTACTTTAGCATTTCAATTACCTCAACAAATTCCTTGTTTTATCTAATCCAATTGGCATGCTAAGGATTTTGAAGATAGAGCATAAGAATACATGAAAATCAAAAGAGAAATAATAAGAAAGAAGATAAAGTATTGTCATAATGAAAAAGACATGTTAATCCCTTGCAGTTAGCATAAATTACATCCACAACTTTCTTGTTTCTTTTCAATTGACATGAAAAACCAATAGAGTATGCAAATACAAAAAAGAGCAAGAGTAATAGTAAGTAAGAATAGGAGAAAATCTCATCACCATGAAAATGACTTCTAAAACTATTAAAACCTTTACATTCTAGTTACCTTTGCCAACCTTCTTTCTTCTTCAAATAGCGCATATGAAATGATATGTCAAGCTTCTTCCAATGGCATGGACAAACACAACAAAGGAGAATGCTAACAAGAGGAGGAAGGAAAGAAAATAGTAAACAAAGCAACAAAAGAATGCGTAGAACCTAAAGAGAGCCTAGAAAAGTAAAAGAATTAGAAAGGCTTTACTCCAAAAGCAAAACACAATTAGAACTTGAAAAATGGGTATCTAGACATCATTGTCAAATGTCTTGGGAGATGTGGTGTCACTATCAAGGTCTTAGCTTAAATATTTGGGAATGAGGTTATTAAACACAAATAAAATGATGATAGAGAAAAGAGAAAGCTACCACCATTATTTAATGTTAATTCAGCCCTAAATTTAGTTTGAAATAACCAATTAATAAGATGCCATTCTTCCTCTATTTTTATCTAGTTCGAATGTGATTAAGAATCAATCCAAATCCTTACATGGCCCTTTTGGCCTCAATATTGGCCCTAATGGTAAAAAAATTATCATATGTGAAGCAAGAAGTCTTAGCTCTTTTGCTAATTTTTAACCTATTCTTTATGGTGTAGTAGGAGGATATAATAAAAGGGCAAAGTCTCATCTTGAATCAATGTAGCTTCCTGCCCCTCTAATTTGATACATAATCAAAGTTCCTTGAGCATTGAAAAAGTGCAATTGACTCACATCATTAGAGCAAGAATGTTTAATGATAGTACAATGGCATATATGAAACTACTTCAAGTCTCAACATTATAAGTGAAGTCTATAATCTATGCCCAAATTATTATGGTACATTGATGCTCTAAAAGCTTGTCTCATATGTTATTTATTTATACATATATATTCCCTCCTTTAGGAAACACAATCCAAGAATGGGTATTGATGCCACTTAACTCAACTTTAATAAGAAGGTAAATCTAACTAAAATATTGGTGCATGCGACACTTATATAGTGTTGAGCATACAATAAAGCCTTTAGTGTCTTATTCAAAAGCTTGTATTGATAGGGAAGATGTGAACTATTGTGCCTCAGGAAGAAAAGGACCCACAAACAAGAGAACTTTGGACTTTAATTTTCATGTGAAGGATGCACTTGTCCATCTTTGAAATAACTAAAATAGCAAATTGGTAATCATCATAAACACCTGATGCAAATGTGGGGAATACCTTTTTGCCAACTATTGTTGTCTAATATATTTTGGCTTTGCATAAGATGTTCACCCTAGGGATGGATCTTCTATCTTGAGAAGAACTTGTGATTTTGTTACTTATGAGGATCAAGTAAGGAAAAACACTCAAATAAAGAAAGTAGCATTGAAGGATCATCCTTCCATATAAAATGTAAAATGGGCTTGTCGCAAAGTGGTACTAAAAAGAAAAATGATAAGCATCATTATTGCCATAAACTTGGGCACTACATTTGAGGAGCCTCGAAAAAGACTTGCAAAGTTAAAGATTGAAGAAAGGGTGGTCAAGGAATTAGGCCAACATTGCTACTACCAAATCTTCTTCCAACTACCAAGAGGTGCAAGAAGCAAATTTAGCCCATGATGAACGGGCATTCTAAAAGTTCCACAAATTTCCACCAAAGGGGGGGTTGTTAAATAAGTGGTGATATTTTGCAAAATTATTGCTAAATAAAATGTGCTAGATGGTTGTCTAAACAAATGCCATATTTTATCCTTAGAGTAAAGTGGTTTTAGGTATATGAATGATTGCATTGTAAATGATTCCTTTTGTATGTAAACTTCCTTTGCATGGACTTTTTAGTCAATGTGACACCTATGGATACACTCGGCATTTATATTTTTGACACATAACAATGTGTGGTGGTAGCACACTATTCACTCATATAAAGGGAAGGTTCTCCTTTAAAAGGACCACTATCCAATAGAAGCATGTATGTGTATCCATACAATCTCATGCCCCTTCTTACATCTCTCTTCTCTTCCCCATTACACCAAAACATTTTGCTAATAGATAATGATATCAAAGCAATCTCCAAGATCATAATGACTCAACTTCAAACCTTTCTCCATAGGAGTAGTAATAGGATTACAGTCCTTGTGAGAGCTAATTTTTGCAATATACTTTTCTTGACACAGAGCAATAACTCCATCACACGCCCAAATAATGATATAATAGGCCCAAATCTGACATATCAAAAGTTGAAGTCAAATCAACCTTAAAATCAGCAATATAAGTATTATTAGGACCAATCAACAACATGTCATCAAATAAATGACATTGATTTGAGACATAGCACCCCCATGTTTGACATATAAGGTGCTCTGAGTTGGACTATTTTGAAAACCACATGTAGTCAAGTATTACACGTATATTCTCATACTAAGCCCTAGGTGTCTACTGCAAATGATTCAATGCCTTTTTCAAGTTGTACACTTCATTTCCTTGTCCCTTCTACATAAAACCATGAGAATGAAAAGCATAGACTTCATCATGTAAATCACAATTTAGAAATGTAGTTTTGATCTCCAACTAATGTAAATTCCAACCACTATGAGTTGTAATGCACAAAAGCTTACAAATTATTATCATACAGTGGGACTAAAGGTATCATCAAAGTCAATGCCCTTTTGCTAAGCATAATCCTTTGCCACAATTCAAGCCTTATAAAAATCAATACTACCATCTTTCTTATGATTCAACTTGTAAATCCACTTAATACCAATGACATTTTTCCCATAAGCCAAGTCATATAAGAACCAAGTACTATTTTGACAATAGCATCACATTTAGATTGCATAACAACATCCAATTTTTGAGTTTTGGGCCTTTTCAAAAAAATGAACACACAAATTCTCATTACTCATACTAGAAATAGCGAATAATAAAATGTGATGCATAAGTAAAATTGTAAGAGCCATAACAAGTATAAGTAGACAAAGTTGCATCCAATTTGTTGTCACATAATGTTTACACAAATCATTTTGGTAGTCTTAGACAACTCAATCTCTTCTCCCTTATCTAGAAATACATCATTAACACCTCAAAAATAGGTTGATCTTTGGATTCATGAGAAACCTACATAGGTTGAAAAATTAACTCATTTGGTGCTACATGTGATTGCGCACCACTAAAAAAGAGGTAAGAAAGTGTCATAGATAGCTTGTGAGCATACACATGTTTCTTTGGTATATAAAAGTAAATGTTGAATAACATCTTCCACAAAGACAACACCACAGAGTGACCAATGTATGCTTAGTTTGCAATGTCAACAAAGATGCGGTTTACAACCTTGTCATCCAAACTTTTTTTGTTGTTCCATTAGTCTAAAGCATTAGTCAAGCAACCAAAAATGCACAAGTAAGCAACAACAAAGCCTCATATGGATTAACAGATGGCAATGCCTTAGTTGGGCACCTATTAAATACATAAGTTACACACAAAATAGCCTAAATCTTGAAACTATGTGGTAAAGCTTGACTTTTGATTATGCATCATGCCATCTCCATGAGAGATATATTCTTTCTCTTAGCTACACCACTTGGATGTGCTGTATATAGCACTCTACATTAGTGTTTTATCCTAAGCTCAAGTAGGTATGCATTAAATTTCATAGACATGTACACCCTTATATCAAAACATATAGTTCCCACTTTACAACTTGACAAATTTTTGCCATACTTATAAATTGCTTAAAGCACAAAGATACACTGGACTTAGCTTTTACACCACCATGATGACTTTTAATTCCTTCCAAAATGTTACAAAGCCCCTTTGCACCTAGTGCATGATGCATCATATAAGCCCATAGTGGATAGTTGGTTTCATCCAACTTGTTCTCAATAGTCCACATATAGAATACATCATTGTTGCCAACCATGGCCATTAACTATAGTTGATACAAAAGTCCTATATAGAGAAAAATATGCAAAAAACCAACTATGCTATGTGTAGCACAATACAAAGGAGACTATAAGGACTCTTACATATACAGAATGAGCTGAAGGATCGGATCAAACGATGTAAATTTGATGAAGAAATATTTTGTGCAGTATTTGTAGTAACGCAAAGGGAGGCCAAAGTAGACCTGAATTAAAATTCTAATGATATCACACCCTAACCATTACTAAATTGATTGCTTATTACACATTCTCTATTTAGCAAATTTATGTCAATAAATCAAATGAATCACTTTTCTTTAAGTGTTGATGATGATCTAGCATGGCCATGAGACCATTTAGAGACCAGTATTCCTAGTGCATCACTTAATGGGGTGATCAAAGCACTATCACGGGGATATCTAGTACATCCAGTACAAGTTATGAAGAGGAAAGAAAGTTTTTGCCAAGTGTAAGAGTGTACACAAGAACCAAGGAGTTACACATAAATAAAGATGGATTCAGTTCTAAGAAGAGGAAGTGCATTAGCATTGTGTATATGTATTTGTGTATGCATCCAAGGATGCCTAGGAACGTTTGCTTGTGTGTAATGAGCATTGCATTCATTTGGGGTCATCCTCTCCCTTACAAGTCAAGGTTTAAGGTTTTTTCTCTCTTAATGAATTAAGGAGAGAAGTAATTATTTCACTATGAAAGACAAGAGAGGTAATTCTCTCACTAAGAAAGAAGAGAGACGTGATCCTCTGGAAGTGAGGAGAGAAGTGATTTTATCTTTCTAAGGTCTAAGATGAGATCAGCGATGAAGAGAAGAAAATGAAGTTTGAAGCTGGCCTACTCCCTCACTTATAGAAAACCATGAAGGTGTATCCACATGAAACCTTATCTCACATGATGGAGTCTGGCATCATAGCCGAAAGTTTGCATACACCTAGTATATCTCAAAAGTTGGAGATGAGTTCTTATAGAGCTAGACAAGAGCAACTCTATGATCAACCAAGAGATAGGACTAATCGTAGAAGATCTACCTCAACCCATGACCAATATTCAAAGCCAGAGGGTAACAAGAAGAAGCACAAGTATCTCTCACCCTCTGAGATACAAAAGTACAAAGAGAAAGTAAGGTGCTTTCTTTATGGTGAGTTAGGGCATATGAAGCCTAATTTTCCTCACAAAAGGAAGGAAGCAAATGTGATTAAAGATCCTCCTCCACCATCCTCAAATTCTATTCTAGATGTGCAAGCTAATGCTTATTCAAATGAGAAGAAGACACAATTCTTAAAGGGTTGGGAGACACTCAACAATCAACGAGCTTTGATACTCTTTTATCTAGGGTCCATAGATAATTTTTTATCAGCAGATACTATTGAAAGTCTACAAATTCCACCAGATCTATTGGGAACATCAATTGGATTAGGTTCAGCATTTGAAGGACTTACAACCAATTCAACTCCTATCTAGGGGAAGTTGAATCTTAGAATTGAGGTTTACCGCGACCAAGAATCTTTTCTACTTGCACCCATTGGTAACTGTGATGTTATCTTAGGTATGCCTTGGCATTACAAGATTAGACCTCTTCCCAATTTTGTTAAGAAGACTCTTGCATTTCAATTCAAGTGTCGAAACATAGTATGCATTGTTGATGCTGGAGATTGGCCTGTACCAATGGTTAGTCATGTTAGCATTTCTAAGGAAATGAAGAAAGTTATCTCTACGTACATGATTTTTGTGAGGGAGTCAAAAGAAGCTAATGACTCAAGGACACTTGATGCCTCTAATGAACACATGATACCAACTAATGCTTCTAAGTCTCATACTTTAAAAGAACCTCTCTCTTTAATTGATCAAGCCATATATGATTTTGTTAAACAATATGAAGATTGTTTTGGTGATTCACTCTCAGGAGAGTTATCTCCTAAGCACCCGGAAGATCACAAAATTGATCTTATCCCAGGCAGTTCACCACCTAACCAATCGCCTTACCGAGTAAGTGCAAGTCAGCCAAGAGGAGATCCTAAAACAAGTAAACGAACTATTGGAAAAAGGGTTAATTCAACCTAGCTCTTCTCCATATGACTCTCCAGTCTTACTTGTTCAAAAGAAAGATGGATCTTTTCGTATGTGCATAGACTACAGATCTTTGAACAAGATCACAATCAAGAATCGTTTTCCTATCCCAAGGATAGATGATATCTTGGATAAGTTGCAAGGGGCTAGTATATTTAGTCTCATTGATCTCAAGAGTGACTATCACCAGATACGAATAGCACGTAAATTCTACCCACTACTCAAGCATTGGAAAGATATTTCTTTTCTACTATTCCAGATCTTTTGAAATACTATGGCTCTGATAATCAAAGAGAATGGGAAAAGTATTTGCCTTTAGTAGAGTTTGCATACAATAACAAGATGCACTCTAGTACTAGTAAGGCACCCTTTGAGATCATCTATGGTAAGCCTCATTTACCCCCCATTCTTCTTACGAAGTATAAGATCTTTGTAGAGCAAACGAGTTTGTTAGAGACATTGATATAGCTTTCACTCAAGTAAAAGCTGCTATCCAAAGGACACAAGAGAAGCATAAATGTGAAGGTAATAAGCATCGTCGTAAGTTAGATCTCAAGTTGGGACAGTATGTTCTTCTTAAGTTTGAGAAGGCTCACTTGAAGAAGCAGAAAGGTCAAAAGGGTAAAGTCGTTAAGCTTTCTAATCACTATTATGTCCCTTTCAAGATCACAAATAAGATAAACTATGTGACTTTTTGTTTGGATCTACCAAGTCATTGGAACATTCATAATGCCTTCCATATAAGTTTGCTACGTCCCTACATTGGAGAACCTCCAATGGAACCAATCAAGAAACATTTACCTGACATAGAAGAAACAGAAAATTTCATTGTGCCTAAAAGAAATTTACACCATCAGGACAATACTCTAAGGTCAGGTAAGGTATTAAGGAAGTATCTAGTTAAGTTTAAGAATTATCCCCCATTGAACGCTCAGTTTATGACTGAGAGAACTACAAGACTTTCCGAATCTTCTTAAGGGCTATATATCCCCTCTACAATTGAGGTCAACTGTTTAGAAGCCAAAAGGATGTTACTAAATTGATTGCTTATTACACATTCTCTATTTAGTAAATTTATGTCAATAAATTAAATGACTCACTTTTCTTTAAGCGTTGATGATGATCTAGCATGGCCATGAGACCATTTAGAAACCAGTATTTCTAGTGCATCACTTAATGGGGTGATCAAAGCACTGTGATAGGGATATCTAGTACATGCATTACAAGTTATGAAGGGGGAAGGAAGTGTCTGCCAAGTGTAAGAGTGTACACAAGAACCAAGGAGTTGCACATAAATAAAGATGGATTCAGTTCTAACTAGAGGAAGTGCATTAGCATTGTGTATATGTATTTATGTGTGCATTTGAGGATGCCTGGGAACGTTTACTTGTGTGTAATGAGCATTGCATTCGTTTAGGGTCATCCTCTCCCTTACAAGTTAAGGTTTAAGGTCTTTTCTCTCTTAATGAATTAAGGAGAGAAGTAATTATTTCACTAAGAAAGATGAGAGAGGTAATTCTCTCACTAAGAAAAACGAGAGACGTGATCCTCTGGAAGTGAGGAGAGAAGTGATTTTATCTTTCTAAGGTCTAAGATGACACAAGCTTTTGTGTGGAAGTCAATCTTAAGGTTGAGGCCCAAGGCAATCTAATGAACTCTCCTTATCTATGGCTCAAGGTGGTTGCATGGACCATAAGTTAAGAATAGAGTTTTAAAAACTACTTTTCTTAAAATAGACATGGTGAATCTATTTTTAAAATATATCGCGATAGAAAGCCGATCTCTAAAAGCGGTCCATGAAGATTATAAGAAACAGTGAGATCTACAACTTTTGTGATGGGTGTTTTTCCATCCAAGCAACGCACAAAGAGATATTCCAAAATTGATATTGCAGAGTAGGTCTTGGAACAGTCACATCTTGCATGAAGATCAACCTTTCCAATCTTGGAACTCAAGTCTCTCTCCAAGAAGAGAAGCTCTTGGAGCCTATAAAAGGGAGGCGCTCCTTGGGTGTGGAAGAGGTGAAGAAAGCCTCACTTTGCACATATGCAAGAGGAGGAGAGAAGGTGGTTCGAGCCTTACAAAGTGTTGCAAAAGCTCTGCTGAAATCAAGCACCAAGAAGAGAGCTCTACACATATTGTGTAGGAGAGAAGAAGGAAAATCAAGAAGATCAAAGGAGCCAACTTCCGAGTTGTGCAAGTGCTCGTCGGTTGTATACCATGCAAGGATCTGTGTAAGTTCAAGCTTGCCAACCCTCGAGTTGTGCAAGTGCTACGAAAGCTCTACTGAAATCAAGCTCCAAGAGGAGTTCCCTACACATATTGTGTAGGAGAGAAGGAGAGAATCAAGAAGGATCAAAAGGTGCCAAGTTCCAAGTTATGTAAGTGTTAGCCGGTTGTATATCGTGCAAGGAACCGTGATCTTGTTCCCAAGATCTACAAGTTAAGAACTGGTTTATGTGTAACAGAGGAGCTTGCTCCTTGTCAATAATATAACTTCACAAGAGGGGGACTGGCCCATCTTCCAATCCCTAGTGTGTTGTCAATCTCTCTATCTCTCTCTCTTTCTCTCTATATCTTTCATTTATCTCATCTGTTCTCTCTCTATGCCAGCATAATATTCACCATATATCTTTTAAGTATATAAGAAGGTCGAGCGTGTATCTCAGATCTTGTAATAGTGGTATCAAAGCAAGTCTCTTTGCTTTTCTCAAAGTAAAGGTGATCCTTGCAAGAAGAAGGTGAAGATGGCTATTGATGAAGTGCCCACAAGTGAGCAATTACAGGCTCAGTTGATAGAGTATCATAGCTTGTTGGAGATTCCCAAAGTACTCAATTCATTGACAGCTTAAGGGCAAGGGAAGAAACTACTTATGAAGGACCAGATCCTCCAAAAGATGGTGATACTAGAGGAAACACAATTGCACCAATTGAGGGTGAAGGTGCAAAGTATCCAATTGCTGAGAAGCTTCCTAGAAGGAAGAAAAACTTTCAGGTCAAGAAGAGTAAAAAGACCTCGCCTCGAGTGAGGCGGATAAGGAGGAAGTCATGTCCCTCAGCAGCTAACTACTCCCCTAATTGCTTAAGTTCCTCCTCCTCCTCATTATCTTCTAGTTCCTACTCTCTTGATTCTAAGTTTCGTGCAATCCGCAAACGGAAAAAGAGGGACCATAAGAGAAGCAAGCTTAAGAAGACTAAAACTTTCAAGTCTGGGGATAAGGACATAAAGTTTGACTCTTGCTCCAGTAAGAGATATCCTGCTAAGGCATTAGCCTTTGTCAGGCAATTTGAAGTTGCTTTTTCCGATGGTAATTTCTCAAAAAAGTCCAAGCTCGGGCATGTAGGCATGCACTTGAAAGACACCACTAGCAATTGGTGGTTGCTCTCATTTTGGAGGGAAGGAAACCTATGACTTGGGAAAAGTTCAAGAAGAAGTTTTATGCTCAGTTCTTGCCTCCTGATTTTGAGAATGATGTCAAGAAGGAGTGGGATTGGCTAGGCCAAAAAGAGCATGAGAAGGTCACTAGTTATGTAGACAAGTTTTGATCTACTCTTATCAAGGTTACTCCTTTCATGGAGATCAGCGATGAAGAGAAGAAAATGAAGTTTGAAGCTGGCCTACTCCCTCACTTATAGAAAACCATGAAGGTGTATCCACATGAAACCTTATCTCACATGATGGAGTCTGGCATCATAGCCGAAAGTTTGCATACACCTAGTATATCTCAAAAGTTGGAGATGAGTTCTTATAGAGCTAGACAAGAGCAACTCTATGATCAACCAAGAGATAGGATTAATCGTAGAAGATCTACCTCAACCCATGACCAATATTCAAAGCCAGAGGGTAACAAGAAGAAGCACAAGTATCTCTCACCCTCTGAGATACAAAAGTACAAAGAGAAAGTAAGGTGCTTTCTTTATGGTGAGTTAGGGCATATGAAGCCTAATTTTCCTCACAAAAGGAAGGAAGCAAATGTGATTAAAGATCCTCCTCCACCATCCTCAAATTCTATTCTAGATGTGCAAGCTAATGCTTATTCAAATGAGAAGAAGAGACAATTCTTAAAGGGTTGGGAGACACTCAACAATCAACGAGCTTTGATACTCTTTTATCTAGGGTCCATAGATAATTTTTTATCAGCAGATACTATTGAAAGTCTACAAATTCCACCGGATCTATTGGGAACATCAATTGGATTAGGTTCAGCATTTGAAGGACTTACAACCAATTCAACTCCTATCTAGGGGAAGTTGAATCTTAGAATTGAGGTTTACCGCGACCAAGAATCTTTTCTACTTGCACCCATTGGTAACTGTGATGTTATCTTAGGTATGCCTTGGCATTACAAGATTAGACCTCTTCCCAATTTTGTTAAGAAGACTCTTGCATTTCAATTCAAGTGTCGAAACATAGTATGCATTGTTGATGCTGGAGATTGGCCTGTACCAATGGTTAGTCATGTTAGCATTTCTAAGGAAATGAAGAAAGTTATCTCTACGTACATGATTTTTGTGAGGGAGTCAAAAGAAGCTAATGACTCAAGGACACTTGATGCCTCTAATGAACACATGATACCAACTAATGCTTCTAAGTCTCAGACTTTTAAAAAACCTCTCTCTTTAATTGATCAAGCCATATATGATTTTGTTAAACAATATGAAGATTGTTTTGGTGATTCACTCTCAGGAGAGTTATCTCCTAAGCACCCGGAAGATCACAAAATTGATCTTATCCCAGGCAGTTCACCACCTAACCAATCGCCTTACCGAGTAAGTGCAAGTCAGCCAAGAGGAGATCCTAAAACAAGTAAACGAACTATTGGAAAAAGGGTTAATTCAACCTAGCTCTTCTCCATATGACTCTCCAGTCTTACTTGTTCAAAAGAAAGATGGATCTTTTCGTATGTGCATAGACTACAGATCTTTGAACAAGATCACAATCAAGAATCGTTTTCCTATCCCAAGGATAGATGATATCTTGGATAAGTTGCAAGGGGCTAGTATATTTAGTCTCATTGATCTCAAGAGTGACTATCACCAAATACGAATAGCACGTAAAGATGTTCTTTAGACAGCTTTTCATACAATGTTTGAACTATATGAGTTCTTAGTCATGCCATTTGGTTTGACTAATGCACATGCCACATTCAATCAAATGATGGAGAGAATTTTCAGACCTCACTCAAAGTTCATAGATGTCTTCTTTGATGACATTCTAATATTTTCACGGCCTGAATAAGAGCATAGAAAACATCTATCTATTGTTTTTCAAGAGCTTCGTAAATATAGACTACATGTCAATGCTAACAAGAGTGAATTTTTCCTTTCGAAAATTCATTACTTGGGCCATATTGTTTCTCACAATCTGGTGAGAATGGATCGTGAGAAGATTCGAGCCATTGTTGAATACCTACACCTACTTCTGTACATGAAGTTAGAAGTTTCTTAGACCTATGTTCGTACTACAAGAGGTTCATACGAGGTCTTGCGTATGTTGCATCTCCTCCACATGACCTTACTAAGAAGGGAATGCCTTTTCGATGGGGATCAAGGCAACTACAAGTCTTTGAAAGAATTAAGTTTCTTGTGACTCAAAAACCAATTCTCATAGTTCCGGATCTTCAAAAACCTTTTGAAGTTCACTACGATGCTTCTGGGGATTGCATTGGAGCTGTGCTTAACCAAGAGCATCATGCATTAGCATTTGAGAGCATTTGAGAGCCAACGCCTCAAGGATCAAGAGCTACATGTTCCAGTATATGAGAAAGAGCTTATGGCTGTGGTACATACACTTCAAGTATGGGAACACAATTTACTTGGTACAAATTTTGTTATTAAAATAGGTCCCTAAAGTCTAAGATGCTTTCTCACTCAGAAAAAGCTCTCAGAGAAACATATGTGTTGGGCGAATTTCTTATCTATGTTTCACTTTTAAATCCTTCACACATCTGAAACTAAGAATGTGGTAGTAGATGCTCTATCATGGTGACCTTGAGTGAATGCAATCACAACTGTTTACCATAACGAGTTCATGGATTTACCCAAAATGTATGCAACTGATTCCGACTTCTCAACCATATGGGAGATCGACTTAACTCAGGTCAATCGATTACACCTTACTCAATTTGAGATGGGTATTTGTATCATCATCAAGCAATTTGTGTAGCATTACCATTGCAACACAAGGTAATGGATGAAGCACATACATCTCCATATGCTGGACATAGGGGTATTCTACCCACTACTCAAGCATTGGAAAGATATTTATTTTGGCCCACTCTTAGAGCTGACATTGAAAGATATGTCCGCGAGTGCAAGAAATGCCAAAAAGTAAAGTATGACAAGTATAAACCACCTGGTCTACCAAAGCCATTACCTATTCCCAATGAGTCACCTTGGGAAAGTATAGCCATGGACTTTATCATGGAGCTTCCTCACACATAAGCAAGCAACGATGCAATCTAGACTATCATTGATAGATTTAGTAAGCAAGCACACTTTATACATGTGCTAAAGACAATCAAAGCCGATCATATGGCTAAGCTATTCATTGCGCATATTTTCAAGTATCATGGCATGCCTAAGTCCATTATAAGTGATCGAGATCCCCACATGACCAGCCTCTTTTGGCAAGCTCTCTTCGAGAACCTCGGGACTCGCTTGAAGTTTTCATCCTCTTATCATCCCCAAATGAACGAGCAGAGTGAAAGTGCTAATTCTACTATTCCAGATCTTTTGAAATCCTATGGCTCTGATAATCAAAGAGAATGGGAAAAGTATTTGCCTTTAGTAGAGTTTGCATACAATAACAAGATGCACTCTAGTACTAGTAAGGCACCCTTTGAGATCATCTATGGTAAGCCTCATTTACCCCCCATTCTTCTTACGAAGTATAAGATCTTTGTAGAGCAAACGAGTTTGTTAGAGACATTGATATAGCTTTCACTCAAGTAAAAGCTGCTATCCAAAGGACACAAGAGAAGCATAAATGTGAAGGTAGTAAGCATCGTCGTAAGTTAGATCTCAAGTTGGGATAGTATGTTCTTCTTAAGTTTGAGAAGGCTCACTTGAAGAAGCAGAAAGGTCAAAAGGGTAAAGTCGTTAAGCTTTCTAATCACTATTATGTCCCTTTCAAGATCACAAATAAGATAAACTATGTGACTTTTTGTTTGGATCTACCAAGTCATTGGAACATTCATAATGCCTTCCATATAAGTTTGCTACGTCCCTACATTGGAGAACCTCCAATGGAACCAATCAAGAAACATTTACCTGACATAGAAGAAACAGAAAATTTCATTGTGCCTAAAAGAAATTTACACCATCAGGACAATACTCTAAGGTCAGGTAAGATATTAAGGAAGTATCTAGTTAAGTTTAAGAATTATCCCCCATTGAACGCTCAGTTTATGACTGAGAGAACTACAAGACTTTCCGAATCTTCTTAAGGGCTATATATCCCCTCTACAATTGAGGTCAACTGTTTAGAAGCCAAAAGGATGTTACTAAATTGATTGCTTATTACACATTCTCTATTTAGTAAATTTATGTCAATAAATTAAATGACTCACTTTTCTTTAAGCGTTGATGATGATCTAGCATGGCCATGAGACCATTTAGAAACCAGTATTTCTAGTGCATCACTTAATGGGGTGATCAAAGCACTGTGATAGGGATATCTAGTACATGCATTACAAGTTATGAAGGGGGAAGGAAGTGTCTGCCAAGTGTAAGAGTGTACACAAGAACCAAGGAGTTGCACATAAATAAAGATGGATTCAGTTCTAACTAGAGGAAGTGCATTAGCATTGTGTATATGTATTTATGTGTGCATTTGAGGATGCCTGGGAACGTTTACTTGTGTGTAATGAGCATTGCATTCGTTTAGGGTCATCCTCTCCCTTACAAGTTAAGGTTTAAGGTCTTTTCTCTCTTAATGAATTAAGGAGAGAAGTAATTATTTCACTAAGAAAGATGAGAGAGGTAATTCTCTCACTAAGAAAAACGAGAGACGTGATCCTCTGGAAGTGAGGAGAGAAGTGGTTTTCTCTTTCTAAGGTCTAAGATAACACAAGCTTTTGTGTGGAAGTCAATATTAAGGTTGAAGCCCAAGGCAATCTAATGAATTCTCCTTATCTATGGCTCAAGGTGGTTGCATGGACCATAAGTTAAGAATAGAGTTTAAAAAGCTGCTTTTCTTAAAATAGACATGGTGAATCCATTTTTAAAATATCTCACGATAGAAATCCGATCTCTAAAAATGGCCCACGAGGGTTATCAAAACAGCGAGATCTACAACTTTTGTGTTGGGTGTTTTTCCATCCGAGCAACGCACAGAGAGATATTCCAAAATTGGTGCTGCAGAGTATGTCCTAGAACAGCCACATCTTGCATGAAGATCAACCTTTCCAATCTTGGCACTCAAGTCTCTCTCCAAGAAGAGAAGCTCTTGGAGCCTATAAAAGGGAGGCTCTCCTTGGCTGTCGAAGAGGTGAAAAAAGCCTCACTTTGCATATATGCAAGAGGAGGAGAGAAGGTGGTTCGAGTCTCACAAAGTGTTGCGAAAGCTCTGCTGAAATCAAGCACCAAGAAGAGAGCCCTACACATATTGTGTAGGAGAGAAGAAGGAAAATCAAGAAGATCAAAGGAGTCAACTTCCGAGTTGTGCAAGTGCTCGCCAGTTGTATACCATGCAAGGATCTATGTAAGTTCAAGCTTGCCAATCCTCGAGTTGTGCAAGTGCTGCAAAAGCTCTACTGAAATCAAGCTCCAAGAGGAGTTCCCTACACATATTGTGTAGGAGAGAAGGAGAGACTCAAGAAGGATCAAAAGGTGCCAAGTTCCAAGTTATGTAAGTGTTAGCCGGTTGTATGCCGTGCAAGGAATCGTGATCTTGTTCCCAAGATCTACAAGTTAAAAACTGGTTTATGTGTAACGGAGGAGCTTTCTCCTTGTCAATAATATAACTCTACAAGGGAGGGACTAGCCCATCTTCCAGTCCCTAGTGTGTTGTCAATCTCTCTATCTCTCTCTCTTTCTCTCTACGTCTTTCTTTTCTCTCATATGTTCTCTCTCTGTGCCAGCATGATATTCACCATATATCTTTTAAGTATATAAGAAGATTGAGCGTGTATCTCGAATCTTGTAACACTAACAAGCTATTTTGTAGTATCTATCAACCTATGAATGCTCGTCAAATCTTGTCCCAATAAAATGAAATCAATCAAAGGGTTTTGATGACTCTACCTAAGAGGTCAAAGCCCATTCTGATACCAATTGTTGGATTTCGATCGCAAGAATGTACACACACACACACACAAGTTGGATAAGAAATAGCCTGAGAACACACAATACAAAGTGTATTTACAAGTATTAATAGAGAATATTTAGAAGATTAAGTATACCTCAAAGTACATAAGCCTACAAGGACAAGGGAAAAAAACCTCATAGAGAGGGAAAAAAGCCAAAGGTTTAGAGATTTGAGGACTATGGACTTGAGAGATCCCTTGATCTAGCTAAACACTAACCCTACAAAGGTTAATTTTTCACTAAAGGAGCACATTTTTGTGGCTTATTTGTGTTTTGGAAAAAGGGGAGAATTAGCCCACCTACTTGGGATTGTCAAACACCCTTAAATTAGACATTGGAAGGTCAAGGGTTGGAGCCTTCAAAAATTCAAGCCTAGAAATGCTTCTGGTTCATAGCATTGGACTTTTTGAGCAATGGACATCTAGAGAAAAAAAGACAAGAATTAGGATGTTGATAGTTTAAAAAATTTTGGTTCTCAAGTATTGGAGAGCTACTCTTTTGATATCTTCATATAGAAGGTACTACTTGGGATAGACTCAGCAAGTAGACACGTTCCTAGCATGATAGTGATTTGGATGCTATTAGTTTCTAAAATTTTGGTTCTCAAGAAATGGAAAGCTGCTCCTTTAAGTAGATGCTATCTACTAATGTGGAATATTTTCATGTAGAAGTTACTGCTAAGGATAGACTCAGCAAACAAGTGGACTCTATGTTCTTCCATCTATTCATCTTGATCCTTGCATATTGAAGAAGGGTATCATTTATTTTGAAGTTGTAAGGTGGTCAAACCTTTATGTGACAAACTACAAAACTGAGTGGCCAAAGTTGAAGTTCACAAATAAATTATAAAGGGACGGTGAGTACATGCATGTTAAGTAAGCAAGAGCCAAAGTGGTTAAGTGAATTTGTCTTACAAAAGTACAAAAGAAAATTGGTTTATATCATTATGATACACATTGCTCTTCTTTAGCATTGCTTGTAAATGTGCGCTGTTAAAGTAGTTGAAGTGCCCCCATGGCCGATGTTTTATTTTTAGGTGGACTATTTCTTTTTTGGCTAAAATGAGTGTCCCTAATTTTTTTAAAACTAAAAATAGAACCACTATTGAGATCCCACAATCAAATAATAGCATAAGGTTCAAAATTTTTGCAAAATTTTTGGATTTTCATAGCCTGAAATTGCTATTTTATACAAGAGAAGTATGCATATCTCTAAACAAATTTCAAACAACTTTAGGCAATTATGTAAAAACTTGTGATATGTTATCATCAAGTTTTCATAGCAAGTGCATAGTTATTGGGCGTGTACATCTAAAACATCATTACTCCAACAATTAACTTGCATATTCATCACAAATTCAAAGCAATGTATAACACGTTACAAATTTGTTTTCCATATATATCACCCTCCCAAGGTGTGCTTGATCCTCAAGATAGGTTATGGAACATCAATAAATACGACACATGTTACACAACCACAAAATGTGGCACTTTAACAAGGCAAACACTTATGCTTGAGCCATAATTTCACCATTTCATGTAAAAATTAATCTAACTTTTTGCTCTCTTGTACTCTTGGCCATGTGCATATACTTGAAAAGCCATTTCTCGTTAGTAGCTTTTCAAACAAAATATGAACCTTGAACCCACATAGAATGAAGGTACCAATATTGTGGCACCTAACTTTGCCTCTTCTAATCTATAGAAACAATTTGCAACTGTGCTACACCTAGCTCCAAATCTTATCACTCCATCACAGATTTGCAAAAATCAAATTGATTACTACACAAAGGCTATTGGTTCAATATCTTATGTTGTGAAAAAAACCATTTCTTGTGATTAGCTTTTCCAAAAAAATATAAACTTAGAACCCACATAGGGTAGGTACCAATATTGTGGCCCTAACTTTATCTCTTCTAAGCTATTAAAACAATTTATAGTTGTGAGACACCTAGCTCCAAATCTCTTCACCCCATCACATATTTGCAAAATGCAAATTGATCGCTACGCAATAGCTACCAGTTTGATATATTGTGTTGTGGAAAATTTTGATTGAAGTGTTGCACATTTTAAACTCCAAAATTTTGCACATAGGAGCAAGCAAGAGGGAATTGAACCCAACCAATTAAAAGGCCGCTATATTACAATATAGACCATTAGACCAACGACATGTTAAGTTACTCACTCCTGCCCAACACAATAAAATGCACTACTACTTACGGGCTGCAACTTTCAGCCCGAAAAATCTTGCACCATACCTTTTATGATCTTGGTATCCTCTTAAAAATGAGTAGACCCAATGAGACCTACATGTAAGCACTCCACTTACCTTTCACTCATCTCAAAGTGAGGGCAAAAGGTGTATTGCTGTATAATCCCCCCAATAGCTACTTACTATTGAGGAGTAATTGCGAAGTGACATTTATTGAAATCCAATCCCAAAAGAAAAATCCAGAACACATTGATCCAGTTTGAGGTTATATGTCAAAAGGGGCCATATTGCCTCTTCGCACACATTAAGGCAAGAAAGAAATAGCATGAGCCTATTGGGGTGCGCTGGCTCAAAGCATTGCCATCAACCATTTTTGTACACAATAATTGCCTTTACTTGTGGTGATTGTCTATACCAAAATCAAGTATCTTCAATCAATCAGAATTAATCTATCTTTTTAGTGGCAATTCAACCTAAATATAACACATGCTGGACGAATCATGATAATTGAGCAATGTCATGATGGTTTAAGTGATTATCCCTCCCATGTGAACCCACATTTCCATTTTAAGCTTACAAAGTAAATGACATATAACCAGAGACTCACTGCAACAAGGATCAAACAGATCAGCGAGATGTTCCACTTAATTTAGAAAATTATCCCTTGATGTTATTGTATTGTCGCACCGATGAAGGACTACATTGCTATCTTGATCATTACTAGGATGCAAGCCAACTTACTGCTAGTTAAGATGCTGCATTTGCTGTCATTCTTTACAAAAGAAAACAGGGGAAGGAGCCCCCAGCACGGGTGGGGGGTATCACTTTGTCCATTCACAGCCTTGTGGTTGTGGGGTGGCCTCTTGTTGGGGAAAATCACTTTGTCCATTCACAGCCTTTAGGTTGCAGGATTTCCTTTAGCAAAAACTATTCATATAGGAAACTCCCAAAGGAACACAAGTAATTGCAAACCAATTAACCTTCCCTACTGAGGAGACTGTGTTTGCTGCTGCTCGCACTTCATTGCAGTTTCTGAGGCTGTGCAAGGTGGAAGTTCTGCACAAGCCTTAATTGCACTTTCTGAGGCTGTGCAAGGTGGAGATTCTGCACAAGCCTTCAAAATTGCCTCGGTCTGAATTTCAAAAAACAACAGAAACCAGTTGAGTTCGATGAAAAAACACCCTAAATAATGGGAGACTTTAAGAGGCAGCCAAACTTTCAAACTCAATTCAATTTCTACAGCATTAAACAGTTTTCCTCTTGAACTTGTCATGTCATTTTTAAAATGTGTATACTGATTTCATGCATATTGAGAGACACAGAATGTTACAGCATGCTTAAACACACTCTCGTGCACAGAGGGTCCACACCTTTATACCTTACATTTCATCTATTATCAGGGTTGAATCCTGAAACTGAGTTGCAGATCTGAAATATTACATTTCACATATTATCAGTGTTGAATCCTGAAACTAAGGAGTTGCAGATCTGAAATAATCATAGCAAAAACTTGATCCCTAAATGTTCAGACAGTAATCTATGGCACATCCTATGAAAAATGTCATAACACTTGTAGGATATTTCATATTGTAATTATATGTTCTGATCTATTCCAGGCTTCATAATTTAAAAAGACAATCATCTTTCATTTGACAGGTTTATGGCCACAAGTCCTGGTATATTTATAGAGCACCCAGTACGTTAGAAGTCCACATCCACTCCCACTGCTAACCCAAAGGACGTCATGTCAATGCAACAAGGTTGGGATAGTGCTAGCAAGTATCAAATAAATTGATAAGTAAATATGGCCACAGGACCTCAAAGGCAGCAGCTAAGGCAGTTACAGAGACCCTACCTCTAGAGCCACACCTCTAGAGCCGCTACCGTTTCTAGCTATGGAATGGCAGTGTTTTCTGTGTCCAAGGAAGGCATGATTTAATCCTTCTTCACAGCAACTCTAGCTGATGCTTTTCCTTGATGGCAGTGCATTCAGTACATCATCCAAGATTGCACTGTGGAAAAGTTTAGGTGGTAGACTTCTATTTGTAAGAATCCAATGTCTTTTGGACCATACAAGAAGAACAGCCTCCAAATAGGTTGCAGGAACAGCTAAATTTGCTGGATATTAGTTCTGAAGAGTTCTGTATTTTTAGTCTCCTCAAGGAAATCAGCATGGCAGCTTTGGAGCACTGAAACCAGCCTTGTCTAGGACTGGTTTTCTTCTCCTCCTCCAATTTGAGCTTTCCCTCATCTACAACTGAGATCTACCTAGTTCCTTCAAAGTCTCAGCATTGCCCTCCTGAAGGCCAATTCTCCATCAAATTAAACAAATACCACAACGAGCACCAAGCTTTAGGGGCCAATCTGTGTCTTTATGCTGCAGTGACAGAAGCACTCTATCTCCCTTTGGGAGCAATTCTATTTGCTGAATTTAATTTTATTCAATGTTGAGATCAGTGTTTGCAAATTCATGGTTTATTGCCCTTTGAAGCTATCAAAGGCCAGTTTCAAGGGATCCCTAATTGGCAAGATTGATTGCCAAAAGAAAGGGGGAGAGGCAAACCCAGCATTGATTCGATCCAAGGTAGCAATGATCAATCCTACATCATGATGCTGCTCCAGAAGTCAACCCCTACTGCAAATGACAGCTGTAATGCTGTTCTAACCTCTTCCACTGCCAGAAAATGACTGAGTCTGCTCTAAAATGGCCAAAATCAGACTTGCTCTCAGCTGACTACAGCTGCTTAGCTTGCATGCTTGAATGAGAGAATTGAATATGAAAAATGAAAAGTTCTTCGAAACCCATGCATGAGCCCGCACTAATTTTAGTGATAATGTATTCATTCGCTTGCCCATCCAAATTTGCATTTTGCTAACCAAGACTTAAATTCTTAAAGGGTTGCCCCAAACTTTAAATTTGAGTGGCCTGCCCAAACTTTGGTCCAAACTTTCACATTAAAGTCAAAACCCACTCTTTTAAATTTAAATCAAGAGTTTCACATTTTGACCTTTGGAATTTTGCTATAACAAAGGTCCTACCATGTCCAACATTGCCAATGCAATGTGTGAGCCTGTCTTATTCCATGTTGTCATCACCTGATTATGATCTCCGTCAAAGTCCAACAGAGACATTAGAGTCTGACTGCTTTCAGTCCTTTCTTGGGTGTGCATCTCAGTGGATTACAGTTTTCTGTCGGTTTAAGTGCATTCACACTACTTGTTTTAGAGATCCAACTCAATGCACGTCTTTTTTAGCTGCCAAAGGCTGGATTCACACTCATGTTAGAAAATGACAGCCAGCTATGGAGGAGAGAAAAGAGAGACAATGAGAGTGTGCCGAAGTAAAAGAGTAGAGTGTACTTGCTGAACTGAAAGAATGAAAATGAAAGGTACAAAATAGACCTAAGATAGACCTGGCTCTAACTCAACTAGAGTTAACTGACTCTAACTCTAAGAAGTATATCACTAAAACAAATGTGATAGATGCTTTGTTGTCAGCTCATGATGGTTTATCACAATCGTGGATTGTTGACAGCGGTGCTTCTTTTCATGTAACTCCATCTCTGGAGTGTTTTTCTACTTATGCAAAAGGTAATCTAGGAAAAGTCTACCTTGGCAACAATCATGCATGTGATATTGAAGAAATTGGCACCATACACCTGGCTCTAGAAAATGGTCAAGAATTGATTCTTCATGATGTTAGGTATATTCCTGGCATCAAGAAGAGCTTGCTTTCTCTTGGGCAGCTAGACAACAAAGATTACTTCACT
This sequence comes from Lygodium microphyllum, assembly GCF_053477565.2. NCBI lineage: Eukaryota > Viridiplantae > Streptophyta > Polypodiopsida > Schizaeales > Lygodiaceae > Lygodium > Lygodium microphyllum. The sequence goes on from NC_141146.1 coordinate 92,291,486, forward strand.
ACTTTTGGTGGTGATATGTGGAAAATATAGAAAGGATCTATGCTAGTCACTAGAGGTGGTAAAAAGGGGACACTTAATTATCTCTAGTGCAAGACACTTCCTAGAAAGTTTGTTGCAGTTGCTAAAGTATAGTCACACATAGAGTTATGGCACAAGCATCTTTCACACATGAGCCAAAAGGATTTGCAGGCACTTTCTTCACTTTAAAGAGTTGATGTGAGAAACTCAAAGCTTGACTTTTGTAATGATTGTGCTCTTGATAAACATATAAAGAGTCCATACTCTCATGGAGCCTCTAGAAAGGCATGTATCTTGGATTTAGTCCATTCTGATGTTTGCACCATGGCAATAAAAACTCATAGTGGTTTCCCTTATTTTGTGTTTTTTATTGATGACCATTCTAGGAAGCTATGGGTCTACTTGCTTAAGCAGAAAAGTGAGGTATTGGATACTTTTAAAAGGTTTTATGCATTGGTTAATATTCAAAAGAGCTTAAAGTTAAAATGCATAAGAACAGATAATGGGAGAGAGTATGTATCTAAAGAATTCAATAAGTTTTGTGATATCAATGGGATTAAACAAGAGCTTACAGGTCCTTACAATCCATCATCTAATGGTGTGGCTGAGCGAATGAATTCCACGTTGTGTGAGAAGATTCGGTGCATGTTGTCCACAGCTAATCTCTCACAATTGTTTTAGGGAGAGACACTTAAAACCGTTGTGCATATTTGCAACCGATCTCCACACCGTGCACTTGAAAGTGGCATTCCCAAAGAGGTTTGGTCTAGCAAACCTGCTTTATATGACCATTTAAGGGTCTTTGGCTACGAATGCTATGTACATGTACCTGTTGATAGCAGAACCAAACTTGACATGAAATCTCATAGAGGCATCTTCATGGGTTATGGAGATGAAGGTGAAATGGGCTATAGAGTTTGGGTTCCAAGCATGAAAAAGGTGCTAGGTAGCCGGGATGTGGTATTTAATGAGTCAAAGCTGTTGAAAAATGTCGCATCTAATGACTCATACAAAAAGAAAGTTAAATTTCAGCATGATCAGTTACTTGAGCAGCCATCAGCCACTGAAAATTCAGCTCCTTTTGATGCTGATTATGACAATCAATGTATCATTATTGAGCCAGATGAAAATGGGCAGCAAGGGGATGCTAAACATCAGCTTGAGCACCAAAATCAACATGCTGAAAATGAATTACAGCAGCCTAAAATTGTATTATAACAACCTAAACATGTAGTTCAACAGCCAAACAATGAGGTCATTGACATTCCCTTGGATGTGGATCCATTACCTGCTGATGACACAGATCATTGGCTAAGAAGGTCTACACGTGTCAAAAAACCTATAGAAAGATTTGATCCTTCTTTGGACTGCATTTTGCTCAGAGATGAAGGTGAGCCTCTTACGTATAAAGAGGCCTTATCATGTGAATTAAAGAAAAAGTGGAAGCTAGCTATGCAGGAAGAAATGAAGTCATTGTATCAGAATGATACTTGGGATTTGGTTACATTGTCCAAGGATAACAAATGGGCCTATAAAATCAAATGTGTGGATAGCAAACCCAAATACAAAGCCAGACTTGTGGTTAAGGGCTATACACAAGAGGAGGGCATTGATTTTCAACAAGTGTTTTCTCTTGTTGTCAAAATGATCACTCTTCGAGTGTTATTTGCCATTGTAGCATCTATGGATCTTGAACTTGATTAGATGGATGTTAGAACTGCAGTTCTACATGGTGATTTGGAAGAAGAGTTGTACATGAAACAGCCCGAAGGCTTTGTTATACATGGAAAGGAGCATTTGGTATGTAAGCTTAAGAGAAGCTTGTATGGTTTGAAACAGGCTCCTAGACAATGGTATAAAAAGTTTGATGCCTTCATGCTCTCACATGGATTTAAAACGAGTAGTGCAGATCACTGCTTATATATTAAGAAGGCTAATGATGGAAGCCTTATTATACTTGTGCTTTATGTGGATGATATGCTTATTGCTGATAAGCATAAAAGCCAGATTAATGCATTGAAAAGACAGCTGAATTCAGCCCTTTCCATGAGGGATTTGGGTGCAGCTGAACATATTTTGGGCATGCGTGTAACACGAGATAGAGAGCAACAGCTCTTATTTCTCGAACAAGAAAAGTACATCACCTTAAGGGCACACAAAGAAAATGTATTTGCTATGGCAAGGGTACGTTAGATCTGCAGGGATATTGTGATACAGACATGGCACGTGACTTGGATACTCACAAGTCTACTAGCGGGTACATCTTTACCTTGACTGGCAGGGTGGTTTCTTAGTGCTCTAGATTGCAAAAAATAGTAGCACTCTACACCACTGAGGCTGAATATATTTCAGCCACTGAAGCTTCAAAAGAAGCAGTTTGACATTTGGTCAAGGATTTTGTGCTGCCCACCAAAACACCTGTACTTAGATATGAGCCTTGTATGCCTCGCTAAGAATGCCATGTTTCATGCATGTTCCAAACATATTGACGTTCGGTATCATTTTATCAGACAAGTTCTAGATGATGGTCTAGTCACCTTGACTAAGATCAAATCACAGGATAACCTTGCAAATGTTCTCACTAAAAGTCTTGCAAAGACTCAACATGAGCATTGCATTAGACTTGTGGAAGTTGGTTAAAGGTTCGCTCAGAACCTTTAAGTGGGAGATTGTTGGATGTAAAGGCCCTTTTATTTGCTCTCCCGTGTATATATTACCTCACACATGTGAACCCACCCTAACGAGTGTAAGGGTACCGTACCCTAAGTATAAATATGTTCTTTTATTCTTTGTGTGTACCACACTCGTACACACCTATCCGACGACTCACTCTCACTCTATCACTGTCAACCACTCTTCAGCTCTGAGCCATTGAACTCCTCGATCACCGTGTTTGCTCTCACCTCTCTATTTTCTTCTGCTTTGCCTCTGCATAATTTACTCTAATAAGAGGCATGGGAAGCAGTTTAGAGAAGCACAAGGAGACCCCGAGAGGCTACGAGAGAGAGGTAGAGAGAGGGAGGTAGAAGGATACCCCTTCAAGAGATTACGAGAAGGAGCTTGAGAGAGAGAGAGAGAGAGGAGTTACCATCAGAGGCTACGAGGGAGAGAGTTAGCTCAATTTCCCCCTATCTCGATCTTCAACTAAGCCATCTTCTCTTATGCTCTCCCATCTTGAATCTATTCCGCCTTCTTTATCTCTCAAATCCACTTGCGGACAATGGCTCCTAAGCAAAAGATCTCTCCAAATGCTAAAACTCCTGTTGGAACTGAAAGGACACAGCTGAGAGAGTTTGAGATCGAGCAAGAATGAGTGTATGAGTGTGACGGCTAGAGTGCATGTGAGCAAAGTGAAAGTCCGAGACGATAAGAGTGTACCAACAATGTGTTGGTACACAAAGAATAAAATGTATTTATACTTAGGGCACGTAAAGGGTGCGTTCACATGTACAGTGTGCGTGTACTATATACACGGAGGTCACCGGGCCTTTATATCCCGAGATCACCGGGCCTTTATATCCCAACAACCTCCCACTTAAAGGTCCGATATGAACCTCTAGCTAACCAACTCCCACTAGGCGAATGCAATGCTCGTGCTGAGCTCTGCTTAGACTTTTAGTGAGAACATCTGCAGGGTTATCTTGTGTTTTAATCTTGGTCAATGTGATTTGACCATCTTCCAAAATCTGTCTGATGAAGTGATATCACACATCTATATGCTTTGTGTGTGAATGATACATGGCATTCTTAGCTAGATACATAGCACTCTGGCTATCACATCCTAAAACTGCAGTACCCATAGACATGCCGAGATCATTTGCAAGTTTGCTCAACCGTATAGCTTCCTTAGAAGCTTCAATAGCTGATATGTATTCAGCTTCAGTGGTACTCAGTGCAACAATGTTTTGCAACCTGGAACACCAAGAAACAATCCACCAACAACTGTAAAGACATACCCGCTAGTGGACCTACGAGTGTCCAAGTCACCTGCCATGTCTGCATCACAATAGCCCTGCAAACTAAGTGCACCCTGCCCATAGCAAATACTTTTTCTTTGTGTACCCTTAAGGTATCGAAGAATATACTTGACAGCCTCCCAATGTGCTTTGCCAGGATTTGACATAAACCTGCTAACAACTCCCACTGCATGAGCAATGTCTGGACGAGTAGCAACCATAGCATACATAAGAGAGCCACAAGTTGATGCATAAGGAACTCCCTTCATAGCATTTGCTTCCACATCATCTTTCAGGCTGTTGGCTTTGCTAAGCTTGAGATAAGGAGGTAAGGGTACCCCAAAAGGCTTAGCTTCAGCCATGAATCTGTCCAGTACATTTCCAATGTACTTTTCTTGAGATAAAAACAGCAACTTCTGCATTCTATCTCTATGAATCCTCATGCCCAAAATATGCTCTGTATTCCCCAAATCTTTCATGGAGAAAGCTGATTTCAGCTGATTTTTGAGAGCATCCAAGCTAGTCCTTCTTTTCCCAGCTAGTAACATATCATCCACATACAAAACAAGTATTATGGGGCTGCCATATGTATCCTTTTTCATGTACAAGCAATGATCTGCATGGCTGAGTGTAAACTCGTGAGATAGCATAAAAGTATCAAACTTTTTGTACCACTGCCGTGGTGCTTACTTCAGCCCATATAGGCTGTGTTTTAGCTTACACACCATCTGTTCTTTTCCAGGAACTACAAAGCCCTCGCGCTGTTTCGTGTAGATTTCTTCATCAATGTCACCATACAAGAAAGTTGTTTTTACATCCATTTGATACAGCTCTAAATCCAAAACAGCAGTAAGAGCAAAAAGCACACGTAAAGTGGTCATTTTCACAACAAGTGAGAAGACCTCTTGGAAGTCAATCCCTTCCTTTTGTGCATAACCTTTGGCAACTAGCCTTGCCTTGTACTTGGGTTTCCCATCAACTGTCTTGACTTTGTACACCCATTTGTTTGGAAGTGGCTTCCTTCCCTTTGGTAATGACACAAGGTCCCAAGTATCATTTGCATATAGAGTTTTAATCTCTTCCTACATAGCTAGCTCCCACTTACTGCTGAACTCACATGACTTGGCCTCTTTGTATGTAAGAGGCTCACCCTCATCTGTAAGCATCACATAATGCAAGGAGGGGTCAAACCTATGTGGTTGCCATCTTACGCGTGTAGACCTGCGTACCCAATGATCAACATTTTCAGGAATTGAGTCTACATCAAAAGGTATATTATTTTCAGCATTCATTTATTGCTGTAAACCATTTTCAGCATGCTATTCATGCTGTACAGCACCTTCATTTTCATTTCCAGCACCTGCATTTTCATAATCAGCAAGCCTACCTTGCTGTCCATGACCTCCTTGTGCTACTATTTGCTGTCCATCATCATCTGGCTCAAAAGTAACCGGCTGATCATCAGTTTCAGCCTGTGGTACAGCACCTTGAGGCTCATTTTCTGAAGTTATGGGTGGCTGCAAACTCTGAAATTTCACCTTTTTCAAATCTTCATTAGAGGCTAAAGAGCCTTTCAACAATTTTGCCTCATTAAACACAACATTACGGCTGCGAATAATTTTCTTGGACTGAGGTAACCACACTCTGTAGCCAAATTCACCCTCATCACCATAGCCCATGAAAATGCCTTTGGTGGATTTTGGGTCAAGTTTGTTCCTCAGCTCATCCCTAACATGTACAAAAGCATCACAGCCAAATATACGTAAATGGTCATATGAGGCCGATTTGCCAGACCAAACCTCCTCAGGGATGCCATTATTTAAGAACCTATTTGGAGAGCGGTTGCAAATGTGAATCGCGGTTTTGAGTGCCTCTCCCCAAAATGCATGAGGGAGATTGGCAGTGGATAACATGCACCGCACTCTCTCACATAAAGTCCTGTTATATATTTCAGCCACCCCATTTGAAGGACTGTAAGGGGTTGTAAGCTCCCTCTTAATACCATGTAAGTCACAAAATGACTTGAATTCAGTCGATGTGAACTCACCCCCATTATCAGTTCTCAAGCATTTCAGCTTTCTATCTATCTGAGTGGTCACAAATACATGAAAAGTTTTAAAAACAGCAAACACTTCACTTTTCTTTTTCAGCAAGTACACCCAAATCTTCTTGGAACAACCATCAATACAGGAGACAAAATCAGCACCACCCAATGATTTCACGGGCATACTACATACATCAGAATGCACTAAGTCCAAGACATTGGACTTACGAGAGACACCAGAGTAAAAGGAATTTTTTATTTGCTTTCCAAACTGACACTCATTACAAAAATCAAGTTTAGAGCCTTTTCCATCAACCCTCTTCAGAGAGGTAAGAACATCAAGTCCTTTTTGGCTCATATGGCCTAATCTCTTATGCCATAACTCCAAGTGGCTGCAAATTTCAGCAACTGCAAGAAACTTGCCATTCAAGGCTTTACAATGCCCTTCTTGGTTCCTTTTGCAATCAGCATGGAATCCTTTTTTACTTTCCACAAACCACCACCAAACAGTGTGGTGTAGCCATGCAAGTCAAGCTGGCCAACAAATAGTAAACTCTTTTTAATGCCAGGCACATATCTGACATTTTTCAACACAAGCTCTTGACCATTGTCTAAAGACAAGTGTATGGTGTCAATCCCATCAATGCTGCAAGCATGGTTATTTCCAAGGTACACCTTTCCATAACTGCCTGCATTGAACATAGCAAAATACTCCAAGCAAGGAGTTACATGGAAAGAGGCACCAGAGTCTACAATCCAAGTCTGAGTGACACCATCATCAACTGATAAGAGTGCATCAATCACATCAGCCTTCGTAATCTGCATATCCTGCATGTGACATACAAGGGCATCATAATCAACTGCACATAATAAATCAGCCTTTGTATCTGAAAGCTCCTCTATGACCACACTAGAGGCCACATTGCCCTTTTCTTTGCCTTTGAATGTCTCCAATGCATCTGTCTTTTCTTCCTTCTTCTTTTTATCTCCTGCATTCTTCTTTCTCTCTTGCTCCTTCTTGTAGTACCTGCAATCAGGTTTCTTGTGGCCCTTCCGACCACAATGATAGCAAGTGATGTCACTCTTATCCTTTCCTTTGCTCTTGCTCCTGTTTCTCTGCCCTGCATATGCATTTTTTCTATTCAGCCCTGCCTCTTACATTATAAGCTGAGTTGTTGCCTTCTCCACTAGACATACGTCTAATTTCTTCATTTAAGATAGAACCCCTCACCCCATCATATGAGAGATTGGGGTTATTACTGAGTGAAACCACCAAGGTCTCCCAAGAGTCAGGCAGTGTCATAATCAAAAAGATCGCTCTCAACTTATCATCAAAATCCAAATTTGCATCTTTAAGCTGATTTAGAATCCCTGTAAATGCACTCAAGTGCTCAGCTGCAGGCTTTGACTCATCCAGTCGCATATTCACCAACTTGCGCATTAAATGCACCTGATTAATAGGTGTGGTGATCTCATAAGTAGTCTTCAACTTCTTCCATATTGCATAATCTGTGTCTAAACCCTTAATGTCTAACAGAATGTCATCAGTGACACCCATCTTTATGTAAGCCACAACCTTTTTATTCACTCTGGCCCAATTTGCATCAGACATTAGTGCGGGTTTATCTTCCTGCAAAGCATCCTCACAATCCTTCAGGAACAAAATGCCCTGCATATGGTCTTTCCAAATGTCAAAGCCATGACCATCAAACCGTTTGATCTCCATCAAACTCTTGATGTCTGAACTCGAAGAAGTTGCAGCCATTTTATCACGAACACAAGAGTAAATGCACTAATCTGCGGAAGCACAAGCTGAACCAACAAAGTACCTTGCTGTTTTTCCTCAACCAGAAATAAATCTCAGCTGTTTATACATTAACCAGCCACTGCACGGGCAAGAGATGCAGAAATTTACCAAAATTCTGCACAAATTCCCAAAATTTCAACTCCAAAATTGCATGAATGTCAGTCAATCTGACCTAACTAAGTAAAGCTTTGCCAATACATGAAAAGCCCCAAATTTCTGGGATCCAATGTCAGGAAATTTTACCCAAAAATGCAAAATTTTGACAAAATTGGCAAAATCCCCAATTTAATTGAGGTCACCGCTTGCGATGTCTGCAATTTCTGACTCGAAAGTCACTAGCAGGCATGAATTATATCAAATCTGGGAAAAGCCCCAAATTTCTGGCTAGAATCCTCACAGATCTATGATCTGTGCTTCTGGCGTGTGAACTCCCGTCAATGGCAAGTGGTAATGAGAGGATTAGAGAAAAAATTTTAATTTGTTTTTGAAAAAACAAAGGAACTAACCGGGGGGGGGGGGGGGGGGGGGGGGGGTCCGTTGACCCCCGTCCCATCACGTCACCCTCAAATGTTGCCCGCCTGTCTAGTCGCGAACCGCCCGCAGAGGTCACTTGCACGTCGCCTCGTTCCCAGTCGCACACCGCCCGGACAAGTCGCCGCCTCGTTCCCAATTCGCCCAGCTGTCACGCTATTGTTGCTTGTCGTCAACTACACACTCAGCACCTCGACTAGTCCTAGTCCCGCCTGGTCCTTCACGTCAACCTGACAGCTGCGCCCAACTCTTGTCAGCTGATCCTGTCAAGTCAGACCAGACTTGTCAATCTTGAAAAGCGTGCAGGACCTTTGGCTCTAATACCAATTGTTGGAACTGGAAGGGCACAGCTGAGAGAGTTTGAGATTGAGCAAGAGTGAGCGTATGAGTGTGACGGCTAGAGTAAGTGTGAGCAGAGTGAAAGTCCGAGACGATAAGAGTGTACCAACAATGTGTTGGTACACAAAGAATAAAATGTATTTATACTTAGGGTACGTAAAGGGTGTGTTCACATGTACAGTGTGCGTGTACTATATACACGGAGGTCACCGGGCCTTTATATCCCGAGGTCACCGAGCCTTTCTATCCCAACAACTCCCACCACAACCAACGAGACGGCAAACCAAGGGACCACATCTACGGTAAACGCATCTCTTATGAATCAAGTGCACCCCGTTATATTAGGAAAAAAAAATGGGAGAAAAGAATGTTTACATTAATTTCATAACTTAATTGAGCATGTTTTGAGATACTGAGTGTACTAGGAAAATTTTGTTTATCGCATTCATCTTAGGTGATCGATTAAAATTGCACTTAGAAGCCGTTAAATAGCACATAAATTGCATGGAAATTTCATGCTAATATATATATGAAAAGATTCAAGAATACGCATTCATCCATTTGCTTGGTTGAAATAATAGGAAATCCTATTACATCTTATACAGTGTATAAGACCTTATCATACGTCTTAGCCAAAGGATGGGAATATTAAGTAAAATTTTGCATAGTATTGCTCTTGCATCCCAAGGGGAAGAGTGAACATGAGAGAAAAGTGATATTGTACTTATTCACACACCTTTGATGAAATGCGTTGGTCTTGATGGTTGATCAAACATCTGCCATAATACTTGTACTTCCCAACTAATTGTTGGTTGTGGTTCTGAGCAATCGTCCAAAGTGCTTGATTAGTTATATAATTTCATGGTGGGGTCTGTGATGACAAATTGCCATGGGAATAAAGGAATGTTTTCTTGAAAGATAATATTAGGCCTGACTGCCTTGACTGTGCTTGATTCTTAAAGAATTTAATTAAGGAAAGTTTCTTTGCACAGATGGATCACCTCCATGATCGTACCGCGGATCAACCCAAAAAGGACATTGCTCGATTCATGGGCCGAAGGTCGAGTGGTGAAAAGGCCAACCACGGGAATAGTGTTTCACTCCTAGGTAGCTTGTGGGTCAGATGGAGCTCTGGACACTCCTTGCCAAGTCTGGAACGAAGTTGAGAACCTCCATGGCCACCACATCTGTGCATGTTGAAAGATCCTATTCTAGATAAAGGATGGAAATTGTGGTGCCATCTGATTTGGACCACTTCTTCTGCAGAGCAAAAGGGGTATATAATTTCTCCTGTATGGGTAGAAGGCAAAGATTAACTTGAAGATAAGTTAAGGAACTTGTTTGTCAAAATAACTGCTTGCTCTGTTTTCGTGTCTGTGCTATAAATTACGCGAACAAACCCTATTTCCTAAAAGACTTAATTAAGGAAGCTGATTTTAAATGTCACACTTAAATGTGATAGGACTTAATTAAATAACTAAAGAACGCCTATCGAGGAAAGCAAGTGGGCAGAATCCCCGACGGGTCCGTCTTACAACAGGGTGATCCTAGAGAATTGGGAGGCTTCTCACAAGGTTTTACCGACAACCGACCCTTAGAAATTGTTAGGATAGAACCCCGATTCATGCCGTTTTAAGGAACCGAAATGGGACTATGCCCTACGGGTAGAGAGGCTGAGTGGCGCATCCCTCTCGTTTTCCATTCTCTTTTAACCAAGTGCAGCATGGATCTGCTTTGGCTTAGGTATCTCTGTGTAAAGTAGAATGTCCAAGACCCGATACTAGAATACTATCAATAGACCTTGACCACTAGGGACCCAAACTTCAGATCGATCCCAATGGGTTCGGCCGCGAATGTTCCGTTGCGAGGCGGACTCGAGAAACCCTAGGCAGCAAACCCCGTAACATTCCATGGAAGTGCCGGGCAGCGCCGCTTAGACTCGTCTCTCGATGGACCGCTAAAAACGTACCTAAACAGCCGATAGGTGAGCACATTAGAAATAGCACTTAGACTACCAGAAAGAATGGGTGTAGAACCCTCCAATGGTAGATGTAGATCAGCCAACAATCTATGCAAATATACACATTCCACTGTTGCCGTGAGGGCTGCCTTGTACTTAGCCTCACAAGACGAGGTAGCCATGAAATGCATTACGGCCCAGAAAGAAACAGTGTCCACTAGTAGACTGCCTAGTATTTGCATCACCAATCCAATCTGAATCATTGTAAGCATGTAATTGCAAGTCTCCCCCCCTCCCCCACAAGAAAATAATAATACATATGACTGAGTATCTTGCAAGTATCTGAAGATCCGCTTAACAACTTGCCAATGTATAGTCAATGGGCTATGCATATACCTACTCACCCTAGATATTGCATATTAAATGTTAGAGTGTGTGTTGCAAAGATAAATAAGACATCCAACAACCTGGCTGTAAATTGCAACATCAGACATCTCTTCATCATCATGCATAGACAGCTTTAAGCCTAGCTTCATAAAAGTGCAATCTTGCATATTAAACCTATGTAACAGCTTATCCACATATTGTGATTGTGACATGATAATACCATGTTGATTGTGGATTAACTGAATTTCCAAATAATAATGTAGAAAACCCATAATCTAACATAGAAAATGCATGTTTTAATTCAACCTCGAAATCTACAATTTTAGCTTCTAAAGGTCTAGTGAGCAGCATATCATCTACATAAAGAATAATAATGAGCAAGTCTCCCTCTTCATTCTTAATGTATGGAGTGGGAGTAGTAGGACTATTTTTGAATCCTTTCTTAGCCAAATATGCATCAATTTTAGAGTGTCATGCACCAATCATCAATGTTTGGCACCAATCATCAATGTTTGGTAGGTGCAAGAGAGACAGTTGACAAGCAATAGGTTGACCCAGGCCAAATGGGACCTACACACGTGATTAGGCTCGGTGTCTGTGACGTGACCAGGCTGTAGAGGATCGGTTAGACACGGAGATCGAGGCTGATAGTCGTTACGCTCAATGTGAGAGACAAACAGAGTGCGAGAGAGCAGAGTAGAGAGTGAATACGTTTTTCGGTACAATGACGAGTGTATCACTTTAGGTTTTTAGATAGATATATATATGAAAGTACAATGTGCTAAGGGTGTGTTCACACCCGTGCACATATAAAAGGCACGATGGCCCTTTATTCCCAACAACACCTCCCACCTAAAGGCAATGTGCCTTAAGAGGAGAAAAGAATCAGCTAGGTCTAGGTATGTACAAAGCTGAAATAAATATATCTATCCAACTCCCATCATCTATCGGCAATGAGCAAACCGCTCTGCTGGAAGACCCTTCGTGAGAAGGTCTGCAGGATTATCATCTGTATGCACTTTGACAAGCTCAATGCTCTTGCTGTCAAGTACATCTCTAATGAAGTGGTACTTCACCTGTATGTGCTTTATCTTTGCATGAAAGACAAGATTCTGTGCTAGCATGATAGCACTCTGACTATCACAATGGAGAACATGTAACTCTGTGATGCCAAGCTCTCCCACCAGACGTGAAAGCCATAAAGCCTCCTTGCATGCCTCAGTGGCAGCTACATACTCTGCCTCTGTAGTAGACAATGCAACACACTTTTGTAGCCTGGAGATCCAAGAGACTGCTCCTCCTGTGAAAGTAAACACATACCCAGAAGTGGACTTCCTGCAATCTGCATGACCAGCATAGTTTGCATCCGTAAAGCCAACAGCAGATGCACAACTCCTTTGTGCCTTTCAGGTATCTCATAATACCTTTCACTCCATCCCAATGCTTCTTGCCAGGGGTTGCCATGTATCTGCTAACCACTCCCACTACAAAAGCAATGTCAGGACATGTAGCAACCATAGCATTTCTCAAACTACCAACAGCTGAAACATATGGTATCTTGGCCATTTCAGCCTTCTCATCATCAAATGTAGGGTTGTCCTCTGCACTGAGTTTCACATATGGAGGCAATGGAACCCCAATTATTTTCACCCCCTCCATATTGAAATGCTGCAAAACTTTGGAGATATACTCCTGCTGAGATAGATAGAGTAAACCTTTAGATCTATATCTGAGTATTCGCATGCCAAGAATGTTATTTGCATCACCCAGATCCTTCATGTCAAAGCTGCCATGAAGACTTTGCTTCAATGAATCCAAGGCATGAGTATCCCTGCCAGCAATCAGCATATCATCAATATACAAAACCAAGATAATCAGACTGTCATCTGCTACCTTTTTGGTGTACAAGCAGTGATCCACTTGACTTCTATGAAAGCCTTGGGACTGCATGAATGTATCAAACTTATGACATCATTCTCTTAGTGCTTGTTTCAGCCCATACAAACTCCTTTTGAGTTAATATACCATTTTTTCTTTTCCTTGTTCAACAAACCCTTCAAGCTACTGCATATAAATGTCTTCATGCAAATCACCATGTAAAAACGCAGTCTTTACATCCATTTGTATGAGTTCCATATCTTCAACTGCAACCAAGCCCAAAATGGTTCTCAATGTAGTCATCTTGACTACAGAAGAGAAAATTTCATCAAAGTCAATTCCATGCTCCTGCTTGTACCCTTTTGCAACAAATCTTGCTTTGTACTTTGGTGAGGAACCAGAAGTGACCTTCATCTTGTAAACCCATTTGCATGGAAGGGTTTTCTGCCCTTTAGGCAACTGCACCAAGTCTCAAGTGCCATTTTTTTCAAGAGATTCCATCTCTGACAGCATGGCTTTATACCATTTCTTACGGTCCTGTCTGTCCATTGCTTCCTTGAAGCAAGACGGTTCACCACAGTCTGTCAACATGACATACTTAGTCACATTAATTGCACCAGGAACAAATCTGTCAGGTTGTCTAGTAGCCCTAGACGATCTCCTAACCTAATGGTCATTGTTTGCTAGCTCTTCCTACAAATTTTCATTTTCAGCATGCTGTCCCGGCATTTTAGCCTGCAAATCAGCATTAAAAGCTTGCTCTCCTGGTTGTTCCTGCACATGTAATGGCTCATTTTCATGGGCAATAGCTGACTGATCATTTCCCGCATTTACAGGTTCATTTACAGCAAGTATTTGCTGCTGTTCAGCGGGCACATTTTGTGCCCAAAAGGTATTTCTTCCCGAAATACAACCCTACGGACCTCCTCAGTCTTTTCGGGCTGTTTGTGCATGCGATCTTCCCGGAAGATAACGTCATTGCTGCGTACTACTTTCCTTTTCTCGGGATCCCACAATTTATACCCCATTTCACCCTCGTCACCATATCCTAGGAAAATGCATTTACAGGACTTTGGCTCAAGTTTGCTGCGTTTTTCTTTACGAATGTGCACAAAAGCCTCACAACCAAACACTTTCAGATGAGCATATGAAGGTGGCTTGACCGACCACGCTTCTTGGGGAACTCCCCCTCCCCCCAAAGACTTGTTAGGCGACCGAAACCATGGGGTAATGCAACATGAGACAGCATCGTACGGACCTTATCCTGTATAGTCCGATTCATATGCTCTGCAACTCCATTTTGGGGTGGATTATAAGAGGCAATGAGCTCCCTTTTTATCCCTTTGCTGTCACAAAATGCCTGAAAGGCTTTGGACACATATTCCCCACCATTGTCAGAGCGAAGACACTTAAGTGTCTTATCTGTCTGATTTTCAACCAATGCCAAGAATTTTTTAAACTTGTCAAGCACTTCATCCTTGCTACGAATAGGGTAAACCCATACTTTCCGTGTAGCATCATCGACAAAGGTGACAAAATATTTCTTTTCCCCTAAAGATAATCCTGGCATTTGACATACATCCGAATGTACTAACTCTAGAGGAGAAGATTTCAAAGAAAGAGACTTTTTGTGAGACGTTTGTGCATGTTTGCCATAAATGCAATGATCACAATGCTCAAAATCAGCATAACGAAGACAAGGCAAGTAACCCAAACGAGAAAGCACTTTCATTCCCGTTTGACTCATGTGTCCCAACCGGCCATGCCACAAAGAAACACTTGGCTGCTCGGTCACGGCAACAACATGGTCATGCACACTAGATACATGAAGTGGATACAACGTATCACTCTTGCAACCTCTGGCAATAACCCTAGATCCCTTACAGATCTTCCATTTTCCATCACCAAAGGTGGTATGAAAACCATCATCATCTAGCTGTCTTGTGCTGATCAAGCTCTTCTTAAGCTGAGGTAAATGCCGTACATGCTGAAGTGTAAAGACAGAGCCATGCTGAAACTGTAACTGCACACTGCCAATACCTGCAATCTCACATGCATAGTTGTTCCACAGATGGACAACACCATGTTGACCCCCTGTATAGACGGAAAACTGCTCGCGATGAGGGGTGACATGAAAGGAAGCACCTGAATCAAGAATCCAGGTATGCATGTCATCATCTGTATCTGCAAGTAGAGCATGTGCACCAAAATGTGAAGAGACAAAGAGTACATCACTCCCACTGTCACTGTCATGTGAGAGTGCGCAACGGAAGAGGAAATACGAACACGGAGGGAGAGAGAGAGAGAAAGCAGGGAATGAAGCAAGAAAATCTGCACTGACTGAAATGAATGCTGAATACACTGAAATGGACTGATCAGTCCCTGCACGCAGCCCACAGCGTCAGTGAGGGCACCAGATCAGGCTGATGACGATGGCAGCACCACCACGGGGGAGAAGGAGTGTCGGAATCTGCAAGAAGACAACTGACCAAGTGGGGAGGGGGGCTGCCAATATATAGGCAACGGACAAACCCTAACCCTAACCCTAAAATGGGCGCAAACCCTAAAATGGGCGCAAACCCTAAAATGGGCGCAAACCCTAAAAGTGCCCTAAAATGGGCGCCCCACAACAGTGACCAAAAAGGTGGCCGGGCAGCCAGTCAAGAGTGACTAGCCTCCCCCATCATAACACATGACAGACATGTCAGAGCTCCTAATGTCCTCGTCTGACTCAGACTGAGGCTCACAGGCAGGAGATGACAAGGCATGACAAACATGACTGCTAACACCCCCTCTCAAATCCTGGATGTGGCTGAAGGCCAAGGAAGAAATAGATCCTGG
Source organism: Lygodium microphyllum (assembly GCF_053477565.2). Taxonomy (NCBI): domain Eukaryota; kingdom Viridiplantae; phylum Streptophyta; class Polypodiopsida; order Schizaeales; family Lygodiaceae; genus Lygodium; species Lygodium microphyllum. Next base: position 92,307,247 of record NC_141146.1, read on the forward strand.
GGTGGCAAGAGGAATGCCAATGTCGATGAAGTCCGTCGATGTAGACTGCCGCTGAAGGAGCTCCTCACGATCCTGGAAAGCCCCCTCTAAAACACTAGGGGCCAGGGAATCCACAGCCGCATCACCGAGATCGTCCCCCTCTGAAAGGGATGGGGGGTATGAGGGAACCACCGGAGGAGAAGGTGGGGGATGGGAAGAAACCTGTGGAATAAAAGGTGCACAAGCGGGAACGGGTGTAGCAATAGACTGCCTCGGAGGACCCTGTATCAAAGAAGGGGAATGGAGCCTGTAAAGCCCGCTCTCCTGCCAACCTGTAGATAAGACAGCTCCTGTAAGAGAATCCTCAATAACAACGGCATGCTCGGTGAAGATCACTCGTGTGCCAAGCCTCGTAAGGCCATAAACTGAGAGGAGGGGAAGGCCCAAGTCCGGAACATGTAGGGCCTGTGAAAGGAAGCTCGTAGGTCGGTCTGTAAACAAAGGCAATGTGCCAACACCACTAATAGGCACCGATAAAATGTCACCAACAGTGACTGAACCCTCTGATGGACGGAGATCCTGTAACAAATCACCTCGGGGAGTCATATGACTCGAAGCACCACTGTCCACTAACCAAGGCTGCGCAAAAGACACTACAGCCACAGAAGAAGGATCCTCCTCCAAAGCATGGATATGAAGGAACACTGACTCATGGGTAACAGCTGGTGTAGAGGTAGAAGAAGGCTCCGATATAGATCCATCCTTCGCTCCCGGACGAAGGTGAGGGTACTTCTTCCAGCATTTCTCCTCGGGATGTGTCCCTTTCCCACAGTGTGGGCACTTCGGTCTCTCTGAATCTGAGTCAGAGCCTGAAGAACTGTCCTTCTTCTTAGCCTTTGACTTCTTCTTCTTCTTCTGTCCTCCCAAACCTGCAACAAAGGCTCTAGTGGAGTCGGATCCACTAGCACTGACCTCTCTGAGTCGCTCGTCATGCTCCAAGACAAGCGGGGATAGCTCCTCCCATAGAAGCTTCTCACGGATCCTCGATGTAAGTAGGCTGGTGTAGAAGACATCAAACCGAGGCGATGGCAGCTGAGTCAAAAGAATCATAGCCATGTCTTCAGAAGATATCGTCCGACCGAGGGATGCAAGCTCATCCCTCATATCCTGTAATCTGTTGATGTGGTCCTTCATGGAAGGACTATCATCAATAGCGAGCATCCGCAACTTCTTTTCAAGAGATATCCGGTGGGCAAACGTCTTCTGCTGATAGAGAGACGCGAGCTTTCTCCACACGTCCGCTGCAGTCTTCAACCTGTGAACATGAACAAGGACAGAATCCTGCAAACTCAGAAAGAGGAAAGATCGGGCTCTAGAATTGAGCCGATCCCATAAGGCTGCACGATCCATAGATGTCCCATCTGAGGGATCCACCATAGGCCGGGGAGTAGGAACAGAAACAAGCTCCCAAAGATCGAAGGCGTCCAAGATACACTCCACCTTGCAAGACCATAGAGAAAAGTTGGAGCCATCCAACCGGTCCTCTTTGGGCAGCTGAGGAAGTACGGGTACCTGTACAGGGGGTACCAAAGGCTGCATCTTCGGCCCACTAGAAGGGGATCGCCGAGATACATGAATAGAAGGGGGACGGAAACGAGGAAGAGACTCCATATGACGATCCTCGCGATAGAAATCACGCCTCCGTTCAGATGAATGTCGAGACAAAAGCTCATCATCTGAGTCATCAAAACCTGTAAACTGATGAGAAGACATCTTCCAATCTGCAAACACCAAAACACAACAAGGGAAGGTTGCCGGTGCCGAAGCACAAACACCAAAAGCTCCTGAGCGGCCGCCTTGCACAGAACGCAAGGATGATGTCAAACGCAAATGCTGACGATGCAATCACCACAGAAAAACAGCCGCCTGCCTGAAAACGCAGCCTGGGAAGAAGTCACCAGCAGGAAAAGAGCCGCCGGACGATGGAACAACAGCCAGAACAGCAAGGCGCAGGCTGGAAGGGTGTCGCCCAGCTGGAGGAGGGCCGCCCAGGCTGAAAACGCAGGCAGGAAGAGGGTGGTGATGACGTGGCAGCCACCGGAGAAGGCGCCAGCAGCAAACGCAAATTTATTGATACCAAAACAGGCCGCCCTGATCAAGGAGATGGTGCAGAGGATGATGCCTCAGCTGTTGGAGACGTCTTGACCAGCAAACGCAGAGTTGTGGGTGTTCTCCCGCGTAAAACTCAGCTCCGTGTACTCTCAGTTTGGCTCTGATACCATGTGAGAGTGCGCAACGGAAGAGGAAATACGAACACGGAGGGAGAGAGAGAGAGAAAGCAGGGAATGAAGCAAGAAAATCTGCACTGACTGAAATGAATGCTGAATACACTGAAATGGACTGATCAGTCCCTGCACGCAGCCCACAGCGTCAGTGAGGGCACCAGATCAGGCTGATGACGATGGCAGCACCACCACGGGGGAGAAGGAGTGTCGGAATCTGCAAGAAGACAACTGACCAAGTGGGGAGGGGGGCTGCCAATATATAGGCAACGGACAAACCCTAACCCTAACCCTAAAATGGGCGCAAACCCTAAAATGGACGCAAACCCTAAAAGTGCCCTAAAATGGGCGCCCCACAACAGTGACCAAAAAGGTGGCCGGGCAGCCAGTGGCTGCCCACTAAAAGAGGCCAAAAAGAAATACACAACCTAAGGCAACCAGTCAAGAGTGACTAGCCTCCCCCATCATAACACATGACAGACATGTCAGAGCTCCTAATGTCCTCGTCTGACTCAGACTGAGGCTCACAGGCAGGAGATGACAAGGCATGACAAACATGGCTGCTAACATGTCATGAGTGACTACATTCACCTCTTCAATTTTTACACTACTCTTCTTAGGCTGACTGTCCTTCTTCTCTTCCTTACAATCATCTGTATTCTTACCTTTTCCTTTCTCTTTCTTCCATTTGTAGCAGTCACGTTTAAAGTGACCCTTCTTGCCACAATGATGGCATTCAACATCTTTGCCACGTGTTTTACTGTGTCCCTTGCCATCATATTTGCCCTTTTGTTGTGATCTGCCCCTAGTATGCAAAGCACTGGAAGACTTACTGGATGCATTGTTCTGCCGATTCATCTCTTCCATAAGTAGAGTACTCTCTACATCAGCATACAAAAGAATCACATTAGAATTGCTCATAGCAGTCCTGAATGTATCCCAACTCTCTGGTAGAGTGCAAAGCAAGAAAGTAGCCTTAAATTCCTCATCAAACATGAACTTCAAGGCAACCAGCTGGCTGAAAATGGAGTTAAACTCACTCAAGTGAGTAGACATTGCTATACCTTCTTTCATACGCAAATAAGCTTTTTCAGCCAATACACTTTGCTTGCAACACCCAAGTGACCAAGGTACAAACAAGTACCAATCAGCAATAAATGACCACGCAGAAGTACAGATTTCAGATCTGTATTTAAGTTTTCAGAAGCACTAAACCAAGTGCTGCAGCATTATCCAACTGATTACAGCTGTTCCAAAGGGCCTGTGCATCACATTACATGAGAAATCCCAAATTTTCAGCTGCAATTTCTGTTTCCATTGACCCGTGGAACGGGTCATCGACTGAATGTCGCCCCATCCAAGGCGCACCGTTCAGTCGCGCCGTCAGCGCCCGCTGAAGCCGTCACGCGCTGACATTTGCTGTCCTCGTGTAGCTGTCGCCCGCTTGGTCACGCGACTGACATGTCCAGCTGGTCGCCTATTCACCCAGCCCGTCGCACGCTCATCAGCCCGTCAGCTGCCTGTTGCTCCTATCGACTGCCTCTCAACTGCTACTCGTCGAACTCCTGCAACACACGAGCCTGCCTGCAACCTGCCCGTTGCTCCTGTCGACTGCCTCTCAACTGCTACTCGTCAAACTCTTGCAGCACCTTGGCTGTCTCTTGCCAGCTCTGATGCCAGTTTGTAGAGGATCGGTTAGGCATGGAGATTGAGGCAAACAATCGTTACACTCAGTGCGAGAGACAGATAGAGTGCGAGAGAGCAGAGTAGAGAGTGAACACGTTTTTCAGTACAATGACGAGTGTACCACTTTAGGTTTTTAGATAGATATATGTATGAAAGTATAATGTCCTAAGGGTGTGTTCACACCCGTGCACATATAAAAGGCACGATGGCCCTTTATTCCCAACACAGGCCCAAGCGACAAGATGGCAAGTTCAGCACAGACAAACAATGCTAGCATGACACGCTACAAGCATACGGCGGACGGGACAGGACGGGACAGGCTGCAACTGGACAAGACAAGCATCAACCGGCAACCAGGACTAGTCGCCACAAACCTGGCACGCGAGCAGACAAAGGTCAACGTTTTTTTTTAAGGAAAATATGTTGGGTGTAAAGGCCCTTTACGCTCTCCCGTGTATATATTACTTCACACACGTAAACTCACCCTAGCAGGTGTAAGTGTACCGTACCCTAAGTATAAATACATTCTTTTATTCTTTGTGTGTACCACACTGATACTGTCGACTCACTCTCTCTCTATCTCACTATTCAACACTATTCAGTTTTGGATCATTGAGCACCTCGATTAATGCACCTACTCTCTGTTCTCTCTCTCTATCTCCTTCCACTTCAACTCTACAGATTGGTATCAGAGCCAATGGCTCACGCAAGCAAGCAATCGTGATTGGTAGCCACTGTTGACAATGTAGTCGCCACCATTGGGACCAACAAGCGTAACAGTATGTCGGGTTATTAAGGAGTAGGCGAGCAGGTAACAGACGACAACAGGCGAACAGTGCAGTTGATGGGCGCCAGGCAACAGGGTCGGGTGCAAGCAAACGAATCAAGCAACTGACAAGCACCAGGCAATAGGGGCCACATGGCAGGCACGGCAGGCAACAAGGGCCGTGGCACAACGCGCAGCTGACGGGCACAGTAGTTGACAGGAGTCACGCAACTGGATCAGACACCATCAGACTAACGGGTCAATAGACCCGTCATTCCGTGGGTCTTCTTTTTTCCTTTGCAAAAACCATTATTTTCCTCAAAATCCTTTTTTTGAAACTCCTTCCTCTAAATGGAGGTCACGCACTAGAGGCACAAAACTCAGATTTGTGCAAATCTGCTCCTGGAAATTTGGGGCTTTTCCCAGATTTGGTGCAAGACACATGTGTCAATGACTCCTAATCCATAAATTGCAAACGTTGAGTGCAGAGTCAAAAATTTTGGGGATTTAGAGATACGAGTGAAATTTTTGCTTGTTTAGGCCAATTTCTTGGAAATTGTGTACTCTTGGACCCCGAAATTTGGTGCTTTTGCAGAAATTGTGAAATTTCTGCAACATTAGCCCGTACTTGATGCTCGTGAAAATGTATTGATGCAGTTGGAGCAGATTCACTGCAGAAATTTTGGGGCTTTTCACATTGGTGATGTATTTTGAGTCGATTTGAGACTGGACAATGAAATTTGCAGCAGATTCACACTGAGTGGGAGTCTTTTGAGTTTTGGATGCTTCAAATGTTAAAAAAGGGCAGCTTCTTTTGGTACATGCATTGCTGAATACTCATTATGCAATGAAACAATGGGCAATACAGCATTTGGGTCATTGCATTTGGGAATTTTGGTGATGTACTACTGAAGTGGGAGCTATCCTTAATGCAAATGTATCAAATTTGATTCGTGCATATGCTGTAATCAATACTTGAGACTGAAATTTGCAGCTAAACATCTGCTTCTTGGGCACTTTGGAAGTACAAGTGTGTACTTGTTACAATTCAGAAACCTTGCTATTGGCTGAAAGCATTCAGACCTTTATTGCAGTTGTGTATTGCTAAAGATGGCTGGCAGTGCATCTACATCTGACACAAAGAATCTCTTTGAGATTCGTAAATATGATGGAAATGGTTCTGATCTTTGGAAAGAACATATGCAGGGTATACTCTTTCTAAAGGATTGTGATGATGCTTTAGCAAAACATAAGCATGTTGCTTTATCAGATGAGGATTGGGCTAAAATGAATAAAAAGGCCATTACTTACATTAAAATGGCCATCACAAATGATACCTTGGTTGATATAAAGGGGCTTGATACTGCCTATGTAGTTTGGGAGAAACTCAAGGCTACTTATGAGAATACAACTCCTGTCAATCAAGTACATCTCATGCGGAAGTTGGTCAACTTGGACCTCGGAGCATTTGAATGCCTTCACTGATATTTTGAGTCAATTACAAGATGCAAGTTTGCCAGCTTTTGATCCTAAATTGAGGGCTATCTTCTTGCTCATGACCTTGCCTGATTCATGGGAAGCATTGGTTGTGTCATTGAGCAATAACCCCAGGTTCTTGTTAAGAAACCCTTCACTTGCAGTTTGCGTTTCTGCGTTTTGCATTTAGGATTTGCAACCCCAAAAAGGGGCGCCATCCTAAATTGACTATGCCTATTTATAGGCCACTCTCTCATTCATTCCTTGCGGCTGATTCATTCAGTCCGTCACCTCTTCTCTCCAACCTCTCCACTACCCTCACACCCCTTCAGGAGGACATTGCGGTTCGTGGTTCGTGGCTATCTTCATCATCTTCCTTGTGCTATGGCACCCTTGTTCCCTTGTATCACATTCACTCCATGATTCAGATCTTTATCATTCCATTCATCAGAGTTTCTTCTCTCTTCTCTTCTCTTCTCCATGTTTGCCGAGTTCACTCCGTGTTCCTCCCCGCAAACCCTACTGTCTCGCTGGTACGTCATCTTTTGACATGGTATCAGAGCTGGATCTGCTCAAACAACGGCAAAGATCCTCCACTCCAGTGAAGGCAAAGACCGATGGCGAGTTCGGCATCCACTTCTCTTCTTCTTCCGCTGCATCAAAATCTCGTTTTTGCAGGTTTCAGGTGTTATCAGCTTGCTGCCCACACCCCGTTCGCAGAGGACATCTCAACCCTTGCTGTCCATCACTATTCCCTACAGTCTGGCGCCTGTTTCCAGCCCTCCACACGCTGATTGCTGCTGTTTCTGCCTGGCGACTGATTGCTGATCATCTGCACTGCTGTCATACAGCCTGCCACATCAGCAAACTGCTGCATTGCCACCCTGATAGTTTTCTCTCTCCTGCTGCAGTCACTGCAGTTTTTCTCTCTCCTCCAAGCTGTCCTGACTGCGTTTTTAGTCTTTCTCTCACCTACTGCCTGTGTTTTTAGTCTTTCTCTCTCCTGCAAGCTATCATGCCTGCGTTTTAGTCCTTCTCTCTCCTCACCTGCGTTTTTCTACTAGTTGCAACCTCTTACTGCTGGTCGCATCCTCCTCCCACTCACAGCTCACTTCTAACCCTTCCACTGCCCTCCCACCCCTTCAGGCAAACATTGCGGTTCGTGCTTCACACTACCCTCACACCCCTTGAGGCAGACATTGCGGCTCGTCGTTCATGGTGGCTGACCTCTTCCTTCTTCAGCAAGGCACACTGGTATCCATGGCTTCTTTACCAATAGATGACCAGACTAATGGGTACTCCGACTGTGGCATCATCAGACACACCACCAATGCTTGCCGACTTCGACCTTTGCTCCCCACCCCTCTGGAGTATATGCATCTTCCACTAGGCACTCCTTGTGCCACCTCTCCTTTCTGGGCCACAGAAAACGTTTTGCATCGGCTATCAGAGTACTATGCTCAAGGCAATAAGGCGCATCCGATGTCCACTACGTCCTTTCAAGCACATGGAGGATCGATTGGCGCTACGACCTCCTGGAGATCGTCGCAATGCTGGCGGCAATCTTCTTCAACCTATTTTCGGGTACAATGGCTACCACGGCCCACAGCTCTACAATCCACTCCATCGAGAGACAGTGATTGTTTGATACCATCTCCTCGTTAGTCCGCTCCTGAGAGAGAGAGTGGCTGCTCAACTCCTTTCTCTTCTTCGGCTACCCAGTCTGCTCCACTAAGAGACAACGACTGTTGCCCACCTCTTGCTCATTCTGAGACCCACCCTTCCCCACCCTCAACTACTCAAGTTTGAGAGGCTACCTCTAGGAGCTCTTCGGCACCCCAAATACCTTCTTTGGCACAACCGGTGGCACTTCCTTCATCATCAAACATTTTAGAGTCCATGATCCATGAGTTTTTGGATTCCCTGTCTACTTCAGAGGGGGATTCAGAGGGGGATGTTATTTCTTTGCCCTCAGAGGGGGCATCTACTTCTTCTTCGACTTCATCGGGTGCCCCTTCACCTCCCACCTCAGAGGGGGAACCTACTCCACATGAAGTTCTTCACCCATCCTCTACTTTCTTGGGGTGGCTGTCTTCGACCAGTCATCTCTTCTACTGATACCTAGGATCTTCAAGTACCACCTAGATCGAGACCTCGGAGGTTCAACCGCGACTTGGTGACGAGGCCTTCATATTCCTTCCAGCATGGATACACGGAGCTAGTGGCTTCTCTCCCGAGGTTGAGTTTCAGTTCTCCAATTTAATCTATCTATTGTTCTTTACTACAGGTTCCCTTTGCGGTGGAAATCTTGGATCTTAGGGATCCTCTACATCTTCTTGCCTTAGTCACTTGGTTAGCATGGAGCCACCTCCTGAGATCAAGTACGGGCATATCCTTATGGTTCTCGGCACCACACAAAGTCCGGCATTCCTCCTATGCATTGCATGTTTTCATCATCTTTGTACTAGGGTGCTTGGGCAAGTGAACAATTTTCCCACGAGGAACACTGTCCAAGTGACACCTGCTGCATGAGCATTCTTCAGCATGTAGCATTTCATCTCCATCTCACTCTTCTCTTGTTCCCCTTTTTGGGCCTGAGAGGGGGTGTTGAGAAACCCTTCACCTGTAGTTTACGTTTCTGCGTTTTGCGTTTAGGATTTGCAGCCCCAAAAAGGGGCGTCATCCTAAACTGACTATGCCTATTTATAGGCCACTCTCTCATTCATTCCTTACAACTAATTCATTCAGTCCGTCATCTCTTCTCTTCAGCCTCTCCACTACCCTCACACCTCTTCAGAAAGACATTGCAGTTCGTGGTTCGTGGCTGTCTTCATCATCTTCTTTGTGCTACGGCACCCTTGTTCCCTTGTATCACATTCACTCCATGATTCAAATCTTCATCATTCCATTTATCTGAGTTTATTATCTCCTCTTCTCTTCTCCATGTTTGTCGAGTTCACTCCGTGTTCCTCCCCGCAAACCCTACTGTCTCGTTGGTACGTCATCTTTTGAAAGTTCTATTCTTGATGAAGAGATTAGACATAAGGCAAGTGGGAAAAAAAGTGGATCAACCTACAATATAAGAGGAAAAACTGAAAAAAGATATAATGCTACAAATAAAAACAAAAATCGTAGCAAAAGCAAGGAAAAACAACAAGATGTAACTTGTTATCAATATGATCGCAAAGGGCATAAAGAGCCCAATTGCAGGTACTTTAAAAATGAATAAGAACACAAGAAACAAGCTAATGCAAAAGGCAAAAAGAATGACAAGGATGGTAGCTCTACCCCTAAAGAGACAAAAAAGTAAATGTGGTATCTAGTGTTGTTATTGAGAAAATAAAATATGAAAATGATGCTGATTTGTTGGTTGCATTTTCAGATCCGTTTGCTACCAAAATGGAGGACATGTATATCACTAAAACAGATGTGATAGATGCTTTGTTGTCAGCTCATGATGGTTTGTCACAATCGTGGATTGTTGACAACGGTGCTTCTTTTCATGTAACTCCATCTCTGGAATGTTTTTCTACTTATGCAGAAGGTAATCTTGGAAAAGTCTACCTTGGCAACAATCATGCATGTGATATTGAAGAAATGGGCACCATACACCTGGCTCTAGAAAATGGTCAAGAATTGATTCTTCATGATGTTAGGTATATACCTAGCATCAAGAAGAGCTTGCTTTCTCTTGGGCAACTAGAAAGCAAAGATTACTTCACTACTTTTGGTGGTGGTATGTGGAAAATATAGAAAGGATCTATGTCAATCACTAGAGGTGGTAAAAAGGGGACACTTTATTATCTCTAGTGCAAGACACTTCCTAGAAAGTTTGTTGCAGTTGCTAAAGTATAGTCACACATAGAGTTATGGCACAAGCATCTTCCACACATGAGCCAAAAGGATTTGCAGGCACTTTCTTCACTTTAAAGAGTTGATGTGAGAAACTCAAAGCTTGACTTTTGTAATGATTGTGCTCTTGATAAACATATAAAGAGTCCATACTCTCATGGAGCCTCTAGAAAGGCATGTATCTTGGATTTAGTCCATTCTGATGTTTGCACCATGGCAATAAAAACTCATAGTGGTTTCCCTTATTTTGTGTCTTTTATTGATGACCATTCTAGGAAGCTATGGGTCTACTTGCTTAAGCAGAAAAGTGAGGTATTGGATACTTTTAAAAGGTTTTATGCATTGGTTAATATTCAAAAGAGCTTAAAGTTAAAATGCATAAGAACAGATAATGGGAGAGAGTATGTATCTAAAGAATTCAATAAGTTTTGTGATATCAATGGGATTAAACAAGAGCTTACAGGTCCTTACAATCCATCATCTAATGGTGTGGCTGAGCGAATGAATTCCACGTTATGTGAGAAGATTCGGTGCATGTTGTCTACAGCTAATCTCTCACAATTGTTTTAGGGAGAGGCACTTAAAACCATTGTGCATATTTGCAACCGATCTCCACACCGTGCACTTGAAAGTGGCATTCCCAAAGAGGTTTGGTCTAGCAAACCTGCTTCATATGACCATTTAAGGGTCTTTGACTACGAATGCTATGTACATGTACCTGTTGATAGCAGAACCAAACTTGACATGAAATCTCATAGAGGCATCTTCATGGGTTATGGAGATGAAGGTGAAATGGGCTATAGAGTTTGGGTTCCAAGCATGAAAAAGGTGCTAGGTAGCCGGGATGTGGTATTTAATGAGTCAAAGCTGTTGAAAAATGTCGCATCTAATGACTCAGACAAAAAAAAAGTTAAATTTCAGCATGATCAATTACTTGAGCAGCCATCAGCCACTGAAAATTCAGCTCCTTTTGATGCTGATTATGACAATCAATGTATCATTATTGAGCCAGATGAAAATGGGCAGCAAGGGGATGCTAAACATCAGCTTGAGCACCAAAATCAACATGCTGAAAATGAATTACAGCAGCCTAAAATTGTATTACAACAACCTAAACATGTAGTTCAACAGCCAAACAATGAGGTCATTGACATTCCCTTGGATGTGGATCCATTACCTGCTGATGACACAGATCATTGGCTAAGAAGGTCTACACGTGTCAAAAAACCTATAGAAAGATTTGATCCTTCTTTGGACTACATTTTTCTCAGAGATGAAGGTGAGCCTCTTACGTATAAAGAGGCCTTATCATGTGAATTAAAGAAAAAGTGGAAGCTAGCTATGTAGGAAGAAATGAAGTCATTGTATCAGAATGATACTTGGGATTTGGTTACATTGCCCAAGGATAGGAAAGCCATTCCTAACAAATGGGCCTATAAAATCAAATGTGTGGATAGCAAACCCAAATACAAAGCCAGACTTATGGCGAAGGGCTATACACAAAAGGAGGGCATTGATTTTCAACAAGTGTTTTCTCTTGTTGTCAAAATGACCACTCTTCGAGTGTTATTTGCCATTGTAGCATCTATGGATCTTGAACTTGATTAGATGGATGTTAGAACTGCAGTTCTACATGGTGATTTGAAAGAAGAGTTGTACATGAAACAGCTCGAAGGCTTTGTTATACATGGAAAGGACCATTTGGTATGTAAGCTTAAGAGAAGCTTGTATGGTTTGAAACAGGCTCCTAGACAATGGTATAAAAAGTTTGATGCCTTCATGCTCTCACATGGATTTAAAAGGAGGAGTGCAAATCACTGCTTATATATTAAGAAGGCTGATGATGGAAGCCTTATTATACTTGTGCTTTATGTGGATGATATGCTTATTGCTGATAAGCATAAAAGCCAGATTAATGCATTGAAAAGACAGCTGAATTCAGCCTTTTCCATGAGGGATTTGGGTGCAGCTGAACATATTTTGGGCATGCGTGTAACACGAGATAGAGAGCAACAGCTCTTATTTCTCGAACAAGAAAAGTACATCAGCAAAGTACTTGATCGTTTTTCTATGGCTGATGCTAAGCCTCTTGGTATACCTTTTCCACCTTATCTTAAGCTTAGCAAAGCAATTTGCCCAAAAGATGATAAGGCAACCAGTACTATGAAGGGTGTTCCTTATCCTTCGGCTTGTGGTTCACTCATGTATGTTATGGTTGCCACTAGACCTGACATTGCTTATGCAGTGGGAGTTGTAAGCAAGTTCATGTCAAATCCTAGCAAAGCGCATTGGGAAGCAGTGAAATGTATCTTACGGTACCTTAAGGGCACACAAAGAAAATGTATTTGCTATGGCAAGGGTACGTTAGATCTGCACAGATATTGTGATGCAGACATGGCAGGTGACTTGGATACTCACAAGTCTACTAGCAGGTACATCTTTACCTTGACTGGTGGGGAGGTTTCTTGGTGCTCTAGATTACAAAAAAAAGTAGCACTCTACACCACTGAGGTTGAATATATTTCAGCCCCACTGAAGCTTCAAAAGAAGCAGTTTGGCGTTTGGTCAAGGATTTTGTGCTGCCCGCCAAAACACCTGTACTTAGATGTGATAGTCAAAGCATTGTATGCCTGGCTAAGAATGCCATGTTTCATGCACGTACCAAACATATTGACGTTCGATATCATTTTATGAGACAAGTTCTAGATGATGGTCTAGTCACCTTGACTTGTTAGCAGATTAGTCAGTTCATGGTTGAGTCTGTACTTGTAGTATAGCAAGCTGGGCACAGAGACATTTTAGGCATTTTATTTGCCATTGTTTATTATGATTTAGGCATTATTTGCAGCCAATTGGCCAACATTTAATGTTGGACGACCTATCATATTTTGGGCATTTATTTGTCCTATATATTGTCTGGCTCCCTCTTCCACTTATTCATTCATCACTGGACAGTTCTTGGAGAGAGGAAGCATGTGCCAGTGCCTCCACAGCCGGTGACTCACATTGTATCTGTATTGTCTCATGTCTTGGTATATGGATTCCATTTCCGGAGTATACATCTGAGTTCTCATCTGTATTGTGTTATCTCTTTCTTTTCTTGTCTTGTGTTCAGCAGTTTATTTCAGCACATGTTTATGCTTCCACTGCTGCACCACTTCTGACATGGTATCAAATTTCAGGATTTGTGTTTCTGTTGTGTTTTATTGCTGATTTCAGGAGTGTTTTCCCTCTTGCTGATCAAGTAGCTGCTGCTCCCATTAGGCGACCAATTTTGCCTGCGTTTTTTTTGCTGATGTCAACATCCATACAGCCTCTGCATCTGTTTCAGCCTGTGTTTTCATTATCAGGCTGCTGGCGACAGTTTCCTACACCTGTTTATGCAGTGTGCAGCCTGCATTTTGCTGTTTTCAGCACTCTTTTGGGCTGGGCGACTAGCAAAACAGGCCGTTTTTGCTGTTTCTAGCAGTTTTGAACCAATTTTTTGACTTCTAACAGCAGCTTTTGTCTTATTTTGATGAGATTTTGGGTTATACTGTATGTGAACTCTTGTTTTTTGCAGTCTGTGCTCGTGGTTTGCCTGTGTTCCCTCTCCCAATCCCTTCTTTTCTCTACTTCTTTTCTCAATCCTCTACCGATGACTACTCCATGCTCATCCACTGATGAAACGCTACATGGAGGTTCAAGTGAGGCTCTTGCAGCTTCAGAAAGGGGTTCGAAGACCAAGAAGTCCAAGGCCCAGTGTTATCACTGTGGCAAGAAAGGTCATTTAAGGAAGGACTGCACAGAGTTAGCGGTTTCCAAGAGGAAGAAAAAGGAGCAGAAGACGAAGCGGGATGTGGACTCCTCCGGCGAGTCATCATCTGCCTCAGATTCCGATTCCGATCCTCCAGCCAAGGCAAAGTCCAAGGCGCGGAAGGGATCCTCTTCTTTGGATCGTGGGAAGAGTTTAGTGGCCCCTTCCTCGACTACTTTCTAGTGGTGGTGATGTAGTCATCCCTCACGACTCTCCAATGCCAAAGAGGGAGTGAGAGGGTGGTGAGATGGGGCAGCCACGCCTCATCTATATTTCTATATAGATGCACAGGATCCAGAGAGGGACATCCCTGACGCATCAACCGAAGTCTGGGAGGCACAAATCCTGGAGCTAGGATTGACATCCAGGTTCATGATGGGTTGGTTATTTGACAGAGAGCGGGTAGCTTTCGTCTGGAGCTCATGTGAGGGGACACATTGGCGGTCTGGCCAAAGAAGGGGAATTCATGGTCATTTATGCACTGCAGCATTGGTGACAAGATGGTCACATATGCTACATCAGGGGCATTGTTGACAGACATTGAGAGTTGCTATGATCTTCTCTATCTTCAGGAGCTGGTACGATCGACATCGACATCAGGTTCTCTTCCAAGCACCTTGGTGGTGGCTTGCGCACCCACTACTTGGGTATCCATGGTTCTACTCTGGTGGACCTTGTTGTGTGTACTATGATGCGACATTATCATTGTATATTGTATTGTATCACATCACCCATGATCTGAGAGAGGGTGTTAGCAGATTAGTCAGTTCAGGGTTGAGTCTGTACTTGTGGTACAACAGGCTGGGCACAGAGATATTTTAGGCATTTTATTTGCCCTTGTTTATTATGGTTTAGCCATTATTTGCAGACAGTCGGCCAGCATTTAATGCTAGCCGACCTATCATATTTTGGGCATTTATTTGTCCTATATATTGTCTGGCTCCCTCCTCCACTTATTCATTCATCACTGGATAGTTCTTGGAAAGAGGGAGCAGGTGCCAGTGCCTCCACAGCCCGTGACTCACATTGTATCTATACTATCTCATGTCTTGGTATATGGATTCCATTTCCCGAGTATACATCTGAGTTCTCATCTGTATTGAGTTATCTCTTTCTTTTCTTTTGTCTTGTGTTCAGCAGTTTATTTCAGCACATGTTTATGCTTCCACTGCTGCACCACTTCTGACATGACTAAGATCAAATCACAGGATAACCCTGCAGATGTTCTCACTAAAAGTCTTGCAAAAGCTCAACATGAGCATTGCATTAGACTTGTGGGAGTTAGTTAAAGGTTCGCTGCGGACCTTTAAGTGGGAGGTTGTTGGGTGTAAAGGCCCTTTACGCTCTCCCGTGTATATATTACTTCACACACGTGAACTCACCCTAGCGGGTGTAAGTGTCTCGTACCCTAAGTAAAAATACATTCTTTTATTCTTTGTGTGTACCACACTGGTACACACCTATCCATCGACTCACTCTCTCTATCTCATTGTTCAACACTCTTCAGTTTTGAATCATTAAGCACCTCGGTTAATGCGCCTGCTCTCTATTCTATCTGTCTATCTGCTTCCACTTCAACTCTACAAAATATCCTTTTTTTTCTTTTCTTCTTCATCGAGCATTCACACGCCAAGGCACAAAGCCAAATTCTCCCCAAGAAAATTAGGGCTTTTCCCGAATTTGGGGATTTTTTATGCAAAAGTGAACAATCTGACTCAAAAATTGCGAAGTCAGTGCACAATTACCCGTGAAATTTTGGGGCTTTTCACATTTCAGTGAAATTTCTTCAATTTTTATGAGAGTCTTCCAGCCAAGCGGTTTGCTCATTGCCGCCAGATGATGGAGTTTGAATAGTATATGTGTCTTTCAACTTTGTACATACATACACTTAGTTGATTCTTTCCTCTACCTTCAAGCACGTTGCCTTTAGGTAAAAGGTTGTTGGAAATAAAAGCCCACCATGCCTTTTTGTGTTCAAGTGTGAACGCATCCTTTCACTTTTGTACTTTATATATATTCAAAACCTAAAATGTGGTACATGAGTCTTTGTACCAAACATCAAGTGTCGTGCTCACTCCCTCACTCTACTGATCTCAACTCTCTGTACCTTTACTCTCAGCTGAGCTCACGAATAGACCTGTACAACATGAGTTTAAAAACCCATTTTGTGCCAATGGCCTTCTTGCCAAGTGGTAAATACATGAGTTAATGGCAAAAGATTCTAACTCATCTTGCATGGCCTACATCCAATGTACATCTTACTAAGCTTCATCCAAGGAAGTAGGCTCGTCATCATCCAACAATGAGCTCATAAATACATGCTCATCACCATCTACTTCCGTAAAATCAACCAAATGGGCTCTCCTGCATCACATGTTGCATGTCTAGCAGCCCTTCTGGTGCATTGAGCTAAAGGAGCATCCATTTTACTCTCCTACAGAGTTTGTAACAGCCATCTCAGGACTATTTTTGCTCATGTTGTTCTGCATCTTCCACTCCATGTAGCAAACCATTATCAATACCCTACTGTTCAAGCATATATGGTGTAGCAACATCTTGCTGTATTATGTTTGTCCGGCCATTCACAACAAGCATGGACTCCAAAGAAAGTGGCAAGAGACACTCAAAGACATCACCAATGTCATGGGTGGCTGGCATTTGAAGCTAATCATGTGAAAGTGCAACATTTTCAGCAAATATGACATCCCTATTGACAAAATCTTTATTTGTGCATAGGTCATACAAGCGATAGCCCTTGCTTTTCGAGCTATAGCCAGTAAATGTGCATTTTACAGCCTTGTCATCAAGCTTCCCACGAAGCTCTTTCGGAACATGTGCATAGGCTATGCAACCAAGCACCCGAAAGTAGTCAACCTTGGGTTGCTTGCCATGCCAAGCTTCGAATGGGATGATCATCTTTAGTGCCTTAGTGGACGCACGATTCAACACACGATTTGCACATTGAAGGCCTTCCAACCAAAATTTATGAGGCAACCCCTTGCTCTTGAGAATACAACGAGTCATCTCCATAAGAGTGTGATTCTTCCTTTCAGCAACACCATTCTATTCAAGAGTCATTCTAACAGTGGCTTAATGCGTAATGCCATGATCAAGTAAATATGTCTCAAAAGCACAAGACATGTGCTCCCCCTCTCTATCCGTGCAAAATGTCTACACTTTCAATCCAGTTTCAACCTTAAGCTTTGCAACAAGATGTTTAAAATGCATAAGCACATCAAATTTTGCCTTCAATCCATACACCCATGTATGCCAAGAGTAGTCACTAATAAATGTAACAAAGTAAAGATGACCTCCAAGTGCACATGTCCTCATGGGACCACAAACATCAAAGTGAATAAGCTGCAATTTCTGGACAGCACGCACTGCACCATCCTTTTTTAAGGCAAATCTGTGTATCTTGCCCAAATGTACATCCATTGCATGCATGAGAAGGTGGAGTCTCCACTGGAGTCAATGCATCTACAATACGAGTCATGACACCTCTGGAGGGTCATCAAACTCCCAAAACTCGTATGTCCATAGCGAGCATGCCATAGCTCCACATTTTGCATAGCCGAGCGATAGAGTAGTGACTACCATAGCATCATGAGACTATGCATCATAGATATTCAACCAAAAAAACCTTATACAAGGTCCCAGACAGACTGAGTGCATTATCCATCTCCCTGTCTATAACAATGCATTTATCATCCTCAAAGATGACCTAAAAGCCATGCTTGTTAAAAGCAGAGATAGGCAACAAGTTCTTTGTAATGCCAAGCACAAACAAGACATCTAGAACCATGAAGTCAGAACCATTTGCACCAATAATAGTGACTCTTCCAATGCCACAAACATCATAACTATTGCTTTTACACATGTAACACGCTTCCTAGTAGGGGTTGAATGCAAAGAGAAAAACAGACACTTCCTAAAAGTGATGTGCTTTGAAGCTCCACTGTCAAAATACCATGTTTGCTATGTTTCAGCAGCATTAAATGCTGAATCAACCATTGAAGAATCATAACTGCAAGTCAGAAATGCATATTCCTCCTCCACAAAGTTGGCTAAAGCATCACCATTAGTAGATTTACTAGCTGATGTCTCTTGGACAACCAAACCAGAGTCCTTTTTCTTCTAATCTCTTACAGCATTCATCAATATAGTTACCTAGCTTCTTGCAATAATAACATTTCCTCTTCTTTTTAGACTTTTCTATGTTTTGGACAGTCTTATTTGATGGCTGTCCAACATCACCCTTTTGCTGATTTTTTGCATTTTCCTTTGA
The DNA here is from genome assembly GCF_053477565.2 of Lygodium microphyllum. NCBI lineage: Eukaryota > Viridiplantae > Streptophyta > Polypodiopsida > Schizaeales > Lygodiaceae > Lygodium > Lygodium microphyllum. Next base: position 92,325,372 of record NC_141146.1, read on the forward strand.
CTTTTCCTTTGGCATTGAACTTAGAAAGCATAGCCACATCTCTTGAATGCAATGGAATATTCTTCCGAGTCTATTCCTCTTGCAACAAGAGACCTTCCAACTCCACAAATGTAAGGGGCTGCTGCCCCCTGTCAAAGACAATATCAAAGAGGTGTGGAAACCAAGATACGACTCTGGAAGAGAGTTCAATGTGATGTTTACCAATTCAGCATCCTGAATTATTTCATCCACATTGGGCCGCTCACACAAATCTTGTACGTGAGTAAGGTGATCTATCATGCTAACACCCTCATCCATCTTCACATTGGCCAACTCTCTACAAAGATAAGATATTTTGGTCTCGTTACGTGCTGCAAACATACGCTCAAGTACATCCCATGCTAATTTTTGAGGTCTTATAAGACCGGATGTGTGGAATGATCGATATTTTCACTGGCAAGGCAATCAGAGAAAGTACTTGTGCATCTTTTGAGTCCCATCTCTTCTGATCCTCGATAGGAGAGGGAGGAGGGGCAACAATACCAATAGCCTGTCCTCTAGTGTTATGATGAGATGTTTGAGGCGCAAGACCTCCTAGTCGTTGCAAGTCACCTGTAACATAGTCCTTTCCCACAAAAGAAGGTTGTGGACCATAAAACTCCACAACGGGTAGTTTGATCCATCAAGTTTGTCCTCCTGAATGAGGACACCAAGGATATTGCTCTGATCATTAGTCTCCTAACGTGCCATGCTATCAGTAATGGACAAAAATCTGTAGCCAAATACTTCCCTGCTGAAATATAGATTGTACTCCTCAGAGTACCAAAAATCCCCACAAGATTATGCAACAAGTACCAAACTATCACACAAATGCCAAAGTGTGCCCAATCTGATCCAAATCAGCACTTAACCAAGAAATAATAGCAATACATTGTTGTACCACACCTGCCTTGTAATGTGTGTTTCCTAAATTTTCTCAAAATTTTTGGCTCAATTTGATTGAAACAACATTAACCGCTGTTGTACCACTTGTTTGCTGCCTTGGAATGTGTGTCAAGCAAAAGCCCCGAATTTCTTCCAAAATTTCAAAGAAATTGAAAATTTTTGTAACTTACTGCTTGAATTTTTGCAATAATATCACCTCAGGTGCATCAAACAGCAACTAGAATATGCCTCGAGATGCTTGCCAGAGCCTCTAGGACAAAAAACCCCAAATTTCTTGCACAAATGTCGATGAAATTGTGCAATGTCGGTGTTTCCAATGAAGATTCGCATGTGGGACTGCAAATCAAGCAAAAGCCCCAAAATTTTTGGCAAGAATATCAAAGAAATTGTGAAATTTCTTTGAATTGGTTGTCAACTTGAGCTCCAAGAGCAAAAATTGAGATTCAAACAAAGATGGCCAAAATGGATGGGAAATTACAAAAATTGGTTGTCAACTTGAGCTCCAACAGCATGAGCTGAGATTCAAACAAAGATGGCCAAAATGGATGGGAAATTACAAAAATTTTGAAAAAAACCCAAATCTGAAAATCAAGGTTTCTGCACTTTTTAGGGTTTGTAGAAATTTGTAGGCAAGGCTAAGAATATGGTGAGCAAAGGTGAGAAAATATGGGGCAGAGCTGGAAACAGCAACAGTAGCTCCTCGGGCTGCATATGGGACTCTGCGTAGGCCTAAGTGCAGGCTGAAAACAGTAACAGCTCGTCCTTCTCTTCCTTGGGTAGAGAGCTGGCTAACAACAACACGACCTCAAGCGGGACGGCACTAGCTGACGGTAGCTGAACTGAATCCCTACATAGAACTTGCTTTGATACCAAACGTTGGAAAATGAAAGCCAGCTATGGAGGAGAGAAAAGAGCAACAATGAGAGTGTGTTAAAGCAAAAGAGTAGAGTGTACTTGTTGAACTGAAAGAATGAAAATGAAAGGTACAAGATAGGTCTAAGATAGACCTATCTCTAACTCAACTAGAGTTAACTGACTCTTAACTCTAACTCTAAGAGAGGTGACAAAACTTATAACTGTAGTTGTGTTCACACCAAGAACTAAAAAAGAACTAAAGACTAAAACATTGGGCACTACCCATAGAATTGGCAAATTCTAACAGCTCAATTACCTAGTACAGGGCTCGCAATCAGCATTTTGACCAATATATATTGGCCATGTATTGAGCTCATGCTCCAAAATGCAGCCATATATACTCGCCAAGTAGTGGCTGTTACAACTCTATAGAAACAGAATTTGTATCCTTTTTCATTAATTTGTCTATATAATGATTTATTAAATTTGTTTCCTTTGCACTAATTATATATAAAGAAAAGTACATTGGAGCTGCCCACTGATGAGCGGTCAAAGGTTATGGTGGACCCACGCGGTGGATTAGAGAAAAGATAGTTCACACTTCCACCTATATGGCCCGATTGGGCACCTATGACCAGAACTCATGCATATCAGGGTTAGACTCGCACACAGAAAGGATTGATGCCTTGAAGTGTGGGCTAGATCCGCCAAAACAGACAATTACAATCAACAAGATGGCATGATCACGAAATGCTTGTACAATGTGCATGTGTGGACTGAAAGCTTCAATGCACATTTCTTTGCATAGGAAAGTTACATGAAGATTCTGATACCCTTTTTGCGATGTACACGGAAAAAGCTTTCATATGACACCCATATTGGGGGGTCCCTAAATTTTAGGAGGTCCCTAAATTTTAGGAGCCTCGAATTAGCCTAAAAATGCTAGTCCTAAAAAATAGGGATGTCATTCTAAAAATAATAAATTTTGTACCCTGACTGTGCTTACTAAATTTGGTTGTTTATATTCTTGACAATATTCAGCCCAAAAAGGAAGGCCATAGAGAAGAGACAAGTGTCAAGACACTTGTCACACAAGTTTCCAAGTGTCCCACCACTTGTCACATCTCATGACATGTGGCTGGACAATTGTCTTGTGCTACTCCACTTTCCCCTTTTGTACTAGCTCTTCCCTCTCCTATAAATAAGAGCTCGTTTTTCTTCATTCAACATCATTTTTCTTTGCTGTAAACTCATGTACAACACCCACAGATAGCCAAAAACTGGCCCATCCATCCCCATCATCATCCCCCACTTCTCCATTATCAAATTCCTCCATATTCCCTCTTCTATCACTGCTGTTTTACAGGACAGCAAGCCTGTAAATTCATTACAGCACCTCCTTCTCGAGCTCTTTCTTCCATTTTAGCAACAAGAAGCAAGCCCTATCCATGTACTGCTAATCAACGATGGAGAAAGGCTGATTTCCCCTCTTTCTTCTCTCATACTGTGAAGAAATCAGTTCTTATCATTGCATAATAGATCATGCATGTGTGTTTGTACATCTTTGCATGATCTTGTGAGAGTGAGAATTACTTCTCCTCACTCTCAAAGTGATTGTAACTAAGCTCTTCCCTAAGGAACTTGGGTTGAGCAGAAATACATTCCTTTGGGGGCCGCGGCGGGGGGGAGGGGGGGAAAGTGGGGGGGGTTTGCCCATCTTCAACCCTCAATCTTGTCTCCATTACTTTTACATTTTCATGGCTGTAATTTTGTGAGTAATTTTCATTTTCAGCTTTAAGTGTTCATTCTCTTTTATATTAAATCTCGAAAACAAGCGAAAATCATAATTGTTAAGCATACTACGTTGTTCGGGGCATTTACAGTGGCCAATCATGATCATCCTGTAATTGTCCAATACCATAGGATCTCCACTCTTAAAGAGCAGTACTATTATGTCCCTAGACGGCCAGATGGGCACTAGTAACATCAATCACAATGGTTACAAGGTGACTTCGAATGCACTAAGGACACTTCAGAGTTAGGGCAGCCAAGTCCTATTTACAGGACTCAAGGCCCGATTGTGTTATCATTCATTTTAATGTTGGTGTAACATTAACTGTTACCGTAGTTTTAACATTTATTGTTTGTGTCAATGCTAGCATTAATTTTTATGTTCACATTATTAAAAATATTAACACTAAGTTCTAACCTTACTATCAATGTTTGTTTGGAGTGTCACGGAAAAACATTGAGATTCAAACAAAGAGGGAGGGAGAGAGAGAGAGAGAGAGAGAGAGAGAGAGAATTTAGTGTGAAAAAAGATTCGTCGAGAGAGAGAATTTAGAGAGTGAAAAAAGATTCACCAAGAGAGAGAGATCTCCTGTCTATGTTGGCACCATCTGTGCAAGCGATTAAGAAGGAAAGACGATGTGAGATGATGATTCATCTCTAGCGCTAGTGATCGACACGAGCTAACGGTATACTCGCCTGGCAAGGGTGGCACAAACGGAACAAGACAGGAGTCAAAGGTAGCCGTTCAAGGGCAGACAAGACATTCGCATGACTTAACAACTATCAGTTTGGCTGTTTTGGTTAAATGGCATAATCTTAACCCCTCCACATGGGAATCATGAGGAAGAAATGCCTATTTTTACGTCCACGTGTTGCATTACATAAACAAGGCACATAAATGTTTCGATATGTATCCTTGTTAAAATCCAACTCTCCGTCTTTGTAATCATTCAATTCTTTTCAGTCTTTAAACTACTCTTGGTTTTAAAGACAAAAGCAAGGCCTTTAAGCTGCCCCCTCCCACCCCCCACAAAAAAAAAGAAAAAAAAACATTAAATATAGACTGTTTTTGCTTCTCCTGCTCCTCTCTCTCACATTTCTTAAGCTCAAAAATTAAAAAAGCTCTCTATTTCTCCAAAACCTCTTCTCTTTACAAAGTCATGTCCTCTCACTGGCTATCTCCCTTTGATGCGCCTATTCCCATTGAACCTTAGCACATGGAGGATGCCCGTCCAGCTTCTCCCTAACCCAAACACACACACGGGCACCATCCTAAAGCTGCTTCATCTTTCAAGTTCGAAGAAGGTTCATCAATTGTGGCAATCCTCCAAGCTAAGGCCTAAAATCTAGTCCAAGTTTTGGGGCATGAATTCTTGGTGAAGTTTTAGTATTGTTTCACCTATTAATGGATTCTAAGTGGATGGAAGAGAGTGACTTGGCAAACCACTCTCACTTGTTGCAACTTTACCTTGAGGCTTTTCAATTAGAGCCAACTTTGGACTAGGCTCAATCAGATTCAATAGAGCAAGGGTCCAAGGAAATGCCTAATGATCAAGGGGGAAGTAGCACTTCTACTCTTCTAGTAATGGATAGCTCTCATGTATAGTGGAGCTTGAATGTATTCAGCATGCATCCAGGGCATTGTGCTAAAAGTCTACCATGAGGTCATTATTCAGTGTACTAGTCACTACAATTGGTATGCATATGATATGATTTTTCACCTGTAGCTTTGAAACTATACAATTGCATCAATATGCATTAGTTTGCATCAATCAATATGCATTATCAAAGATTGATTATCAGTTGCTGGTTTTCAATGAATAATCATCAGTTGTTAATTCTTCAGCTAGTTTTATGGATAGTCATGTGTTTTATGAATGCCATTGATAATTCAACCATGGTTTATGCTCAGTTTATCCAGGTTGTTCCATCAAAACACTTTTGACATAAAGTTAATGGATGCATCCATAGTGGTTTTGACTGCAATTAGAGTTCCTTTTTTATCAATTATGACTTACTTATGAGGGCTGGAAGTTTCAGCATGTGTTGGACAATAGCTGAGTACAATAGTAGGGACCAATGTTCCTTGACTATGGTGCCTATGCTTTTTCCACTTCAATTTTAGTTTGCATTTGTCACTCGACAGTACAATCAAGGACAATTGCAAGGATTTCATGGGGAAAGTCAATTAAGTGACAGTGAGACCTTAGTAGCCCCGACGATTAGTGGGTGAAAATTACCCATTAGTGTCAATGGTGACACTAGGAAATTGGCATTAATTAATTAATGAATGCCAGTTCTGAGCTAATGAGCTCTTGGGATCACTTGGATAATAAATTGGCCTAGCCAATTTAATTGTTGGCCAGTCCAATTATTTTTCTGAGCCATAAATATTTTTTAATAATTTTTTTAAATTAATATTATGAAAAAAAATTAATAAAGTTGGTTAATGCTAAAAATAGTTTTGGAAGCTATCAATTGGCAAAACTTGCCCACACAAGTGGGAAAAACATTTTTGAGGCCAAGAGAGTGAGAGGATCATTCTAGCTTGGAGAAAGCCAACTAGCAGAAGACGCTCCAAGAGCTAGGGACATGCCCAAAAGAGTCTACAACAATAGATGACAACCATTTGAGGATTGTTTCAATCAAGTAACATCATATTCGGGGTGTTCCATCATTGGAGACGACTTTCATAACTATCTAGACAAGGCAACAATTGATTTCTTCCATTTTCTTACGATGAAAGTCTGAATTTTCTCTCTCTTCAATATTCTCTCTCATCCTCCAATCTATTCTCATCCTTCCTCATCAATTTCCAACAAAATCAGCCATTAGAGGTGGAGATTTTGACTAATCTGTCCACTCGTGTTTCTTCACAATATGTAATTGCTACCCATTAAAGTGGCTAAGGAGTAGCTTGGATTCTTGGGAGCACAAAGTCATTATTGCTTTGTTTCCTTTTGCCTCGAGTGGTTTGCAGCCCTTGATGCATAGTAACAAGGAATGGCGTCCCGAGGCCCAGGAACGCCGTCCCAAATGGTTGGGCTGAATGGGGATGCCAAAATGGATGGGCATCCCCTATTACTATGCCCACACATCCATACACCACATCATATGCATACATTTTGAAATGCTATTTATGTATACCGTTTCCTCCCGCATCCCACCACCCGTCCCCGTTCCTTGCTTATAGCCGTCTTTGCCTCCATTTCTGCACTACTTCTGGCATGGTATCAGATTGCAGGATCTAGGTTCCTACTACAATTGTTCTGTTGATTACAAGTCTTTCTTTCCCATGCTGATCAGACCTGCATTTTTCAAACCAACCTCCTTTATTTTCAGCCTGTGCCTAGACTCCAACCTATCATCATCAGTTTACTACATTAGATGCTCCCCCAACCTGCAATTTTCATTTTCTGCCTCTAACCATGGCTGGGTGCCTGTTTGTACAAGCTGTTTTTGCTATTTCTAGCAGTTTTTGACTGGTTTTTCTTCATTTTGCAGCAGTTGGCCTTTGGCTTTTATCAAAATTTTTGTTACACTGCATGTGAACTCTCATTTTGTGAAGTCCTTGCTGTTGGTTTGGCTATATTATCTCTCTATATAGCTTCTATTCTCTATCTTCTCTTCTTATCCTCTCCTAATGGCTTCTCCATGCACTTCTACAGATAATAAGTTACATGCAGTACTGTGATGAAAGCTAGGTTTGTGCAAAAGCAGATTTGGTACGTTGTATGTGGAACTATTCCTTGGCCTCAACATCATTTTCCTCTTCCTAAAGATTTTCATGAGGACAACCATGAGGAAGTTGTGCTTACATGGGATTCGGATGATACACGTGCATATTCTATTCTGCTTCAATGTATTTCTAAAGACATTCTACTGGCGGATACCTCCTGCACGACATCACCAAAAATATGGTCAAAGCTTCAAATGTTGTACAAGGCACTTTCCCCCATGCGTGCTGACCCTTTATGGCCAGCTTCAACAAATAAAGTTTGAGTCCAAGGACACCATTCAGTCATTTTTGCTTTGTGTTAGTTACATAAGTACAGGACCAACTTCAACACATGCAGTCTGCCCTTCCAGAGGCACATCTCGTGGGAACAATACTCTGCAAGCTCCCCCTGGAGTTTGATGGAATGGCCAATGCCTTGTGGGTACAGACATCATCTACAACTATGAGCTTCACACATATGTCCTTGATGTTGCTTGAGCATGAGGCATCTTTGCATTTACAAGGGAGGCTTCCATCTCATTATGGAGGTTTTAGTGAGGCCTTTACAACTTCTGAGAGGGTTAACAAGAAGAAGAAGTCGAAGGCCCAATGCTGTCAATGTGGCAAGAAGGGACACTTGTGGAAGGACGACAAGAGTTAGATGCTGTCAATGTGGCAAGGAGGGACACTTGTGGAAGGACGACAAGAGTTAGCAACCTCACGAAAGAAGAAGGAGAAAAAGGAGAAGCAAGATGCTGACTCCTCCAACGAGTCATCCTTTTTCTCAAACTCCAACTCCGATCCTCTGACCAAAGGAAAGTCCATAGCATAGAAAGGGTCCACTTCTTTAAACCAAGGAAAGGGCTTGATTACCCCTTCCTCTACTGCTTTCTAGTCCAAGTAATGCGATCATCCCTCACGACTCTCCAATGCCAAAGAGGAAGTGTGAGAGGATGGTGAGATGAGCCAACCAAGCCTCATCTATACACTTATACATGTACGCAAGTTCCAAAGAATGATGCCCTTGACGCATCAACTAAAGTCTAGCAGGTTCAAATCTTGGAGCTGGGATTGACATCCAAATTCATGATAGGTTGTTATATGACAGAGAGCAGGATTGGCTCCTAGTTTAAGCTCATATGAGGGGACACTTTGACAATCTTGGCCAAAGGTGGGGAATCCATGGTCACATGTGTTCAGAGGCATTTTTGATAAGATCGTCTTATATGCTATTGCAAGACATTCTGGATGGACACAAAGATCTCTTATGACTCCTCTATTTTTAGAAGCTACAAAATTGACATCGACATTAGGTTCTCTCTCGGACACCTTGGTGATGGCTTGATCACCCACTACTTAGATATCCATGGTTTTGGAATTTTTGATAAGATGGTCTTGTATGCTATTGCGAGACATTCTAGATGGACACAAAGATCTCTTATGACTCCTCTATTTTTAGGAGCTACAGAATCGACATCAACATTAGGTTCTCTCTAGGACACCTTGGTGGTGGCTTGATCACCCACTACTTAGATATCCATGGTTCTACTGTAGTGGTTCTTTGTTGTATAGACTATGATTAGCCTTTATCATTATATCATTGTATTATATCAAATACCCCATGATCTGAGAGAGGGTATTACCAGTTTAGACGGCTCATGTGTGAGCCTAATCTATGCCAAGCATGGCTAGTTTATTAAGGCATTTTATTATGGTTATTATGATGCTTATTTGGGGCAATTTATGCTTGCCAACCAACCCCTATTTTGGCATTATTTTCTTCTTTATATACTCGGCTCCCTCCTCATTCACTTACATCATCACCCACAAGTTTTGTGGAGAGAGGGAGCCACTACCAATGCCTTGGAACCAAAGACTCACAATTGTATACATCATTCTCATGTTTAGTATATAGATTCCATTTCCCGAGCACATCTCTCAGTTCTCTTCTTTTGCAGTGTTCTATTTCTTTCTCTTCTACTTGCGTTCAGTAGTTTATTTCAGCACTTGTCTATGCTTCCATTGCTACCTCACTTTTGATAGTTATTTGCCCTATTTGACCTTCAAAAGTTGTAGCCATACAAGTATATTAAAACTTGTACCTTCTAGTGTTGTGCAGCCTATTTCAATAGTTTCACACACTTCCGTTGCTGCACCCACTTTTGACATGGTATCAAACATCCATGTTTAGGAGCTTGGTGCTGTTTTCTGCTATTGCACATCTGCTCTCACATTGCTACATTGCTGATCTACCTTCTCTTGACTGCCACTTCCTAGGAAACTCCTATCTACTGCAAAATGTCATGTTTTCCAGGCCCTGTTGCCTGCATTTTGATGTCAGCTGCCTGCATTTTCATCTTCCACATTATTTTATTACTGTATACCTGCATTTAATGATGTTACTGACTATGTTTTTCCTTCCAGCATCTGCATATTCAGTCATTTTCCTCACTGCATGCTGGGCAAGTGATCTTTCAGGCCCTATTGGCTGCATTTAACCAGATTTTACCTGATTTCAGCAAACATTTTTGTGATCATCTGTCTCTACACTACATGTGACCCCCTTTCCTATACTCTCTCTATTTCTCATCTTTGCTTTATCTTCTTATCCTATCCTCTTCAAATAGCACTTCCATCTTCATAGTCCCGATTAACTAACCTGGAGTGTTGTTATGAAAGCATGGTTTGTGTAGAAGTGATTATGGTACATGGTTTTAGAACCTATTGTACGGCTCCGGACTCCAACTCCTCTTCTTAATGATTGGGACCATGGTGATGATGAGGAAGTTGTACTTATATGGGATACCAATGATGCTCGTGCATATTTTTCTCTTCTCTAAGGCATTTCTAAAGAGGTCCTTCCCACAATTACCTCTTGCATGACACATTCAGAGGTGTGGAAGAAGCTACAAATATTGTATGAGACTCCATCAACCATGCAAGCTCGTGCCCTCTATGGTTAGCTCCAACGGATGAAGTTCAAGCCTAAAGATACTATATAGTCATTCTTACTTTGTGTTATAAAAGTACATGATCAAATTTGACACATATAGTCCATCCTTCCAAAGGCTCATCTTGTGGGGACTGTACTCTATAAGCTCCCATTGGACTCTAGAGTTTGATAGAGTCGCCAATGCTTTACAAGCCCAAGCATCCTCAACACCAATGAGCTTCACTCATATGTCCTCTATGTTGCTTGAGCATGAGGTATCCTTGAGGTTACAAGGAAGGCTTCCATCTAGGTATAGTAGCCATGACAAGGCATTTGCAACTTCAGAGAGGGATGGTAGGAAGAAGAAAATGAAGGCTTAAAGCTATCACTATGAGAAGAAGGGATACTTACGTAAGATTTGCAAGGAGTTAGCAACATCGCAAAAGAAGCAAGATACAGACTTGTCCAATGAATTGCCATCCTCCTCCAACTCTAACTCTGATTCAGATCCTTCAGCCAAGGCCCAGAAGGGATCATCTTCCAATGAAAAGGCAAAGAGCATGGTTGCCCCTACTTTTGCTACTTTATAGCGCTAGTGATGCTGTCATCCCTCTCCACTACCAAAGAGGGAGAGTGAAAGGGTGGTGAGGTGTGGCAATTGAGCCTCATCTATATATGTATATAGATGCACAAGATCCAAAGAGGAATATTCCCTAATGCATCAACCAAAGTCTGACAAGTTTTAAAATCTTGGAGGTGGGATTCATATCTACATTCAGGATGAGCTATTCTCGATAAAAAGCGGAATTGGCTTCTAGTCCAAACTCACATGAGAAGATAATTGGCTCTCTAGCCAAAGGCGAGGACTCCATGGTTGTATATGCTCAAATGACAGAGACATTTCTAACACAATTGTTACATATGCTATTGGAGAAGCATTGTTGACAAGCATAAATAGATGCTATGACTACTTACTATTTTCACAAGCTGCTATGATTAGCACTATCACCACGTTCTCTCCAAGGCACCTTGATGGTGACTAATCACCCACTGCTTCGGTATCCAATTCTAATGGTTATTGTTGTATGTACTATGATAAGCCATTATCCTTGTATATTGTATTGTACCCAATCATCCATGATCTAAGGAGGGTGTTAGCAGATTAGTCAATCAATGTGTGAGGTTGGTTGTGTTTCAATGGACTATGCATTTCTTTTCCGGAGTGGATTAGTGGGCAATTATTTATAGCCGGGCTTACTCCTCTTTGTCCTATTGGAGAGAGTAAGCTGGTGCCAATGCTCATCCAATTGGAGATAGGAAGCTAGTGTCAATGCCCATCCAGTTTGTGACTCGTTGTTGTATTTGATTTCTCTCTTTGCAATGTTCTTCTCTATCTTTGCAGTCTCTCTCTTCACTCGTGTTGTGCAGTCTATTTTAGCAGCCTCACACGCTTCCATCACTGCATACACTTCTGACAAAATAGAGATCTATGTGCCCATGACTAACAGGGCCATTTCACACAAATTGTGTCGTGAAATAGTAACCTGGCAAGGAGTCACACTCCTCTGCCCTAAGCCTTGTCACGCAGTCGATCCCTCTACCTAAGTCCCCTTTCAATGAAGCTCTCCTTTCATGCATCTCCGTCTTCTTTCTGGGAGGGGACTGCTAATTGCATCGAGAACCAAAATAACGAAACTACGTGTCAACACGCAGTCAAGGACGGACGGACGCGCGCGCGCGCACACACACACTCTCTCTCTCTCTCTCTCTCTCTCTCTCTCTCTCTGGAGGGATGAGATACCTGCGCTATCCTTCGAGCACGCTTCTTGGCATTCTGTCTGCGCGTGTGATTCATGCCCCATTGCTTCCATACAAGGCCGCCCGAGGTCTTCTTCACGATCTCTAGCACTCTGGTGGCTGCAAACGCCATGCCCGCTCTCACCTGCCCTCCTCCGAAATTATAAGCATACCTGAACTGCGAGCTATCATAGTTAAAATTAAAACTCTTTAGTTTCAAGAGAGTGCTAGCTAAGGGGGAGGAATTAAGAAGATTTTACAAACTTCATTAAGGGGCTTAAAGCTTTAATCCTCCATGCACGTCAATGCATGGGACTTTATCCAAAACATCTTGAGCAAACCTATGCAAAAGCATGAAGCAATGGAAGCAGAGAGTGTTGGGGAGAATTCAAGTTTGAGTCAAAGCAATGAAACAATAGCTTTGTCCCACAAACAGAAGTGGAAAGACCTAGGGTCGAATGAATATAGCGAGCTTGAGACAATATTGAAAGAGGCTAGGAAGCAGAAGGGAAGGGACTTGATCAACACTTCAAAGGATAACAAGCTTAGGCTAGAAGCTAATCCCTAACTCATCTCAAACATCCTTGCAAAGATCTTTAAGTGCAATAGAGAAAGTAACATGGAAGGCATGTTGAGAAAGGTGGTGTTGGATGGAAATAAGATATGCAACAATGTGCTCCATTTCACTACCAAGGCATTTTTTTGTCTTTTTAGTTGGAAGATCGCCAAGATCTATGGACGTATCGACATGGTTTAACACCATGGTTAATGGGGAGGGTTCTATCAGTCAAATATAATACAGGGCAAAGGCTTCTTTGAAGTTGTCTTTGATAGAAGGGAGGCTACTCGGAAAATTATGGCACATAGCATATATCTTTAGGTCTTGGACCTCATGTATGTCATGCCATGGTGGCCCCTAGAGATTGAATAGGATGCTATCAAGAAGAAGTGCCCAATTTGGGTTGAGATACATAAGCTCCCAACGTACGTATGGAACCTATTGCTCGATATTGCAAAAGGGAAGGACATTGTATGTTCCTCCACTCACAAGCCCTTACAAGAATATTGCAAAGTTATTAAAAGAATAAAGAATAAAGTGATAGTGATGGGTACTTGCCACCTATAGTGTACAGGTGTGCAGTCACAGTGTGTGAAATAAATACAAGGTGGTGTAAACACACATGCCTTTACCCCCAACAATTTCCTACTTAAAGGCGAATGTGCCTCTAGCGTGAGGAGAAAACAAGAAAAAAAAGCGATAAAGTACAAATATACATAAAGTACAATAGGATTATGAATACACGTCATCTCATCATACACCCATCATCTTCATATGAAAGGCAAAACGTTCTACTAAGAGACTTTTAGTGAGCATATGTACAAGATTATCATCGGTTAAGATCTTGACAAGCTCACCATACTAGTCCTCTACTACCTCCTTGATGAAATAAGAGCGCACCTCGATGTGCATTGTCTTTGCATGGAATACAAGAATTCTTGGCCAACTCAGTAGTACTCATAGAATCCAAATGCAAGATAGGAGTAATAGTAATACCAAGGTGTGCCATCAGAAGGCCTAACCATAGGGCCTCCTTGCAAGTCTCAATGGCTACAATAGCATGCAAAACATCCAATAAATAGCACCTCCGGCAAAAATGAAGACACACCAAGAGATGGACTTCCTAATATCTACAATCCTGCATAATTGGAGTCAGTGTAACCCATAACTATAGTATCCCGGCTACCATAGCAAACACTCATATCTACAGTGCCTTTCAGATACCTCATGATACCCTTCACAATATTCCAATGTTGTCGACTAAATGTAGCCATATAAGATATTGCATCTCCTATTGTAAATGTTATGTCAACAGGATGAGTGGTTATCATAGCATACATCAAATTGTCCATTGCAAATGTATAAGGGATCTAGGCCATCTCAACCTTCTACTTGTCTAACTAAGGATAGGGACAGCCAATAGACTTAACATTCTACATATGAAATCACTCAGGCACCTTTTGTAAGTACATTTGTTGTGATAGGTAAAGAAGCCCCTTAAAGCGATTGTGCATGATATACATACCAAGAATATGTAAGGCGTGTTCCATGTCCTTCATCTCAAACCTCTTCTTAAGCTAAGCATACCAAGAATATGTGAGGTGTGCCCCATGTCCTTCTGCTCTTCTTAAACTGAGTCTTCAAGGCATCCAACTCATCACAAGCTCTCCAAACAATCAACATATCATCAACATACAGTACAGAGATAATAAGGCTACCACCATGGACCTTCTTTGTGTATAAACATAGATCCATATGACTAGGAGTATATCCTTGTGAATGCATGAAAGTATCAAACTTATGGTACCATTCCCTAGGTGCCTACTTAAGGCCATAAAGGCTCTTTCTCAACTTGCATACTAGGTGCTCCCTACCCTTTTCCATATAACCCTTAGGATGCTGCATATAGATATCCTCATGTAAGTTCTTATGCAAAAAAGCTATTTTCACATCCATTTAATAATGGTCCAAATCTAACTATGCAACTAAGGCCAAGACCAAACATAGGATAGCCATCTTGACTACAAGAGAAAAGACTTCATCAAATTCAACACTATACTCCTACTTAAAGCCCTTAGTAATTAATCGGGCCTTGTATGCTGGCCCTTGGGACATTCGTGGATGCTCTTCAACTTGTATACCCACTTGCATGGCAATGCATATTCCCACTAGGTAAAGGAACCAAATCCCATGTTTGGTTTTTCTGCTATGAATTAAACTCAAACTGTATGGTCTTCTCCCAAGAGTGATTATTTTCTCGGTGCATTGCCTCCTTGTACATGTAACAGGCTCACCACTATAACATAGTCCATGGAAGGTGCAAACTGATTGGATTGACGTCTATCTCATAGTAAACCATCTCAAAACAAGCTTTGGAACTTGTAAATCCTGTCTAACATCATGGTTATGGGCCATTAGAGCATCAACTATATGCTTTGGGGCTTGTACATCCTATCTAACATCATGGTCATGGGTCATTGGAGCATCAACTATAGGCTATCTAGCTAGTTGTACAGTAATAGGAGGCTCCTCTTGAAAGATCGCCCTATGTACCTCAACTACTTGCTCATGCTACTTATGCATCCTGTCCTCGTGAAAGATAACCTCATGGATGTGGATGACATTTTGACTTTTGGATCCCATGAGCGATAGCCCATCTCACCTGCATCCCCATAACCAAGAAAGATGCATTTCACTAACTTAGGATCCAACTTATTGTGTTTATCCTTGGGTACATGGTAGAAAGCCATGCACATATGAGGGAGGTTTGCCAAAACCTTCCTCCTTTGCAACTTGACAAGCAATAGTAGTGCATGGGGATCTATTTATCAAATGTACGGTAGTAGTAACTACCTCAACCCAAAAATGTTGTGGTAAGCCTGCCTAACTAAGCATACTGCGAACTCTTTCCAAAATGGTCATGTTCATGTGCTCAACAATACTATTTTTGGATGGGGTGTATTGGGTGGTTAGCTAACACTCAATACCCCTCTCATCATAAAACTGCTCAAATGCTTTAGAACCATGAACACCTCCATTTTCAGACCTCAAGCATTTTAGTCTATACCTTGACTAATACTTAACAAGAGCAAGCCAAGGCTGAAAGGTAGATAAGACATCTAGTTTCTGCTCAATAGGATATGTCCAAACCTTATGCAAATAATCATTAATAAATGTAATAAAATACTATGTGCCACCCAATGACTAATATGGCATGGGATCACATACATCGGAATGCACAAGAGCTAGAGGTTCACCCATGTGTGTAATGCGAAACATCTTATGAGAACTATGTGTTTGTCTGCCATAAAGACAATGGTCACAAGAATCAAAACATTTGTAGTCAAGATGTAGAAGATATTAAATGAGTAAGCATTTTCATTCCCTTTAAGGATATGTATCCAAGGTGACGATGCCATAAAGATACATGCGGTATGTTACACATCTATCCTGTCCAAACCTACATATCCTTCGAATGGAGCCGCCACAGCTACCCATCTTCATCACCGCCAAGCTTGACAGTGAATGTGATCTCCTCATGTTCTGCAAAAATATTTGCAATATCCACATCCTCATCTGCATCATCTCTTGGCTCAAGTCCATCATAACTCATCATCCAACTCCTCAACTGCATAGGTTGCATCATCTCTCCTCTTTAACAATTTGATTCTCTTCCCTGCAATTGGAATCCGCAAGGCCATACCATCAAGCTCTGCTAAGGAATATGTAGCATTGTCATGGACATACTGCACCAAATAAGGCCCATCAATTACAATTAAATTCTATGGAATTATTCTCATTTTTTATGAATTTTACAATAACTATTGAAAATTAATATAATATATTGACACTTTTTCCTTAAAATTGGTGCACAGATTGATCGTCGTAAGCGCACGTAGTGAGCGTCAGAAGGTCCCCAAGAACAAAAGAACTCTACTTTTTGCACACAAATCAATGAAGAAAGCTTGCATGACATGAATAAGAGACCAATTGGGTGCAATCTCCCCCCATGCCTTGTGTGAGCGCTCCACAAAGCATGTATTTAATATATTATTCATCTTCAAGCTCAAATAATAGCCCAAATGACAAAATAGCACGCTTTAGCTTTTGAGTTTGCTTTTGTGCAAATAAAGAATTAAAGCTAATGGGCACCCAAGAAGTCAGGCGGTACCCAAATATAATGTCCAATACAAATATTTAAATCGTGCGCCCATGCGCATACAAAAATAATAAATAAATATCAAACACTTTGATAAATAAGTGCGACAAAATATAGGCGCCATGCCTAAGATACGCGCCCATCAAAATTTGACGAGAATTTGAATACACGCTATCCTTCAATGCTTTCCACTGCCACCATTGCTTGCTCTACACATCAACTGAAGCATTCACAATTGTTAGAAAAATAATACAATTAAACCGACAAAAGTGAATACCTAGCAGTCTTCAAATACATAAATAAATTGGTTAGAAATCAATCCTAACCTTAATTTATCACGGGTGCACACTCTAAACTCATAAACGTTTATTAATTTAAATATGTATTTTGCAGAATCACCCACTATGGAATCACCCATGTACACATAAAATTAACAAAACGCCCGAAAAGGATAGGCGTCCCCATCGACTTCTCGCACAAAGAATCCACTTTATGTATGAGCCCCGGTAATAAAATTTTACGAAATCCACCGCAAAACCTCACGGAATCCACCGTGCAGTTCTAGTAGTCATAAAGTTAGTATCTATAATAGTTTCAGGCTCAAGGATTTCAGTTTCATCATCTAGCAAAGGAGGATTTTTATAGACAGGGTGTATAGGTAATTGGCCTCTAAAGGGTCGTAATAAACTAATATGGAAGGTGTTGTGAATTTTCCAATGGTGTGGTAGTTCTAGTTTAAATGCATTGTCATTGATTTTGTGTATGATCTTGAATGGTCCATAAAATCTAGGTGCTAATTTCACAACCAGGTGTTTATCTACACTTTGTAATCTTCGTTTTTCTATGTGTAACCAAACATAATCATTAACTTTAAGATTCATAGCCTGTCTTTTCTTATTTGCTTGTTTTGTATATGATTGCTGGGCTTTGGCAATCATATCTTTAACTTCATAAAAAATAGTGGCATGCATGTTAGCAATATCATCAGCAGTTTGAATTTTGTCTGATAATGATGCAGCAGGTGTAGACAATCGATATCCATAAATAACTTCAAATGGTGCTTTCTTTGTAGCTGTATGTGGTGTATTATTATATGCAAACTGAAGTAAATGTAGATGTGTATCCCATGTGTGTGGTTTTGAAATGGTGTAAGCACATAAAAGATCTAAAATAGTACTGTTAGTAGCTTCTGTTTGACCGTTTGTTTCAGGATGAAATACAGATGAAAAATCAATCTTTGTTCCTGAATTAGCAAACAAAGTAATCGAAAAATTATTACAGAATCTAGAATCACGATCAGAAATAATAACTTTTGGTAAACCATGGTTACTGAAAATAGTTTTCAAAAACATTTGAGCAGCTTGAGATGCAGTTAAAGTTTTCTTGCATGGAATAAAATATGCTTGTTTGCTAAGCGTGTCTATAACAGTCCAAATTATATCATGATTAGCTTTAGTGTTAGGTAAACTAGTGTGATAAAATCCATTGAAATCTGTTCCCATGGTCGTGATGGAGTAGATAATGGCATTAGTAAACCATATTGTTTACCATGGTGTCTTTTAACTTATTGACAAACTAAACATTCAAATACAAAGTTAGATACATCAGTGTCCATATGTGGCCAATAAAAATCTTCAGTCAATGTACGCAAAGTAGATATAATACCTCTATGACCTTGATATGGAGGACAATGAATTTCATGCAAAACAAATGATCGAAATGGAACAGTCACACATAATCTCTTTTCATAAAACATGAATCCATTATTGTAAGATAGTGAATCAATAGGAATCCAATTATTTGCAACTAGTTTATTCCAATCAGCTTGAAAAGTAAGATCCTGATGATAAGTATCTTTCATAAGGATAAGGAAATCAAATGATATCACAAAAATATTG
Source organism: Lygodium microphyllum (assembly GCF_053477565.2). Lineage (NCBI taxonomy): Eukaryota > Viridiplantae > Streptophyta > Polypodiopsida > Schizaeales > Lygodiaceae > Lygodium > Lygodium microphyllum. The sequence goes on from NC_141146.1 coordinate 92,344,005, forward strand.
TGAATTGTCGGTCTTCTACTCAAAGCGTCGGCTACAACATTCTCTTTTCCTGGTTGATATTGTATAAGGGGATGAAAACTTTGAATAAAAGCGGCCCATTTAATGTGTCGGTCAGATATTTGTGGTTGACTCTAAGGACATGTCTAATACTTTGTTGGTCAGTTTTGATCATAAATTCAGATCCCATTAAATAATGTTTCCATTGACGTAAGGCTTGTACTACGGCTAGCAAATCTTTATCATATGTAGAATATTTAAGTTCAGATGGTTTGAGTTTACAGCTAGAGGAGGCTATGGGATGATTATATTGCATAAGGACGTCTCCTATTCCAGATCCACTAGTGTTAGTAACTACTAAGAAGAATGGTCTATTGAAATCAGGTAGTTGTAATACAGGAGCATGAGTTAAAGCATGTTTCAATAAATCAAAGGATTTTTGTTGATTGTCAGACCAGTTATACACAATACCCTTCTTTAAAAGTTTTGTCAAAGGTAATGCAAGTAATGAGAAATTCTGCACAAACTTTCTGTAAAAGCTAGCAAGACCTAGAAAAGAACGTAACATGCACATTTTTGGGTATGGGCCAATTTAAAATTGCTTCTATCTTTTTAGGGTCAACTTTAATACCTTCTGATGAAATAATATGACCTAGATATTCAATTTCTGTTTGAAAGAATTCACTCTTTTCTGGATTAGCATATAATTGATTGTCTTTTAACAACTTAAACTAAAGACAAATATTCATAATGCTCATTCTCATTTTTACTGAATACTAATATATCATCAAAGAATACTATGACACAATACTGATGTTTCAAAAATATGCGATTCATCATGCGACTAAATGTGGCTGGTGCATTCGTTAAACCAAAAGGCATAACTAGAAATTTATAGTGTCCAAATTGTGTTCTAAATGCAGTTTTGAATATATCAAATTTATCCAATCTTACTTGATGATAATCAGATTTAAGATCTATCTTATTAAATATGGCAGATCCTTGTAGTTTATCCATAAGATCATCTACCCTAGGAATCGGATATCTATTCTTAACAGTAATTTTATTTAGGGCACGATAATCAATGCACATGCGATAAGTATTATTCTTCTTCTTCACTAATAAAATAGGTGCACCAAATGGAGAACTACAATGTCTAATTAATCCTTTGTTAAGCAATTCCTCTATTTGATTTTGAATTTCTTTCTGTTCAATTTGGTTATGTCTATATGGTGCTTTACATAGTGGTTGTGTTCCAGGAATTAAATCTATTTTGTTATCTTCAGGACGTGAAAGTGGTAGTTCAGGTGGTAAATCAACAGCAAAACAATCTTGAAATTGGGCAAGAAATTATGTATGCCTAGGATGCATCTGTTTTTCTTTAGCTTGAATTTCATTCACCCATATTAAATAAGATTTGCTACTTTTATGTAATGCACGTTTAGCTTGAGTATGAGTAAGCAGTTGAAAATTATTGGAAGCGTGCATACCATGCAATGTGATTTGTTTTCCTTGAAAATAAATTTTAATTGAATGCGTAGAATAGTCTATATTAGGATTATATTGATGACGCCAAGGCATTCCTAAGACAATGTCACTAGACTACAAAGGTACAACTAGGAAATTTTTTTGTTCAACATATTCTCCAATTTTAATTTCTAAATTATGCACCTCTTGTGTTCCATTATATCTCGTGCCTAGGAATGCAGCCTTAATGTGATAATGTGTAGAAATAGTTTGTAAATTCAATTCTTTGACTAACTTTGCAGAAATAAAGGGATTTGACTGTGAGGATGGCTTAGGGTTTGGATTGGTGTTTGATGGCAAAGCAGGTGGTCGTGTCCAAGACTTACGGAATGAAGATGGAAGAAAACGACTTTGATTGAATCTTCGAAAATTTGAATTGAATTGTTTGGAACTATAGTTACCATTAGTTGGAAATTGTTGTGGTCGCTTGTCTCTTTTGCGAATCTTGTCTTCAGTGTCACGAGCTAAGAAAATTGCATCTTCAAGGGTTGTTGGCTTGAATATATTGACTTCAGCATAGAAATGTCCAAGTAGGCCAGACATAAACTTGCGTTTATGAGTTGCTTCAGGTACATCTTCGAGCATTCGGAGTTGCACAAGAGCATTCCAGAAACGTTCAGTGTATTGGGAAATAGGTTCGCGATCTCTTTGCTGTAGAGGATCCCATTGCTTGATGGCTTTTTTATGGAATTGAGGAGGAAGGAAATTCTGTAAAAATTTCTTTTGCAAAGTCTCCCAAGTAGTAGGGCAATCAACGCTCTTGCAGACCATAGTCCACCATAAGGATGCTCGGTCAACTAAATGGTTAGTGACACATTTAATTTTGTCTTTCTCAGCATATGTTTCTTCATGGAAGTAATCATCAAATTGACTGATAAAAGCAAGTATAGTCTTTCCATCGCGTGATCCATTGAAAGTATGAAATTTGAAGTTTCTTTTACTTATCTTTGTTTCTTTGCGAATGGATTGGGCTTCAAGTGTTGCATCAATGGTATGTCGTATAAGATCTTCAGGTTGCGGTCCATCTTGGTCGGTGGTAGATCGTTGCAGATTGGCCAATTGAACTTGCAAAGCTTGTCGGGCTCTTCGTTCTTCTTCAAGCTGCATCATAATCAAATCCAACTTTTGCTCCATCATTGGTTCGGGTAGATCACCTTCAACCATAAGATCGTCCATGTTTTGTTCAGTCATCCTGTAAAATCCAAAAAACCTCACACTCTCGAAATCTTATTAGCAGGATGAGCATAGCTCAAAGGCGGGTATACAAGGCTTGTATATTTTGTTTGGCTTTTATAGTCTTCTCTTTTACGATTGCGGTATTCGTTGTCACAACTGTCTGCGTAGAAACGACGTATAATCTGCGTATGGCCTGTGTATGAACTTCTGTTCTTGCTGAAACTGGTTCAGCAAGTCTGCAAGTGTGAACAGGGTCTTCTCGAAGCTTTAAAACCAATTCATCTTACACATAGTGTGAACGGCTGCTATAAGAGTTGTTGGAGATGACTTAAGTGACTTTGGGGACTTGCAAAACTTAGAGAATTTATGGCTTAAAGCTTAAGTGACTAAGCTTAATGAAGCCTGTCTGTGCCGATTTCGTTTTTTAGGAGGGGGGCCGTTTTTTCCGCCGTCGATTCAGGCGACAGCATACCACATCATCAAATTGTCAAATTGAAGGCCTTAAGCTTTAACACTTTAATTTTTTTTAAAAACTTCTCTTCTTTCTTCTCTGTAACAAAATGACTTGATATGGAAGCTTTACAGAGGCTGGTCCTTCATGATCAGAGGATGTAGAAGGGGGTTCTTGACTGCCATGAACACGCTGGTATCGATCGTTCGCGATGAAACTGACTATAGAGCTCGTTTGTTCTAGGAGCTTTGCCTTCGTGCAAGATGGTAAGCGATTGGAAGCTCTCGATCTCAGCTTCGCTCTGATACCATTGGTGGACAGATCGGTCGCTGTAAGCGCGCGTAGTGAGCATCAGAAGTTCCCCAAGAACAAAAGAGCTCTACTTTTTGCACACAACATGAACAAGAGACCAATTGGGTGCAATCTCCCCCCATGCCTTGTGTGAGCGCTCCACGAAGCATGTATTTCATATATTATTCATCTTCAAGCTCAAATAATAGCCCAAATGACAAAATAGCACGCTTTAGCTTTTGAGTTTGCTTTTGTGCAAATAAAGAATTAAAGCTAATGGGCGCCCAAGAAGTCAGGCGGTACCCAAATACAATGCCCAATACAAATATTTAAATCGTGCGCCCATGTGCATACAAAAATAATAAATAAATATCAAACACTTTGATAAATAACCGTGACAAAATATAGGCGACATGCCTAAGATACGCGCCCATAAAAATTTGACAAGAATTTGAATACACACTATCCTTCAATGCTTTCCACTGCCATCGCTGCTTGCTCTACACATCAACTGAAGCATTCACAATTGTTAGAAAAATAATACAATTAAACCGACAAAAGTGAATACCTACCAGTCTTCAACTACATAAATAAATTGGTTAGAAATCAATCCTAACCTTAATTTATCACAAGTGCACACTCTAAACTCATAAACGTTTATTAATTTAAATATGTATTTTGTGGAATCACCTACTATGGAATCACCCATGTACACATAAAATTAACAAAATGCCTGAAAAGGATAGGCGTCCCCATCGACTTCTCACACAAATAATCCACTTTGTGTATGAGCCCCGATAATAAAATTTTACGGAATCCACCGCAAAACCTCACGGAATCCACCGTGGCATATGCCTCCTGGCATAAAAAATAGTCTTGATATTATCTTTGATTTTTCATGAAGTTTTCACTAGTTTGTACAAATCTTTTTTCACTTTGAAAATAGATTTTGTGAGTGGAAAAAAATAATACATACATACATATAAAGTGAAACAAAAAATTAATAAGTAAAATTAGTTTGAAAAGAAAACACATGGAACCAAGGCTTATAAGACTTAATATAGGACTGAATAGACTTAAGGCAATCACCTCTGCAGGTTGGCAGTCGTGCAAGATGCGTCGACCCTCCTATAAGGATATGGGCTTTGTAGCTATACCATGGCATTGGAGCCAAAAACACTTATATAGGAAGCAATAGTGACTTTGAGCCAACCTTGCTTGTTTTCAACTCCTACATGTGATTCCCTATACTCATCAGTGGGCGGTGAACCCTCACATGCGTAGCATCACGAAGGTGTAGTCCTAAGATGTGCTTCAATGTTGTATCTTTCAATATCATGAATACAAAGATTCCTTATTGACATATCTTGTGTGCCATTCCGTTGTGCCTTTTTGTGCCTCATGATAGGTTATGACTCGAAGTCTCGTGAAGGTCCGTAACACTTGGTATTAGAGTAACTCTAGCATAGAGCATACTAGCTTGAGAGGGGAGCAGGCTCATGGACGCAGAGGAGATCCTACCATAACACGACATGCAACATGATGCAACGACCCCAACATGACATGACATGACACAAAGTGTGATGTCCCCATGTCGTGACACCCCTCGGGCATGTTACCTACTACTAGAAATTAGAAGAGAACCTGATGTGCCAACAAAGTTGAGAGGGAGTTGTGGCATGATAGGGACGCGTGGTATACCAATCAAAAAATGTCTTGGAGAGAGCTGAGGCTATGGGAGAACACTTCCTTTGAAGAGGAAGACAATCTATGTTACTGGCTCAAAATCAAATACAAGAAGAAAGAGTTGCGCCTCAAACAGATCGAGGAAACAAAGAAGATAATCAAAGTGCTAAGGAAGACCCACAAAGGAACAAATGTGCTGCGCAATCTTGAAGAGAAGGCTGAAGAGCTGGATGAAGACCTGAAGGAGGTTGACTACCATTTGATCACGGTGTGAGAGAGAGCTAAGCTGTGGCAAGTGAAGATGACTCGAGACCTTGACACAGAGCTGCAAGAGAAAATCATGTTGAGGTGAAACTGGGAGACTGCCTTTGGATCTAAAGGATCCAAAGAGTGGGATAAACCAGTCTTGAAGCAGATGCAAGCTGAAAGAGTCCAAGAGTTGAAGAATGGAGTGAAGCTAACCAAAGAAGAACCAAGGAGCCAAGAAAAGAAGAAATAGGTGAAAGAAGAAGACAAATTATGGTTAAATGAAGATGAAGATAAACAAAAGAGAGAGAATGATCTCAACCCAGATCTTGGAACACCTCGTCTCCCCAACAAGAAGGAGCTGATGACTACTATCCCAACTACTACCCTTAAGACTACTACCAACAAGAGGCTATCTTAAGGACCAATACCTCTATAATGAATACCCTCTTGAAGGAGATGGATACTACTACCCTAAAGATATGCCCCTCGACTACCACCTAGAAGGAGAATACCTCAACATTGACTACCCCTATCCTAGAGAGTACCAACTCGAAGAAGTTCCAGAAAAAGAAGAAATGATAGAATATTATGTGAAGGGAGAAGGATGGAGAATGGATGTGCAATGCCTTTGATGAAAAGGAAGATGAAGAAGTAGATAAGGAGATAGAATTAGAAGATGAGAATGGAAGGGTGAAAGCTAGAAAACCAAAGGAAGAAGGGGAGCAAAGGATAGATGTGGGAGCTTCTCACTCGACATCAAGTCCCACAGACTGCTTATTGTTTCAAGTATTTCAAGCCAAGTGCAATGACTACCTCTCACATAGCCATATGTGCTCTCACACCTATGAGTGTAGTGAGCTTATCTCTATGCTTGATCGAGTTGTCTCCTCCCTCAAGTGCTCCGATAGCTCCACGATCCAAGATGCAAGCTCAAGCAAGCACAATCCTCAAGCTCTAAGCTCCATGCTCCATTGCCACGCATGAGACAAGGGAAGATGGAGAGCTTCTCTACTCACCCTCACACACACTCTCTCTCAAGCAAGCAAGAACAAGAAGAAGAAGAGGAAGAGGAGAGCTAGCTTTGGACACACATAAGAATGAGCTTCTTCACTCACTTTTTGCCTTTTATACAAGACCCTAATCTCCTTTGGGCACCCATCTCTTTTTTACACGATTGGCCATTTTAGCCTAGGTCCTCTTTTCCTATTCCCTTTCTATTTGCATTGTGCCTTCACCCATACCCATCTACAGTTACAAATTGCATAGGAGGGAGCCTGGAACTCTTTTACACAGATTTAGATTGTGCTTTTATATTTAAAATGTGCCTTTTGTCTTTTGCATTTGCCCTGAACTTTTAAGGTTGACCTTGTGCTTCTTGCCTTTTTCCTCCTATTTCTTCAGTTAGGCCACTTTTTTCACTTTGCCTTGCGTCTTTTTAATTTTCTTTTTTCTTTCTTTGCACTGGGGTTAACATTACCCCCTCCTAGCTAAGTGCCAATCCCATGGCACTGTTGGCGCTTGTTTTGATGAGTGCTCGGGTGGTTAAAGGGTTGTCATGTGGGTCGATGATGGGGCTTTGTGGAGATTGGCCGTGGAGAAGAAGCATCACAAAATCGGATGAGAGATTGCGAAGGTTGAGGGATAGATTTGAGTGGGTAATGGGGGCCTCCGATGTCGATGGTTGATCGCAGTTTTTGTTGAGTTTACATAAGAAAGACAAAGGAAGTGCACTATTTGGGGGTGTGTCTACCTCACTGTGCAACGCAGGTGTTTGTGCAAGTGAAATTGGGAGTTGGATTGAACCTATGAAAGCATGTTGTATTGTCCCACACTTGAGGACCTAGTTTGTATACATGGGAGGTGTTGTGGGTGTGACTTAGGGAAACATGTCAAGTGTAAAATCCCTAGATGTGACATGCCCTTGATGTGCCCTAAGTGTGAAGTGGGGGAATAGGAAGGGTTAGGGAGTTAGGCACGGAGCCAATCAACTAAAGCCATCGGATGCATCTAACTTGAGAACCCCTAGGTGTAGTATTTGTGGCACTTTGATATTACATGAGAATTCCATTTTGTCCTTTTCTTTTGTGCTTCTTCTCTATCTTTGGTTGTCCTTTTCTCCTTTAATTTTCTTCTTTCTTTTCTTTTCACTCATTTTTTTTGACACTTAATACATGGTAAGAAAGTATGCTAGGTGTCATCCCTATACTGTTTAGGGGCTACGCTATGAGGGGGCCTAAGGGACTTGGTAAGGAAGGATCCACTCTTCTGCAAGTAGCCTTTTATGTTAATGCATACATTGAGAGGTGTTGTTGATAGGCAGGGGTGGTTGCACTTGGTGAAGAGACTATCATTCATATCTTCTAGGATGTTCATGCAAAAAGAAGGTAGAAGCATGGCCCTCATCATTAGACGAGCCATTGTGTAGCTATCAATACTTGCATTTAGATAAAAAAGGAGTGGTGGGAGTTGAGCCTCTTTTGTCGCGGGCTTTTGTTTGAGCAAAATCCTAAATAACCTAAGATAATTACATGTGGTAATAAAGGCGAGGTCGGGGTAGGATTAGAACTGGTCGAGGAAGTGCGTGATGGACGGGTAGATGTCTCACTCTGTGAAGATTAGGCACTCCTCAAGGCTTTCTACATTCACATTGTAGATCCTTGAAAAATTGTATCTACCATGCATTTATGGGTTGTAATCTGCCCCTATTATTTATGGATATAGCATGTAGGTAGGGTCATTGCACTCATCTGGTATAGTGCCGTAAAAGGCCATCCAAGTATCAGGTCAGTGTCCTAGATGCATCGCCACCATTGTAGTTGGGCTTTGTATCCACTGGCAACCTTTGGAATCTCCCAAAGAGAACTCAAAGGTTGGCCTTGATTTTCCCATTGCTCCCAAACAGCCAGTTCCTAGGCCCAGTTTACAGGGTGGCACTTCTCTCTTTATGGGACTTGGACCTAAAAACTTTTTGAGCCCTTGCTTAGAATCTCCTTCATGCTAGCTCTACCTACTCTCTCTACTTGCACTTCCTTTCCATAATCCTCTTAGGAGCAGTTTCCTCACCTTGCTCTTTTGTGTGTGCTTGCACCTGCTATGCTGGGCTCGACAATTGTGGTTGTTGTTTTTCTTGTTGGCCTTGTTCGAAGTTTAGCCCTTCTTCTCTTGGTGGTCCTGTTGGAGTTGCAGTAGGTGGCTCTGCTAGTTGTTTTGGCTGTCTAAACCATAACTTCTATAGCTCCTTCATCGAGAGCCCAGCTGCCCCAGGTATTGTTGTTGTTTCTTCGTGCTTAGGCTGGTGCTCTCTTTCATTTTTCTTTCATGAAGGCTATATCTCAGGGCTCGTCTTGTAAGTTCTAGCTTCCTCTGTAGCCCTTCCATTGTATCTTCACCCTTGGCTTGAGTCACATGCAGGACTGTGTTCACAAAGGCCAATTGTTGGACCTCAAGACCTACCTCCGTGGCTTCCACCCTAGCCAATTCATGATTTGTTCACTTTCTGCGAAGGCAAAGCATTCGATATTACCTTTGAGTCTTCCAGTGGTTTGTTCCTCCCATGCCCTAGTCTTTTCCCTCATCCTCTCTATGCCCTAATTCTGGTACTAAGATAGCATCATGACCATCTATTCTTGCTCCTTTCAAATTCAGAACATTTCCTCTTTCTTCTGTTTGAGGTAGTTCAGCTACTCTACAAGTCATTCTCATTCTAAGAAGGCCATCTGAAGTTGGTTTTCAATATTTGTTAGTTTTTTGGTTGCCACTTCATCTCTTTGTACCTTGGCCTCACACAACTCTTCCTTTTGTTGTTTCTCCTTTTTGCACTCTGTGTAGGCTTGGGTCCTAACCCTTTCTAGCTCCTCTGTGAGCTCATTTCCAATTCTCTTTAGCTGGTCAAAGGTACTCTTACATCTACTTGTTCAGCTTTTGCAGGAGAACCGAAAAGTACTCCTTTAGCATCACCTATTCTTTACTTCCCTCGCCACAAGGCTCTTTTGCAAATTTCTCCTCCGTTTTCCCTTCTATTGCCTATTTGACTTCCAACTCTTCCCTCAAGTCACTTATTTACCTTTGTTGGATGATTTGGCATGCTTTTTGAGTTGGTAGGCTAAGAATAATTCCTTTTCAGTTTTTCTTGCTTTGCTAGTGCTACCTTCCTCTCCTCTTTTATTTTTTCGAGTTGGCTTAGCAATTCCTGGATGTACTCATCATATTGTGCCATGACCCTGGCATGGCCGAGGGTATGGACATGGTTGAAGCTTCCACCCTATCCTTCTTTGGATCCTTCCTCGACTTAGCATCCACAACAATAGGCCTCTTTGTTCCTGGTATGGGGGACTCCTCCACTAGGTGTTGGTCCAAGATACTACACCACATTGACTAAGTATTGCACCCAAGTCATCATGTTGCTTTGGTCCAGTATGGCATCCATGGTTTCTTGGGTGGTAGTAGTAGTGGCGACCATGACTGAAGGGGGTGGTTCCAATGGGTCCTTCCCTTTACCTTCCGCCATGGGTCCTCTGGCTGCTTCTACTGCTGTGGAGATGGTTCCAGTGCATCATCTAGGCTCCTTCTAGCTAGCTCTTTGGCACTAGAGGGTTGCTTGACCGATAGCCTAATGGCCAAAGCCATTTGCTCATCCTCTTCTCTCCTTAGCCTTTCCTCATTTTCTACTTGCTTTCTTCTTTGTTCCTCTTCCTCCCTTATTGACTCATGTTCCACCTTTCTTACTCATTCCTCTTCATTTTCTTGCTTCTTTCTCCATTCATCTTCTAATTCCCTCGATTCCTTTTGTGCAGCTTCTACTTCATGGTCTTCTTCTACCATGGTTTTCTTCCTCTTCCCTTGGATGCTCAGCTTGATTTTTCTTTTTACGCTTGGCTTGATGGGATTGAGCCCTCCTTTTCTTTCTCGAGCTGATGTTTCTCTCACTTGAGGCCTCTTGTTGTTGGTGGGCTTGGGGTGGAGCTTCCCTCTTTCTAGGTGACGGCACTAGTGTTTTGTGGGCTGGTGAGTGCTTGGGGTTTCCTCTACTACTTCCCATCTTTCCAAGTCCCCAACAACCTCTTGGATTATTGCGATGAGTACACCTCCAAATCTTATGTCGGAGGCCTTAGTTTGCTAGCTTTTTCCTTGATATCTCTGCTATGGAAGCTAGAGACTCCCCATGTGCTGCTTTGGCTGGTTAGCACTTTCATTGAGGATTCCACAGTCTTACATACATAGCCATTCCAATTGATCTCATCTAGAAACTTGGCTATGAGGCTCTCGAGCAGTGGCACTCCAATCTTGCTCATCAAGGCATTGTATCTCTGACTGGAGAATAGAGCATGGATTGTCTTTACTTGCAGCCTGATGTCAGGGTCAAGGATGTTTACTAAGCTGACTCCATCATTTGTGTACACTTGGGCCTTGTCCATCCCTAGCGTATTGTAAACATCTCTTTTAGGCCACCTCTTGGGCTCGTTGACTAGCTTTAGAGCTCTTTCTACCATTTTGGGGCTCAACTCCACTTCTACACTACGAATCTCTCCTCCCTGTCTCACTCTCATGATGACACGGTTATTGTTTGATCGAAAGTTTGCAGGAATTCTGTGCACTTGCTATAGTCGATGTCTTGGCTGACCTTCTCCATATATTTACCAAGGTTACACCATTTGTTTTACTGCTTGCTCTTTCACCACCACACTTTCTAGGTTCTAAATGCTTCTGAATTTAAGCTGATTGAAGGTCCTTGTTTATGTTGTTAGGCCGTATTTTTCCTACTCTTATTTTGTGAATGGAAGCTTGCTACCTTTGTCATGCCCTACCATCTTGGGTTCTTGTCATGATGCGACAGCTCACTATTAGTTTACTTGAAACAGTTTTTTGTGAAAAGATGAGGGGCTCATGAATATATGCTATGGAAAGATGAAGTGCTCAAGCACAGAATGAAAATATTTATTTCAATTAGTCCACATATTTCAGCCCAACATTTAATGAAAATTTTCCTTAAGTACAAATTGACTTTTATAAGGCCCTTTTACTTTTTTAAAGTTCAGTTTAAGGTTCAAGTTGTGTCTTCTTTTCCACCTTACCCCCTCCCCACCAGGAGTGATGAAAATCCTTCCTAGGATTGGAGGATGAAGGGTGAAGGGCATGAAGCACATGCGTGTTGTGCTTTACTTCGTCACAAGCCAATTGTAAAAGTTTGGGTTATACTCCAAGTGGGTGTGATGGTCCATGTCATGAGGTCTAATGCCTACATGTGTAATGTAAGTCAGAATATCAATGAGGAAGTCACTAAAGTTCATCCTACTACCAATATGCAATTCTTCCTCTGTTAGGATTCGATTGAAATAGGGGTGGACCATAACATATTCCTCTAAAGGTCATTTGCACTTGATGGCCAAGACTTTGAAAGACGTAGGAGCCACATAGGTAGGGTCGTACTACTCAGCGATTTTGATTGCATGTCTCTGCTCGGTGTTGGTCATGATTTGGCAACCCTCTTGTTCCCATTGGAGATGAAGAGTAAATCACTTTCATAGAAAGGAAGAGTTAGAGTCGGCTATCTTTGTTAGCTCTTCTAGTTGGTGGCTTATTGGAGAGACTTTGCTCCTGCGATATGATGCGATCAGTCGTTGTGTGCAAATTTGCTCTTGAGAGATCTCGCTATCAATCAAGGCTTTGGCCATTTCGAGAATCTTGATGAATGTGAACTCATATTCCTCCCAAGTGCATGACAAGGAGTACACTTCCATTGCGAATGTCTCGTCGGACAAGGCCTAAGTCTAGCCATTTGTAGCTCCTAGCTAGCATGGTGAATGTGGCGTCCACTCATCTTGATGCAGGTGATGATGTCATCTCCAGTGTTCTTGGCTAGGACTGAGGCCAAGGCAAGGATGGATCTCCTCTTATAGGAAGGTCTAAGGCTTGCAGCGGGAGGTCGGTGGGGTTTGGTTGGGCTGCTCCACTATTGATGCCTACCTCCTGGGTTGTTCCATGTGCAATGGATTGGTCTTGCGGCTTAGATTATGTGCTGCCTTCTGCTTGTGGAGCAGTTGAGATATTGAAAGTGTTAGGTTGAGTTGGCCTAGGGCTAGCTGGTTGGAGCTTTACTTGATAGACTCATTAAGGTTTTCTATGGGTTTGGTGCTTTTGGAGTCCATGGGTTTCTCATTCCTTGTTGGCTTAACATTTTGTTGAGATGGGCTAGAGGGACTGGACTGAGAGGCACGCATGTGGCTCATAGTCTTGGGTAGCCAAATCCAATTGTTGCCTTTGTAGTAGCCTTGGGCGCACAATAGGTCTTTGGGAACCCATCGCAGTTTGATCATTCATTTGCTTCGGTAGTGCTGACTTTGTTTCCTAGGACTAGGGTGTGAGTTTTTGTGGTTATGGGTTTGTGTAGGTTGGCTTCTAGGCGACCACGATTGGCGTTTGGGGACCCATCTGAGCTACTAGTCAGTGGTCTTTGATGTGTCTTCTTTGGGTTGTGGGTGGTTTGTCTTGGCACGGTGGGACAAGTTACGACCCCTCTCCTTAGACCTTGCACTTGGTTCCTCTACCGGTGGCACTGCAGGCAGTGATGGAGTCGCGCTACCCTTGTTGAAAGCTGTCACTATCGAACATTGCCAATGGCGAGGTGAATGTGCTGCAAGTCATAGTCGACATTATAGTGTGCTTATTTCTTGAATGCACATCCTAGCAGCAATTCCTTACTAGCAGTCTTAGTGTTAGGCATCACATGGAATATCATAGGTAGGCTTTCAAACTCAATAGAGAGTGTTATTTTGCATTTCCCCTGTAGTTGAGTAGGACTACCCCCTAAATGGATTGAGTTTGGCATTGGTTGGCTGCAGTTGGGATTGACCAATGAGGGTCCAATGATGGTATGTAAGAATATTAAAGTCAGCTCCCTCGTCAATAACACGTCAAAGGCATATGTTGTGTGACCCAATGGTGGTCGATATGTGTAAGTATGCAGGTACCAGTTCTTCCTCATCCTTGTTCTCTATCTCAGTGATAATGGCAACTCTCACATTTACAGGGTGTTCATGCAGGGTGGTATTGATGGTGGGACCCTACTCTTTGGTAGCCGAGATGGTATGACTTTGTGGGACTCACCAGCACCAGTTGTCCTAATAGCTTGCTTATAATCCTCCTCTTCATTTAAGAATGACAAATCGATGGTGGCTAGCACATGCATCCAATCTTGCTGGTCCTTGGAGCAAGGGATATACTTTGTTAGTGGCCTGTGAGAATTCTTAACTTGTGAGTCTCCTTTCAACATAGTAGAGATGGCATCTAGGTCGACTAGAGTGGTCTTTCAAGTATCCATCTCGACTTTCATAGCTTCTAATCAGTTGCCTAAGAACATTAGATTGTTGCCCTAGTCTTCTATCACTCGTGCATTTTGCATCTAGGGCCAGCCTAGTAGGATTTCGTAGTCCATTCCCTTCATAACAATGAAGTTCACTAAGAATTGGACTCTTGCTATCTTCAAGGGATAGTCTTTTAGCACTCCAAATGGTATGACCTTCATTTTGTTAGCTAGCATGATATTAAACCTTGTAGTCTCGACAGGTGGGTTACCCCAAGCCTATAGGATTGTATGATTGAGCACACTGACTCCAACTCCCATATCTACAATTCCTTCCTTGTAGTATCTCCTAATGCGTTGAGAGGCAAGATTGTGTGCATCTCTGTGCCTTCCCAAAAGGAATTTATGTGCAAAGACTTAGGCACTAAGTTCAAGGTTAAGCTTGGTATGTGTGTTATTGCATCATGGTCAGGCAAGTTAATCATTCCAAGCTCATCATATTGTTCTACCCATTGCTTTAACCCTTGCCATAGCGTTGAGTTCTGCTTGAGTAGCTCTCCCAAAGTTAGGGTCATAGGGGTCGATATCAACATTGTGAGCAAGTTTCCCATCGCCTGCTTTTTGTTAGGCTCTATGCTCTTTTGCCAATGTTCTTGGGCAATCTACCCACCTGTGGTGTCAAGGTTCTATTGATGTGGTCCTACGTAGAGTGTAGATGCGTCTCTTGATCTTAATCGACTAGGCGAGACTGGTGTGCTCACACTAGAGAGCTCATTGATCTCATCTTCGACAATGAGTTTCTGTTATAAGATCTGAGATATATGCTTGACTTTCTTATATAATTAAAATAAATATGGTGAATATTATGCTGGCATAGAGAGAGAACGGATGAGAGAAAAGAAAGATGGAGAGAGAGAGAGAGAGAGAGAGAGAGAGAGAGAGAGAGAGAGAGAGAGAGAGAGAGAGAGAGAGAGAAAGCTCATTGATCTCATCTTCGACAATGAGTTTCTGTTATAAGATCTGAGATACACGCTTGACTTTCTTATATAATTAAAATAAATATGGTGAATATTATGCTGGCACAGAGAGAGAACAGATGAGAGAAAAGAAAGATGGAGAGAGAGAGAGAGAGAGAGAGAGAGAGAGAGAGAGAGAGAGAGAGAGAGAGAGAGAGAGAGAGAGAGAGAGAGAGAGAGAGAGAGAGAGAGAGAGAGAGATTGACAATACACTAGGGACTGGAAGATGGGCCAGTCCCCCCCCTTGTGGAGTTATATTATTGACAAGGTGCAAGCTCCTCCATTACACATAAACCAATTCTTACTTGTAGATCTTGGAAACAAGATCACGGTTCCTTGCATGGTATGCAACCGGCTAACACTTCCACAACTTGGAAGTTGGCACCTTTTGATCCTTCTTGATTCTCCTTCTCTCCTACACAATATGTGTAGGGCTCTCCTCTTGGAGCTTGATTTTAGTAGAGCTTCCGCAACACTTACACCTTCTCTTCTCCTTTTGGAACTTGATTTCAATAGAGCTTCCATAGCTCTTGCACCTTCTCTTCTCCTCTTGGAACTTGATTTCAGCAGAGCTTCCGCAGCACTTGCACCTTCTCTTCTCCTCTTGTATGCAGGCAAAGTGATGCTTCCTTCACCTCTCCCACACCTAAGGAGAGCCTCCTCTTTTATAGGCTTTCAAGAGCTTATCTTCTTGCAAAGTGATGCTTCCTTCACCTCTCCCACACCCAAGGAGAGCCTCCTCTTTTATAGGCTTTCAAGAGCTTCTCTTCTTGCAAAGTGATGCTTCCTTCACCTCTCCCACACCCAAGGAGAGCCTCCTCTTTTATAGGCTTTCAAGAGCTTCTCTTCTTGGAGAGAGACTTGAGTGCCAAGATTGGAAAGGTTGATCTTCATGCAAGATGTGGTTGTTCCAGGACCTACTTTGCAGCACCAATTTCGAGATATCTCTCTGTGCGTTGCTCGGATCTAACAAAAAATTTGTAGATCTCATTGTTTCCGATAGCCAAAGTGGGCCGTTTTTAGAGATCGTCTTTCTATCGCAAGATATTTTAAAAATGGATTCACCATGTCTATTTTGAGGAAAACAAATTTTTAAACTGTACTCTTAACTTGTGGTCATGCAACCACCTTGAGCCATAGATAAGGAGAGTTCATTAGATTGCCTTGGGCCTCAACCTCAAGATCGAATTCCACACAAACACTTGTGTCATTTTAGACCTTAGAAAGAGAAAATCACTTCTCTCCTCACTTCCAGAGGATCTTGTCTCTCGTCTTTCTTAGTGAGAGAATAAGCTCTCTCGTCTTTTTTAATAAAAGAAAATACCTTAAACCTTGACTTGTAAGGGAGAGGATGACCCCAAATGAATGCAATGCTCATTACACACAAGTAAATGTTCCCAAGCGTCTCGGGATGCATACATAAATACATAAACACAATGCTAAGGCACTTCCTCTTCTTGAAACTCAATCCATCTTCATTTATGTGTAACTCCTAGGTTCTTGTGTACACTCTTACACTTGGCAGACACTTCTTTCCCCTTCATAACTTGTATTACCTGTACCAGATATCCCTGTCACAGTGCTCTGATCACCCCATTAAGTGATGCACTAGGAATACTAGTCTCTAAATGGTCTCATGGCCATGCTAGATCATCATCGACACTTAAAGAAAAGTGAGTCATAAATTTATTGACATAAATTTATTAAATAGAGAATGTGTAATAAGCGATCAATTTAGTGACAGTTTCTACATCCTTTAGGTGCACTTGGGCTTCTCTCATCCACTCCTTGACCTTATTAACCAGTTCTAATTGGTGTCTTGAATCGGGATATTCTCCAACCTTGGCACTTCCCTTTTCTATTGTCTTAGGAGTAGATATCTCAGCTTATGCATCTGTGACTTGCTTTCCCTTTGGTAACATGGTGACACTATCTGTCTTAAGTGTAATCCTTGTCTCAACCCGCATTTTCTTCTTCCATGACTTCTCTTCCCTATTGAAGTCACATCAAGGTTGGTAGGGCCGGGTAATGAAATATCGGCCTGCTTTGCTTGTGTTGAGGTCATGATATTCAGAATTGGCATGGCTTTGCCATCAAGTCTTTCAACTCTGAACAGTCTCAATGGTACGGATGGCATGATAGTCCAAACTAGTGGAAGGTTTCTGCCTAGAGCACTCGATGTACAAGTGTGTGATCCCACACTCAAGGCATCTCAGCTCGGCCTTCTCCAATTGGATTGCTCCTTTTCGGGGCATTGTGATGTGTCATGAGTGATCACAAGTCCAACATGAGATGGGTTCTTGGTTATGTCCTCTTAAACCTCTATCTCTTCCCCTACCCAATGCCATCACTGCATAGTATGAAATCCATCAAGAAGGGATCTCCCTCTTCGTCGTATGAGACATAAGGATTCACATATGCTTTGTCCTCATTCGGTTTCTCTATGTAATGTATCGAAGCATTGCTTAGCGGTGGATGGGTCACAATGGGTCCAAGTGGTCTAGGTATCCTTGTGGGGTTGATCTCCATCCTAGGGATGGCTAGCTTTGAATCATTAGGTGCTAGGAGAACTAGTGGAGATCCCCTTTTATAATGTGGCGCTCTAATCCCTAGGTAGTAAGATTGATTGTATGGCTATGGGTACAGCAATCACCTCAGTAATCGGCAATGTATTGCATCATGGCCAAAGCTACCGCAATTGGCATAGGGTCTGGATCTAGGATCCATGCACTTGATCAGAAGGTGGTTTCCTCCGCAATGCATGCATTACACATGAGGTCGTGTTGCATGCCTTGTTATCATCTCTTGAAGCCTAGCCAACTCTAGCCTCACGTTTGCCAACTCCTAGCTCTAGTTACACTCTTTCCCTTGTCTTGGGTGCATTAGTTGGATCTTTCACTAACGATCATAGCTCTTTTTGAGATTCTAGAGGTAGTGATGTGGGTCATCCACTTGTATGGATTCTTCAAAGACCCTAGCTAGCATATTCCTTTGTACGGTTGAGTTGTTCACCAAGGCCTTGTAAAGCTCTTCGCTTTGGATCTAGCTTATGAACACAATGGAGATTGCTCATTTGCTAGGTCACTCTACGGACTGGAATTCTTTTAAAGAGACTTCACACATGGGTGACATAGTCTTGGATATCCTTCTTGTCCATTTGATTGATGTTCATCAACCTGATGATGCAGTTGTTAGAGTATCTTGACTCAAAGAATATCTTGATGAAGAGACTCTTGAGGTTATTGAAGTCATTGCATTTGACATTGTCTAGACTAGTATACCACGTCTGTCCTTTGTCTCCTAGGCAAAGTTTGAAAGCTTGTGTGCATCCGTGAGGCATTGTCTAGACTAGTATACTAGCATACATTTTTCCTTATTCTTTTGTTCATTTAACGACCACTCTAGCTAGTTCGTTATGGTCTCTATAACATCCTAGAGGTGTGATTTGAGGGATAGCATATTCAGTCAATGAGTCTGGGTCTTTATCAAGACACTATGAAACTAATCCCTATGAAAAGGAAGCCCATGAATCAAGCAACCAACACTAAGAATATGTAGATGAAGTACCTGTCAACTAAGAATTTTTAAGAGAGGAAGCTACTAAGATGTACTCATCATCTGACTCAAGCTACACTACATTTATCTCTTCAATCTTTTCAATACACTTACTAGGGACAATGATGCAATCGTTAGACTTCTCTTGCACTTTGCCCTTGCCTTTCTCTTTGCGCTTATTATTGTGCATCTTATGATACTCCAGTCAAATATGACCCTACTTCTTGCTGTAATGACATGTCAAATATGACTTACAACCACACAACTTATTGCGAGACTACCCATGAGGCTAAGACCTCTATGAGTCTCTACCATGGTGGTCATTACCACTCTTACCATCATGTTTGCCCCTAACAGCCAATGCATGAGAAGTATGGGCTATATCTGCATTCTTTCTATTTTATCTCCTTTGTAAGTAAAGCACCCTCAACATCTTGGAGTTTCAAGTTATTTGTAGGCATATTAGCACACATCTATACGAAAAGTGTCCCATGACTTGGAATGTGCCACAAGTAAGAATAAGGGAGGCAGATTATCCTTGAACTTAATGACCTACAAAGTCAACTAGTTGAACATTGAATGAAAATCATTCAAATGCACGAATACACTAGTCTCTTTCTTCATGCAAAGTTTCATAAGTTGTTTCAACCAATAGATGTGTGAAGTAGAACTTTGCTTGCCATAAAGATTACATATCTTTTCCCACAACTACCATGCATTATCCTTAGGTGCAACAACATTGAAATAAATAGGTTAATCTGCTTCTTTTGAACTACTACCTATCATATCTACATCTTCCAATAGGTAAAATTAGTGCCATCAAGCTTTTCAATATTGAAAATAGTATGATCATTCGAAGATCCAACCATAATGATAGTATAACAATGCAAAATCCAAGACAATGGGTTGTTGTAAATGACTACAAATTAGTCCCAAAACTCAGCCAAACCAAACTAAGGGCAAAACATGATGAAATACCAAAGTAGAGAGGCATCCACTAAGTGTAAGAAATAGACTATCAAAGTACAATGTTTGCTCTCTAAGACAATACTAAAAACCATAATTACAACACTGTTGTAATAAATGTAGCAGTATTCCAAGACCATTGTGAAAAAATAATTAAAAAATATCAGGTTTCCACTACCAAGAATATCTGAATGACAACTAGGGATATAAAAGAGCAATTTGCAATGAGTAAGTATACAATTGGTACTAAAATTTGTCATAAACCCAAGGGAATTGGTAACCAATACATCCCATAGGCATAAGCATTGTGTATGTAAGAGATCTCAAGATCAAGTGCAAAGGTCCATCAAATACAAAGCTGACTAAGCAGAGAGTAATGAAGCTCAATACATAACCAATAAGCATGTATACATCACTGAATCCTATTGAAAGATGTAAGTGTCAATGTCCAAAGCATATAAATCAAATCAACCCACAAATAGGGGTAAATGCATCCAAGAGAGCATGCACATAAGGCAAGAGTCCCACTCTCTATAAACCAAGCTCAATTGTATAGAAAATCCAAAGCTCTAAAATGAAATGTATCCAAGTAAATACAAATATCTCAGAAGCACATCCACCACTGAAGTGTATTCGAAGTGTGAAAGAGCAATGCAAGGCTCGATATATTAAGTACGTAACATCCAGATGCTCATAGACATCAATCAATGCATCTGGGAGCATAAAACCCAAATAAATCTTCAAACCCATAATGCCAATTAGTGAAGCAACTGAATCATATAACCAAAGCTCCAAAACATCAAAGGTAGCTTAACCTACCTTCTAAACCCATTTGTAGCCAATAGCTTTCTTGCCTTCAAGAAAAGGCATGAACTCCCATATATTACTCTCTAGCCTTCCCTTATTCAATAGTCATTGAAAGAATAAAGAATAAATTCATAATGTTGGGCACATGCCACCTATAGTGTACATGTGTGCAGTCACGGTGTGTGAAGTAAATATAGGACAGTGTAGGCACATGCATGTTTAACACCAACAAATACTTTCATTGACATCAATATAATACCATTGGAACATTGTGATATGGAGTATCTAGGCATTGATACCAAGATACAAATAGCATTAGGGTGAAGAGGAGCTAGTCTACATGGAACTAGAATTGGAAATGCTACACAAATCAATGCAAATAGAAGGAAGAGCACTTGACTTAAAGAGCAAGAGGAATTTGATGCAAGAGAGAAGGGATTTGAGAGCATGTAGTCATGGATAGAGCCTAACAAAGATATTGAAGTACCAAATTAAAATAGCTACCCTAAACATAAAGGGGCCTAATGGATACATCAAAAGGAGCCTCTTGTGGAAATGGATTGCAAAGTGGAACCTATATGCATTGTTGGTGCAAGAGCACAAATTCCATGGATGGAGAAGTATAGAATTCCAACATGGAGAGTATACATGCATGGTAAGATTTGAGATGTCTAACCATAGAGAGCAAATCTATAAACTTGACCTTCATGGTGGATGAGTTCTTATGGTTTGAATGAAATGGGAGGAAAGCATAATCAACTTAAAAAATGTGTACTGGTACAACAATAGCAAGTCTAGAGAGGAATTAAGGAATGAGTTGATGAAACTACCTTTTAGCATAGTCATGATTGTAGAAAATTTCAATATGGTGTTTGAAATGAAAGATACCTCAACCATGAAATCCTTGATACAAGGTGCAAAAAGGGAGGTATGAGACTGCTTGCATGAGCACGAAAATCTTGCAACTAACATACAATTCTTTAAGCCATATGGGATATTGTTCTAGATTAGACAATTGATATGCTAATAGGAGGGGAGACTAACTGCCACATGGAGATGGATTTTGATTGCTTGATGTCAACCCCTATAGCAGTCATTCTAGAAATGAAAATGATAGAGCCATGCAATATGAAAGGTGAGCACAAATGGTTAATGATGAATAAGCACCATACAAATCAAGTGGCATTTAATTATATCATAATATGTGCAATTAGCAAATTCAAAGAGGATATAAACCATGGTAAGTGGCATTCAATTACATCATAAGATGTGCAATTAGCAAATTGAAAGAGGATATAAACCAAAGTAAGGCTAACCCCTATGATGCATTTGTGCACACCATGCAACATTGTATAACCTTGCAAGAGATTTGGTTGTGTGACATGGAAAGTGAAGAGCTTCAGTGGGCCTACGAGGTGTTTGAGGGTATGGCTATAAAGTCTAAAGGAAGAATCTTGACATGGGAAGGGAAATCATTAATGGATCAAGCCCATACAATTGGAAGGGTCATGTTAATTAGGGAGATAGAAAATTTGAGTATAGAACTTAACAAGATACTAATTCTTGATGTGCATCATGTCTATCTAGGAGACCAAACTACTATACTCAAACAATGCTAGGAATATTTTTAATGACTCTACAAAGGCCTAAAGATGGACTATCTAATGCTATTTACTAGAATATGTCAACAAAGTCATCTCAAATATAGAGAATACTCATCTTGTCTCCCCCTTTTCATATGAAGAATTGATCGAGATCTTAGGATTATGGGAAAGAGAGAAACCTCAAGGCACAATGAGGTGCCTGTAGAGTGTATGTTGCACTTGTTTATAGTATTTTGATAGTAGGTGTGTGAACACATGCACAATAAGAAAGCTTGGGATTGTTGTAAGGGGAGACTTAATGCAAATAGGTATGAACATTCATCCACATAACGAACATTATGGATCCATCACCCTTAATGCTCGATCCTATTGAGCACGCCTCTTTTACTACTTTGCTCGAGTAATATCAATGAGGTGCTTAGTTTATGAAATTGTAAGATTTTTATCTTGAGAAGATGATTGTGTTCAACCAACTAATATCCACCCATTACAAACCAGTGTTGAGCTAATTTGATATTTTAGAATTATAGCCCATGCTTGAAAGTTTCTAGGTCTCTTGCTTCTTTGGAACTAGCAATTTGTTGCTAGTTGATTGCATGCCATTGATATTTTAGAATTATAGCCCATGCTTGAAAGTTTCTAGGTCTCTTGCTTCTTTGGAACTAGCAATTTGTTGCTAGTTGATTGCATGCCATTGATGCCAATCACTATTACTTGACAAAGAATCTCTACATAATTTTTCAGCCATATATTAAGAGGTTTTGCTAATAAAGAAGCTACAAAAATAGCCAATGTTTGCAAAAAATGCTTAAGAATACAAGTTTACCCATGACATTAAGAGGTAAAATTTTTTGATATTCACTTAAACTTGTCCAAATGCCAAATGAAATTTGTTGCATAGTCACATGTAAACCAAGGGGATAGTTAAGGTACTTGATAAAACTTCTACACTTCAATCTTTGTGATTGCACCTTGTCAACACATCATTCTCTTTTGTTAGTGAAGTTGAGCATGTTCATATTTTCCAAACTAATCTTGGACCTTGAGACTTCACAATGATCTTTATAGGGTTAGAGCAAAGATTTAGTGGTCCACTTGTCATTTCCAAAAATATTTGCACTGCCATCAATGGACATTTAGAGATATTTAGGAATTGAAGCAAGTACTAAAAGGTAAAGGACTACCTCTAAATTTACCAAATTTCCACCAAAAAATAACTATTATGTAGAAGAGGATTAGAGACAAATCCAAATGACATAAGGGCAAAGGGTCAACCTTGTCTCTTGGATCTCTTTTAACAAGAAGGGATTTTGGAAATAGAGAGTCATGCTAATTCTTGTCAAAGCATATAAAATAGGCAATGAAGGAAAAAAAAGAACTACTCAAACTCCATAGATTTAGAATTGCTAATATGAAGTTCTACCTTACACAGTTAACCTTGCCAAGCTCCATGTGTATCATCACCAATCTTTTATGCTTTTGGAGGTGTGAGATCATACATTGAAACATTACTAGGCACTTTGTGCCTAGGGCTTGCACTTGTGCAAGTCTTAAATGATAAAAAAGGGATCATTAGAAGCATCGACAACCTACACTTGGACACATCCATTAGGATTGATATCAAGTACCTTATAAAAGCCCATCCAACGTTGTTGTATTTTTCCTAGAAACTTAACAAATTGTGAATCATAGGCCAAGATTAAGTCACCTTCCTTGAATTCCTTATGCTTGATGAAACTATTATGTGGTAAGCCTTCCATCGAGCCTTTGTAGCTTCCATATATTATATGGACATTTGGCATATTTCATCCAAACATTCAAAGTGTAGGAGACGGCACTGTAAGGACTTATCATCACCTAGGCACTATTTGATAGCCACTTACAAAGAGGGTACTTGACACTAAAGACCGCTTCTATGCCATACACCAACTAGAAAGGTGTCTATCTTGTAGTGGCCTTATAAGAGATTCTATATGCCTAGAGAGCCTTTGTAAGTCAATCATCCTAAACACAATGATATGCAACAATTGTTCTTATTAGGATTGAACAGAGATTGCGATTGGTGACTTCAACTTGATTGTTGGCTCTAAGATAGTAGGGGGCATGGACTTGTGATGGCGTATCTTATAAAGCTCTATCAATTCTTCCATAATCTTATTGAGAAAGTGAGTGTATCTGTCACTAACTAGCTCTAAGGGACTACCAAAATAGATGATGATGTTCTCGTACACGAACAAGGCCACACTATTGCCATCATTGCACTTCAAAGCTTTGACTTCACACCATTTTGTCATATATTATAGACCAAAATATATTTGTTCTGATTCCTTCTAGTTGGTGGATTGATGGGGCCAATGAAGTCGCCGTCCCATTTCTCAAACAGCTTTAGGGAAAGGAAAGGATGTAGGGGCATAGCATTGGTTTTGGTAGGCTTTCCCATCTGTTGACAAGCATCATAACATTTGCAATAACAGTAGGTATCTTTGTGTAATGTAAGGCATCAGTATCCTATGAGCAACGCCTTCTTGGTTGTTGCTTCTCCTATAAAGTGTCCTCCACATGGCTCATCATGGTATGCTTTTAGAACTATCCTGATCTCATCTCCTGTAACACATCTGTGCAACACTTCATCTTTGCCTCTCTTGTACAGAGTGCCACCTAATAGAGTGTAGGGCAGTGATTCCAATAGAAGTTTCTTCTTATCATGACTAGAGATACCAGGAGGATACTGTTGAGTGGCCAAGAGGTTGGCTATATCTACATACCATGGGTTTACAGTTTTGACTTGAGAGAGGAAAGCATCAAGAAGGTCTGGATCATCCTGCTCCTCTTCATTACTTTGAGGGATTTGCGATAGATGATCATCTAGGACATGGGAGTGACCAGGTTTGGTAACCACTTCAAAGTTAAACTCCTGAAGCATAAGGAGCCATCTCATCATTTGGCCTTTCACATCTACTTTTTTCATCAGGAAGGACAGTGCCTCATGGTCCACATAGAATTTGAAATGTGTAGGTAGTGTCATAATTTCTCTAAGGCAAACATCATTGCAAGGCATTCGAGCTCCGTCACTATGTAGTTTCTCTCTTTATCAGTTACTTTTTGGCTTGCACAGTAGATCGGTTTATCTAAATTCAAGGAGCCTTTTTGACATAACATTGCATCCTTCTACAGATGCATCAATGTGCACATGGAATTTCTTTGTCCAATCAGGAGGTTGTAAGATGGTGCTTCAATTAGCACTACTTTAGAGCATTGAAAGCTTCATCATAATCAGTAGTCCATGTAAACTTGGCATATTTCCTCGGAGCTTGTGCAAGGAGGTTGCCTTTGTGGAATGAACTGTCTATAATAGCTCACATGGCCGAGAAATCCCTTAACTGTTTTGGGTGGTCGGTGTTTTCAGAGCTGAAATCTTCTCAATCTTAGCAAGATTTGTTGCTATCTCTTGTGCAAAGACAATGTGGCCCAAAAGAACCCTTGAAGAGACTTCGAAGACAAATTTGTTGGGGTTGAGAGAAATCCCATACTCTTGACATTTGTCAAAGCACTGCTCCAGGTGTCCCCAATGCTCACAGATTAGGCTATAGACATGAAAGTCATCTAGGTGTACCTCAATGAAATCATGCAAATGATTTTGGAATGTGGCCATCATCGCTCATTGAAAGGTAGCAAGGGCATTACAGAGCCCAAATAGCATCACTTTGTAAGCATAGATTCCCCATTATGTTGTGAAGATTGCATTGGATTGATCTTCTTTTGTGATTTGGACTTGATTATATCCACTGAATCCATATAAGAGGGAATGGAGCTCATGTCTAGCCCATTGTGTCCAACAGTTGGTATGTGAAAGGAATAGAGAAATGATTCTTCTTTATCTTGGAGTTCAACTTGCAAAAGTCCACATATATTTGCAGCTTTCTATTGTTCTTGGGTACTACCACAATGGGCAAAATCCATTCACTATTTGCCACTAGATATATAAACTCAGCAAGGAGCTTTAATAATTTGGATTTCACCAAGGCTAGCTAATTTGGATTCATATACCTCTATCTTTGTCTCACTGACTTGGCATCATTAGGATCGAGGTCAATGTGATGCTGACATACCATGGGATCAATCCCCTTCAAATCTTTGTAGGACCATGCAAACATATCCAAGTTCTCCTTCAATAGGTCATGTAGAACCAATAGCTCCTCTTTTGGAAGACTAATACCCAACTTCAGGTGATGTTCAGTACTATTAGCATCCACAAAAGTTGATTGATTTTTACCTTTCACTTCATGGATGAAGGTCCCACTGACTACTTTTGGGTATAGATCTAACTCCTTCAAGGAAGTGGCCTCCTCACCTAAGGCTCCATTGGAAATTACTTCCTCTTTCCATGGGGACTCCATTGATCCTTTGGGATACTAAAATGATACCATGGATAATTTAGATTTTATGGGAGAGTTATTTATCTCTTAACTTGAGGACTCATCTTCTGAGGATGCCTCTAGGAATATCACACAATAGGAACCATCTGAGCTTTACTTGGGCTGTAGGGTTGGTGTTCATTGCAAGGTGCATCATCACCATTCTTTCTTGGGAAGGGTAAATTCATGCGACAAGAGCCATTGCTAAAGGAGGTCTTATTCTACTTAATCCATTTCATATGGACATTTTGCATATGATGTGATTCATTTACTAATCCAAAAGGTACTAAAGTCATTCTGTCCAATAGCATGGGATCTTCAGCTTCTTCTATTGCCTCCTCTTAAACTTTCTCCTCATTAGTATTCTCCTCTAGTTGTATAGCTTCTTCATATCTCGTTTATTGTCTTTCTCTTGACTTTCATCCTCATCTTTGATAGGTTCCATCTCATTTTCTATGTGGGCCATGTATGAGAAAAATAGACTCTATGTTATATCCTTTGATTTTGCCTCTACGTTTAGCTGTGGTCCTGTGTCTGTCTCTGTGTCAGTGTATATCTCTGGCTTTGTTATGGCTATGTAACAAGGAGAATAGTACATCTAGGACTCTATCTCGTTGTCAGAGGTGATTTCAAAAGTCATTCCCGGTTCAAGCACCATGTATTCATCCATCAATGACAAGGAATTTTCTTCCTTCAGTAGTGGACTTACAATGCCTACTGTTAGGGACTGTGCCTTTGTTTTCTTAGGAAAGATCAGTTTGACAGCTTCTTCATATGCTAATGTGACATCTATTATTTTAATGGAGGAATCAGATAAGACTTTGTAAGAAGTGGATCCATTACCTTTTTGTGAGTCATACAACTTCAACACCACTTTGTTGGGTCCTTTGCCTAGGGTTAGGGTTCCTTTGAACCAATTTGTTCATGCTCTTGCTTTAAAAAGCCATGGTCTACCTAGTAGTAAAGGATATGAGATCCCATAGGGATTTGGTTTCACTACCAGATATGTCAACCATAGTCTCTTCCTGCTCTCTTCACATATGGGAGAATGCCCAAAGGCTTAGTTCTGCTCTGGTTTAAGCCACTGTGTAGGCTGCATACTGTCAAGATTGTGGGAGAGAAGGAAGAAGTCTCACTTGTAGCTTTCTTGCTTGCACAATGGGGGAATACACACAAAGGTGGAGGCTGAAAACAATTTTTCTCTTCTTAGTTGTGTAAGCCAAAAAGAACTCTAGTACATAGAAATAGAAGTAGTAGGTCGCTTGCCCAGAGGGATTCTCTTGTAGAGACTCCTCACATGGGTCACATAGTCGTGGATGTTCTCCTTCTCTTTTTGCTTGACATTCATCAAGCATACTAGTAGGTTATCGGAGTATTCGGGCTCGGCAAATCTCTTGACGAAGAGATCCTTGAGGTCATTGAACTTGGCTTGCTCTACAGCATCTAGGCTCGTGTACCATGTCCTACCCTTGCCACCTAGGCAAAGCCCGAATGCTTGCGAGCATTGAGTTAGGTCGTTGAGGCCGTTGGCTTCACAGATTTTCTCAAATTGCTCAACAAAGTTGTATGGGTCGTCATGGGGTTGGTACTTGTCGAGTTTCTTGGCAATGATTGGTATTTTGGACTGGCTCTTTGAGCCTTGGTTCGCCCAGAGGCCTGCGAGCAGTGACGTCACTAGTGCGGTGGCACTTTGCTCTGCTGTTGTATTATCGAGAGCAGTCGCTTCATGAGAAGCTCGCTCAACGTCAAGTCTCCCTCTAGTGCTCTCTCATGGTTCGTTCAGTTTCGGCTAGCTAAGTTAGCACTCAGTGCACCTCTGCAGCTCCATGCTTTGCCTCTGGCTCCTAGCCTGCTGCTCCCTATTGTACTCGGCTATGCTCTGCAATGCTCGAAGGGCTAGCCTTCTCTCCTCTTCTAGATCTGCGATGATTGAGTCTGCTATCCTGCCTCGGTGCTCGTATCGGGCGTGCGTGTCGTAACTGCTCACCAACTACTGAATATCATCTGGGAAGACGTTCAAATCGAGTTCCTCATTAGACCTGCGGTTTGAGCTTTCCTTTGCCATTGTCGAGCTGTCTTGCTCCACTGAGCTGTCGATCAGGTTCAGTAGACTTGTTAAATCCACGTCGTTGGCGCCCCTTACTTGGTCCTAATCTGCACTTTGATGGTTTGTCTATGTCTTGGGTCCTCTCCTATTGGTGGGTTCCTTGAGTGGTTTATCTGAGTGAGTTCCTTTGGTTATTGAATACAAACCTCAATTTATGATCACTCAGTGCGTGTGTCATTTCTCGTGCACTTGTGCTCAATCAGGCTTTCAGCTTTCTTAAGTGTACTTCAAGTGCAAAAATTCAATGTGAGTGCAGCAAGCAATTCCTCAGCGTCTTATGCACTCTCGCTTATTTTGGGCTTGATAGGCTTGTAGATCCATTTTTTGGCCCTTTTGTCAGGGTTTAGGGTTTTCTCGTATGTCGCCTTGTTCATTTTCGGTCAATCAGGTTTTACAGCTCAGCGATTCACGTCTAAGACCTTGGGTCTCGCAATTGCTCACTTCTAGCTGCCAAGCGGCTGCGCATTACGATTTCTGCTATTACGTGTGCCAGAATCAAGTTCTGGGCTCCCGAAGGGTTTCGACAATTTGGCTGCTACGTATTTGCCGGATTAGGTTAAATTTCTAAAAAATTTGCTAAAAAGTTGCACTCGGATCAACTGGTTCGAATTGGAGGGTCTGAGTAGGTGACTCGGACGGGCCGAGGCATAGGGCCGAATTTCAGGGTTAGACTCGGACGGTTTTGATTCGGATGGGGCTGAATGGCGAATTCAGACAAGGTGACTCGGACGGGCCGAATGGCACTTGGACCGAGGGTCGAATTTGAGGCTCAGACGGGTCGTTTGGACGGGTCAAGGTCGAATGTGCCACGTGGCAAAAAGTTTTGACTCAGACGGCCGAATGGGTTGAATCGGACGGTTTGCCTCGGACGATCTGAGTGCCGACTTGTAAAATATTACACAGCGCAGAGAACAGAATCTGAGAAAGAGATAGAGAGTACACAATAGATAAGAGGAGAATCAGTAAATTCTTTAACTCCAAACAATTGATACAAAGATGGCTCTGTCCACTCGTGCACTTCCACTGTGTGAAGCTTAGATGGCGATCTAGATAGAAGATAGGTGAAGAGCTTAAGGCTAGCTGGAACAACAACTTTGACTGGGTGAAAGATGAGTGAGAGATGGCTGTGAAGGGGTTTAGCTTTTATAGCCCACGAAGGTCGTTAGGTCGGCCTGCTGACCGACCTACCATATGAGCCTCCACTAGTCGGCCAGGGAATATTCCAGGGAATATTTCATTTACCATCGGGCCAGGGGCGCTGCCCCCGGACCCCCGCCAAGGGGGCCGCTGGCCCCCCGAGACCCCCCAGCCAGGGCCTGGACCCCACAATAGAGGCCCCTTTTAACTCCCTTACACCGCAACTCGATGCAATGCGCCTCGAGTTGCTACCAACTTAACCACTCCGTTTAACCCAAAGATTAGACCCACAATGGTCACCTTTTTGCCATCCGGTCACATAGACCGCATCTGATATACAAGTCAGGACTCAACCAATGTCCGGGCTTACATTTGGCTTCTCCTCATAATGGGGGCCTTACAACTTTGAGCACCATGGATCATTGGTAGCACCTAATGAGGGTGGGGCATTGATCATATCTAACACCCCCCCTCAATGTCCACCCATAGGTGAACTATCTCCTCGGCCCAATGCCGAGTCTCTGAAGATGAACTTGAAGCAGATCCTTCGTAAGTGCTTTGGTGAAGATATCTGCTCCATTCTCCTCTGTTGGACAGTAGACCAGTTCCACTATCCCATCCTCCATCAAATCACGCACATAGCGATACTAGATCTCTATATGTTTGGTGCGTGCATGAAACACTGGATTTTTGGCAATGCCGATGCAACTCTGATTGTCACATCTCAGCACAGTTGGTTCTTCATCCTGCACTCCCATATGCCATAGAATCCTTCTCAACCATACTGCTTCACATGCAGCAAAACAAGCTGCCTTGTACTCTGCTTCGGTAGAAGACAATGCCACTGTTGGCTGCTTCTTACTAATCCAGGAGAAAATTCCTGAACCCAAAGAGAAACAATAACTAGAAACTGACTTCCTGGAATCACTGTCTCCTGCCCAATCTGAGTCACAGTTCCCCACAAGAGAAGTTCCGAAACTGTATGTGATACCATAGTCAAGAGTTTCCTTCAAGTATCTAAGCACCCGCATCCCAGCCTTCCAATGACTCTCATGAGGTTTGTTTGAGAACCTGCTCAAAACACCAACAGCAAAACTGATATTTTGCATGTCTTTGCTTTTTTTCCATGTTCCCAAGAACAAGCGCAACAAGTTGGATCTTAAGTCTTTGAAATGCATCTTTCTTGGTTATGGAAATGTAGGTGAGATGGACTATGGTCTATGGGATGTGCAAGCTTGGAAGGTTATCTATAGCCATGGTGTTGTCTTCCATGAGTTAAAAAAACATAAGCAGCTTGAGCATGTCATTGAGGTATGCAGGGTGATATTTCGAGAGGAGCCTCCTCCTACTATAGAATTGGCTGAAGAGCTTGTAGTAGTAGTGGGGCTTATGTTGTAGTGGCCCATGTCCTTGATGATCCACAAGATATACATGCCCCATAGCCTATTTTGATGTGGTCTACTAGATATAGATGTAGCTTGATATTTTTGCATATAGATTATGTTATGGTGACATATGCTAGTGAGCATCTTACTTATGATGAGGCAATGCACAGAGGTGATAGTCACTTTAGGAATAGGGCCATATAGTTAGAGTATGACTCACTGCAAAAAAATCATATGTGAAATTTGGTTCCTTTGCCTAGTGAAAAGCATGTTTTGACATGAAAGTGAGTGTGCAAGTTGAAAAGTATCCTTGAATGCCCCAGGCTGGCATATAAGGCAATATTAGTTGCTATGGATTTCAAGAAGGAGCATGGTGTGGACTTTGATGAAGTTTTTTCTTCTGTTGTGAAAATGACTACCCTATGCTTAGTATTGGATTTCATTTCTTGGCTTGACTTGGATCTTTATTAGATGGATGTCAAGATAGCTTTTCTTCATGGAGACTTGCATGATGAGATCTACATCGAGTAGCATAAGGGCTTGCAAAACCTAGTGAAGACCACCTAGTGTGTAGATTGAGAAAGAGCTTTTATGGCCTTAAGTAGGCACCTAGGGAAAGGTACCACAAGTTTGATGCTTTTATGCATTCATAAGGATATTTCCATAGTGATATGGATCTATGCTTATACATGAAAAAGGCTCTTGATGATAGCTTTATGATTTTGAGACTCCATGTGGATTAAATGCTAATTGCTGGGAGTGCTCATGATGAGTTGGATGCCTTGAAAGGTCAGTTGAAGAAGAGCTTTGAGATGAAGGATATGAGACATGTCTCACATATTCTTGGGATGCATATTACACATGATTTCTCTAACAGACTCCTTTACTTGCCACACGGAGGAGTACATCTAGAATGTCCTTGAGTAGTTTCATTCGCAGGATGTTAAGCCTATTGGTTGTCCTTTACCTTCTCATGTGAATGTTAGTTATGCCGATTGTCTACAGTTTGATGAGTAAAAGTTAGAGATAGCCAAGATCCCTTATGCATTTGCAGTGGGTAGTCTGATGTATGCGATAATAGCTACTCATCCTGACATAACATTTATAGTAAAAGTTGTGGCACACTATATGGCTACACTTGGCCGACGACATTGGGTTGTTGTCAAGGGTATCATGAGGCACCTAAAGGGAACAATAGCTATGTGCATATATTATGGTGGCCAGGATATGAAAGTTGTGGGGTACATTGACTTTGATTGTGTAGAACATCCAAATAGTACAAAGTCCAACTCTGGCTATGTCTTCACCTTTACTGAAGATGTTGTTTCTTGGATGCCTAGGGTGGAAAAATGCATGACCCAATCTACTACATAGGCAAAGTAAATAGTAGCCATTGAGGTTTGTAAGGAGGCTATTTGGTTAGGCTGTCTAGTGGTGGTGGTAGATCTTGGCATTATTAATGTGGTCACTACACTGCATTTGGATTCTATGAGTGTATTCAGTTGGGAAAGAATTTGGTCTTCCATGCAAAGATGAAGCACATTGAGATGTGTTACCACTTTATTAGAGAGGCCATTGAGGAAAGTCCATTGCACTTGTCAAGATCTTAACAAACCAAATCCTAGAGGTTTTCTCACTAAAAGTCTCTCAATAGAGTGTTTTGCCTTTCTTAGGAAGTCGATGGGCATTGGATGAGATAACATCTTTACTCATCCTATTGTACTCTATGTATACTTGTACTTTGTCACTCTTTTCTTGTTCTCTCCTCACTAGGGACAAATTCTTCTTTAAGTGGGAGGTTGTTAGGGGTAAAGGCGCTAGTGCCTAGCCACCCGTGTACTAGTTATACTGACAGTACTTGAACTGCGTATTAGTTACCCGCATACTTGTACCCATTAGGTGATGGGTGTCAATCACTGTCACTTCATTCTTTATTGTTTCAGTGACATTTGAATAAAGGGAAGGCCATTCACACATTGTGACTCTT
Organism: Lygodium microphyllum; assembly: GCF_053477565.2. Classification (NCBI taxonomy): domain Eukaryota; kingdom Viridiplantae; phylum Streptophyta; class Polypodiopsida; order Schizaeales; family Lygodiaceae; genus Lygodium; species Lygodium microphyllum. Next base: position 92,376,660 of record NC_141146.1, read on the forward strand.
GGAGTTCCCACATCTTCTCTCTCTCTCTCTCTCTCTCTCTCCTTCCACCATAGTTCTTGCTTCTACTTTGTGCTTCCACTTCAAGGCTCACTCCCTTTAGCGTGCTGCTACTTGGAAAAATCATCTTGATGGACCACTAAATCGTGTTGTTAAGGATGCCTCAAGTAGTCACGTCACAATTATGAACAACTATTTGAGAATTTTAAAGTGTACTCACATGTGTAGCAAACTCATAGACTGAGACAACATTCAAGCAAACAAAATAAACTAATTCATATTTGCTAATTCAAAGACAAACTAAATCAATATGAAGCATATGTTTGAACTAAAATTATATTAATATAATTTAAGCTTTCAAAATTGTTATAGTTCTACTAGACTTTATAACATTCGAGGTTCCTTCCATATGAGACACCAATCAACGATACCTACTCTTGGAGAATTCTCTCCTAATTAGAAAGTTCAGCATGATATTTTCTCGGTGTAGAGTATAATGTAAGTTTCCTAACAAATGTGCCATCACCATGTATGGCACCAATCAATGTGCATAGTATTGAGAGAACATGACCAAAGAAGTCATATAGCATGTCTATACTTGTGCGTTTGAGATTTGAGTCCTCTTTGAGCTTATGCACAATCAACCCTTCTATCAAAAACATTTACAAACACACTTTGTAAATGTGAATAGTATCACAATTTACAACCTTATATTGAAACTTGTTGTTGGTTCACTAATTAGATTGAATCAATAAGCAATCAAATGTAGTACAACTTGATGTTATCTCAAGTTTAATCAACAGTTGTGGTCAATGAAGTGAGTAATCTTGCTTGAGTTTAATCGGTATAGGATTTAGGGTTTCAGATTTACCTTGAATCCTAAACCATAAATCCTGAACCAATGCAAGTATTGAGAACTTTGGCTTGATCTAGATGTGTGTCTATTTAATTGAAAGGGTATTGTAACGTGCTTGCCTATCGGCTATCTAGGCATGTTTCTAGCGGTCCATCGAGGGATAATTGTAAGCGACGCCGCCCAGCACTCCCATGGAATGTCATGCGGTTTGTCGCCTAGGGTTTTCCGAGTCTGCCTTGCAACGGAACGTTCGCGGGGCAGAACCCATTAGGATTGACCTGAAACTTGAGTCCCTAGTGGTCAAGGTCTCCTGACAGGATTCTAGCGTGGGTCCTGGACATCCTACTTTATGTAGAGATACCCAAGCCGAAGCAACCCCATGCCACACTTGGTTCAAAGAGAATGGCAAACATGAGGGATTGGCCGATCAACCTCTCTGCCCATAGGGCATAGTTCCATTCCAGTCCCCAAAAACAGCATGAATCGGGTTCTAACCTAACAATGCCCAAAGGTCAAATGTTAGTAAAACCCTGTGAGAAGCCTCCTAGTTCTCTGGGACCACCTTGCCATAGGACAGCCCCATCGGGCTTCTGACCACACCCGTTTCCCTTGATAGCTTTAGTTTTCTAATTAGGTCCTATCACATTTATGTGTGAAATTCAAAATTAGCTTCCTTAATCAGGCCTTTTAGGGAATGGGGTTCGTTCGTGTAATTTATGGCAGAGGCACAAATACAAAGTAATTTGACAAACAAGTTCAAACAAGTTCCTTAACTTATCTTCAAGTTAATCTTTGCCTCCTGCCCATACATGAGAAATTATGTATCCCTCATGTCCAACAGAAGTACTTGGTCCAAATCACATGGCACCATAATTTGCATCCATTATCTAGAATAGGATCTTCCAACACCACCGACGTTGGGCTCATGACAGTCTCTAGCACCGTCCTGTACTCGGCAAGGGGTGTCTAGAGCTCCACTAAACCCAAGCGATCTAGGAGTGAGACAAAATTTCTGTGGATGGCCTTTTCACCACTCGACCTTCGGCACGTGAATCGAGTAGTGCCCTCTTGGGTTGAAATGCGACGTGACCTCAGAGAGGATCCACTTGGATAAAATATCCTTCCTTAATTAATCCAATTAAGAATCAAGCACAATCAAGGCAATCGGCCCAACATCATCTTCCAAGAAATCATTCCTTTATTTTCCATGGCAATTTGTCATCATAGACCCCCGCCATGAATTTACCATCAATCACAAGCACTTGAAGTAATCATCCAAACCACAATCCAACAATCAATTGAATGTACAAGCATTTAGGGAGTTGTTCGATCAACCAACAAAAATGAATTGTATCTTTCCCAAACAATACAAGAATAGACGCGATAACAATTCCATCACATATTCACTCTCCCCCTTGGGATAAAAGAGCGATTCTATGCAAAATTTACTTAACACTTGTATGCATAATTTTTAATGCCATTCTTTTTACTATTATGCCATGCATAACCCCTGACCAATTCTTCCTTGTAATTGCTCTATCAATGAATAAGCCATATGCAACTAGGTGCAATTAACTTCCCTTGATACATGCACTTTGCAAGCTCCATCTTTCGAATATGTGAGATGAAATTTATCCTTTTCGATGACCTATACTTGTGCGTCATAGTATGGGGCATAACGTATCTATACCAGAATCAAAGTAAGCATCTATCAATTTGGAAATACATTACTTACAATTGGTACCGTAGTTGGATTGTCAATGATGCGTTTGTCTGAAGTTTTCTTGCTGGTTGTAGGATTGCCATCCACACATGATATTCTTCGCTTGGGGGCCATCGTTTGCAAGTAGATTCGAGAGATAACGAAGGAGTGGATTTTGAGATGGAAGAGTGTAAGAGAATATGGCTCAGTCAAAGATTGCGAGATAGGGGGAATTGAGCTAACTCTCTCCCATGCAGCCTCTCGAGGTAACTCCTCTCTCTCTCTCTCTCTCTCTCTCTCTCATATTTATAGTGAATTAGAGAAGAGGACCTGTGACTGAGGAAAAAAGCTCTTGCTGGAGGGGATCTTGGAAATTAGTGATTTGATGCTCAAATCATAAATCTGACAGTTCCATTGAATCTAAAAGGGGGGTAAAACCCTAAGACACTCGAAGACACTTGGTTAGAAATCTTTCAGATCACTCATTTTTCTCCCTGTTCAAAGTGTTGTCTATTGCCTGCAAATTGCGATTGCGGCACACGCGATTTTGCCAATCTTTCTTTTTTTTTCTTTTTATAAAATCTCCAAAACTAAGTAAAACATCACTTGTCTTTTTTAAAAAAAAGGCATCCAGTTCTAGAAATCTACATATATTTTTAGGATAATACCTAAAATATGCTAGTTTTTTGCCCAAAAATCTAATATTATTGACCATCCATACTATACACATTAATACTAGTGATAAATATGGCTCATAACTTTTGTTCATGTTGTGACTTTCGTGAAGGGTGGCTACGGTCCTTGTCAATCTGAGAAAAATATCGAATTATGACTCTTGATTTTTTCACTCACACACACACACACACACACACACACACACACACACACACACACACACACACACACACACAGTTAGTTAGTTAGTGTAACGTGTCCCCTTGTCTACTTGTAGGACACGTCTTAGCAGCCCATCAGGAAGAGAGTCTAGAAAGTGCCGCCCGGCACTCCCATGGAATGTCAAGGGGTTTGTGATCAAGGTCTTCCCGAGTCTGCCATGAAGTGGAAGCATTTCGGCTGTTCCCACTTAGGACCGACCTAAATCAGGGTTTTCCTAATGGTCAAGTTCCTAGAAGTAACTAGCATCAAGCCCTAGACGAACTACTTTACACAGAGACATCAGGGTCGAAGCGGATTCATGCTGCACTTGGTTCAAGGAGAATGGGAAACAAGAGGGATGTGAAGCTCGATCTCTCTGTCCATAAGGCATAGTCCCATTCCGTTCCCCTAAAACAACATAAATTGGGAGTCTAGCTCTAAAGATTCTAGGTCACCGTTTACCTTGCTACCAATTCCTTTGAGAAAAGTTCCTGTCCAGGACAACCCTTCCGTAGGACGGACCCAGGGTCACATCCACCACACTTTCCTCAGTTGCTTTAGTTATCTAATTACCAATTCCAAGTTTTCACCCGTAGACTAGTATGCGGGCCTCGAGATCCCATCTCGAGTCACGTCGGCCTCTTGTGCAGGACCCAGAGGCAAGGGATTTACGGCCAGAGCCCCCTGGCACCCAAGCATCCTCCTGTTCCAAGTAGCACCCATGGAGAGACCTCTCGCGGCGGGTTCGGTCCACGTACCTGGTGCGGCTAACAACCCCCTTGGATAGGGTTAGGCAGACATTTGGGTGTAATTAATGCTGCCTCTCCCTCCAGGCTTTCAACCTGAAGCATTTGTTATTTTCGAACATTAGTTCCTTGAGCAAAGAAGAACAAACAGTCCTCCTAAGTGTACAAACACAAGCATTCGAGTGGTCGTTTGCACGACCAATTGCTAAGGTGTGAATCCTTCTCTCCGAATACATCCAGCATTTGATCCGAGATCAATCGCAACTTAGAAAGATCCCCAAGGGTTTCGTAAGCTGACTTGCTTGTTCACCCTCTTTCCTTGGGTTAGGGTTTACACCCTGTTGACCCAAATCATCAATGCCTTAGGTTTACTTATATTAAGGTCAATAAATCCTAGACAACCCTGTTGTCCTCACTTGATTGGTCAATTGCTTGCTAGGCAATTCATAATTACCCTAACTTGGCAAATTAGCTTCAAGGAAGGGTGATGTAGCAGGATGGCTACTCATCCTCTTGCAAATTAGACTTGCACTTAGAACTTACCAAACTTGTTCCAAGGAGTAACGATATCCATTTTGTGATTTAGACACAAAACCATGCGACGTTGCAACTTGTTGCATAGGTGTCATGCCTAACTTATGGGATTATTTCACCCATCACATGGTATTCCTTGGTCAAGAATACCTTTGGTCAAGATGTAGGGTTTGGGAGTCCTCTTGACCGAATCCAATCCCTTAACCCTACTAGGCCGATAATGCTTTGGCCCTTAGGGTTCCTAGCTCATACGGAAGTCTAGTATTTAGTCAATTTATCCTTAGGATGAGAACCCTAGATCGTTCTTGCATGGGTTTTTAGCTAACCCTAACATTTCGTGAATGTGGGTCAGATCTTTGGGATCGGAATTATTAGGTCGGCAACCTAAGTGTGATACTAGGCAGACTTTTAATGTAACTTAGCCCTAACTAGCACATTGAGGTGTTCATCGTACTAACTATTTATGCTTTTATGAATCCCATGTGAGTTATGCCATTACAAGCGATTTACCTAATTGATCTAATTGTCTTGCGAGAAGAGGTGTTCTTTCCTTAGAGATGCAAATACTTTTCCTAAAAGATGTAAATAATTGCAAGATATAACATTCCATGCAAATATGCGATTCATAGTCTTTTTCCTTCTATGCAGCTATAAGATCTACAATGATCTTTTCTTTTCCTTGCCCTAAATTATAATGATGCAATGGGATCAAAGCTTTAATATTTTTAATGAAGATGCATTCAAACTTTGATAAAAACTCCATGCATGAGCAATACCATGAGTCCATCATTAAATTCATCCTTCCTTTAGTACTTAACTCGACTCAAAATGAACTACCATCGCATGCAATTTGCAAGGTTCATAAATCCTTTCCATGCATTGCAACTACTCGGACAAGATTTAATGCCGGTCTATGATTACCTTAATCACGAGACACAACTAGGAAATTATTACCTAAGTGCAATTATGTGCTATATGTGTTGTTCTTTCTGTGAGGCAACAAGGATGCCTTTAGACAATTCCAACTTTTAACTTATGCAATATGCATTCAAGAATGCAACTACCTTGACCATGCAAGTACTCGTCATGCAATTTAACTTGGTAATGCGATACAAGTGTATGAATTTTCCAATGTATTCAAACTTGCCTACATAAAATAAAGACATGCCTAATGCATCCTTTCATGCAAAATTAATTTTTAAGAACCTAGGCATTAAGGATCGGAGCGTTGTCCACACGTATACTCGGGTTGGAAGCTCTTGCGTGTGTGCCTTGTGACTTCTTCTTAGGAGTCATTTATGCAGTGCATTTCGTAGCAGCAAATCCCCCCTTGGGTTACTTCTGCGTTTGACTCCTCTCTGTCCAAGGTCTTCTCCTTCGCGCAGGACTCGGCCCTTGCAGATACGGTTTTAAGAAAACTCGAAAAGCGCAGGTGAATAGGGCTTATGGAGGCCTTTAATGGAAGCTTCCAAGCTTCTGTCAGGAGATGTCGTGGAAAGAGAAGATGAGGATGGAGATGAAGAAGATGACAAAGAGGACGATAATGATGATGATGATGATGACGAAGGTGGAGGCGAGGAGCCTGGCGGCGTGGCAGCATGGTGGGGTAGTGTAATGGCTTCCACAGGGCGACGGCGGGCAGCACGACCTCTTCACTCTTCCCTCCCCTCCCTCAAGCTTGGGGAGGGGGTGTTTTTATAGTACTAAGGTGGGGGGGGGGGTAGCCACCAAGTGTCGGGCTGCATGCCACCTCCCCATGCCCTCCACCACTCCACACAACTCATACTCCCTCTCCTCGCCATGCAACGGGCTGAGGGGGAGAGGGTTAATGCAAAAATTTGCAAAAATTTAACTATTTTCCCCTTTTTCCCCCCTTAAAGAGGTGTTCCCGTGCGGGCTACGAGTTTTTAATATCGGCTTTCCATACACAACGCGGGCTGGTGTTTATTGAAGCACGCGGGGTAAGCACTTAGCAAAGGGTTTTTCCATTGCGAGAGATTATTTTGAACCGCTTTTGTGTGATATTTAGGATCTTCAATATTTTGTTGCGGAAATATTACATTCTCTCCCCCTTAGAGGAATCGAGATGTCCTCATCTCGAGAGGAATTGGGGGTATTGTTGGTTGAGAGTACTTTCATCCATCCAAGTGGCATCCTCTTCGGGATAATCTTTCCACTGGACGAGGTATTCTCTCAAGGTCCTGGATCTCAAATGCCTCTCCCTAACATCTAAGATCTTGTCAGGCCGTAGCTCAATGACTCCTTGGCTAGGCATTACAACTTGTTGATCATCAAGCACGTGACTAGGGATAGGTACATACTTTCTTAGTAGGTTGATATGGAATACATTATGAACTTTTAAGTTCTCAGGGAGTTGAAGTTTGTAAGCATTAGGCCCTAGGCACTTGAGAATCTTGTATGATCCATGATACCTTGGACTTAGCTTTTTGCATTCACCCAAGGATAGGGAACTCTTCTTTGGGCGTACACGAATGAAGACCATATCATCTTCAACGAAGGATCTATCTTGCCGTTTCAGGTCCGCATAAGCCTTCGATTTGTCCTTGGCGGCTTGGATGTCCTGCCTTATTGACTTTATTTGGTCATCCATGTCTTCCAGCATCTACTTTGAAGCTTCAACCCTTAAGGTTGGATCCGAAAAGTTTAAAGAACTACGACAATCGTGCCCATACAATGCTTGAAAAGGGGTCATTTGAATGCTTCGTTGGTAGGAAGCATTGTAGGAAAACTCGACCAGTGGCAAATATTGAATCCACTTTTTGGGTTCGCGACAGCAATGTGCTCTAAGCATATCTTCAATGACTTGGTTGACTCACTCCGTTTAACCATCGGTTTGGGGATGATAAGTTGTATTGAAACAGAGTTGAGTCCCAATGGCCTTGAAGATAGCCCTCCAGAAGTGTGATGTGAAGAGAAAGTCATGATCACTAATGATTCTTCTGGGTAGCCCATGCAGTTTGAATATTTCCTTGATGAATAACCTTGCAATGTTTGAGGCTTTAAAGTTTTTCTTAACAAGAATAAGATGTGCAACCTTGGTAAGCATATCTACCACCACCACAATGGAGTTGTATCATCCGTGAACTTGGGGCAGGCGAACAAAAAATTCCATACTAATGAATTCCCATTTCATTTGGGGAATGTCAAGTGGTTGCAAATTCCCTGGCATTTTGACATGTTTGGCCTTAATGCGTTGACAAGACAAACATTCCGTGACATATTTGAGAATCTCACCTTTAAGCCTCTCCCAATAATAGCTCTTGCTGACTGCATTAAGGTTCTTGGCATAGCCAGGATGTCCTGAGAAAGGGGAGTCATGACCTTCCCAAAGTATCTTCTGCTTGAGTGATTGACTTGCGGGTATACATAATCTCATCCTATAGTAGACAAGTCCATTATTGATAGAGAATTCTTGATACTTTGTTTGTAGTTTCTGGTCTTGATCCTTGATGGGGATCTCCCTTAGCAATTTCTGATAGGTTGGATCATGGCATGCCTCTTCTTTAGCTAGCTCAAGAATTGGATTGTTTGGCATGGATACCTTTGTGGCTAGAGATCTTGCTGTTGATGGATCTTGCAAAATTAGAGAATTTAGAAATGCCTTGCGAGTGCATTGGCAACTACATTCTCCTTTCTAGGCCGGTATTTGATTTCAAAATCATATTCCTCTAGCACTTCAATCCATTGATGTTGCCTCATATTGAGCTCATTCTGGGTAGAGATCCATTTGAGACTTTTATGATCCGTCACTAAGGTAAACTTGTTACCCAGCAAGTAGTGTCTCCAAAGCTTGAGAGCATGGATGATAGCCAACAACTCCAGATCATGGATAGCATAGTTCCTTTCATGGTTCTTCAATTTCCTTGAAGAGTATGCTACCGGATGACCTTCTTGCATAAGCACACATCCTAAGGCAATTTTGCTAGCATTAGTTATCACTTCAAACTTCTTACTAAGATCCAGAAGTTTCAGGATCGGTGCTGATACCAAGCTTTGCTTTAGCTTATTAAAGCTGGTCCGTTCAGTAGGAGACCATACAATTGATACTTGCTTCTTTAGTAGATCAGTCAAAGGTGCTGCAATCAAAGCATAGTTTTTGATAAAGACCCTGTACCATCCAGTCAATCCAAGAAAGCTACGTATCTCTTTGACAGAAGTTGGTGTTGGCCACTCCAGAACGTCGCCGAATCTACTGAAATTCCTTCCTCTGATAGAATAAATCCCAGATATTCAATCTGTCGCTTGAAAAATGCACACTTCTTCTTCTTGGCATAAAGCTTGTGTGCTCTCATTGTTTCAAGAATAATGCAAAGCTAGGGTTCATGATCTTCCTCTGTTTGGAGTAGACTAGGATATCGTCAAAGAAGAAAAGTACGAAGTCATCAAGATAGGGCCTAAATATATCCTGCATTAACTTGCTGAAGGTAGCAGGAGCATTTGTCAGCCCGAATGACATGACTAGGAATTCAAAGTGTCCATACCTTCTTGTGTTGAATGCTGTCTTTGGGATATCCTCTTCCTTGATCCTTATCTGATAATATCCAGACCTGAGATCAATCTTAGAGAAGATCTTTGTACCTTGAAGACGGTCAAGAAGTTCATCTATTCTTGGGATGGGGTACTTGTTCTTAATGGTTCATTGATTCAACCCTCTGTAGTCAATGCATAGCCAAAGTGTTCCATCTTTCTTCTTCTAGAAGAGCACTGGAGCTCCCTATGGCGAACTGCTAGGACGGATGTAGCCTTGGTCTAATAGTTGCTTGAGTTGCTCCTTCAGCTCAATCGCTTTTGGGATGGACATCCTATATGGTCTCTTTGAGTTGCTCCTTCAGCTCAATCGTTTCCGGGATGGACATTCTATATGGTCTCTTTGCGATTGGTGCAGTTCCTGGCACTAGCTTGATTTTGTGATCGACTTCCCTTTGAGGAGGAAGTTTAGTCAGCTCTTCAGGAAATATGTCGGCGTATCCCTTTAACCATGAAGGTTCTTCCCTAGACTCTTGATTCTGATCTAGCTTATTTAGCTTAATAAAATAGACAATGACTCCTTTTATTATCTGAGATGCTTTGGCCAGTTGAATTTTTGGCATACCAGCCTCTCCTTGAGTTGTAACTAGTTCCCCTTCAGAATTTCGGAAGGAGACTTGGCCCTTTCCACAGTGAAAGTGGGCATCATTGGGTGTTGGCCAATCCATACTGAGCAAACACTCGTGGATACCTAGGTTCATAACCCTGAATCTGACCGAAGTTGACTTTCCACCTAGTAGGAATCTCGCCTTAGTAGTTTGCTTGGTGTAAGTGACCTCACAACGATTTGCTAATTCCACAAGTAAGGTAGGTGCATCTATTGTGGCTATTCCTAATCTTCTTGCATAGACTGGTGAAATGAAGGAATGTGTAGTGCCACAATCAATCAAGGTTTTGAAGCTTTTACCTTGATAATCTGATGGATTCTGAATCACCGCGATTCGGGCCTTTCTTGTGAAGAGCGGCGTGAACTATTGCCCTCTCAAAGTCAGCTTCCATGGATAGGTCTTGTTCATCACACAGATCCTTGTTGGCAACACTGGAGGTTTTCCCTCTAGCCCGGTGACGGTGACTCGTTGTCCATGGGCGGCTCCTTGGAATGGCCCTTGACGTTGTCCTCTGCTAAGCTTGGGGACACTTCCTTTTAAAGTGACCGGGCTCGTTGCAATGGAAGCAACGGAGATTGCGGCCATTACTTTGGGTAGGAACGAAATTATTGACAGTGCTAGTCCTAGCTTTCTTTCTTTGTGCCTAATTTTGGCCTTGCGCTCTCTTAGCCCGGGACCTATACACTCCCTTGTTCTGATCCTTGTAAGACCAAGTCTTGTTACTTCTTGGCTTGGTATGCGCCTGTAATAGATACCAAAACACTACCCGCATGAACCCCTTTTTTTGGGGATAATGATATAGCAGCTTTGCTAAATTCCTAAGGATAATGCAAGATTTTTTTTCTTCCTATCCCCCTCCCCAGCTGACTCTTGTGCTGGAAGGGAAGGGGAATAGAAAGGATGAGGAAGCTCCTCGGTGGAGCTCACAGGTATGATACAGCCATGCCTCTTGACACGTAGGAGGGGAAGCATCTCCCTCCCCTCCCCTATTTAATCCAACGAGGGTTGTTGTGACGATGGGGAAAAAAGGAGGACTAAACTTTGCATTGCTGGACTGCACCTGAGCCACTGAACTACCACCGTTGAGGAGGAGCTTGACGCTGTGAGAGGGAGGGGACAAGGCGCTGATGTACGCCGAGGCTTGGAAGACGTCGCCTTCGCTGTTGGTCGTGCCAGCCGTCAGAACGCCAATTCAGCATTGAAGATTCCCCCCCCTCCTGCCACGTAAGAAGCTATAGAAGCTTCTGAAGGGAAGCTTCTAAGGGGGCTAGATAAGCCCCTTTCACCCCCCGTGCTTAAACCCCTTTCCCTTTACTTTGGAGTCCCCCCCCCCGGTTTTAACCCCCTATAAGCCCCCTTTTTCCTTGGGCTTTATAAGCCCCTCCCCCCCCCCCAATAGAACTAAGGCCTTAAGGGTCTTATTACCTTTTCCCCCCTCGTGTTTTATCTCTTGAAAACCCTTTCATCCCCCTCCGTGTTGTAAAACCTTACAAGGGCCCTTCTTGTATCTCCTATTACCCGCCCTCGTGTTTAAAGGTCTATAAGCCCCCTTTTCCCCCTAATAAGAGTGGGGCTTAGAGGTCCTATTATTACCCCCCTCGTGCTTTTAATCTCTCTTAATCCTTTTCCTTGGGCTTTGAAGGCCGTGCAAAAATACCCCTTGGAACTCTCCCACACCTTATTTCTTTTCCACACCTTTCTATTTCCCATTCGTGCGAGTTTACAAAGGCCATTAAGCCTTCCCCATGGCTTCGATAGGTCTTAGTCGTGAAAGATTCTGAAACACCCCTTTAGAATTCCCGACTTCAAGGAGGAAGCCTTCTAAAATTATTTCGATGGACAGTGCAAGGGAGCGACGGTGGAATTCCAAAGAAGAGTTGTAAAGCTGCTTCCACGTCTGAAAGACTACAACTGCGATGCCTCCTAAGAAAGTCCAAGGTGCAGCCCCGCAGGAGGGACATCTCCGGGCATCCACGTGGATATCTCACCCCAAGCCTAGGTTTTCCTTCCTAATTTTTATTTGATATTGTTGTAATTCAATCAGGCAAGGTTAATTGTTAGAAATAGGATATATTTTGACCTAGTTGTTCACGACGAAGGAACTTAGTCATCAATACTTTTAAATGAAACATGCAAATTAAAGAAAGCATAAATACATTTCTAGCAAATAGCTTATGCATTGAAATGAATTATAAGACTAGATTATTATCCATTAAAATAGTGTACTTCGGTTAAGCCTAGAAGTATAAACTGCATCTCGCACTATTAACCCATATCGCAATGAATCATCATGGAAAGTGCAAAGCATGAAACGATTCTTACGACGCATAAAATTTATGAAATTATCGTTGTCAACTGCATAAATTAGAAAGAAAAAGGTTGCTTATTTAGCATGAATTTTATTCGCAAAGAAAAGGGAAGATTAGTTGAAATTAACCTAACCTATGCATGACCTCAAACCGATAAGTTAGGGTTGAAAAAATCAATTTATGCATAGTCAACGAATCATGTGGAAGTAATCTCAAAATTATCTTCTAGAGTTAACCAAATTGGCATAAAACTAAAACACCTAAGCCGCGGAGTACTCGTTTGGAATAAGTTAAATTCCAAGAAACGCCTATACCTTAAATACTTGCCCACATTCACTGAATGTAGGGACAGTGAAATGTAATCATAAAGTGAGCTAGGGTTTGTCCCTAAGAATCTTACAAGATGAAACTTGGAAACCCTAGGTCTAACGACGTCAGCCTAGTAACCTGAAATAGATTGTTTCGTGTTTCCATAGACTTATAGTTTGATGCAGCACTTACGCAACAAGTGCGGAGTCATATGATCTTGTGATTGGATCACAAGGGGATGGCCAAGTTCTCGCAATGAAGTTGGCATATCCTTACACAAGTTATCTTGCAAGAGGATGAATAATCATCCTAATTTAGTGGTCTTTCTTGAGTAAAGAAGATTGATTGGAAACTAAAGACCAGCCGATAAACTGAAGTACCCAATGAACTTAAGGTTTGACCAAGTTGGGTTAATAGGGTATGCCCTAACCCAAGATATAGGGGATCTTGCCAAATTGCAAGTCATCCCGGATCAAGTGCTGGATGCATTCGAAAGGAAGGATTCATTCCTTAGCAGTTTGCCAATAAAAATGATCAATGGAAATGTTTGTGCTTGCTACAGATTTTAGAGCACTGTTTGGCTTTGTTTGATCAATGAATTAAAAGATAAATGGATATCTATACTTCAGGTTGAAGGCCTAAAGGGAGAGGCAGCTTCAGTTACCCCCGACTGCCTGCCTAACCCTAACCAAGGTGGTTGTTGACCGCGCCGGGAAAGTGGACCGAACCCGCCGTGAGAGGTCTCTCTGTTGCATGCTACTTGGAGCAGGAGGACGCTTGGGTTCCAGGGGGGGCTCTGGCCGTAAATCCCTCGCCTTTCGGGCCCTGCACAAGAGGCTAATGTGACTCGGGATTGGATCTCGAGGCCCGCATACTAGTCTACAGGCGAAAACTTGGATTAGTGATCCCTGTGGATTGCTGGATAGCCTTCGGGCGGATTTTGGATAAGCCTACGGGCTAGACTCTTTGTATTTCAAAGATAAATATGATAACCTGTTAATAAGGAACTTGTCTAATATTGTTTTTCTATGTCAAGTGATAAGATTACGTGAAGGAATCAGTGCCCAACAGGTTAATTAAAGAAGCTGGTTGTTACATGTCCAACTAATATGATAGGTAATTAAATAACTAAAACAACCTGAGGAAAGTGTGGAGGATGGGCCATAGGTCCGTCCTAGGGATGGGTTGTCCCGGTTGACCGGGAACTTTTCTCAAATCACGATGGACAATAGGAAGATCGTTAAAGAACACAAACAACAAAAGCGTTGACCTAGATATTATGATTAAAACCGATTTACGCTGTTTTAGGGGAACGGAATGGGACTATGCCTTATGGCAGAGAGGTTGAGCTTTGCATCCCTCTTGTTTCCCATTCTCCTTGAACCAAGTGCAGCATGAATCAGCTTCGGACCTGGCGTTTCTGCGTAAAGTAGTTCACTTGGGTCTGACGCTAGTTGCTGTTAGGAAATGACCAATCAAGAAAACCCTAATTCAGGTTGATCCTAAGTGGGAACGGCTGGAATACTTCCGCTACGTGGCAGATGTGGAAAGCCCTAGATCGCAAACCCCGTAACATTCCATGGGAGTGCCGGGCGGAGCTTTCTAGACACCCTTTCCGATAGACTGCTAAGACGTGTCCTGAAGATACAAGTGGACACATTACAGTTGGTATCAGAGCGACCAACAACGGAATTGTTTTTTGAAATCTTAATAAGATGAAGTAAAGTAAATGTTGCTGTCCAAACATTTCCTTACCTTCAATGCTGTCTTGCAGAATTATGAAGCGTGGAACAAGTTCTTAGTATTTCGAATCATGTTTATGATTGCAATGCATTCCTTGCATTATCGACAAAGGGTTGAGATGATGAACATCCTAGAGCAAATCTATAATCCATTACCTTTGTACATGGAATGAAGATGGACGGGTGCTTTAGGAATCTACTATATAGTCGCCCACTGGTTTGCTTGTCTACAAACCAACCTAAAGAGGATCAAGTGGTTGGAAGACTTGAAAGTCGTGAAGCTGTTCATTTTTGTGGAAGCTCACGTAAACTCAACTTTACATATTCGAGGTCGAAGGGTTGAGATGAACTCATATGTATATGAGGAAGTAACCCGTGTAATCCCCGCCGACAGGATTAAAGTGTTGGGCCGCCATGAGAAGAATGGATTCCAACGGAAAGGATATCCTGAACTTCCAATGACTTACCGATTCCTGAAGATCCATGACCCGAAACCATACTATTATTCAGTTTCTATAGATAAATGTAATACAACGTTGTTCTTCCCAAACTAAATGTAACAGTTGGCTTATCATCACAAGAAATGTTGTATTCCGAAAGGGCTATGCCCATATAAATACAAATAATACTTCTTTTTATCAATGTCTGATTGTGCATGAGAATTGATAAAAAGTTAAGTAGCTACATTGCTTATGTGATAACAGAATTGAAAATGTAATATAAATCAATAATGATTATCATATAATAACGTTAAGAAACCTTTATCCAAGCACAACCCCAGGTACAGGTTCCTAGTTCGCCTCCTACATCAAGTACTGCTGTAATCCAAGAGAAGAAGTTTCTTCTCAAACAGATTAAGCCGCCCAAGTTTGACAGGAGAGGCAGGTCCGTTCAAGCTGATGGTGAAATTTGGATTGAATCCATGGAGGATTACTTCGAAGCAGCCGGTACTGCACCTACCAATCAGGCTATGCTTGCCAAGCTAAAGCTCACCGGCAAAGCCACGCTTTGGTTGAAGCAATGGTGCAGGGATCAAGGGATCGCAGAGGGATCCGTTACCTGGGAGAAGCTGAAAAAAGGCGTGCAGGGAAGATACTTGCCACCTGCATATCGCACACAGAAAATGAATGAGTTCTACGAGCTAAAATAGCTAGAACTCACTCTTGACGCATACTATTCCAATTTTTTCTCACTTCTTAAGTATGCGCCACAGATGGACATGACACAACAAGTGTCCAAATTTTGTGTGCGTTTAAATCCACCAATAAATACCCGTCTCGAATCTATGCGTCCATTAGATCTTTAGGACGCACTCATTCGAGCGGCGCCTATAATTCAGGAAGTGTAGTCTAGACCAAGGGGTAACAAAACTTGGCCTTATAATGACCCGAACAGAGGAGCATTCAAACCTCAAATGAAGAGAGTTGAAGGTCATAATCAAGGACAAAGAAAGAAATCAAGGACTAACAATGTCAACAACTTTGTTCCTACTCAAAGCAATGGCTGAAACCTCCATTGTTTCCACTGCAACGAGCCCGGTCACTTCAAGAGGCAATGTCCCAAGCTTGGTGGAGGACATCGCCAAGCGCCTTTCCAAGGAACAGGCCGTGGTCAAGAAGCCGCTACCCGAGGAAGAGGAAGAACCGCCTGCGTTGCCAGTAGGCAAATGTGCGAAGAAGAAGAAGAAGAAGAAGATCCGACCATGGAAGCAGAGTTTGAAAGGGTGACAGTCCATGCCGCCCTACACAAGAAAGGGCCGAATTGCTAGTTCTCGATGATTCAGACACTGTTGGACTACCAAGGTAAAAGTTTCAAGACCTTGATTGATTGTGGCAGTACACATTCCTTTATCTCACCAACTTATGCAAAAAGAATAGGAATTGCCACAATAGAAGCACCTACCTTGGTTGTGGAATTCGCAAATGGTCGTGAGGTTACTTGTACCAAGCTAACTGCTAAGGTGGAATTCTTTCTGGGAGGAAAGAAGACTTCAGTCAAATTCAGAGTCATGAATTTAGGTATCCATGAGTGTCTACTCGGAATGGATTGGCTTAAGCCTAATGACGCCCACATTCATTGTGGAAAGGGTCAACTTTCCTTTCGAAACTCTGAAAGGGAATTAGTCACAACTCAAGGTGAGGCTAGAGTGCCAAGAATCCAATTGGCAAAAGTATCTCGTATCATAAAAGGAGTCAGAAAAGGATTACCTGTCTACTTGATCAAACTCAACAAGTTAGATCAAAAGCAAGAGTCTAATGAAGGACCTTCTTGGCTAAAGGAATACATGGATGTATTCCCTGAAGAGTTGATAGAACTCCTGCCTCAAAGAGAAGTTGATCATGAGATTAGGTTAGTACTAGGAGCTGTGCCAATTGCAAAGAAACCTTATAGAATGTCCATACCAGAAGCAATTGAGCTGAATGAACAACTCAAGAAACTACTAGATCAGGGCTACATCCGGCCTAGCAGTTCACCGTGGGGAGCTCCGGTACTATTTCAGAAAAAGAAAGATGGAACACTTCGACTATGTATTGATTACCGAGGGTTGAATCAATCAACAGCCAAGAACAAGTACCCTATTCCTAGAATAGATGAGCTTCTTGATCGTCTTCAGGGTGCAAAGGTCTTTTCCAAGATTGATCTCAGGTCAGGTTATTATCAGATAAGGATCAAGGAAGAAGATATCCCCAAGACGTCCTTCAATACAAGATATGGGCACTTTGAGTTCCTAGTTATGTCATTCGGACTTACGAATGCACCTGCCACCTTCAATAGGTTAATGCAGGATATCTTTAGGCCATATCTTGACGATTTTGTGCTTGTCTTCTTCAATGACACTTTAGTCTATTCTAAACAGGAAGAAGATCATGAACCCCAACTTCGGATTGTTCTTGAGACGATGAGGTCACATAAGCTGTATACTAAGATGAAGAAGTGTGCATTCTTCAAACGTCAGATTGAATATTTGGGATTCATAGTATCAACAAAAAGAATCTCAGTGGACCCAACCAAGGTCAGAGATGTGCTAGAATGGTCAATACCAACATCTGTCAAAGAAATAAGCAGCTTTCTTGGATTGAGAGGATGGTACAGGGTCTTCATAAAAAACTATGCTTTGATTGCAGCACCTCTGACAGACTTACTAAAGAAGCAAAGTTCCATTGCATGGTCAACTCCCGAACAAAACAGCTTCAACAGATTGAAGCAAAGTTTGGTATCAGCACCTATCCTAAAACTTCTAGACCTCAATAAAGAGTTTGAGGTAGTAACTGATGCTAGCATACTTGCCTTGGGATGTGTGCTCATGCAAGAAGGTCATCCTGTAGCATACTCTTCAAGGAAATTGAAGAGTCATGAGAGGAATTATGCTACACATGATCTGGAATTGCTAGCTGTCATCCATGCTCTAAAGATTTGGAGACACTACCTGTTGGGTAACAAGTTTACTCTAGTAACTAACCATAAGAGTCTCAAGTGGATCTTTACCCAGAATGAGCTCAACATGAGGCAATGTCAGTGGATTGAAGTGTTGGAGGAGTATGACTTTGAAATCAAGTACCGACCAGGAATAGAGAATGTAGTTGCCGATGCACTCAGTCGCAAGGCATTCCTTAATTCTCTAATCGTGCAAAATCCATCAACAGCTAGATCTCTAGCTACAAAAGTATCTATGCCAAACAATCCAATACTTGAGTTAGCTAGAGAGGATGCATGCCATGATTCGGCCTACCAAACAATGCTAAGGGAGATCTCTATCAAGGATCAGAACCAAAAGTTGCAGGCTAAGTATCATGAATTTTCTATCAATAGTGGACTTGTCTATTATAGAACAAGCCTATGTATACCAACAAATCAGTCACTTAAGCAGAAGATATTATGGGAAGCTCATGATTCCCCTTTTTCAGGACATCCTCGCTATGCCAAAACTCTCAATGCAGTTAGGAAGAGCTACCATTGGGAGAGGCTCAAAGGTGACGTTCTCAAACATGTCACCAAGTGTTTGTCTTGTCAACGTATCAAAGCCGAACATGTCAAGATGCCAGGGAAACTACAACCGCTCGACATTCCCCATATGAAATGGGAATTCATCAGTATGGATTTTGTTGTAGGCCTACCCCAAGTCCAGGGAGGATACAACTCCATCATGGTTGTGGTTGACCTGCTTACTAAGGTTGCACACCTTATTCCAGTAAAGACAAACTATAAAGCCTCAGACATTGCAAGATTGTTTATCAAGGAGATATTCAAGATACATGGGTTACCCAGAAGAATCATTAGTGATCGTGATTCTCTCTTCACATCACACTTCTGGAGAGCTATCTTTGAAGCTATTGGAACTCAACTCTGTTTTAGCACCGCTTACCATCCCCAAACGGACGGCCAAACAGAGCGAGTAAATCAAGTCATCAAGGATATGCTTAGGGTATATTGCTCTCGTGAGCCGAAGAGGTGGATTCAATACTTGCCCTTGGTTGAATTTGCCTACAATGCTTCTTACCAACAAAGCATTCAGATGACCCCTTTCCAAGCATTATATGGTCATGACTATCGAAGTCCCCTAAACTTCTCAGATCCAGCCTTAAGGGTTGAAGCTTTAAGGCAGATGTTGGAAGAGATGGATGACCAAATAAAGTTAATAAGACAAGACATCCAAGCTGCCAAGGATAGACATAAGGCATACGCGGACTTGAAGCGTCAAGATAGAATCTTCGAAGAAGGAGACATGGTCTTCATTTGCGTACGCCCTAAGAAGAGTTCCCTATCCTTAGGAGATTGCAAGAAGCTAAGTCCAAGGTATTGTGGGCCGTATAAGATCCTCAAATGCCTAGGACCTAATGCTTATGGATTGCAACTCCCTGAGAACCTAAAGGTTCACAATGTATTCCATATCAGCTTATTGAAAAAGTATGTACCTAATCCTAACCATGTACTTGATGACCAACAAGTTGTAATGCCTAGTCAAGGAGTCCTTGAACTAAGGCCTGACATGAACTTAGATGTTAGGGAGAGACAATTAAGATCCAGAACCTTGAGAGAATGCCTCGTCCAGTGGAAAGATTATCCCGAAGAGGACGCTACTTGGATAGATGAAGGCACTCTCCACCATCATTATCCCCAGTTTATCTCGAGATGAGGACATCTCGATTCCTCTAAGGGGGAGAGAATGTAATAGATACCAAAACACTACCCGCATGAACCCCTTTTTTTGGGGATAATGATATAGCAATTTTGCTAAATTCCTAAGGATAATGCAAGATTTTTTTTCTTCCTATCCCCCTCCCCAGCCGACTATTGTGCTAGAAGGGGAGGGGAATAGAAAGGATGAGGAAGCTCCTCGGTGGAGCTCACAAGTATGATATGACCATGCCTCTTGACACATAGGAGGGGAAGCACCTCCCTCCCCTCCCCTATTTAATCCAATGAGGGTTGCTGTGATGATGGGGAAAAAAGGAGGACTAAATGCCGCATTGCCTGACTGCGCCTGAGCCACTGAACTACCACCGTTGAGGAGGAGCTTGACACTGTGAGAGGGAGGGGACGAGGCACTGATGTACACCGAGGCTTGGAAGACGTTGCCTTTGCTATTGGCCGCGCCAGCCATCAAAACATCAATTCGGCGTTGAAGATTCCCCCCCTCCTGCCATGTAAGAAGCTATAGAAGCTTCTGAAGGGAAGCTTCTAAGGGGGCTAGATAAGCCCCCTTTCACCCCCCGTGCTTAAACCCCTTTCCCTTCACTTTGGAGTCACCTCCCCCCCCGGTTTTAACCCCCTATAAGCCCCCTTTTTCCTTGGGCTTTATAAGCCCCTCCCTCCCCCCAAAAGAACTAAGGCCTTAAGGGTCTTATTGCCTTTTTTCCCCTCGTGTTTTATCACTTGAAAACCCTTTCACCCCCCCCTCGTGTCGTAAAACCTTACAAGGGCCCTTCTTGTGCCTCTTATTACCCCTCCCTCGTGTTTAAAGGTCTATAAGCTCCCTTTTCCCCCTAATAAGAGTGGGGCTTAGAGGTCCTATTATTACCACCCTCGTGCTTTTAATCTCTCTTAAGCCTTTTCCTTGGGATTTGAAGGCCGTGCAAAAATATCCCTTGGAACTCTCCCGCACCTTGTTTCTTTTCCACACCTTTCTATTCCCCGTTCGTGCGAGTTTACAAAGGCCATTAAGCCTTCCCCATGGCTTCGATGGGTCTTAGTCATGAAAGATTCTGAAACACCCCTTTCGAATTCCCGACTTCAAGGAGGAAGCCTTCTAAAATTACTTCGACGGACAGTGCAAGGGAGCGACGGTGGAATTCCAAAGAAGAGTTATAAAGTTGCTTCCACGTCCGAAAGACTACAACTGCGATGCCTCCTAAGAAAGTCCAAGGCGTAGCCCCGCAGGAGGGACATCTCCAGGCATCCACGTGGATATCTCACCCCAAGCCCAGGTTTTTCTTCCTAATTTTTATTTGATATTGTTGTAATTCAATCAGGCAAGGTTAATTGTTAGAAATAGGATATATTTTGTCCTAGTTGTTCACGACAAAGGAACTTCAATACTTTTAAATGAAACATGCAAATTAAAGAAAGCATAAACACATTTCTAGCAAATAGCTTATGCATTGAAATGAATTATAAGACTAGATTATTATCCATTAAAATAGTATACTTCGGTTAAGCCTAGAAGTATAAACTGTATCTCGCACTATTAACCATATCGCAATGAATCATCATGGAAAGTGCAAAGCATGAAACGATTCTTACGATGCATAAACTTTATGAAATTATTGTTGTCAACTGCATAAATTAGCAAGAAAAAGGTTGCTTATTTAGCATGAATTTTATTCGCAAAGAAAAGGGAAGATTAGTTGAGATTAACCTAACCTATGCCTGACCTCAAACCGATAAGTTAGGGTTGA
Source organism: Lygodium microphyllum (assembly GCF_053477565.2). Lineage (NCBI taxonomy): Eukaryota > Viridiplantae > Streptophyta > Polypodiopsida > Schizaeales > Lygodiaceae > Lygodium > Lygodium microphyllum. The sequence continues at coordinate 92,397,783 of NC_141146.1, forward strand.
AAAAATCAATTTACGCATAGTCAATGAATCATGTGGAAGTAATCTCGAAATTATCTTCTAGAGTTAACCAAAGTGGCATAAAACTAAAACACCTAAGCCGCGAAGTACTCGTTCGGAATAAGTTAAATTCCAAGAAACGCCTATACCTTAAATACTTGCCCACATTCACTGAATGTAGGGACAGTGAAATGTAATCGTAAAGTGAGCTAGGGTTTGTCCCTAAGAAACTTACAAGATGAAACTTGGAAACCCTAGGTCTAACGAAGTCAGCCTAGTAACCTGAAACAGATTGTTTCATGACTCCATAGACTCATAGTTCGATGCAGCACCTGCGCAACAAGTGCGGAGTCATATGATCTTGTGATTGGATCACAAAGGGATGGCCAAGTTCTCGAAATGAAGTTGGCATGTCCTTACACAAGTTATCTTGCAAGAGGATGAATAATCATCCTAATTTAGTGGTCTTTCTTAAGTAAAGAAGATTGATTGGAAACTAAAGACCAGCCGATAATTTGAAGTACCCAATGAACTTAAGGTTTGACCAAGTTGGGTTATATGGTACACCCTAACCCAGGATATAGGGGATCTTGCCAAGTTGCAAGTCATCTCGGATCGAGTGTTGGATACATTCGAAAGGAAGGATTCATTCCTTAGCAGTTTGCCAACAAAAACGATCAATGGAAATGTTTGTGCTTGCTACAGATTTTAGAGCACTGTTTGGCTTTGTTTGATCAATGAATTAAAAGATAAATGGATATCTATACTTCAGGTTGAAGGCCTGAAGGGAGAGGCAGCTTCAGTTACCCCCGGCTGCCTACCTAGCCCTAACCAAGGGGGTTGTTGACCGCACCGAGAAAGTGGACCGAACCCACTGTGAGAGGTCTCTCCGTTGAGCGCTACTTGGAGCAGGAGGACGCTTGGGTGCCAGGGGGGCTCTGGCCGTAAATCCCTCGCCTTTCGGGCCCTGCACAAGAGGCTAACGTGACTCGGGATTGGATCTCGAGGCCCGCATACTAGTCTACAGGCGAAAACTTGGATTAGTGATCCCTGTGGATTGCTGGATAGCCTTCGGGCGGATTTTGGATAAGCCTACGGGCTAGACTCTTTGTATTTCAAAGATAAATATGATAACCTGTTAATAAGGAACTTGTCTGATATTGTTTTTCTATGTCAAGTGATATTAAAGGAATCAGTGCCCAACGGGTTAATTAAAGAAGCTGGTTGTTACATGTCCAACTAATCTGATAGGTAATTAAATAACTAAAACAACCTGAGAAAAGTGTGGAGGATGGGCCATAGGTCCGTCCTAGGGATGGGTTGTCCCGGTTGGCCGGGAACTTTTCTCAAATCACGATGGACAATAGGAAGATCGTTAAAGAACACAAACAACAAAAGCGTTGACCTAGATATTATGATTAAAACCGATTTACGCTGTTTTAGGGGAACGGAATGGGACTATGCCTTATGGTAGAGAGGTTGAGCTTTGCATCCCTCTCGTTTCCCATTCTCCTTGAAACCAAGTGCAGCATGAATCAGCTTCGGACCTGGCGTTTCTGCGTAAAGTAGTTCGCTTGGGTCTGACGCTAGTTGATGTTAGGAAATGACCAATCAGAAAAACCCTAATTCAGGTCGATCCTAAGTGGGAACGGCCGAAATACTTCTGCTACGTGGCAGACGTGGAAAGCCTTAGATCGCAAATCCCATAACATTCCATGGGAGTGCAGGGCGGAGCTTTCTAGACACCCTTTCCGATGGACTGCTAAGACGTGTCCTGAAGATACAAGTGGACACGTTACAACATCTCTTGTATTATCGGTGCAGCTCGAATGAGCGCGTCCTAAAGGTCTGTTGGGCGCATTGATTCCAAGCGGGTGTTTATGGGTGGGTTTAATGCGGCACAAAAATTTTAACACCTTTTGTGGCATATCCATTTGTGGCACGTACTTTAAGAGAGACAAATTTTGAATAGTATGCATCAAGGGATAGACTAAGCTACTTTAGTTCGTAGAATTCATTCATCTTCTGTGTGCGGTAGGCAGGTGGTAGATATCTCCCTCGCACAGCTCTTTTGAGCTTCTCCCAAGTAACCGACCCTTCCGAGATCCCTTGGTCTCTTCACCATTGCTTCCACCAAAGTCTTGCTTTGCCGGTAAGTTTTAGTTTGGCGAGCATTGCTTGGTTAGCGGATGCAGTGCCTGCTGCTTCGAAATAATCCTCCATGGATTCAATCCAAACTTCGGCATCAGTTTGGACGGTCCTTCCTTTGCCATCGAATTCAGGTGGCTTGATTTTCTTGAGAAGAAACTTCTTGTCTTGGATTACAGCTGTACTTGGTGTAGGGGTCGGACTAAGAATCTGCACTTGAGGTTGTGCCTGTGCATTAAGATTCTTTACGTTAAAAACTTGCTAAATGTCTCTCACATTATATTATATGCCCAATTCAACTTTTAGCCAAGTGACCTAATCACTTAACTCCGTTACCAACACTTACAACCAAAATAGTCATTGATAAAAAGACTATTTCATTCATGTGGACATAGCCCTTTCAAGTACACTTATTTGGGAGGGTAGAACAAGCTGATACAATAATTTGGGGAGAATAAGATTGTGTTACATTTAGCTACGGGAAACTGAGTAATAATATGGATTGGGGTGATGGATTTTCAGGAATCGATAGGTCATAGGAAGCTTAGGGTATCTTTTCCTTTGATATTCGTTCTTCTCATAACATCCCAACACCTTGATTCTGTTGGCAGGGATTACTCGAGTCACTTCCTCATACACATACTTGTTCTGCATGACCTTTTGACTGTCGACATGTATGGTTGCATTTGCGTGAGCTTCAACAAAGATGAACAGCTTCACGATCTTTAAGTCCTCCATCCACTTGATTCTCTTTAAGTTGGTTCGAATGTACGCAAGTCGGTGGGCAACTATGTAATAAATTCCTGAATCACCCATCCATCTCCATTCCACATACATGGGTGAAGGATTGTAGATGCGGTCTAGGATATTCATCATACCTAGCCTTCGTCAATAGTTCGAAGCACGCATCGCAGACACAAACATAACCTGGAACACCAAGAATTTGTTCCATGCTTCACGACTCTACAGGCTGGCATCGATAAGTATGTAAGGAAATGTTCTTAACAGCAACATTTGCTTTACTTCTCCTCATTAAGTTTTCTTGTAAATATTAGATCCTCCTTGGTTCGCTCTAATACCAACTATAACATGTCCCCTTGTCTACTTGTAGGACACGTCTTAGCAGCCCATCGGGAAGAGAGTCTAGAAAGCGCCGCCCGGCACTCCCATGGAATGTCACGGGGTTTGGGATCTAGGTCTTCCCGAGTCTACCACGAAGCAGAAGCATTTCGACTGTTCCCACTTAGGACCGATCTGAATCACGATTTTCCTAATGGCCAAGTTCCTAGAAGTAACTAGCATCGAGCCCCAGATGAACTACTTTGCGCAGAAACATCAGGGTCAAAGCGGATTCATGCTGCACTTGGTTCAAGGAGAATGGGAAACGAGAGGGATACGAAGCTCAACCTCTCTGCCCGTAAGGCATAGTCCCATTCCGTTCCCCAAAAACAATATAAATCGAGAGTCTAGCTCTAAAGATTCTAGGTCATCATTTACCTTGCTGCCAATTCCTTTGAGAAAAGTTCCCGGCCAACCGGGACCATCCTTTCGTAGGACAGACCCAAGGTCATATCCACCGCACTTTCCTCAGTTGCTTTAGCTATCTAATTACCTACCACATATAGTTTGATGAGCAAAAAATAGCTTCCTTAATTAGCCAATTAATCACCGGTTCCTTCATGTAACTTAGGCATCGACATAGAAAAACAATGTCAAACAAGTTCCCTTTCAACATTTGATCTTTATTTATCAGTCTTTGGAATACATAATATAATCCAGCTTGAAGGCTATTCCATAATCCGCCCAAAGGCAATTCCATAATCCGCCCGAAGGCAATTCCAGCAATCCTCAGGGATCGCTATTCTAAGTTTTCACCCGTAGACTAGTATGCGGGCCTCGAGATCCCATCTCGAGTCACGTCGGCCTCTTGTGCAGGACCCAGAGGCAAGGGATTTACGGCCAGAGCCCCCCTGGCACCCAAGCGTCCTCTTGCTCCAAGTAGCACCCACGGAGTGACCTCTCACGGCAGATTCGGTCCACGTACCCGGCGCGGCTAACAACCCCCTTGGATAGGATCAGGCAGACAGTCGGGGGTAACTGATGCTGCCTCTCCCTCCAGGCTTTCAACGTGAAGCATTAGTTATTTTCCAGCATTAGTTCCTTGAGCAAGGATGAACAAATAGTGCTCATAAGTGTACAAACATAAGCATTCCAGTGGTCATTTGCATGGCCAACTGCTAAGGTGTGAATCCTTCTCTCCGAATACATTCAGAATTCTATCCGGGATCAATCACGACTTGGCAAGATTCCCAAGGTTTTCGTAAGCTGACTTGCTTGTTCACCCTCTTTCATTGGATTAGGGTTCATACCCTGTTGACCCAAATTATCAATACCTTAGGTTTCCTTATATTAAGGTCAATAAATCTTGGACAATCCCATTGTCCTCACTTGATTGGTCAATTGCTTGCTAGGCAATTCATAATTACCCTAACTTGGCAAATCAGCCTCAAGGAAGGTCGATGTAGTAGGATGGCTACTCATCCTGTTGCAAATTAGACATGCGCTTAGAACTTGCCAAACTTGTTCTAAGGAGTAGCAATACCTATTTTGTGATTTAGACACAAAACCATACGACGTTGCAACTTGTTGCATAGGTGTCGCACCTAACTTGTGGGATTATTTCACCCATCACACGGTATTCCTTGGTCAAGAATACCTTTGGTCAAGATGTAGGGTTTGGGAGTCCTCTTGACCGAATCCAACCCCTTAACCCTACTAGGCCAATAACGCTTTGGCCCTTAGGGTTCCTATCTCATATAGAAGTCTAGTATTTGGTCAATTTATCCTTAGGGTGAGAACCCTAGATCGCTCTTGCATGGGCGTTTAGCTAACCCTAACATTTCGTGAATGTGGGTCGGATCTTTGGGATCGGAATTATTAGGTCGGCAACCTAAGTGTGATACTAGGTAGAATTTTAATGTAACTTAGCCCTAACTAGCACATTGAGGTGTTCGTTGTACTAACTATTTATGCTTTTATGAATCCCATGTGATGATGGGACTTGAAATGGACTAGCACTGGCTATGGCACTAGCCGGACCTCATGCTCATAATAGACAAACACGCCCTCACGGCCTCGCGGACCAGGAGCGTCGATCTAATGCTAAAAGACAAACCGCCCTAAGGCCTAATCTATGCATTTATAGTTTCATCATTTTGTAGTCCAACATTTCCCTTTTTATAAACTCCTCAGAGGGAGAACCCATACACATTGGCAATAAATACCACGATCACATACATGGAGGCAACCTCTCGGTAGAAACACCGCGGCCCCACTGGTGCTCTCCTACATCGCAGGGATTGGCCCCTTGATGCGCTGCTCAAACATATAGAAAAAATGAACACAAACTCCTCTCTTCATTTTGAATCTAGGAGATATACCATGTGTCCTTACTTAACAGTCCCTTAGGAAACCACCCCTCTATCCTATGGCAAGGGATAACCTTACAATCTCAATCGTGGGTCAAATTCCTAAGAAAACAATCGCTATGCAGTCCAGGAGCTTTTCCGTTGATACCATGAACTATGCATAGTGCATAATGTGAATGGTTTAGCGCACAAACATAAGACAATCAGCATTGTGCATCGTGCGAAACCAATCTTTTCATGATTTCCATGCTAGCGTTTATGTAATGCAAAGAGAAAAGACATCGAGCCTTACGCTCATGCTGCCTTTTCCTTTATTTTAAAACAACGTCCTATAGGCATGATGCAATACATAAACCAGATTTTAATTTATATTTTGACGCTGAACCTCCCCTCTCACCCTACCGTTTAATGTTTTGCATTCGTTGATAGGTGCAAAGGTCATTTTATGTGTATTTCTTTATAAAGAAAGCGATAAACATGAACGGAAACATAGAAACGAGGGTAAACTGAGGCCAAACTCATGCTTTACCTTCATTATACGCTGCACAAACACACATGTAATTTTTTGGAATTTTCCTTTTACCATTTCTCAATTTTCTCCCATTTAAAACCCATTTTTCACTATTTTTTGGTAATTTTTCTCTATTTTCTTCAATAAAAAATGACTAGAAATTAAGATTGATTGTGGGCTGTGGCCCTTAGGTTCCTTGATAGCAAAATTTCAGGTTTTGTAGGCATTATGTCTCATATTTCCCATTTATTTTGCAAAAATCCCATTTTTACCCCTTAAACGCGTGTTTTTCGGATTTTATAACATTAATTTCAGCCATATCACTTATGATTTTCTGGTTTTCAAATTATAAACTCTTGAAACTCATATAAAACAACATCATAATGCATAATCAGCCCATGGGAACAATGTTTCATCAATTAAATAGCATAAAAACTCATTTTTCTTCATAAAAAATCAAATTACCGCTTAGGCTTCGTGTTTCGGGATCTCAGTTTTGGTGCGGGACTGCGGGTCAGCCCACATTCAATGTCAAGCATCTTCACAATCAGCTATCTTCATGTCTACATCGACCCGGAAGCAATCCGGTCCCAGTCGGACAATCTTTCCATCACCATTCTTCATTTTCCTCTTACACACAAGAACAACCCTTTAGGGGAGAGAGAGGGAGGAGAGAGAAAGACTAGAATCAGATTTCTTCATTCCCACAGCCATTTCACGGGCGAAGACAAGTGATAAGACTGGCAAAGAGAGAGAAGATCAGCCCCATGATCGGTTGCATAGGGTGTTTGTAACCTGCCAATCACCCTCCATCAAGATCAAGCGCATTTTTCGATGATGATGACGAAGGTGGAGGCGAGGTAGCCTGGCAGTGTGGCAGGGTGGCGGGGCAGTGTGGTGGCTTCCACAGGGCAACGGCGGGCAGTACGACCTCTTCACTCTTCCCTCCCCTCCCTCAAGCTTGGGGAGGGGGTGTTTTTATAGTACTAAGGTGGGGGGGGGGTAGCCACCAAGAGTCGGGCTGCATGCCACCTCCCCATGCCCTCCACCACTCCACACAACTCATACTCCCTCTCCTTGCCATGAAACGGCTGAGGGGGAGAGGGTTAATAAGAAAATTTGCAAAAATTTAACTATTTTCCCCTTTCCCCCCCTTAAAGAGGTGTTCCCGTGCGGCTACGGGTTTTTAGCCTCGGCCTTCCATACACGACGCGGGCTGGTGTTTATTGAAGCACGCGGGGTAAGCACTTAGCCAATGGTTTTTCCATTGCAGGAGATTATTTTGAACCACTTTTGTGTGAGATTTAGGATCTTCAATATTTCGTTGCGGAAATATTACAGTTAGTTAGTTAATTATTAACGTTAGTTAGTCTTTAGTTAGTAATCTTACTAACTTATTAATTGACTAACTAACTTTTAAACTAACCAACTAACTTTTAATTGCATGGAAATATTATAGGTATGCCTACAAGACCTAAGTTTATGGTAGTTTAAGGTTTTAGGGTTCAAGGTTTAGGATTTAAGATTTACTCTTCTCCCTAAACTCTTAACACTAAAGCCTAAGCCCTAAACAATTGCAAGTGTTGAGGAAGGACTTAGCTAGACCTAGGTTATACCTATTGAGTATAAGAGAGGTTAGAGTGATGTGTAAGATGAAAAAGAGGATGAAAGATAAACATGTAGTAGGAAGCAAGCTATCTTGCAAAAATGAGTGGATTATCATGGCAACCAACATGTGTTGAGGAGTAATTTGGATTAAGATTTTGGTTTGGTTGGCTTAATAAAGGGCAATTTGGTTTTATAATTGGTAAAAAGTGAATTTTTTCATTATATATTACATTGTCAACTAGTTTTGGAATTTACAAGGATATATGCATCTCAAGCCTCCCATGACATAGATCTAATGTGGGGTGAGATGAAAAAATATCATATGGATGGTGTGAATCCATTTGGTCTTCACTCAACTTTTTATAGTTTGTGGCCTATAGTCCTTGTAAATTGCAACATTCCGCTATGGCTTTCTATGAAGAAAGGACACATGATCCTTAGCTTTCTCATTCTTGGAATCTCCAAAGTCAAGAACATGGATGTCTATCTCTATCCATTAGTTGATGAGCTCAAGATTTTGTGTAAGGAGGGGATCGTGGTGGAAGACATTAGCAAGTATGATGATCGGTGGTCCGCTAATATATGAGCCATGCATGACTTTTCGAGATTTGAGAAGTAATCATGTAAGTGGACTTCCATTCTCGTTGTTGATATCTAACATGACTTGTTCAAGTTTTCGTTGACTAGATAGAGATATTGTAAGAGATCTGGCTACCTTAAGTTATCATGCGTGTTAATTATGTGAACCAGAGTTAAAGGACTCCTGAAGGTCACGGACCGTGAAGAAGATGGTATATCAAGGACAACCGCTTTCTTATCTGAGGGTCATGAATGGAGAGAAGGTTTTCTTGGACAACCTCCAGTATGAATGAATGTCTAAAGTTGGTACGAGTTGAAAAAAATCCATGAGGAGTCACATCTAAGTGTAATCCGATGGTTTCCTAGGAAGGTCAGTCATAAAGATATGTATGTATCACGTGGGTTCAACATAAGGGATTTTCTGTCAGAGAGAGAACTAGGGAGAGAAGAAGAGGAGAGAGAAAGACTGCAGAGGAGAGAGAAAGACTGCAGGAAGAGAGAGAAATAGAGTGATGAGGAGAGAGAAAGACTAGAATTGGAGAGAGAAAGACAGGAAAGATGAAGAAGCCATGGAAGCTTGGAGCAAGGAGGGAGAGAAAGATTGTAAATGTATTGATATGTCAAAAAGATGTGAAAAATTACAACTTCTCTCCTTATATACCAGTGTCAATATGACATGGCATATTATTAGCATTCTAAGTATTCCCAGCTTCTTACAATCCATCCCTTCCCAAAAGTTTTTGTCCTAAAAAACAAACCTAGAAAGAGCTAAAGAAAAGATGGATAGAACAGAGTATTACTCTGTTTACAGCTTTACAAATAGGGAATGAGTGAAGAATTATCATTACAAGGGCTGAATTTGAAGAACGGAAAGAGGACCCTGCTATATACATGATTTGAAGAACTTTAGAAGCCATTAGAGCCATAGAATCTTCAACAAATAGTTCCAGAAGAAAGTAGACAGCTTGCTGAAATAACAATCCCTGCTGGACCAAATCTGCCATAACTTTTGATAGAAGTGTCCAAATGAGATGTACCACATATCAAAACGAAGCTCTTGAAGAGTACTTTAAGCTCATGTAGATAGCTCAATTCTGAAAATGAAGTACGATAAAAACTGTTCTAAAACAGCGTGCTGTCCTGAACCAGTCTGCACCAATACTAGCTCCATAAGCAATAGGCTTCAGCCACCAATATATCCTTCAAGTATGGATACTCATCCAATATTGAATCAGGTCTCCAAGAAGCCTCTTCAGAGGGTAAACCTCTCCATTTAATCAAATATTCCACAATAGAACGTGATCGAAGCTTCTTTTCACGCTGACCTATAACAGCCTCTGGGATGTACTGAACGATACCATCTTCATCAATAGGTGGTAGCTCATCAACTAAATCCACTAGATCACCATAATAGGGCTTGAGCTGACTAACATGGAAGACATTATGAATCTTTGTAGAAGAGGGAAGCTCTAGTCTGTATGCCAAATCTCCAATCCGCTTAAGGATCCTGTAAGGGCCATAGAATCTGTGAGCAAGCTTATTACTGGATCCATCTTTCAATGTAGAGTACTTGGATTTGGGCACCTTCAACAAAACCAGCTCTCCTTCCTGGAACTCTAAAGGCCTCCTCTTCTCATCAGCATACATCTTCATCTGGTCTTGAGCCTTCCTTAGATTTACCTTGCATTGCTGAAGAAGGGTCTGCATTCTTTCCAACTCTTCCTTCCCATGAGGGTTGATCTTTTCGTTAAAAATGACTGTGGGTAGGGGCACCTTGTAACCATACAAAGCCTCAAAGGGTGAAACTCCTATGCTCGCATGAGTGGAATTATTATAAGCAAACTCAGCCAGGTGTAACCAAGAATCCCATGAGGTTTGGACATCATAGCAAAAATGGCGAAGATAAGTCTCCAACCATTTATTAACTCTCTCTGTCTGTCCATCAGTTTGGGGATGATAAGCCGTAGATGGAGCCAACTTGGTACCCATAGATGTAAATACCGCTTGCCAAAAATTACTCATAAACTTTGAGTCCCTATCATGGACAATCACCTGCGGTAATCCATGCAATCTGAAAATATGCTCCATAAACTGATTGGCCACCTGAGAAGCAGTAAACTGAATTTTTGTTGGGATAAAATGAGCTGCTTTGGTGAGTCTGTCAACCACCACATAAATACTATTCCACCCCTTCTTGGTAGTAGGTAAGCCAGTGATAAAGTCCATAGTAATATGAGTCCATTTACCCGTAGGAATAGGCAATGGCTGCAATAAACCTCCTGGCTTATGGGTGCTATCCTTATTTTGCTGACAAGGCATACACTTCATAACGAAGTCCTTGACATCTTTCCACAGTCCTTTCCAATAAAAGCTCTTGCTGATCCTGTCATAAGTCTTGAAAACTCCCAAGTGTCCAGCTAAAGGCGAAGAATGCAACTCCTCCATAATTTTTCGCTTGAAAGAAGAAGTAGAGGGAATAATAATCTTGCCCTTCCACCAAATAAGACCATTTTTAAGCTGGTAATGTGAGTTTTCTTCCATAAGACCTTGCTGTAATTTCTGAAAGAGTTGGCTGAATTCCTCATCTAGGAGATATGCCTCTTGTAGCTCTTCAATCCAATCACTATGCAATTCTGTCATGGCTGATACTTTGCAAGCCCACATACGAGAGAGAGAATCAGCCACTATATTATCTTTGCCCCTTGTATGAGTGATGTCAAAGTCATAATTTTGTAATGTTGCTACCCATCGTCGTTGCTTTGGAGTAAGATTCGACTGAGTAAGGAAATACTTGAGTACGCGATGATCACTATGCACTCTGAATCGGCTGCCATATAAGTAATGGTGCCATTTCTTGATTGCATGCAGAATAGCCAACATTTCCTGATCATAAACATTCATGGCCATCTCCTTATCAGTAAGCTTACGGCTTTCAAATGCAATTACTCCATGCTCCTGAAGCAAAACAGCCCCAATGCCACGGCCACTAGCATCACACTGTATAGTAAACTCTTTAGAGAAATCCGGGCATACAAGAATAGGAGCAGTAGTAAGTAATTCCTTTAACTGGTTGAAGCTGCTATCTGCAAGAGCATCCCAAAAGAAAGCCTCTTTCTTCAACCTGTCAGTTAAAGGGGCTGCAATTGCCGCATAATGCTTTATAAATCTGCGATAGAATGAAGATAGACCAAGAAATCCTCTAAGAGAGGTAGTAGTAGTAGGCGTTGGCCAATCTTTTATGCATTGCACCTTCTTGGGATCAGTCTGTATTCCTTTTTCACTGACTATATATCCCAAGTATTCCACTTCAGTCTGCATGAAAGAACACTTCTTCTCCTTAGCAAAAAGCCTATGATGTCTCAACACATCAAAAACCTTCCTCATATGCGACAAATGATCCTGAAAAGTCTTGCTGTAGATCAAAATGTCGTCAAAGAACACCAAGACAAACTGAAAGAGGAAAGGTTGTAGAATCTTATTCATCAGGCTTTGAAAGGTAGCTGGAGCGTTTGTAAGTCCGAATGGCATCACCAAGAAATGGTAGAGCCCACGATCAGTCCTAAAAGCAGTCTTGACCTCATCACCCTCTCTCATGCAAATCTGATGATACCCTGATCTCAAATCAATCTTCGTGAAGAATCGAGCCCCCTTAAGCTCATCAAGCAAATCATCTATCCTGGGTATAGGATACATGTTCTTCACTGTTATCTTATTGAGATCCCTGTAGTCAATGCACATTCTGAAAGATCCATCTTTCTTTTTGACTAACAGGACTGGGGATGCATACGGTGAAGAACTTGGTTCAATGAATCCCATTTCAAGAAGCTCTTTGATTTGCTTGGCTACTTCCTCTCGTTCACATTTTGATAGTCTGTAAGGTGGCTTATTGATTGTCTTTGAGTTAGGTTCCAAATCAATGGGGTGATCCACCGCTCTCTTAGGAGGCAATGAAGTAGGTACTTCAAATAAATCTCTATACTCCTCAAGAAGAGCTGTCAAGGCTGGATGGTTTACTGAATTATTGGGCTGATCTTGTGTTTCTTTGTTCAAATGCAATACAAATATCTGTGAGTGCTTCTTGTACTCTTTCTTGAGTTGTTGAATGGTGATAAGCTGAAAATCAGATTTACTAGGGATCCCCTGTAAACGGATGAGCTGTCCATTGGAGAAAAACTCCATATATAACTGTGAGAAATCCATAGTAATCCTGCCTAAGGTCATCAACCAATCACAACCAAGTACAATATCTATGGGTCCCATTTCCAAAGTGATCAAGTTTACTTTGACTTTAAAATTTTCAGCCATCTGCAAAGAAACCTGTGGGCAAATCTATGTGCTGATTTCCTCTTCACCATTAGCCACTTGTACTCTAATGGGCTGCTGTAAGTCGGTGGGAACACAATTCAACTTGTACATAATGGATTTATTGACAAAACTGTGGGTACTGCCACTATCTATCAGGATGAACACTGGCTTTCCACATATGCTTCCCTTCATACGAAGTATATTAGGGTTCTTAGATCCCGTCCAAGCATCCATAGAGATAGAACAATTAGTGGCAGCAGGCAATTCATTACAAAATCCACCAGGATCAAATGGAATATCACCGCCTGGATCAAAAGGAAAAGAGTCAGATGGATCATAGAAGTACTCCTGTCCACCATCATCCTCGAAATCTTCATTTTCAGCATTGATTGTGACTGCATTAACTTCATCTATGTCATTTTCAAGGTCCTCAAGAACTAGCATACTCTGAATTTTTGGCTTGGCATTTTTGTATACACACTTTGAAGCATGGTCAGGAGTATACTTTTCTCCACACTTGAAGCATAAGCCTTTGTCCTTTCTTTCCTTGTAAAGATCCATGGGAATATTTCTGGAATTTGTATTGGCTGAAGTAGACTTAGGCTTATTGTCACCTTGCTTAAATTCAACCTTTGGACTGTTTGCTGTCCTGAAATTGCTTTGAAGCCTAGAAGCATTAAATGGAGGATAGGTTGGTATCCGTAAGCTCCCACTAGGCATATGATTGCTACCATAATTGTTGCCAACTTGCCCTTGCTTTAAAATAGTCCTTGGCTGTCCATAACTTGGCTGAAATGAAGACTCTTTCCTATACTTCCTTCCAAAGCGCTCTGCAAGCTCAATAGCCTTGAAAAGTGAAGTAGGATTTTGCGCCATAACATCAGCTGACAAGGATGGTTCTAAACCATACATGAACTTGTGTAACTTGGCCTCATCAGTGATGTTTTCCACATACATGGTCAAGTTGAGGAATTGGTTTGTATATTCTCTTACACTTAGGCCCCTTTGTTCCAAAGCATATCATCTTCGTTCTAACTTCTCTTTTTCAAGAGGTGAAACAAAGACTTCAGCCATAAGTGCCTTGAAAGCTTCCCAATTCTCAATAAGTACATTCTCTTTCTTGATATACCTCCACCAAGTGTGGGCAAATCCTTCTAAGTGCAAGGAGGCAAATTGTATCTTCATATCATCAGTTTTAGGGAATATGTCAAAATAAGACTCCATCTTAGATGTCCATTCCTCTAATTCTGATGGTGAAGATGACTGGCCATTGAATTTGGATAAAACAATTTTATCCTTGAATTCTCTATCATGGAAAGGTTGCTGTCCCAAAACTAGCTGATTGGAATTTCTAAGTACAGAACCCCCAAAATGAGATTGAAATCTTCCAACAGGTGGCTGAGAATTACCATGTAATCTTCCTGTTGGTAAAGCACCCCTAGAATGCTGAGTATGCAGTCCAAAAGCTTGAGTATTGGCTCCGTTCAAACTGCCCAAATAGTCATCATGCCTTTGTGAAGCTTCCCCAACTTCATATTGACTATTTGGAATACCTCTTCTTCCAATGATTCCATCTCCATAACCATTTTGGTTGGATGGCTGAAGTGGGACTGAAGGGTCACTGTTTGAACAAGCCTTCTCATTAACTTCCTTTGATGCCATTTGCAACTGCATAAATTTTGTAATTTGTGCCATGAGTTGTTCGTTGGATTCAACCAACTTATCAATAGAAGCCTTGGTCTGATTAGTAGATTGAACCATCTGATCCATTCTTGACAGCATGGCTTCATGTCGCTCTCTATGCCTTAGTTCATGGGCACACAAAGTATCATTGAGTATACTAATTTCTCCTTGTTGAGGCTCTTCAGGGTTCTCTTGAAGTGTGTTTTCCATCATGGAATCCCTGATTTGCTGTGCATAGTCCTCCTGGACCTTATTTTTGCCTTTATGTCCTGCCATACTAGTGCAGTCCTGCAGTACCCCCTGTCAGTAAAACGGCTATAACTTTGGCTAGGAAAATCCGATTGCAAAACTTTTTTGTGCGAATCGAAGCTAACAATGCCCTCTTCAAGATGAGCTATAGCACGCTATAACAGGTTTAGGACAGAAAATTCTGTAATTGAATTTCAGAGTCTGAACTGTCCAGTCCTGCACCCTGTTTAGACCTGTAAGTGCCCTGTTTTGACCCTGTAATGCAAGAAAGTAACCTCAAATGGCTACCAAACCCTGCAAAGGGGTATATAGGACCTGTGGGTACCCTGTAGTACCTGCACCTGTACTTCAGTATCAAAGGGTGTACCTGTATCCACCTGTAAATACCCTGTGGGTAACCTCAAAATACCCTGTTTTACCCTTTTTTACTCCAGTAGGTACTTGAGTCGTTGGAAAGTCTTCAATCTTCAATTCTCCACTCGCTGTACCTGTGTGAGGGATAAAACGGCAGGACGGGCTCCCTACACGGGCTCTGAATCACCGAGAGGTGGGCAAAGTTCCCCCCGGGTCGGTTGGTTGCACCCCTTCGGGATCTTCGATAGTGAGGGAGGGTCACCTCTCTTTTGTCCCACTATCTCCCCCGGCATCCACCTTTTTCCTCGGTGGGAATATCAACATGGCAGAGGCTAGTGTGCTAAGCAATCAACATGATATGCAATTGAAAAATATTCATTCAGCCTTTCATGAAATGCAATTGATTGAGATAAAAGAACTTGAGATGGGAGAGGATTTTACCTATGCAATTCAGTGACTCACTGATTGCTAGTACTTACCCTTTACTATTTTCCAATTTAGGCAAAAGAGAATCAACCAATCAATTGGATTAGAGTAAACAAAGGAATCAATCAATGTATTCAGTCCATAAGATTCAAATGTTATGCTGAAATCTCAGATTGAGGCCTTTCATTCACTGATTGAAGCTAATATGCATTAGGCAAGCATTGCATTCATGAATAGATGAATTCAAGCAAAGGTTGGCTGAGAATTTGATGAAAATGTTCAATTCTTTAATCTCTCAGTCAAATGGCTTAAGCTCAGCAATTGGATTAATGAGAGAGATTAAAAATTGAAGAGAAATACCTTGACATGGCTGAAAATAACTTGCCAAATGCTTGATAGGGCTCCCGGTTGTCCAATGTTAGCAAAATAATCCATAAGGCTTGCTTATCTGATGGTTGAGACCAATCTTGAAGCTTCAAATGCTTGAAATTGAAGCAT
This sequence comes from Lygodium microphyllum, assembly GCF_053477565.2. Classification (NCBI taxonomy): domain Eukaryota; kingdom Viridiplantae; phylum Streptophyta; class Polypodiopsida; order Schizaeales; family Lygodiaceae; genus Lygodium; species Lygodium microphyllum. Next base: position 92,413,569 of record NC_141146.1, read on the forward strand.
GAAACCCGTTTCCCCCAAATTTTTGCTCCATAGAAGCTCTTGATCTTCAATCTTAAGCCATCCCGTGCTTAATCCTTGCAATTTGTTGAAGAATCCTTGCTAAAATGATTCCACGGGCCAAAAGGATGAAGAATCTTCAAGAAATTGTCAAGAAATGGAAGCTTGGGCTGAAGCTTTCATGGCTGCCCATGGACTGTTCACCTAGGGTTCAAGAGATGCTGAAGAATCATGAATGGAGCTGAATCCTCCCTTGTTTGCTGAAGATTTCTCTTGCCAAGGACCAAGGAGAGTGTCAGGAGCTGGAGGTGAGGCAGGCTGAGCAAGGGTAGGGCTGGAATCAGCCCGAAATTGCGCCGCAATTTTCGGGGCTGTTCCTGGCCTGAATGCTTGCTCAATCTTGAGCAAGTAGGTGCTCAACTTGAAGCTCATGCTGAAAGGATTCTATTCCAGGTGATTGTTGGTCAGGAAGATCAGAGGTAAGAGAGATATGAGCAGATCTTGGGGCTGAACCTCCATGGAACCTACAGGAATTTTCAGGAAAGGGGAAAGAGAAACCCCTCTTTTCAAAGTAACCACAGTTTGTTCTCAAACTAAGCCCGGTTAACCATCCTTTACCCTAGTTACCTCCATTTTTGCATAAAATTTGATGACGTCTAGCCATTTAAGCCTTTACCCGCCATATCTGACCTTGAATATCTCCAGATATAGTCATTGCTAACTGTAGTTGTCCTGCAGCACTCCACTAGTCACTGTCTTGTACCATTTTTGTCTGAAATTGGTTTTGAAATAGGAAAATGAGAGTGAAAATGAAAGAAAATAATGGATCAAAGACTGAAGCTCTGATACCACTTGTCAGAGAGAGAACTAGGGAGAGAAGAAGAGGAGAGAGAAAGACTGCAGAGGAGAGAGAAAGACTGCAGGAAGAGAGAGAAATAGAGTGACGAGGAGAGAGAAAGACTAGAATTGGAGAGAGAAAGACAGGAAAGATGAAGAAGCCATGGAAGCTTGGAGCAAGGAGGGAGAGAAAGATTGTAAATGTATTGATATGTCAAAAAGATGTGAAAAATTACAACTTCTCTCCTTAGATACCAGTGTCAATATGACATGGCATATTATTAGCATTCTAAGTATTCCTAGCTTCTTACATTTTCAAAATACCATTTTTACACATTTTTTATATACAAAAGGGTCCCATATAAAGGGGTTACTTACAAATTGAATAGTAAAGGGTTATGTTTTACTAAGGAAAAATTCATAGATAAGGATATTTATAAATAGGCCTTGAATACACGTGATATAGAGGGTATACATATAATGAATTACCCGAGGATGGTTCTCAGCTTTCTATGAGTTGCTATATTGGAGTCACTTATTACATATCAATCACTTGTTGGATCCCATGCATATTTTTAAAAATGTGGGTAGCTTACTGTGGGCCCATATCACAAGAAATAGAGATACTGTAGGGGCACAAATGAAGTTGAAAGAGGTAGGCAAGATTGAGTTGCTTTGGATCTTTGATAATTGCTTGTAACTAGCTCGTGCTCCTTGGATCCTATTCACTAAAGAAGAGTGCATGGTGAAGCAAATTATCACGTCTATCCACATCCCGATGGATATAATGCATTCCCTCAAGTTTATTTTTTCTAAGGATGACCAACAATGAGGAGGGATTGAAATCCCATGATTAGCACAAGATATGCTAGGTTTGTCTCGACCTTTATAGTAAGTAATCTCAGTATTTTGCTTATTTTTATCGACTCGATATTTGTAATGCTTTAAATTCCTGGTAGTTCATACTACCAATTACGATTGTGGGGTGTCTCACTCTAGAAATACACTCCGTGATTTATAAGTTGTCTAATTTAGTACAATGGATCTCACAGAAGGAGATCAAGACATCCTCTATTGAATTTGCAAGGCGAGGAGTGGTGGATATGGTCTGTCTCTTTGAGAAGTACCTGCCCATGAGCATGCTCACGATACAAACTCACCCCTTTGTACATTTCATGGATTAAGTGGAGATTGCGGAACCCATCCATATGCGATGGATATTCTTCTTAGAGCACTTCATGAAAATCTTGAAGGGCTTTTTGCGACAAGGAGCTCGTCCAAAAGGAAACATGGCTAAAGGTTGCCTAGTGTCAGAGGAATTAGTGCTAACACTTAATACCCCTCTCATCATCAAGCTACTCAAAAGCCTATACCTAGATTAGTTCTCAACCAAAGTAAGCCAATGTTGAAATGTAGCCAATAATTTTCATTTCTACTTAATAGGATATGCCCAAACCTTATGTATATAGTCATCAATGAAGGTAATGAAGTACTTCATGCCACCTACTGACTTGCAAGGCATGGCACCATATATATCTAAAGGAACAAGAGCTAAAGGCTCACCCATACCTATTATACTGGAATTTTTATGTGTTTGCTTGCTATATAAATAATGATCACAAGACTCAAAACCCTTATAGTCAATGGACGAAAGATATTGCAAAAACGGGTAAGCATTTTCATTTCTTGCAAGGAGCTTTAATAATTTGGCTTTCACCAAGGCTAACTAATTTGGATTCATATACCTGTATCTTTATCTCACTGAATTGGCATCATCAAGCTCGAGGTCAATGTGATGCTAACATACCGTGGGATCAATCCCCTTCAAATATTTGTAGGACCATGCAAACATGTCCAAGTTCTCCTTCAATAGGTCATGTAGAACCAATAGCTCCTCTTTTGGAAGACTAATACCCAACTTCAGGTGATGTTCAGTACTATCAACATCCAAAAAAATTGATTGATTTTCACCTTTCACTTCATGGATGAAGGTTCCACAGACTACTTTTGGGTATAGATCTAACTCCTTCAAGAAAGTGGCCTCCTCATCTAAGGCTCCATTGGAAATTACTTCCTCTTTCCATGGGGACTCTATTGACGCTTTGGGATACTAAAATGATACCATGGCTATTTTAGATTTTATGGGAGAGTTATTTATCTCTTAACTTGAGGACTCATCTTCTGAGGATGCCTCTAGGAATATCACACAATAGGAACCATTTGAGTTTTACTTGGGCTGCAAGGTTGGTGTTCGTTGCAAGGTGCATCATCATCGTCCTTTCTTGGGAAGGATAAATTCATGCGACAATAGCCAGTACTAAAGGAGGGCTTATTCTAATTAATCCATTTCGTATGAACATTTTGCATATGATGTGATTCATTTACTAATCCAAAAGGTACTAAAGTCATTCTGTCCAATAGCATGGGATCTTCAGCTTCTTCTATTGCCTCCTCTGAAACTTTCTCCTCATTAGTATTCTCCTCTAGTTGTATAGCTTCTTCATATCTCATTTATTGTCTTTCTCTTGACTTTCATCCTCATCTTTGATAGGTTTCATCTCATTTTCTATGTGGGCCATGTATGAGAAAAATAGACACTATGTTATATCCTTTGATTTTGCCTCTATGTTTAGCTCTGGTCATGTGTCTGTCTATGTCTTTGTGTATATCTCTGGCTCTGTTATGGCTATGTAACAAGGAGAACAATACATCTAGGACTCTATCTCATTGTCACAGGTGATTTCAAAAGTCATTCCTGGTTCAAGCACCAATTCACCCATCAATGACAATGACTTTTCTCCTTCAGAAGTGGACTTACAATGCCTACTGTTAGGGACTGTGCCTTTGTTTTCTTAGGAAAGATCAGTTTGATAGCTTCTTCATATGCTAATGTGACATCTATTATTTTTGGGCTGCAAGCAACCTATCTAACATATGATACCCGCCAACTTCTCCCTCTTTCCTGATTCTATTGCCGGTCCTCGCGCGAGATATGGCTGTCTGGATGAAGAGATCAGAATCTAGTCTTTCTCTCTCCTCCCTCTCTCTCCCCTCTATGGGCTGTCCATGTGCACCATCTTGAAGGAGGAACCGGGAAGGGGGTTGAAGGAAGCGGTGATGGAGATTGATGGAGATGCTAAAGATTGATGTGCAACATTGGATTGAGAGCAATGGAGGCTCCATCCACTAGTCATGCAGTCATTTAATGCGTCTCGGGTTTCGTAAAAACACGGTATGACCATTTTTATGAAGGAAAATGAAGTTTTTTGATAGTTTATGATGGTAATGATGTTCTTATTGGATGAAAATTTGTTTGAGTGCTGGTTGCATCATGATTAATTGCTTTTTATTAGAAAATTTTGAGTTTGCAATGATTTACATGCGCTATTTAATTCCCGAAAACCCGAAATGCGGTTTTTAAGCGGTAAAATGGTAGTTTTGTTGTTTCCGATGGGTGAAATGTGTTCCCATGGAGGGAAAATGAAAGATAAATTGAACGTTAGTATGCTGAAGTGATTGGAACAAGAAAAATCAGAAAATAGCATATTTTATTAACAAATAAATCAAGAAAATAGGGAAAATAAGGGGAAAAATAGAAATACGTCTCACAAAAATAAGGAAAAATATAATGATTGTTTTGAATGTGTGGTAGTGGCAAAGCATGAGGTTTGGCCTCAGTTTGCCCTATCTCTTTGTCAAAGTTTGTGATTTATCGCTTTTCATACATCAAAACATGACAAAATGAACCTCTACACCTATGCAACGAAAGCAATACCTAAACGTAGGGGGTTGGAATGCTTGAATGGTGTGATTTGTGTGCTGATTATTGTTGATTTTCTGATGCATATCATGACATAGAGGTTTTTGTATTTTAATTAAGAGGATAGTAGCACGAGTGTTGTCTCGGTGCTATCCTTACATCGCCGCAACGAGTTAGTGAATGAGCATTGGAAAGCCTGGTTGTGCACAGCACGTTTATGATTGAAAATTATGTTTGAGCACTTTAGGATCATTCACTTTTGCATGTGCATGTCAACCATGGTATCAGAATACAAAGAACTGGATGCGTAGCACCTGCTTTCGATGGCTATGACCCACGGTTGAGTGTGGAAAGGCAACCTAAGCCGTACGATAGACGGTCGTTTCTTGGGAGATTATTTGGTAAGGACACATGGTATCTCCTGGAATACTTGCAAAGTGAAAGAGTGGAGTTTGTTCGTTTGTTCTATATGTTGAGCAGCGCATCAAGGGGCCAATCCATGCGATGTAGGAGAGCTGTAGTGGGGCCATAGTGATTCCACCGAGAGGTTGCCTCCCATGTATGTGATTATCGTGGCATTTATTGCCAATGTGTATGGGTTCTCCCTCGGTGGAGTTTATAAAAAGGGAAACGTTGGACTACAAAACTATAAACGCATGGATTAGGCTTTAGGATAGTTCGCTCGTCCTTTAGTAGCAGTAGATAGACGCTCTTGGCCCGCGAGGCCGTGTGGGTGTGTTTGTCTGTTATGAGCATGATGTCCGATTAGTGCCATAGCCAGTGCCGGCCCATTTGAGGTCCCATCAGTGGTGCATCTCCCAGGAGCTACCAACAAGTGGTGGTTCTCGAATCTAGGGTTTTTAGGGACCAAAAAGTTGGTTTATGTCCTTTGACAAGGACCGTTAAGCCTAAATACAAAAAGTAGAACGTGTTGAGAGGGCTAGACGGCGGTTGGAGATTGTAAGTCGCTATTCTCCTCAAAGGAGCAGCCCGATATGCATAAGAGGTAGTGGTCTTAGTAACCCAACTGCTGGACATAGTCCTTTAGGTACAGGAGGAAGCGCAAGTTCTTCCTCTCTTCCACCAAGTCAACCCACTTCAAGTGGGGGTGTGATTCCATTAGTCCAAACTCCTATTGTCAATTCTATTGTCGTCATGGCACAACCCATTGCAATTCCTGTAGGGACGCCGGATCTGCCAGCTTTAGGAGTTCCTTTGCCTATTTTTAATGGGTTAGCAGCCGAAGAATATGCGGACTTTCACATTTGTGAATTCCAAAGACTAATGTTTAATTATCGCATCCAAGATGAGGGACATCTTATGATGTTCTTTAACATGACGTTAAAACGAAGGGCTACAGTGTGGTATCATAGCATAGAAACTGGAACCATAACCACAATCGACCAATTTTATGCAGCTTTCCGAGGAGAAGATGCCCCTGAAAGAGTTGGCCAATACTAGTTGCGTGTTTTGAATGTAACGCGCCAAGACCCCCATGAGAACGTGAAAGCCTATGCCAAGAAGCTTAAGGAAGTGTTTCGTAAGTTACAAACTTACATTCCTATTCCGTCGGCTACCCAATTGCAATACTTCTTGCATGGATTGGATTTCAATATTCAGGTACAATTGAGCAGTGTGGGTTTGGCTGATATAGACAACGCCATCACGCAGGCAGAAGGAGTAGAATCATGATTATAAATGGCCTACTCCTCTCGAATAAATCTTAATGCAGATCTAGTACCTGGAGGAAATTTACCATTGATAAATGGAAGTCAAGGGATGCCTATGAATAACCCTAATGGGAGAGGAAGCATGGTCCAAAATGTACCTTTGCTGCCAGCTCCTCCCAGTGTGACTATGCCTATGGCTAGTTAGTTGGCTCCACCAAATGTTGGAGACCAAGCTTCAAACCCTAATGTTGTTCCTGTGAGTCAATAACCAATGCCCAATCAAATTGTTAGGCCAATGGAATGATGGATAGATGATCAAGGCTATGAGTTGAGTGCCTCTAATGTCCTTGGCGAAGTTAAGGATATGATGAAGCACTACACCGACATGATTTCTAAACAATATCGACAAATAGCTGTTGACGTCAATTTTCTGAAGAAGCAGCAGAATCTGATAGGGAGTCGACGCCCTGAAGAGGGTGGTCCCTCAAGATTCAGCTGTAAGTGGTGTGACATAACATTTCCCTAGAAACTGTCCAAATGTTAAATGTGATATTTGTGGGAAGTCGGACCACTTAGCTGCTACCTGTTGGAGTAAGATTAGTTCCCTCCAACAAGGGAGTAAACAGCCAGGTCCAGTTAATCATAGAGCCCAAGTTAATAACCTCCAACAAAATGATGGACCAAGACAAATCTTGCAAAGGGGAAAGACCACTATAGAGGAGTTACCACAAGGCAATGGAGTCAGCCTTATCGAGGCTGTACACATCAATGGCGCTGAAACCTCTAACCTACGAGCCATGACAAGAGGCCAAAAGGCTAAAGAGGGTGATAGAGATAATGCAAAACCGATTGAGGGAAACCCTAAGCAAGGGGATAAGGGGACACAAGTCCTGAATCCTGGCGTGGAAGGTGGACCTCTAAGGCTTGTTGACAAAAAAGTCGATCCTAAGAAGGATGAGGAAGTGCTAAGAAAGAAGGCAAGAGCTAAGAAAGAAGCACCAAAGCCGGTCCCGAGACCAAAAGAGAGAATGGTTTGGCGAGAAAAGAGAGCTTTGGCTACCTATCATGATTTTGATTTAGCAAGTTCTCTTTGCAAAGTCAAACCAGATGTAAACCTCTTACAGTTGATTAAATTATCTCCAGGAGTACGCAAGGAATTCAAGAAGATCTTGCGTATTGGGTATATTGTAGAACCTTTGGGCATAGCACGAGTAGGGAAAGATTGGTTTGATCATGCTGAAAAGAATTGCCCTAGGGTTCCAGTATACATGGATAGAATATTAGTGGAGCATGCTATCGTAGACACTGGGTCCTCCATCAATATCATGAGTTCAGAGTTGATGGAAAGGTTGGGTCTAGGCATCCAAAAAGATAGCTCCGCCCTTCTTAGAATGGCTGATGATAGTCTAAGGCAACCAAAAGGTTGCGTTACTAAAGTCCATGTTACAGTTGCAAGTGTAGAATGCTTCTTGGACTTTAGGGTAATAAGATTTGCAGGACGTCCTAGCTATCGAGTCTTGCTAGGTAGGCCTTGGATCTTATGAACAGACTGTCAAGTTGATATACCCGCCAGTTGAGTGGTTCTAAGTAGAGGTGCTAATCGAGTAATAGTTGATGCTTACCCTGAGTCTCCTCAGAGTGAGAGAGCTCCTTTATCCTCTACTAAATTAGAGACAACAGATGATCCATCTGGTAGTGAGACATCAAGCAGTGATGAATCTAAAGAGGGATCCACTATAGAGGATATTTATTAGATAACTCTAAATGAGCCGATAGAGCTACAAGATATGATAAGAGACACGGATGTGATTGAGTTGGACCTTGGCATGCCGAATGATTCGCGGCCAATTAAATTAGGTTCCATGCTCAGTTCAGTAGAAAGGGAGGACTATGTGTCCTTGATTCAAGAATTCAGCGACATCTTTGCTTGGAGTTATGACGAGCTGAGAGGCATTCCTCCCAGCGTGCCTGTTTATATTATTCCTATAAAAGAAGGCAGTCATCCTGTGCGTCAGAAGGTAAGGCATATGCCTTTTGAATTGAGGGATGGGCTGTTTGAAGAGTTACAAAAGTTACGAGAAGCTGGTTTAATCTTTCCTGTACAGCACACGGAATGGTGTTCACCAGTTGTCATTAGGAAGAAGAAAAAGAACCATACCCGACTATGTGTAGATTTCAGAGAGCTGAATAAGCAGACGGTTAAGGATTACTACCCGTTGCCATTTATTGACTAGATTTTGGATCAATTAGCAGGTAGGAAAATATATTCGTTTATGGATTGCTTTGCAGGATACAACCAGATGGCAATTGTAGAAGAGGACAAGTTGAAAATAATTTTTATTACTGTCTTTGGTACTTTTGTGTACCATGTGATGGCCTTTGGTTTGTGCAATGCACCTGGATCATGGCAATGAACAACATACAAGACCTTTGGTGACATCTCCCCACATGAGTTGAAAGTATTTATCGATGACCTGGGAGCAGCCACTGTAAGGGAAATGATGTTGATTATTTTAAGAAAGTACTTTGAGTGTTGCAGACAATTTTGTATTGCTCTTAACCCATGGAAGTGTGTCTTTGGAGTGCCTTATGGGCTATTGCTGGGCCATGTGGTTAGTTCAGTAGGGATCGCAACTGACCGTGAAAAGATCAAGGTTATAGTCGCTATGAGTCCACCACGCACTTCGAAAGAGGTACATAGCTTTCGATAGGGTACTATCGGAGGTTTATAAATGCCTTGGCAAAAAGAGCGTTGCCATTAACGAAGTTATTATCCTTTAGCTGTCTATTTGTATGAGCGACCCTTATAAGGTAGCTTTTGAGGATGTGAAACAGGAGCTAGTAAGAGCACCAGTTTTAAAAGCACCTAAAAGAGGCGAGGTATTTTACATATTTTCAGCAGCCACCATGCATAGTATCAGCTGCTGTTTAGCCCAAATCTAGGAGGAAAAGTTGTATCATCTGATAGCTTTTGCTAGGGGCATATCAGAAATTAACTACACCTACATGGAGTAGTTGTGCCTTGCGATGGTCTTTGCAACTAAAAAATTCAGGCACTACATTCTCTATGAGAAGATAGTTTTCTATACGAAGGCGGAAGGGCTTAGATTGCTTATGAACAAGCTACAACCACCTGATCGTCTGGCAAAGTGGTTAATTACTTTGCAAGAGTTCGATTATGAGATTAAGAGTAAGCCACCGAGGTTGCAGGGGATTGTGGAATGCCTTGTGGATTTCGCGGAGTCGAAAGAGACTTTGGTTGAAGGAAGTGATATCAAAGAAATGTTTAAAATTGACACAGCTTCTATCCCATCTTGGTATGTTGGTATCATGCATTATCTATCAACGGGAGAGACTGGAGTTGGTTTATCAAAATCTGAAAAGAGGAAAATCAGACAACAGGCTTTGAAGTTTTCCTTGATCGCAGGAACACTATATCGGTAGGGTGTTGATGATATCTATCGCCGATCTGTGATGCCTGACGAGGTTCCTTTCATCTTGGAAGAGTGCCATGACTCTGCATGTGGAGGGCACTTCGCTGGACGGTTGATGGCACAGAAAGCTGTAAGAGCTAGATATTGGTGGCCGTCCATCTTCCAAGATTCCTTTGAGTACGTTAAGAGATGTGATACCTGTCAAAGACATGACAGCAGAGAGAATAGAAAACGCCCACTTACGCCTATCATGGCTATCCTTCTATTTGAGAAGTGGGGCATTGACTTTGTGGGTCCTATCACCCCATCGTCTACTACTCAGAAGAGGTACATTATAGTAGCAACTAATTATTTTTACAAAATGGTCAGAAGCGCGGGCGATGAGGCATGACAATGAAAAAGAGACTGCAAGTTTCCTTTTAGAGCAGATTATCTGCCGTTTCGGTCCACCGAAGGAACTAGTGTCGGACCGTGGAACCCACTTTTTGAATAAAGTGACTGAAGCTTGGCAAATCAAGCACAACAAAATGACCCCCTATAATCCGCAAGCCAATGGGCAAGTTGAAAGTACTAATAAGCAGCTTGTGGGTATCTTGTCTAAAATAGTCTCTGAGAAGAAACGAGACTGGGACAGGAAGTTGTATGTGGCAGTATGGGCGTACAATACAATGTTCAAGCGAGCTACCGGCCATACTCCATTTAAATTAGTTTATGGGGAAGAGTGTATGTTACCCCTCGAAATCGAGTTGCCAACCATACGGTTTGCAATTAACCACTCTTTGGGAGATGAGGATGCACTCTTTGAACGGTTCACGACCATAGCCCACCTAGATGAACTGAAATTGCAGAGCTTATTGCACCAGGAGGTAGCTAAACGTCGGATGAAGCAGTTGCACGGCCTTAAAGCAAAGAAGTATACCTTTAAAAAAGGGCAATTAGTTCTGTACTATGATGCGTGTAGGGAGCTGTTTCCAGGAAAGTTGGAACCTAGATGGGATGGCCCCTTGTCAGGATAGGGAAAAATAGGTCTACGGCTCTACTAGCTGATCTGCAGGGAGTAGAATTTAAAAATAAGGTTAATCTTAATAATATTAAACCTTATTATTTCTAAGTATGCTAACACGGAGAAATGCATTGCAGGTCCATGCTGGGACTGATTTGAGACCTACAAAAGAGCTTAAAGCTGGTTGATCGGGCGGTTAATTCCTTATTTGGATCACCCATGATTGGCAAGGAGACAGAACCTTTGTATGGGAGATCAAAGTCTTCTGCCATCACTGCTTACGAATGTTGACAAGTATCCCTTTTGAGTTTAATGAAGAAGGTGGGATGGAGCAGTCAGTTCATCCTCTAAACATGTTAAATTTTGAGTATCATAATTACGAATAGAGGAGTTCGTGATGGCAGGCTGTGTAAACCCATTGTGGACGTACACATTATATTTTGATGGAGGGTCCAGGGGCCCTAATAAAAAAGGGAGTGTTGGAGTAGTAATCCGAGATCCCCAACGTAGAGTTACGATGAAGTTAGCTGCTTATCTCGAGGTAGGATTTACTAACAACATGGCGGAGTATAAAGCCTTGATTATGGGATTGTATATTGCCAAGCAAGGTGGTATTCGGCAGTTGTTAGTAAAAGGGGATTCCCAGTTGGTCTTGAATCAGCTAGATGGGACATACACGGTGCAGAATCCCATCCTTTGTATGTATCATCGAACTGCCATGACCCTACTTGAGGAATTTGAGAGAGTGTCTCTTCAGCTGATTCCACGTTACTGGAATCAGTTTGCGGATTCACTGGCAAACCTTGCTTATGAAGAAGACATTTTCTTCAACTGTGGTCCTAGTTTGGATATTGCTATCAATAATGAGACAAGACCCGGTCGCTTGTGGGGAATGTTATCAGAGCATGCAATATATGGCAGGCGATGGTTGATATGGGTGATGCAAAGAGTAGCCGAGACCCATCTACCGTTGTTATCTTGGACCCATAAGCTGATTAGACAACATGTTATGCATACGTCTCTTGCTATATATGTAGGAGGGATGGGTCATAATCTTATGCATTTAGCTTAGGATTGTGAGCCCTATTTTTCCTCCTTGGAAATGAGCATATTATATTATATATGTACTAGTTCAGGGAGGGATGTGTAGGTGCTATTCTGTTTGATCTCGTTAGGCTAAGAGGGCCAGTTTTGCGAGGTTTTAAATGTTTTATTTCATTAGGCCAAGAGGGCCGATCAGGTTTTGTAGTGAAGTGCTTTATTTCATTAGGCCAAGAGGGCCAGTCGTCTGTTTAGTACGAGTGTGGTTAATGGTTTCTTGTTTTAATCCTGTGCTAGACAGGTTCAAAGAAGAGCTTGGAAGGAGCCTATGTCGCGCGGAGACTTCTCGTGGCCCTATCCAAGTGATATTTCTCCTTTACGAGTACCGTGGTTTTTATGCATATGTGTCTGTGTACTTGTAGGAGATTTTATTTTCTTGATTGGGGACCGGAGTCCAAGGCATGAAGTCCCAGGTTTAGGCTAGGTATGTCTGACTAGCCGTTGCCTCCTGTAAAGCCATTGCCAGGCATCGAGAGACCTGTTTTAGAAAGCAGTCCTAGTGACCCTGTTCTGCTAGCCTGCTAGGTAGCCGTTCTAGGAGTTCTTGTTAGTTGTGAGGCAGTTAGAGAAGCTTGCCGAAGGAAAATGATGATGATAGATAGGGAAAACAAAAACCCTGAATATCTCAAAGAAAATAAATATATACAAAGGTGTATAAAAAGGGGTTCTAACCCCTATAAAAACATAAAATAAAAGAAAGGGAAATTAATAAGCAGTTGATCATCGCCTTGCGAAGGCCTGGTAGGTTCCTGGGGACTAGTCAGACCCAGGGCCGATGCCTTGTCTTCCTAGGGGTGGTATCTGGCGCTAGAAAAGAAGAAAGTAAGGAAGGTTGAAGCGAAAATAAAAGTGAGCGTCAGAAAAGGATTAAGTGTCACCTCGCGAGGGCTTGGTAGGTTCTTGGATACCGAGACAGGTTCCGAGGCCGATGCCCTATTCTCCTTGGGCCACTACGCTCAGCTCCCTCCTTTTTACACGCCCGAGTATGGACTAAAAACCTAAAAGAAGAAATGTGCTAACAGAAAATACTTCTTGATCAGGCTATAGGAGTCCTCGCCTAGTAGGAGCTCCTGGTTGTGTTGTCCTTAGTTAGGTAGGTAGTTCAGACCACCACTTAGGGCGACTTCTTTGATAGTTCTTTTTAGTTTGGCCATGTTGGAGCAGTTGGTTAGTGACTAGTTTTGGACATTCTATCAGATTATGCTAGGCCTATTCCTTGTGGATTTCATGCCTTGGTTTTGTCAGGGGGTAGGGTGAGCATTGTGCTATGTTTTAGTATGTATCTATTTTGTATCAGCTTGATGCTTCCTTTGGTTGCTTTGTGCAGATCTGTTGTGGGATTCGATAGGCTGAGTCACCCTATCCCGTGGTCGCCAATGAGAGTGGAGTTTTGAGCCCAGGATGCGCCTAAAATTTGCCAAAAAATCCAAAATTTAGGGGAAAAATATTCGACATCGAAGGCGGCGGCTGCAGCTAGGACGATTTTAAGCACCAAGTGAAAGATGGCTTTTAAAAGATGCATGAGAAACACTTGTAGATTTTTGATGATTTTTTCGACTGCTATACGGGATGCCGGGAGCTGCCAGTCAGTGCAGGATGTTGAGATGGACGCACAAGATTTTTCAGAGGTCAAAACGGAGTCTGGACGAGGAAGAGGCCAAAAATTGGCCAAGATTTGAAAGGGTGGACAAAATTTAAGACCAAAGGGGGAGTGCCCTTTGGGAATTTAACCCCCCTCCCTCATTTTTCCCATGAATGGCGGCAGTATGTCATGCATCAGAATGGTGCCAATTTTTTCGCCATCCCCCTCCCCCCCCCCCCACAAGTCGATTTTGGGCTGCAAGCAACCTATCTAACAGATGATACCCGCCAACTTCTCCCTCTTTCCTAATTCTATCGCCAGTCCTTGCGCGAGATATGGCTGCCTGGATGAAGAGATCAAAATCTAGTCTTTCTCTCTCCTCCCTCTCTCTCCCCTCTATGGGCTGTTCATGTGCACCATCTTGAAGGAGGTACCGGGAAGGGGGTTGAAGGAAGAGGTAATGGAGATTGATGAAGATGCTGAAGATTGATGTGCAGCATTGGATTGAGAGCAATGGAGGCTCTGTCCGCTGGTCATGCAGTCATTTAATGCGTCTCGGGTTTCGTAAAAACACGGTATGACCATTTTTATGAAGGAAAATGAAGTTTTTGATAGTTTATGATGGTAATAATGTTCTTATTGTATGAAAATTTGTTTGAGTGCTGGTTGCATCATGATTAATTGTTGTTTATCAGAAAATTTTGAGTTTGCAATGATTTACATGCGCTATTTAATTCTCGAAAACCCGAAATGCGGTTTTTAAGCGGTAAAATGGAAGTTTTGTCGTTTCGGGTGGGTGAAATGTGTTCCCATGGGGGGAAAATGGAAGATAAATTGAATGTTATTGTTGTTATTGAACCATTATTTGAGGTACTGTTATCTGTGGCCAATGTGGATTTGATGCATTGTACTATGGCATTGTTTGCATGTAGGAAAAAATCCTTGGGACTACATTTGGTAGATATACCATTCTTGGCATGGGAGGATATAAGACTCTTCTTGAGGTCATTAACAACCTAAGAAAAACTCCCTTTAGAATATCTTCATCCAAATGATGATTGGTCCATCTCTTCAGTATGGATTCCATTCTAGAGGCACATGCTTCCATCCACTCACTAGAGGATTGAATTAAGTTCATAAACTCCCCAAAAGCATCTCTCGATACTAATCACTTAGTGCTTTTTGGCCACTTGTGCTTATTAGCATACTCAAGATCATTTCTTCTACTATTGAAATTTGAGAATTTGGGAGCTAATTTGTTACTCTTCCTACAAGTTTGATAGTTTTCTTTAAGGGGGTCGGATTTCACACCTGGCAGACTTGCATCAAGCTTATCCTAATGAAGAAGTGTCTTTGGGCCATCACAAGTGGCAAAGAAAAGAAGCCTCGTCATGCAGAGCTTGCAGTCACTTGGCAAAAGAACGATGATAAGGCTCAAGCCATTATCAAAGTGGAGCTAGACGACAACTATATCCACCATGTGGATAACTAAGATACTTCACATGATACATGGAAGAGACTTGAAACTTTTTTTGGTGCACAGTCTAAGTCATAAAAGTATGGTCTCTTGATTGAATTTTTCAGGCTTGACATGAAGTCCAACACATCACTTGCCACACATCTAAATTACATGGAAGGACTTCTAACCCAGCTTACAGGAATCAACATTAAAATGGAAGAAGATATTTGCATTGGTGTTTTGCTTACAAGTTTGCCTCCTGAATATAATAATGTATCAACAACCCTAATCAATATGCCAAACCCTAAGCTTTTTGATATCTAGGCATCACTGTTAGAGGAGGAAAAGAAGTTGAAAACTAAGGAAGAACCAACCACCTCTAGAGATGAACGAGTGTTATATGTTGGCAATAGGTACAAAGGCAAGAAGGACCGGCTTAACTGTGATTTTTGCAAAAGGATTGAACACATCAAGAAGTTCTGCCATGCCAGAAAGAGGTCCCAAAAGGCCTATCTTGCTGCAGTAAAAGAAGAAGAAGAAGAACATGGAGCAAAGGAAGAAGAAGAAGAAGAAGAAGAAGAAGACCATCACAGGAGAAGGACAAGCCTCATCAGTCCTTCTACACCTACTCTGATAGATTGTTTTAGCTTTGTAATGTCTAAAGCCCAAATGCTTCTATCATAAGCTTGTAAAATCCTCATGTAGTCTTGTACTACAGCCTCTGTACACTTTGTGAGGCCCCTGCTATAGCCTCTGGATGTCCACCATGTTTGTGGTACCCACACTTAGCCTTTTCAGTGACCTTTGGTGTTTTGCCATGTTTATGGTGTGCCCATGCTTTGTAGGTGTTTCTTTCATTAAAGCCTCTACACACTTTGTACTTCTAGTTGTGATTGAGAAGGGGTGTTGAGATTTGCAATCACATCTATGCTACCTCTTTGTAAGAGCAGATGGGCTGAGGACATGCAAGATGGAGGAATCCCACAGGCATAGAGAGAAAGAATGGCACCTATCTATCTCTATATAACATTGTACTTGGTTGTCACTTTCATGTGAGATGAATGCAATGTCAATGTCATCTTACCTTTCAATTTAGTGTATCTATTTCTTGGTTTGTGTCCTTCAGTCAAGTCACTTTGTCTTTGTCATGTCCAAGTACATATGAGTTTGGTTTATGTCTACGAGGCTCCATAGCTACCATGCTCTAGATCGTGTGTTTTCACACTTCCCCTCATCTTCCCTACCTGTCCCATGGGCCGTTTACACCCTACCTACATTCCGCCACCCCCATCTCGCTCACCTACCACTTGCCACCTGCGCCTCACCTCCCCCCCGCTTGCTCCCTACTCCCCTTTCCCCTGCCCATCCCCTTTCCCATCCCACCATTGTGCACCCCCCTCCCCATCCCTATTTCCCCCTAGTCCACCCATACTCCTTGATCCCCCCCCATCATCCCCCCCCCCCATTTCTACCCTTTGCCTCCCCTTAGTGTCTCCCTCCCAAACCCCATTGTTCCTCCCCTTAGTCTCCATCCCCCAACTCATTTTCACCCCTCCTCTACCTAACCATAAAAAATTTTCACTTCCCCCACCTTCACAATACGGAAATTTTCTTTTTCCCTCCTCCACTTGCCTTGTATTTCGACCCTTCCTTCGTGTCACAATGTGGGTGTTCGTCCCTTCCTTCGTGTCACGACGTGGGAGTTCGTCCTTTGCTCGTGCTAAAATTTAGAAAAATCTAGCAAATTCCCATGACCAATTTTCAACTTTTGCCTTGCTAATTGAACAAGATATAGATTTCTAGAGCCCCAAGAGGAACACCAAGGAAAAGGGAATTCTCTTGCAAGAAAATCTATCTTGTAACATCAACAAGCTTTTATTTCATTCTTTTAATCATCAAAACAAAGAAAACAACAATTCTTCATGCAGCATCATAGTAGATTTCTCCCACGGATTTGATAGAATCAACCATATTCTCCAACATCTTCATAAAATCCATCAATAGAACAAAGAACAAAAAGGAATACACCATCTTTGAATGGAAATACATCACATAGTATTCATCTTCAATATCTTCATAGTCTTCTCTCTCAATCTCTCATATACAAGCATACTATTTTGATAGATTTGGCTATCTCTGACTCTCTCTCTCTCTCTCCATCAATAGTACATCATATCCTCACTACAATCACTCAATAATAACCATCAATAATCCTTCTTAGGTCGTGAATGCACCTCCCAAGAGGTATGTCTGATATGAAGAGGCACCAGAGCCACTACAGTGACTCTTCATAGCTTACCACTGTCACTTCACTCCAGTCTTTACTTGAGTCTTTAGCAGCTACTTCTTTGACTTCTTTTAGCTCTTTTACATTTGTATTCACCTCTTTCCAAGGCTAGAAAAATTTCCCAAGCTACACTCATCCAACAGAACACATACAGAAGCATACAGAAGGTCTACAGAGGCTCACAGAAGCTCATCAGAGAGTTACAGAAGGTCAACAGAAAGCATCAGAACTACATAACTCATACCAAAATCATTCCAAACCATTAAAAATCACTCAATAAGCTTTCAAACAATCTCAAACCCTATCAATCAATACTCCATCCTTCCATACAGAGAGAAAACAGAACAAAATAGAAGCTCAACAGAAGCTATCATGAACAAACAGGACATATCAGATCATCAACATAACTTCACATCTCTACTAATAAACATCATGAGCTTAATAAAACCATTCCAACCTATCCAAAACACTCTCAAAATACTTCCAAACCAATCAATCATCTCATAAAATCAACCATTCAGCTCTCAAAAACAACAAAAATCAGTCAAAAAATAGGTAATTTCAACACTCAAGATATCCCCACACTTAATAAGGAAGCGTCCTCGCGACCCACGAAAAAGGGAATACAAGTTCATTCAAAAGCTAAACTTTGATCTTCAATAAATTTGTAAAGGATATAAGAGGTTTCTTCTTCTGTTGCATCAGCATCTTCATCTATCTAACCAGCAACACCATCACCGCAATTCTCCAAAAATATAGCTCGCATAAAAGCAAATCGAATAGGCAACCACCACGATCTTATAACATAAATTAACCCACAAGACAAACACTATACACAACACAACCATCTGAATGACTCCTCCAAAAAGAGATATTTATCATTAAAAATCATCCACCATACATGGCAAAGGTATCAATGAAGATGATCCCTCTTGAAGGATTGGTGATTTCGAAAACGATCCATGGACAAGGATTCATCTACAAATGTCTTGGGAGGATTCTGAAAAAATTGAAGACAGCACATCCTTTCCAATAAGACAAGGTATCTGCTAGGCAAACAGAGGGCATGAAAGTACAAGACATCTTGTTGCTGGGAATCAATGCTCACATTGATATTCATGCACAACTTTGGAATAGGCTTTGAATCATTATGAGAATGCCTATGCATATACGCCAGGTACAAAGTAAAATGAGCAGTTAAGCACACAGAAGGATCTGCAGACTGAGAATACTGCTGAGCAAAATGCAGATAATTCTGATAAGCCTGACTAGCACTTATCCATTCTCCTGGGATCAATGGCCAATTGATTTGAGGTCCAGTAAGGGAATTATTTGAACTCCAGCCTCTTCTTCGAAGAATCTTCTGATCAAAACCTGGATACCCACTAACCAACTGAGGAGGATTAGGAATAGAAGTATTAGGAGACGGAAGAGGGACTAATGAAAGAGGATGAAGCAATGGATAGGAAAAATCATAAAATGAAGAATGGATTAAAGATGGATTTGCTGAAAATTGAGGAGATTCGGTTAAGAAAGGCGTTAAAAGATAAGCAGGAAAAGTTGAAAGAATGTCAGGGGATGGGGAAGGACAAGGATCAGGAGGTAGAAAAACTCGATCTTCAATAAAAGAACAATGGGTAAAGATAGGAATTTGAGGAGATCCTTGAGGTTCGAAAAGAAGGGGTAAAATGACCTTTGGGTTAGATTGAAAAAGGAAAACATAAGCATCATACCTATGAGCCATTTGTTGATAATGAGTTAGGCATGGTAAGGACGGACCTAAAGCTGATCTACGATGATAGGCTTCAAAGAAAGAAGTATCAAATGGAGGTTGATTGGAGAGATAGGCTAAAAGATCCACCCTCAGTTGGTTAACGTTCTGGGCATGAGCTGAAGCTTTGACCTGACGGTGATTCAAAATGACAGCATCAACCATAGTGTGCCATGAAAACTCAGGACACTCAGCCACCTTTGAAGAATATCCCTGGAACATCTCATCAATCCTCAACTCCAAATGTCGGACATACAAAGAAGCTTGCAATATCACATCTCCGACATACCAAGCCAGATCTTCATCATCTGGAATCAGTAAATCACCCCTCAAATACATATAGGACAGAAGCATCGTATCTGGAGTGACAGAGTCTTCAAAAACCATCCTCACTACTTCTATCAGCAAATGTGATGACCAGGCCCCACTCCATCCATCCTCTGGAATAGGTAAATCCATCGTGGAAAGTTTTATATAGAAGGCCAACTTCTGTTGTTGATAATGGACAAAAAAGGAATGATCTGGTGGAACATATTCTTGATACTGATCAAAAGAAGACCATAACAAATCCATGCGAGATTGCAATCTTTCCACCTTGGCCTGAAATAAGGGATATAAGAAAGCCTGTCTTTGAAGAGCTGCCAAGTCTGCAGGGGATAAAAGAAAAACTGGTTGAACAGGACTCTGTGTATTAGACTGAGACTGAGCAACTGATCTTTGAGTTGCTGGATTTGAGCATTGCTCTGGTCTAAGATGGCTGTGGTGGATTTAAACTTCTCTGCTTGGGCAGCTATCACCTCCTTCATCAATTGACTCTCCTTCTGTAACTTATCCCTCTCCTTTGTTACAGCAACCACTTGAGACCTAGCTTCTGCCAACTCAGCTTGCAACTTAGAGATTTCAGCTTTCTGAGTATCCACGAGCTTAGTCTGCTGCTCCATTTGCGTACAAAGGTTAGAGAATTTCTCCTAAGCAGAGGCTAACTCAGTATTGGTCTTATTCAATTCCTCCTTAGACTGCTGAACTTCATCATAAAATGAAGAATATAATTGTTGGATACATGCAGTCATCGAAAGTTCAATAGAACTCTGGATATCCTTGCACAGGAACGGAATAGCATCTCCTATTACTAGGCGGTGAACAGAAGGAATAGTAAGGTCTAGCATCCCATCTCTATGGGCTCTGAAAAGATTTGGTGTCTGAAGGAATGCATGCAAGCTGCTTCAAGACTGGGCAGGAATTGTCACTAGAACTGGAGGAGGAATAGACACTGACTCATCCACCCTCTTGAGGCGTTTTCTCTGAATGACCAGGGGAGGAGGAGAATCATCATCCTCAATTATCACATCATCATCTTCATTATGAGGCGGAGGAGGAACTTCTGGAGGATCAATTGGAGGTCAAGGAACTTCCTTTGCAGGGGCAACATGTAGCAAAAAGACATAGAGAAAGGACCCAAATGTAACATTAGTCACATTTCCTCGAGTAGCTCGGATAAAGTGGTGATCCATCTTGGAGAGGAGGTAGGTACTCCAATCAATAGTTATGCCTTTCAAAATCATTCGTGAAGCTGTAAACAAATCCTTGGAAAGATAATGAGATGGGGATTTTGCAGGCATGAACCTGTCCTGAAGGAATTGGCATAGCTGTTTCCATAGGGGATTGGAAATCATGGAGACACCCACTCTTGACGTGGTAATGACCTTCTTCGGATCAAGAACATCTTGAGTTTGCTTCTGCAACAGCTTCAAAATATCGTCATTGGTGAACAACTGTCTGGCAGCAGGGATAGACTCCCCACGATATGGCAGACCAAGAGCCTTGCCTAGACTCTTCGGTGTCAAAAGAACAGTAGTGCCACGGACTGGACCAGACCTCTTACTGTAAGAGGTTAAAAACTCGTCACAAAGGGAAGGATCATCTGGAACCAGTGGGAAAGACATGCTCACGAACTTGGACAAGCCCGCTTTAGCAACAACGTTCGAATCCAGTAACAAAGAATAATCATGTACAACCAAAGGAACATACTAAATCGGGGGAGGAGTACGAGAGGGCGCCATTCAGAATGTTACACACACACACACACACCACAAACACAGACAAACAAAGAGAATGCCTGCAAAGCAACATACAAAAACCAAGGATAAGATATCAACCAAGGTGGTAAAACGTGACTCGACCAACTATCCCCAAGCAAACCACAGCCTAGAAAAAATTCGACATGACCTCTACACATATGCGACCGAAAGCTTCATGCTATACAACATGCAAACACCCAAATCCCCGTATCAGGCAAAAAAGAAAAAAACTACACACCGTTTCCTTAACCGTAACAAAGAAACTGAACCAAAACATAACAACAACCCACACATATCATGACCATAACTTTGATAATCAGGTTTGACCATGGAGACGACTCCGAAGGCTTCACGTACCCATCCCACGAAACGAGTTCATTAAAAAGGGGAAAGAAGTGCAGTGAGGGGGAATTAATGTAATGAAAGGT